>NC_053155.1:116932222-117597222 GCF_016835505.1 Polypterus senegalus | reverse complement strand
TGAATCACCATGAATTCCCAGAAGCAGTTAGGCTCTTGATAAATGGAAGGAAAATGTTGTGTTTGTAATGCCGTTAATTTCATGTAGCAGTCTTCCGCCATACAGTAGCACTTCATTTTATTAGCTCTTTCCAGCAGTCAGTTGTAATAAATAGATACTGTCTGTGGCTACCTGCATTTTCATCATCAGTGTCTTTTTTCAGTAAATGTTCTTGTGTATGGCTAATGATACTGACTATATGAATTATATAATACACTATGAAGATAATTGATTAGCTGGCAATAGCCATCTTGTTTCTCTTGCATAATTACATGTTATAAATACATTTACTGTAAATGCCATACTTAATGTTTCTTTAATATTCTGTATTTGATTTTTATTTACCTTATAAGAGTTCACTTTCATTTAAAGAGCTTCTGTAAAAAGCCTGATTTCCCTCTGGGGACAAAGAAGAATCTTTCTATCTATCTACAGTGCATGCAAAAGTTTTGGCACCCTTGGTTAAAACCTCTATTACTGTGAACTGTTAAGTGACTTAACTTATCACCAAAAGGAATAAAATTAAAGATGTCTCATTTCTTTAATATTTCAAGCAAGATTCCATTTTTATTTCCATCATTCATATGTGCAAAATACCAAAAAAATGAAAAGGGCCTGAAGCAGAAGTGTCTGCGCCCAACATGGTCAGTACTTACCTGCTTTTTGCAGCCAGTCAAGAGTCTTTCAGTTCTTACCTTAGGTATATTTGCCCATTTGTCCTTGCTAAAGGCTTCTAATTCTGCAAGATTCTTGGGGTGTCTTGTATGCAAAGCTTGATCGATATGCCCCTAAGCTTAATAGCTGGAGAGGTGTTCTTTTCACCCTATTTTTTCTAAAAATACCTTTGTACATTGTGGCCAAAAGTTCTGTTTCTACTTTTATTATTCCACATGACTTGTTTCCAAAATGCATTAGACTTGTTTAGATGTTCATTTGCAAACTTAAGGTGCTAAATTTTGTTGCAGGATGCAGGAATCTTCTGCTAACACTACCATGAAGATCATATTTGTTCAGGGGTTGCTGCACAGTAGAACAGTGAACCACCACTCCAGGGTCTGCTAAATCTTTCTGAAGGTCTTTTGCAGGGACTTTTATTTGTCTTTCTTACAATTCAACGAACAGTTCTTTCTTGTAAGTTTTCTTGGTCTTCCTGACCTCAACCTGACCTCCACAGTTCTTGTTATTTATAATTTTTTAATAACATTACCAACTGAGGAAACAGCCTCCTTCTGCTTTGTGAGCATCAATTATATTGTTTTTCAGAGTGCTAGGCAGCTACTTAGAGGTGCCCATTGCTTCTAATTGTTGGGACAAGGTTTGAGGAGTTAGAGAATCTATACACCTTTGCAATTTGCATCACCTGAGGGTTCCTAGCCATTGCCCTAACAATTTAATTAAGGTCTGGGACCTTTTTAAAAGTTATTTGAGACCTCAAATATGTAGGGGTGCCCAAACGTTTGCGTGGTGCTTTTTTCCTTTTCTCAATGTACCACTGTACAAAACAATAGCAATACATTAAAAATGCTGAAAAGAAATGTATCATCTTTAACTTTCTACATTTCTGGTGATCAGATCATCTTCTGCTCACTTATCTACTCACAGTAACACAGATATTATAAGCAAGAGTGCCCAAACTTTTGCAAGTCTGTCTATCTATCGATCTATCTATCGATCTATCTGATATTTGCTCATAATGCCGTGATCTTTTAGCTTTAAGTATTTTAATAGTAATTAAACAAAAACAAAGGTCAACTGATTTATCTGATTGGAACACAACTCATGGCACAGATTTTAATTAACCAAACCAATGTTTTGCAATGTTTACTACCTTCCATTGTATTTTAATTACATAATATTATAGACTATATTAGAGACTGGTAACTAGCATCAGAATGGAGACTGGTAACACCACCTTAATTAATGTATCATGCTAAGCTCAAAGCAGATATTTAAAGCATTCTGATAAGTATTTTTTGCTTTTTAACTGAAGCACAATATTTGCAAATTTCAAATAGGTGGTCTTTCACATTTTGCTTCAGATCAAAGCATTGTATTTTATTAATGACTGTAGCATTAATTTTATTGTATTTGTCAGAGGTTCATGAATTATGTAACCATTGAAATATAAAACTTGTGTGACAATGCTATTAACGTTTTAGCAAGACTTTGCTGTGTTCAAGCTTGTTACATTTGAAATCAGGGTTCTGTTCTAGAAAGAGAGACTAGATAATCCAGGATTCAAAAATGAATTTCAGTTTGCTATAGCACAATTTCACATCATCGGATTATCCACTGCCAAAACATTGAATTGCAGCAGGCTCACACAGTCCTTAATAACAGGCGTTGAGCAATAAACAGCTAATTAATCATGGACTACCACTCAAATAAAGGGCAGCAACCTTTTCTTCATGCCTGCAGAGCAAGAGGTGCTGATGGAAGTACATACAGGAAGATTATCTGCAGCAGCAACCTTCAAGGAAATGGAGATGGTGTGCAGGGGATATCATTGACTAAGTAAATGCATATAACACATAATTGTTGAAATCCATGTAAACTTCGTGTGGTAAATTGTGCAGTATGTAACTGAAATTACTTAACTTATAACATATGCTCTAAAGTAAGTATTGTATTTCATTTTTGCAATATTAGTAATAAAACAAATTCTTCATGGATAAAGACCTTGTTGATGCTTTCATCCTATAAAATAGAACATTGCAATTGTGTCCTTCATTGATACTTCGTGTTTTGAGAAAAAATGCTTATTCCATCCACACAGTCACTTACATTGGAAAACTCTGTAATACGTGTATTTATTTAGCAGATGCTTTTATCTAAAGCAATTTAAAGGGGTGAAATATTCTGTAGTTGAGTAACTATCTGTTGTATGTATGTCTATAAGTGCTATATAATATGCTACCTAAATAAGTTAAAGCAAGACGGAAAACAGGAACTAAGCTTCTAGTAAGAAGTACTATAGACAAAAGTAAAAGCCATCAGCCAAATAAGCTACAATACAGAAGTAATATCATTGACTTATGCATTACAGAACCTTATATTAAAAAATTAAAGCTGTGTTAATAAGCAGAGAGTCAAGGGATGATCTAGAAGGGATGAAGGTTCAGCTACATATTAGAACAGCAAGTTGGTTATCAGTTATTACTCGGAAATGCTGCTCCTAGGGAGCAAAGCCTAATAACGCTTATGTCTGAATTTTTTTTATTTCTGTCTCAGGAAGACAGAATGTACATGTGTGTATGAGTGTGCAGTGCTTTAAAGTTAGGTATAATTTTTGGATTGCTTTTGTTTCATCTTCAGTTTTGTAAAGAAAGTTGCTAATAATAGCTGGCATAAAATATGGGGAAAAAATTACATGAAATGTACATTATCTGCATCATTGTCAGCCCAAAGTCATGCTCTTTTACACTGAACATGTTATGTTTTCAAAGGTTATTTTAGATACTTTAAAGTCTTAGAAGTAAAATGGCAACATTCATGCAGACACTTCTCTGGCCATGCTAGAATGGCAGATCAAGTCTGATTACCTTTCTCTGGAGCAGCATTTGGCGAGGTTGTGTTTCAGTGTTGATTGTTTGTTCAGGAACGTACACAACATTTTCAACATTTCTTCACTTTTTTCTGCATCTTAAATATTGCAGCTGAAATCTGCATTTCTGACAGATCATTTTCAACATTTCATCTTATGATTTGATTATCTGATCATGAATCAGTCTGAGCAGGATTTTGTCAGATGTATTTCTCTGAAACAAAAAGTGTTTCAGCTCATTCCAGAAAAGCAGGATTAGTGAACTGTCCATATCTTTGTCCTTATGGATCAAGTAATTCTGGGTCAATCTGTTTCAGAAACACAGGTTTGGTTTTTCTGGATTTAAATTAGGCTAAATTCACTGAATCATTGTTTACTTTCACCAACCCTCCTTTCTGGAACATAAAGCATGAACAAAAGCGAAAAACCTGCAACTCTTGTAAAATTTTAAGTTCTATGTATTAAATAAATCATGAATCATACAGGAATGTTTTTCCAGCCATGTGCAAGGGTGTAAACATTTTTTGTACAACAGAATATTATGTAGTTGTGCCCAGTCAATATGGAGTTTTAGATAATAATATTGAAATATGACCAGTATAGATGACCGATTATCCATACATATTGTGCAGATATTGATGGTGTATTTAAGTATTAGGTTTTCCTAGAGCAAATCTGAATGAAAAATCATATTTAATCTTTTTCTTTTTTTTTCTTTTTTTAATTGTATATTAACGAATGAATAAATTAATCAGTTCACACATATCCTGACAGGTACATGCATTAAAGAAATCAATTAAATTGAAACATATTTATATCTATATATCTGAATAAAATATTGCTGTAGTCAAGACAAGTCTAAACCCACAACTTATTGAGATCACAGAAATTAACAAACACAAACAGTTCATGAGTTTTGTGTATTTTTATATTTTTCTGGAAAAATGAGTCAAGTAAAAGTTGCCCATGAAAAAAACTACTTTTAAAGTATCTAAAGTAATATATGTGAATTTAAGTATCAGAATTACAAATAGATATTGGGTCTTTCCTTGTTTTATATGTAGTCAAAAAAGTTCTTAACATGCTAAAAACAATTTCACAATGCCTTCTTTTTGTCAAAAAAATTTAATCAATATCAAAAAAGACACTAACAACTGCATATTTTTGTAATACAACTGTGTCTGTTCCTCCCACCCTTCAGTCTTTACTGCTTTTAAACAAGCTTTCCTCCAGTTTGTATTTCTCTTACCTTTCCCTCTCCTTCCACTTTCTGTCCTTCTTTCCATGATTTGCTTATGGCAGCAGACTCTGGACAAACCAGCATATTAATTCTGTTAAACCTCAGTGCAGCATTTCACACTGTCAGACATGACAGACACCTACTGTCCAGAATGGAGAACATGCTGGGTATCTCTGGCACTGCCCTCCAGTGGTTCAAGTCCTATCTGACTGATAGGCACGAGTTTGTTAGTCTTGGCAACAGCAGATCCAGCTCAGGGCTCTGTTCTCGGCCCTCTTCTCTTCTGTATTTATATGCTTCCCCTTGGCCATTTTATTCATAGCTATAGACTGGGCTATCATTTTTATGCAGATGATACTCAACTCTACTTCAATGTTAAAAGTGGAACTTCATCAGAGCTTTCTCAGCTCACAACCTGCCTTAGTGAAATTAAAACCAGGATGGAGCAGAACACTTTAAAATTAAAACTCCTGCAAATAGGGACTAAAATGCAACTTAATAAAATGAGCTCCTTCCCAGTCAATATTGGCGGTGATCTCATCAGACCTGCCTCTACTGCAAAGAATCTTGGTGTCATTTTTGATTCCACCCTCTCTTATTCCGCCCACATAAATCACATTAAGAAACTTTCTTACCTCCACCTCCGTAACATATCCCGTGTTCGCTTCTTCCTCTCCTTTTCTAATGCTGAGAAACTTGTCCATGCTTTTATCACATCCCGCATAGATTATTGTAACTCGCTGCTGGCAGGTGGCCCTTCTAATCTTATATCACAGCTCCAGCTTATTCAAAACTTGGCTGCAAGAGTCCTTGCTTGAACCAGCAGCAGTGAGCACATCACACCCATCCTGCTCCGTCTTCGCTGGCTCCCTGTGTCTTACAGAATCGAATATAAAATCCTACTAATAATCTACAAAGCCTTAAATAACCTTGCGCCAAACTACATCAGTGACCTTCTCCATCACTATGTGCCTGCCCGCTCACTAAGGTCCTCTGATTCTGGCAATCTTGTTGTGCCCCACAATAATCTACACTCCATGGTGACAGGACCTTCAGCTGTATAGCGCCCAGACTCTGGAATGACCTACCGAAATTAATCAGGTCAGCTGACTCCATGAATTCTTTTAAAAAACAACTCAAAACTCATCTGTTCAGGAAGGCTTTTAGCTCTACTTGACTTCATTCCCCTTCTTTCAGTTTACCTCTATGTCAAGATGCTCATGTAACCTGTATGTGTGTGCTAGACCATCAGTTATGTTGTCTATGTCTATGTTAGGCTTTCTCTGAATTTACTGTCTTAATCTTCTTTATTTATTTATTTGGTTTGTACTATGCTATATACTGTATACCCTGCCATTCTTTCTTATATTCTGTAATGCCTTGAGCATGGGAAAGGCGCTATATAAGTAAAATGTATTATTATTATTATCCCTAATTTATTTGTTCCTCTGTCTCTACAACTTATGCCCTATTATACTTATGTAAAGCTGAACAGATTTTCGTTCATTTTTAGTAGTAGCTGACTTTCAAAATTTTTTGAATCTTGCCCTGTTCTTCTTGCACTAAAAACCTGTAATGCTAATCAGCCTTTCAGAGGCTGCTAAACCATACAGTAGGATTTTGATATGCACAGTTTTCTCCAGTTTAGGTATTTAGTGAAGTAGCAGACATTAGATAATCTTGGGTGCAGTTTGACATTTAGGGTTAAGTTCCAGATGAACCATAAATCTTATTTATTAATGTTTTTAAAACTTAGAAATAATAAAAAATTATACAGGTACCGTTCACAATTTTGAAATGACAGAAAAAATTGGTTTCTCAGCTTTTGCTCACATACTTATTGTAAGTGTTGTACTGTTTTTTTATTAAGTTGCAAATTGCAATGTATGAATGGTGTAACACTCAGATGCATTGGGGGATTGAGTTTACTACTTTGAAAATAGGAGCATGTTTAATTTTTTTGTTTACCTCATCAAACCAATATCACATTTTTGTTTTTTGAATATTTTGTAACTGGACTGTGTATGATGTGTGATGGAGATTTGCTCGGACAGTCAAGCTGCTGTTTTGTATAGATGACACATGCAGGCAGTAGTTCTGCAGCTATTTCAATAGCTTTTGCTGACTATTGGGGACCTGTTTGCCCACAGGAGTAGCTATCAAATATATAAAAGAGGAATATACAGTATACAAAGTATACTTCATGAAACAACCAAACTTTAACAAGACTACTTTAATAAAAACATGGATGTCCAGAGAATTGAAATTAAATGAATGGCAGCAATTCTGACTTGCCTTCTGACATCCCACACACTCTAGCAGATGAACCAATGTCAACGGAGCAGACTTTTTACTCAGAAGACAAACTAGGGTTAAGTAAAAATCAGCAAACAAAAACAACCATTAAATAAAAGCATTGAACTTTTTAAATATCACAGGGAATGCTTTAGGCATAAAATAAAAATGTATCAAACAAGTACTATATTAATCAAATGCTGTTCTCTATAATAATGATGCACACAAATCCAGAATAGAGCATTGTCAAGGCAAACAAAACATGTCCATACAGGACAGACTACACAAACACCAATGCAGGTATGGGATTGGCATGCACACAGCAAAGCATAAAGACAACAATTACAACTTGCCACATGGAGCTCCAACTGAGCATGTTCAGTATAACCCATTTAGGATTGTTCGTGTCTAATTTGTTCATAGAGTGCAAACTTGGCACTTGTGATTTGATGCCTCCATCGCTGTCAATAATGCAGGCCCAACCACTAGTTAACTTGATTTTGTCTCTAGTTACCATCAAGGTAGGGATCTCATACACTGATAATTTCTGTATTATCTGTATCTATTATTATTATTTGTTTATTATATTACATAACTGTTGACTATATTTATGTATCTACAGTAGATTGCAAATACCATACATTGCATCAATGTTCATATTGCTAACTACAGGTCAATATTGCTGCTACTTCTTTGTCTTGTCTTTGCACAATGTCTTTTCTTGTTTGTTTTAATTTTACATTTAAATTTAAATTCTATTTTTAATTTATTATTTACACTTCATGTTGTTACACTGTGAACTCTGAGCTTCGCAATTTCGGCTATCTGTATACTTGTATATGGTTGAGATGACAATAAAGTTCACATCAGACTCTTTTCCCATCTTGTCTGTAATAAAAATTGTGAGAGTGATTTGGTGCAACTTCTAATATTCATGCTGTAATTTTTGTAAAATGCTACTCTCAGCTCTCTTTGTAATTATTAGTGATAAGTAATGAAATGTCCTTAGAGTATGCACGTGTTTGCCCTTAAATTAACTGTGAACTGTCCAATGATTTTTTTTCCTGCCTTACATCCTATGCTTGCTCGGATAACCTCAAGCTCCGTGACCCCTTTTCTGGATAAAGTTTAGAAAATGGATGTATGGATGGATTTTGCACATACACACAAGCACCTACCTAACATACTGCTAAGTTACTGCCAGCGCTAAATAGCCAATCTGGGCATGAAGCATAAATATGGTTCACAGAAAGGCACTTGCCAATCAAAAAAAAAACCAAAACTTTTTTCACAGTCTTTGTGAATTTACAAATGTATCATTGTATTTTTAACATTATTTTATAAATACAAAAGTGTATTTTTTCTCATGAAAACATTGTTACTAAATGGGCCTAGCAGTTTGATAGATCCATGTCCCCCTAAGGCCCTGCCCAGAGTGATGTGTCTGTACTATTTTAAGGATAGACGATTTGTTGGAAAGAGTTGCTTAGTGTAGGATAGATTTAATGATTCTATTTGTAAATGTGCATACTAGGTGCAGCCTTAAAAACATTTTAAAGGAGAAATTACCTTTAATTTAGTAACAGTGCATCTGTTAGGATAGCCAGGTACCCCTGGCTACCCATTTCACTATGCCAATATGCTTCACTGGCTGCTTTTGAGATTGCTTCCTACCACACTGAATAGAATGTTAAAGTATTCTGTATACCTCTACCACAAACACTATCTGACTTTATATTTAATGTGGTAGTATGTGGTTTTGAACAAACTCTCAACATTTGCTTAGGCAAGTCCACCTTTACCTCTTTGTGTTTTTAAAAGTTGATGAATTCCTGAAAGAGTTTTTCACAGCACAAACCGCATTTCATGCAGTACATGGAACCTTTCTTTCACTGAAAGCTAAACAGAAGTTTTAAATATAGCCAATGATTTTTTTCCTTCAAGAAATTGTTATCATCCTAGACTGAGTTTAAAGAAGACAGGGTTATTATAGAATCACTTTTCAGTTCCTTCTATCTAATTTTGTGATAGTGTGCACAGAAAAATGGAATGTTAGGTGTTGTATTATTATCATTAAAGCAAGTGTATTTTAAAGTTGTAGCATGAAGCGTGACCTGGAGACCTCAATAACTGTAGACTAATTCATTGGGCAGCACACTAATGAGACAGGTGCATTTTAGGTGACTGACTGAGTAAAGCATTGTGGGTACTTGTGTAGCCCTTTTGTTTTCTTGTTTAATAGTACACTAACTATTGTGTCTAGCAGCTTTTGATAAGGGTATTAGTAAAAGTTCTGATATGTGGTTGAAAATGTAGTTAAATAAAATGAAAGTAGACAGAGAATTTTATAATCAAGTAAAGAAGTAACATAGTAGATATAAAACACTGCTCCCATGAAAGAACCTGGTAAGATATTATTACAAAGGTAATTATCACTAATGAGGATATTCTCAAACGTGATTCTAACCAGTAGCAACAAAAATAACTGCCTGTATTAATGAAAATGTGACACAGATGTGACTTGTGTGCAGAGTGGGAAAAAAAGAAACTAAAAAAAAAAAGCAACTTAATTCGATCAAGACCAAAAAAAAATATTTTGTGATACCAACAGACAAGCCCAAGGCAACTGAAAAATGCTGCCCTAGCTAGCATATAATATGTACTATTTAATGTAGATTTTCATTGTTATACTACCCAGAGTTTGCTTGCCATAAGCTTATCCTTTTTTTATTTATTTTGTACTTTATTTGGCTTTTAAATGCTTCACCAGATTGATATGCATATATTATGATGGCCAAAAGAAAGCATACCTGTTTGTTAGAGTTGATAGTCTACTGGAATTTATAAGTTTACATATCTCCCAGATACCCACTTGTCATGAGACTGACATTAACCACTCATATTAGAAAATTCTGCAGTCAAATGCAGAAGAGCAGGGAGGACAATAAGCTAAGACAGTTGGCTTTAAACAAGATGGTTGGCGATCGTAAAAGAAGTAGCTATTCTAATAACATTGAAACATAAGGGCACCAAATATAAGTCATAATATTGGGAAATTTTATTGACATTTAAAAATGGTACTTATTCTTATTAAAAAGTTGTTTGGGATCCAACAAAGCCGGCTTTTGTTCATGAACTGAGTGAGCCCAATAACTTAAGGGGGGGTATGCAGATTTGGCAGCATGAGCTGATACAGTGCATTGCCGCACCCACCACACGACGAACTACCCAGATTGGAACCCAAGTGCAGCTATCACATCGGCCTGACTTTCCTTTTTTACTTTTGTAGTTGTTTGCTTATATCATTTTTTTAAGCACAACACATTCAGCTAGGGAAGTCACATAACTGTTTTAACAGCATTTCGCAGAGCTTATACTGGGCAAGTATGGTCCATAAAAACACACAAATGGTATGACTTTAAAAAAACTAAGACAGTAAGAATTTTGTTAAGTAAACTTATCTGCTGTCAAAGGACATATGAAGATTTCTATGATGCACACAAAGAAACAACTGATCGTTTGACACCTCTAAATAAACTCACAGCCTACAAGGCATTTTGGGAAAGATTTTTATTTGCATAACAAATGTGGTTTTGCTCCAGAGCCAGAGTAACGTGAATATATGCAAGAGCAAATTGTTACTGGATGGGCCTAGCAAAGGGTTTCAGTTACATTTTGGGAGAAAAAACTGCAAGTCTGAAAATATTACAAATGATTACAAATGCAGCACCTTGGCATGCTTTTATTGAAAAAGAAATTCTCTTATCAAGCAATTGCTGCAATGTACAGAAGCAAGTTTATATGTCTTAGAAAGCTGAACCTTTGCTCTTTCGAAAATCGACAGATTTGGCATTTCAAAAATCAGACTAAATAATGACCTGCATATCACTTTGGTAAGAAAATAGAAGCTGGTATAGTGGTGAAAGCTTATCTGCAAATTCTCACAGTATGAGTGCTCGGTTAAACAGTCACTGTGGGCTACAGAGAGAAATGTATAACCATTTGGAGGCAAAATGTCTGCTGTGCAGTGACCAGAATAGAAAAACTTAAAAACATGAAATTCTGCATTTTAACAGGAAAATTATGAACTTAGTACAATAGAATGCACAAGGTAATAGTAAACTAAATGTAAAAACATTGAATAATACTGAGAAAACCTTGAACAACAGAGAAAACTAACACTGCAATAGTTTGCGCTATAGCGCTAAGAACCGCTCGTTAAAAACACTTTTTTTTTAATGAGTTTTAAGCACAGGGAAAAAAACATTTGAAAAATACGTAATTTAATAAACCACCAAGAAAAGTAACATTGCAACAATGCACACTATGAACCAATCGCTGTAAACAGAAGTGGGGGTTAAAATCCAATAGAAAAAAGTCTTCATTAAATACAACGAGGTTAAAACAATGCTCAGATCTGTCTCTTTAAAAACAAGCCTTATGTGTCCAGCCATCTCTGTCTTTCTCTCTCTCTCTCTCGCGTGTGTGTGTGTGTGTCTCTCTTTCTCTCTCGCTGTACAGGGAATGCACAGGGAGAGACTGAACATGTGCGGCAATTATTGGCGCACACAAACTGAAAGGGAAACTGTCTTGTTCGTATACTGAGTCTATGGTTGTGAACAGATGCAAAAGTTTGGCAAACTTTTTGGTTGTAAACCGATTTGTACGTGTTCCGAGATGTTCATGAACCGAGGTTCCACTGTATTAAGTTGAGGGTGCCAATAATTTTGTCCAGCCCGGTTTTTGAGTTCTGTGTGAAATGATGTCAGATATAAGTATGTTCTATTTAGTCGACAGAAATATCTTTGGTAGGAATGTAAGTTGAATGTAGTCATCATTGCATAAATTTTTCTTCACCATAGAAATTTAAAGACTAAATTCAACTTACATTCCTACCAAAGATATTTCTGTCGACTAAATAGAACGTACTTATATCCAAATAGAACTTGAAAAGATATATTTTTTCAAATCTGATCTCGCATTGTAGAGCGACTTGACGCGCACCACATCGAGCCTGCGAGCTATTGAGCTGTCGCCTGCCTGCCTCAATAAGTGACCCTCGCTTCGCTCTTACTTTTTTACTGTTCATTTAATCATGGGTAGTCGCGGAAAAATTAGAAAATGGAAGGAGGATTACACTGAGTAAGGCTTTACCAAAACAATTATTGATGGCGAATAAAGTATCCATTATTAAATTGGTGATCTGTTTTTCTGCGTTAACCTCATATTTGTTCATACTTCTTCTCAAACTAAGGGGGTGCGAGGGTAAAATGAATCAGGGAGAGCTGATTTATATATATTGAATATATTGAAATAGTTTTACTGTCAAATAATGCAAACAATACGCAGCACGTGTTTCGCCCTAATTCTGGGCTCATCAGGCGTACACACTCACTGCACCCCCTGTCAGGAATCGAACCTTGGACATCAGCGCTAGAGGCGAAGCCTCTCGTGTTGTGCCACGGCGTGTGGTTCGTTTATTTGACAGTATGTAGATCGGGAGATATATATATATATGTACGATAACTCCTGTAGCCACAATAAATGCCTTTATTAAATAGACAAACCGGGGTGAACAAAGTTCCTTTCTACTGCAGCCACAGCCGCGACATCGCATAAAAAACATCAATAATAACTCATAAACTTGCAATATTATTTAGGAAAATCGCAACATTTTACTCACCAAAAATTCGGATTATTTGTAAACAAAATCCATCCTCCTCTCTTTCCTCAAAAATAGTTTAATTACTCTGTCATACGGATTATCTGTCCGCTTCAGTTCCATCAAAACATCCTTTTCTATCGCCTTCGAAGCTAATGCTGAAAGGCGAACCCACCCTATGGTATTTCTGGCATAAGTTTGAATTCACTTTAGGGCTGTCCACTCGACAGAAGTAGTATACACAGGAATGTTCACCGCCAAATATACCAATGTGAACAGCTGCCCCATGCTCTCATTCAGATTTTTCTGATGAAGGAAGTCAAGGAGATCAATGGGAGATTTTCCTGCAAAATCATCCATGGCATACATTGCAGTCAGTTCTGTTTTTAGCCGAGACAGATCAAAAAGCGCTCCGTGGCTCTTGTGTTAAACTGGAGAAGGCTGCATGCGTGAAATTTTTCTTGTATTCCCGAAACTTCTGGGTCTCGAGGAGTGTGACAAACATCAGGTTTTCGTGGTCTTGAAATTTGGTCTGTGTCTGGCAAATAATATTGTCCAGAATCCTGCCATGGAGTTGGCCGTAGTGCACGCGACGATCTTTCGCTCGTAGCGTTTGCGGTGCGTTCAGTGGCCTCATAGAGTTCCTCATATCAGCTTCTATCCAATCAATGGGTCTGAATACGGTGACGTTGCCACATGCCTGCTAGAGGGCCCGACTGACACCAACTCAAAATCTGATTGGTTGAAGCAACAGGTTAATTGACATTTATTCTGTGTTAGAGTGCCTACACAATGGATTGTGAAAGCCTCTCTGCCTGGCAACAAATGATGGCTGAAATGGGATTGGTTAAATGCTTTAATATGAAACTCCACCTCCCACGGCTATCGAGCTGCAGTCTATTCTCTCTGCCTGGCAACAAATGATGGCTGAAATGTGATTGGTTAAATGCTTTAATACAAAACTCCGCCTCCCACGGCTATCGAGCTGCAGTCTATTACAGTACAGTATATGGACGAAAATACGTTCCAGTTATGACCATTATGCGTAGAATTTCTAAATGAAACCTGCCCAACTTTTGTAAGTAAGCTGTAAGGAATTGGCCTGCCAAATTTCAGCCTTCTACTTACACAGGAAGTTGGAGAATTAGTGATGAGTGAGCCAGTCAGTCAGTGAGGGCTTTGCCTTCTATTAGTATAGATATATATATGGGTATATGGGTATATACTGTATGTATATATATGTGTGTGTATATATATATATATATATATATATATATATATATATATATATATATGTATATGTATATATATATATATATATGTATATATATATGTATATGTATATATATATATATATATATATATATATATATATATATATATGTATACAGTGGTGTGTATACAGTGGTGTGAAAAACTATTTGCCCCCTTCCTGATTTCTTATTCTTTTGCATGTTTGTCACACAAAATGTTTCTGATCATCAAACACATTTAACCATTAGTTAAATATAACACAAGTAAACACAAAATGCAGTTTTTAAATGATGGTTTTTATTATTTAGGGAGAAAAAAAATCCAAACCTACATGGCCCTGTGTGAAAAAGTAATTGCCCCTGAACCTAATAACTGGTTGGGCCACCCTTAGCAGCAATAACTGCAATCAAGCGTTTGCGATAACTTGCAATGAGTCTTTACAGCTCTGGAGGAATTTTGGCCCACTCATCTTTGCAGATTTGTTGTAATTCAGCTTTATTTGAGGGTTTTCTAGCATGAACCGCCTTTTTAAGGTCATGCCATAGCATCTCAATTGGATTCAGGTCAGGACTTTGACTAGGCCACTCCAAAGTCTTCATTTTGTTTTTCTTCAGCCATTCAGAGGTGGATTTGCTGGTGTGTTTTGGGTCATTGTCCTGTTGCAGCACCCAAGATCGCTTCAGCTTGAGTTGACGAACAGATGGCGGACATTCTCCTTCAGGATTTTTGGTAGACAGTAGAATTCATGGTTCCATCTATCACAGCAAGCCTTCCAGGTCCTGAAGCAGCAAACAACCCCAGACCATCACACTACCACCACCATATTTTACTGTTGGTATGATGTTCTTTTTCTGAAATGCTGTGTTCCTTTTACGCCAGATGTAACGGGACATTTGCCTTCCAAAAAGTTCAACTTTTGTCTCATCAGTCCACAAGGTATTTTCCCAAATGTCTTGGCCATCATTGAGATGTTTCTTAGCAAAACTGAGACGAGCCCTAATGTTCTTTTGCTTAACAGTGGTTTTGCGTCTTGGAAATCTGCCATGCAGGCCGTTTTGCCCAGTCTCTTTCTTATGGTGGAGTCGTGAACACTGACCTTAATTGAGGCAAGTGAGGCCTGCAGTTCTTTAGACGTTGTCCTGGGGTCTTTTGTGACCTCTCGGATGAGTCGTCTCTGCGCTCTTGGGGTAATTTTGGTCGGCCGGCCACTCCTGGGAAGGTTCAGCACTGTTCCATGTTTTTGCCATTTGTGGATAATGGCTCTCACTGTGGTTCGCTGGAGTCCCAAAGCTTTAGAAATGGCTTTATAACCTTTACCAGACTGATAGATCTCAATTACTTCTGTTCTCATTTGTTCCTGAATTTCTTTGGATCTTGGCATGATGTCTAGCTTTTGAGGTGCTTTTGGTCTACTTCTCTGTGTCAGGCAGCTCCTATTTAAGTGATTTCTTGATTGAAACAGGTGTGGCAGTAATCAGGCCTCGGGTTGGCTACGGAAATTGAACTCAGGTGTGATACACCACAGTTAGGTTATTTTTAACAAGGGGCAATTACTTTTTCACACAGGGCCATGTAGGTTTGGATTTTTTTTCTCCCTAAATAATAAAAACCATCATTTAAAAACTGCATTTTGTGTTTACTTGTGTTATATTTGACTAATGGTTAAATGTGTTTGATGATCAGAAACATTTTGTGTGACAAACATGCAAAAGAATAAGAAATCAGGAAGGGGGCAAATAGTTTTTCACACCACTGTATATATATATGTATATGTATATATATATGTATATGTATATATATATGTATATATATATGTATGTATATGTATATATATATATATATATATATATATGTATATATATATATATATATATATATATGTATATATATATATATATATATGTGTATATATATTTATATATGTATATATATGTATATATATATATATATATATATATATATATATATATATATGTGTATATATGTATGTATGTGTATATGTATGTGTATATCAGTAGTGGGCTGTCAGGGCCTGCAAGGCCTTCTCTGCTGGCCTAAAAAATATCTGAATCACAAACTGAAGTTAATTATATTTTGTCCATGAATACTTATTAAATAATTCCAAATAGTCTGTCCTCTTCCTTTCATAGTTTTCTGATGGTTGTGCTGCTTCCAGACATGTATTTTCGTATTAAAGCATTTAACCAATCACTTTTCAGCCATCATTTGTTGCCAGGCAGAGTCAAAGTCAAAGAAGTCTGTCCTGAGGCCTTCACAATCCGTTCTGCAGGCCATCTAACACAAAATAAATGTCGATTAAACTGTTGCTTCCACCAATCAGATTTTGAGTTGGTGTCAGTAGGGCCCTCTAGCAGGCATATGGCAACGTCACCATATTCAGACCCATTGATTAGATAGGATGGTGTAATAGCTATTTTGTCACCCCACAATGGCTGAAGGAGGAGAAGAAATAGATTTGGTGGCAGATTTACTTTCAAGGCCATTTTCAAGACAGACTTTTCAAGAAAAGCTGGACATTGTTAAGAAAGGTCGGACAATTCTGAAGCTAGCTAGCCTGTCACAACCAGAAAGAGGATTTGTCCGCCACTTTCAGGTTACCAACTACGAGCGGTACCTCTGGCTCACAAGGTTCAAGGAACACTGCAAATTGTATTGCTGGGAGTGCTTGTTGTTTCCCACTGATCGGCATGGTGTTTGGTGCCACACTGGGTTTGTAAATTTGTCTTGTCTAACCAAGGCAGCAACGAGACATCAAAGCACTGCCGGACACTTTCAAGCAACGGTGCTTTCCAAAACTTTTGGGGAAACCAGAGTGGATCTACAGCTGAATGAGCAAGTGCGCAGGGAAACGGAGCTCCATAACGAAAAGGTGAAGAAAAACAGAGAAATCTTAAAAAGACTGATAGATTGTGTAATTTTTTTGTGCAAACAGGAACTTTCATTTCGGGTACACGATGAATGCGCGGAATCCAATAACAAAGGGAACTATGTGGAGCTTCTTTCTCTCATTGCTGAGAGCAACATGGATTTACATTACCACCTGTCCACCAATAAAGTGTTTACTGGGATGTCGGGTAAAATACAAAACGACCCGATCACTGCTATTGCTGAAGTGATGGGAGAAGAGATAAGAAGTAACGTTAAAGAAGCACAGTTCGTCTCTATTATGGTGGATGAGATGACAGATGCGAGTAACGCAGCGCAGCTAGCACTGGTCCTGCATTACGTAACGGGCACAGGTGTCAAGGAGCGATTTGTCAGATTTGAAGATGTTACCAGTGGGAAGCAAGCCGATAACATTGCAAGTCTTATAATCAGGTTTTTGTTGGAAAATGAATGTCTGGGTAAAGTTGTGGCACAGTGTTTTGACGGCGCAGCGGTCATGTCTTCTGGATTAAATGGGGTGCAGGCTAAAGTTAGAGAGAGCACCTTTGGCTTTATTCATACACTGCTATGCACATCGGCTCAATTTAGTACTAAAGTGGCCTCAAAGCTTAAAGAATGCAAGATCTTTTTTGGCCACCTCAATGGCCTTGCTGCATTTTTTTCTAGATCGCCTCGGCACACGCAACTACTGGACGAAATCTGCCAGCGGTGTCTCTCTCGTTTGGCACCAACACGGTGGCAGGACACATCCAGAGTGGTCAATACGGTCTTTGAGAAGAGATATGCTCTAAAGGAACTGTTTCATCACATTCTGGAGCATCATGACGAGTATGATGAGGATACAGTGCGCTGTGCTGATGGATTTAAAGCACGTCTGGATGATTTATAGTTTTTTTTTTTGCTTCACACATTCAATGGCATTTTTGAGTATTCAGGCGTGCTCTTTTCAATACTACAGGACAAAAAACTCGATGTGCAGTTTTGTCTGGCTAGGGTAAAGGAGTTTTGTGACACTGTTGAGCGAGATAGAAGCCGATATGAGGAACTCTATGAGGCCACTGAACGCACCACAGGAGCTCCGAGCGCACAAAGAGGTCAAGCGCAAGATCCTCGCGCGCACTACTGCCAACTCCATGGCAGGATTCTGGACAATATTATTTGCCAGACATAGACCAGATTTCAAGACCACGAAAAACTTATGTTTGTCACGCTCCTTGACCCCCAGAGGTTTCGGGAATACAAGAAAAATTTCCCACATGCATCCTTCTCCAGTTTAACACAGAGCCATGGAGCACTTTTTGATCTGTCTCAGCTAAAAACAGAACTGACTGTAATGTATGCCATGGATGATTTTGCAAATCTCCCACTGATCCTCTTGACTTCCTTCATCAGAAAAATCTGCATGAGAGCATGGGGCAGCTATACACATTGGTATGTTGGGCGGTGAGCATTCCCGTGTCCACTGCTTCTGTCGAGCGACATTTTCAGCCCTAAAGTGAATTCAAACTTATGACAGAAATACGACAGGGCAGGTTCGACTTTCAGCATTAGCTTCAATGGCGATAGAAAGGGTCTTTTTGATGGAACTGAAGCGCACGGATAATCTGTACGACAGAGTAATTGAACTGTTTTTGAGGAAAGAGAGGAGGATGGATTTTGTTTACAAATACAATAATCCCTCCTCGATCGCGGGGGTTGCATTCCAGAACCCCCCGCGATAGGTGAAAATCCGCGAAGTAGAAACCATATGTTTGTATGGTTATTTTTATATATTTTAAGCCCTTATAAACTCTCCCACATTGTTAACATTATTAGAGCCCTCTAGACATGAAATAACACCCTTTAGTCAAAAGTTTAAACTGTGCTCCATGACAAGACAGAGATGACAGTTCTTTCTCACAATTAAAAGAATGCAAACACATCTTCACTTCAAACGAGCGCCTTCAGGAGCAGAGAATGTCAGAGAGATAGAGAGAGCGTGACAGAAAAACAAACAATCAAAAAATCAATACGTGCTGTTGGGCTTTTAAGTATGAGCACCGCGATAAAGCAGCCGCAAAGAAGGGAGCAATGTGAAGGTAGTCTTTCAGCATTTTTTAGAGTAGCCTCCGTATCTTCTAAACAAACAGCCTCTGTGCAACAGCCCTCTGCTCACACCCCCTCCGTCAGGAGCAGAGAACGTCAGAGAGAGCGTGCGAGATTAAAGCAAACAATCAAAAAATCAATACATGCTTTTGGGCCACCGTGATAAAGCGGCATTTCTTAGAGGAGTGTCCATATCCTCCAGGCAAATAGCCTCTGTGCAAACAGCCCCTCCGTCAGGCGCAGAGAATGTCAGAGAAAGACCGAGAAAAGCAAACAATCCGCTCGGGAAGCACATTGTATATCATTGAGGAGTTTTAGTTAATATATAATACATGCTCTGATTGGGTAGCTTCTAAGCCATCCGCCAATAGCGTCCCTTGTATGAAATCAACTGGGCAAACAAACTGAGGAAGCATGTACTTTAAATTAAAAGACCCATTGTCCGCAGAAATCCGCGAACCAGCGTAAAATCTGTGATATATATTTAGATATGCTTACATTTAAAATCCGCGATGGAGTGAAGCCGCGAAATTCGAAGCGCGATATGGCGAGGGATCACTGTAATCTGAATTTTTGGTGAGTAAAATGTTGCAATTTTCCTAAATAATATTGCAAGTTTATGAGTTATTATTGATGTTTTTTATGTGTTTCGCGGCTGTAGCTGCATTAGAAAGGAACTTGTTCACCCATGGTTTATCTATTCAATAAAGGCATTTATTTTGGCTACAGGAGTTATCTATCTGCGATGCAACTGCTCTTTATACAGTACTGTATTTCTGCATATTAAGATGGTTAATATAACCATAAATTAGTTTTTGAGGGGCAGGTTGATTCAGACGGAGCACTACTGAAGGCCTAGGTGTGAAATGCACGGTCCGCCACTGGTGTATATGTACAGTACAGGCCAAAATTCATTCAATGTGTTTTCTTTATTTTCATGACCATTTACATTGGTAGATTCTCACTGAAGGCATCAAAACTATGAATGAACACGTATGGAGTTATGTACTTAACAATAAAGGTGAAATAACTGAAAACATGTTTTATATTCTAGTTTCTTCAAAATAGCCACCCTTTGCTAAGATTACTGCTTTGCACACTCTTGGCATTCTCTCAATGAGCTTCAACAGGTAGTCAGTCACCTGAAATGGTTTTCCCTTCACAGGTGTGCCTTATCAGGGTTATTTAGTGGAATTTCTTGCTTTATCGATGGGGTTGGGACTAACAGTTGTGTTGTGCAGAAGCCAGGTTAGTTGGACGATCATTTATTTTTCAACAGGACAATGACCCCAAACACACCTCTAGGCTGTGTAAGGGCTATTTGACCAAAAAGGAGAGTGATGGAGTGCTGTAAATGGTCATGAAAATAAAGAAAACACATGTTATGGCATCAGTTTTTAAGTAAAGGAATGTTTTAAATTTTTACACAAGCACAATTTCTATCAAATTTGAGAAATTGTATGTCAAACTTTAGTGAAAAATGACTGCCCTACATTTTATTCATTGCACAATAAGGCTTTATTTTGGTGTTCTCCATTCTGGCAGAAATTGCTAAAAAATGCCCTCAGTTGGCACACTGGGATGATCCATTTCAGTATGTTGCATTCCTTTCTATTGTTACTCGGCTAATGGATTTGGTTGAGTTGGGAATCTCCCACCTCTACTTTTAAGATTGAATTTAAATAGAATGACCTGTGCATTCATTTTCTCTCTTTAAAACTGTACAGGTGCCGGTCATAAAATTAGATATCATGACAAAGTTGATTTATTTCAGTAATTCCATTCAAAAAGTGAAAGTTGTACAGTATATTAGATTCATTCATTACACACAGACTGATGTATTTCAAATGTTTATTTCTTTTAATTTTGATGATTATAACTGACAACTAATAAAAGTCCTAAATTCAGTATCTCGTAAAATTAGAATATTGTGAAAAGGTTCAATATTAAAGACACCTGGTGCCACACTTTAATCAGCTAATTAACTCAAAACACCTGCAAAAGCCTTTAAGCGGGGTCTCAGTCTATTCCTGTATGCTACACAATCATGGGGAAGACTGCTGACTTGACAGTTGTCCAAAAGACGACCATTGACACCTTACACAAGGAGGGCAAGACACAAAAGGTCATTGCTAAAGAGGCTGGCTGTTAACAGAGCTCTGTGTCCAAGCACATTAATAGAGAGGCGAAGGGAAGGACAAGATGTGGTAGAAAAAAGTGTAGAAGCAATAGGGATAACCGCACCCTGGAGAGGATTGTGAAACAAAACCCATTCAAAACTGTGGGGGAGATTCACAAAGAGTGGACTGCAGCTGGAGTCAGTGCTTCAAGAACCACCACGCACAGACGTATGCAAGACATGGGTTTCAGCTGTCGCATTCCTTGTGTCAAGCCACTCTTGAACAAAAGACAGCGTCAGAAGCGTCTCGCCTGGACTAAAGACAAAACTGCTGCTGAGTGGTCCAAAGTTATGTTCTCTGATGAAAGTAAATTTTGCATTTCCTTTGGAAATCAAGGTCCCAGAGTCTGGAGGAAGAGAGGAGAGGCACAGAATCCACGTTGCTTGAGGTCCAGTGTAAAGTTTCCACAGTCAGTGATGGTTTGGGGTGCCATGTCATCTGCTGGTGTTGGTCCATTGTGTTTTCTGAGGTCCAAGGTCAACACAGCCGTCTACCAGGAAGTTTTAGAGCACTTCATACTTCCTGCTTCTGATGAACTTTATGGAGATGCAGATTTCATTTTCCAACAGGACCTGGCACCTGCACAAAGTACCAAAACTACCAGTACTTTGTTTAAGGACCATAGCATCCCTTTTCTTGGTTGGCCAGCAAACTCTAGAAAATCTATGGGGTATTGTGAAGAGGAAGATGCAATATGCCAGACCCAACAATTCAGAAGAGCTGAAGGCCACTATCAGAGCAACATGGGCTCTCATAACTCCTGAGCAGTGCCACAGACTGATCGACTCCATGCCACACTGCATTGCTGCAGTAATCCAGGCCAAAGGAGCCCCAACTAAATATTGAGTGCTATACATGCTCATACTTTTCATGTTCATACCTTTGTTTTTTTTTTGCATTGGTCTTAATTGATATTCTAATTTTCCGAGATACTGAATTTGGGATTTCATTAGTTGTCAGTTATAATCATCAAAATTAAAAGAAGTAAGCATTTGAAATACACTCTGTGTGTAATGAATGAATCTAATATACAAGTTTAATTTTTAATTGGAATTACTGAAATAAATCAACTTTTTCATGATATTCTAATTTTATGACCGGCACCTGTGTTTTGTCTTGTTGGCTTTTTCTGAATAGCCCATAAGCTGCTTAGCTTATAGTGCTATGAAAGTGCAGTATGTACTACTGGGTAATTTTCTACTTATAGTTCATTGTGAGTGTTAGCAGATCTCAATGAAATTCTAGTGTAGTTACTAAATAACACGATTTTAATTGTTATGTAATTCAGTTAATTAAAGAGTTAATAGACAATCTGTACTTTTGTAAAAAAATAAATAAAACAAACATACTGTAAATATATGCTCAGTTGGATTGAGTAACTGTCTCAGATATTATTAGCAGCATTAACCAGAATCAGACTGTTTCTGTTGGTATTGATTAGTCTCTATCAACATTGTGGAGGAATTTTGGCCCAGTCCAACTTGTTTTTAATTATTATTTGTTAGGTTATTCAAAATGAACTAGTTTTTTTGGCCTTTCATCATAATTTGGATGTTCCTAAAGTCTAAAGTTTGTTTGTTTGGTTTTCCTTTTTGCAATGTTGATGTTATTTTTTGTTTTAGATTATTCCCTTTCTTCATGATCTAGCTGTGTTTCACCTAATTGATGAACCCTTTGACACGGTACAGACTTTCCTCAATATCAGCAGGATAGCTTTTTCTTGACAGAACACAACACCTCCAAAAATAACACCATCACCACTATTGTCAAACTTTTCTATAAGGTCCATGGAATGCAGTTTAAGCTTTCTCTAGACATAATGAAGCCCATCACAGCCAAAAAACTGACATGTTTGTCTGCTCTGTTCAGAACTCATCATCTTTATAAAATCTTGAGGTGAGCCATTGAGTTCATATTAGTGAGCTGTAGTTTGTTCCTTTTTGCTGTATATGAATCCCATTTTTGTCTGGTGTCTTTCTGAAAGATGAATTCACGAACACTGACCTTGGCCTAAAGGTGAGAGGATAGCAGATTCTTTAATGTGTTCTTGGGTTCTCACTACCTTTTCCCAAATTGTCTTTATTACTCTTGAGTAGATTAGTAGAATAGCCACTATTGGTAAGACACTATTGTCACTAATGTGATTTTGTGTGTTTGACAAATTAATTCAGAGAGGCTTAAATATATCCAGTTTTATATTGGGCAGGAATGGCATAAACCATGATTGTTAACCAAAATTGTCAACTCCTCATCCATTAATCAATATTTTTTCCTGTTTAGTATTCCCATTTAGAGTTACAGGGAGGCAAATATATTCAGATAGAACTGTCTGTAAGGAACAATGTTTTAATTAGATTAATTAGATGTCATTTATGGCAGAACACAGTTTTACATACTGATTAAACATACTGATTTACACCTTTGTAAATTTACAGCTGTGGAAACTTACAGCTTCCAAAGCACAGGAACTAAATACTTATGGAAGTGACGTATTTCCCTTATTTTTTCCTGTTTGAGATTATTTCTAGTATTTAAAAAAACAAATGTTGAGTTTCAGTGCTCCACAATACAAATAAAACAGTGAGTAAAATTTATTTTTTATCATTTGTTATTGAGTAAAATTAGAATTAGTAAAGTGTCTGAATTCTGCAAACCAAAGTACATTTGCTATTGCGTTACTGTTACCCATTCTCTTGGCATTAAAAATAATAGTTCCATATAAGTGTTTTGATATCATGTTTAGCCATTTGTGAGAACACTGTCCAGCCATGACTTTTTATATTTGTTTTTAGATATTTTCAAGTTATAAATAAAAGGGTTAAAAATGAACAAATAATTGCGTGTCACTGACTTCCGAATTTCTTTTTTTTTTTAAATGTTGCATCCATTTTTAACTTTCAGTTGATCTCACACATACAGTAATTTCAGGTCACTACCAGTCAGCAGCATTGTATACAGATGTATCTTGGACACAGGTAGAGTTCTAATATTACAAATATAGCTAAATTGAAGTGAATAGTATTTTGGAGTAATTTTTGTGGTCATACATTTTCTTTTTGTGTATTAAAATTAATTTTACAATTGAAATATAGTGATCTGCATTCAGAGTATTGTTTCATTTCAATAATTGTGGGATTCTTTCTCTTTCAGAAAGTACACAATTCTTTCTTAAAGTGGTTGACATCCAGACTGGATACTGAAAATATACTGAAGAGTTCCAAATTTTCTCTTAAAGTTACTACAAAACATGAACCAAAGATTGAGCCAACAGAAGATTTAATTCCTTTGATTACCCAGTTCTTTAATTTTTGCTCTGAACATTTTAACCATCATTTGTACTATGAAAATCTACAGACAAAGTGTTTGGGGAAAATTGTGCTTTTTGCTGAGGTGACTCCAACAACCATGGATCTTCTTGACGGGTAAAGTATAACTGGTCATGTTGTTTTTTTTTTTCTTTTCTCATTTTGTTTTTTGTAATATTGATACACAAGGCGTTGTTTTGTTGTACTTCCCCTCAAATTTTTATTTAAAGTTAGTACTTTGATTTGTCAGTTTTTTTTTAATTTGTTAGATTTAATATTTTATCTTTTAAATTAGTCAGTTAAATAAGTACATTGTTTCTATTTATTACAGTATGTAGCATATTTATATTTGGTATTCTTCCTTGACCAGCTTGCATTTGGGTTGAAATTTGTATCAGAATTTATCATCTTGCTTTTTGAACGTAGCATTTATTTGATTCCTGTTAGATTATTTATTTCTGAAGTGATCTTTAAAATATTAATTAAGTGAAATTTACTGATTGAATTTGGTTTTGTCTTGCTGTATAAATTTAGCCATTTAGGCATTGTGAATAGCTGTTTTTCCTGTTCTTTTTTTCTTGGATCTGTTTCTACTTTATATACTTTTCTAAAATTCTACATTATCTGCACCAGAGCATTGGAATGGGTGATCACTACTAAGATTGTGACACAAAGGCAAGAGGACAAATTGTCTTTGGTGTTCAGTAAAACTCCAGTAAACAAATCTTTTTGCTGTGAATAGTATCAAAAATCATAACATTCTTCCTTATTTATGTACTGTATTTTATATCCAATTGTAATCTATGTTTACTCCAAGCATATTGAGAAATTAATCTGGTAGGTGTGGAAAGGCAGTTATAACCATTAATATAACACAGTAAAAATTACAGTAAAGTCAGATGTTTGAACCAGGTTTTCACTGTGACAAACGTGGCAAAAGTTTATGGTACAATGGATAGGAACACTTGGGGGGAAGTCAGAATATGGCAGGCTTTGGATTATAAAAGCTGTATGTTGACTCAGCTTTTGCAAGGCATCTCCTGTTAGCTTGTGTTGTTTCAGTAGTAGTAGTAGTAGCAGTAGTAGTATAGGTTAGATCTGAGTCAGTAGTTTTACAGCCACTGATGGAATGGTTCAGAAAATCTGAATATTCAAAATTAAAGAAGCATTGTTAAAAATTTTGCTGAAAAATGTGAGAAAATATTTTTTATGCTAATGAATGATTAAACATTTTATTACATATGATATAGGCTCCAGCCCCCAAAACCCTTAACTAATTTAAGCGGATTTAGCAATGGAGCTGATCAATGTTTTTTTCTCTTATGAACAGAAGTTGGTTGAAAGTCCAAACCAGTACACAAGCAAAAATACTCTTATTTAAATAAAAGTAAATCTACTTTTATAATAATTTACTTGAATACAAATAAATTATTATTTCAGAAACTACTCGGGTACTACTCAGTTACTTTCTTTAAATTTCTGTAGCCTTTGAATGTACTGAAGTAATAAAGATTTTATGATTTAAAGTACTTAAAAAAACATGTAGTGCATCTATTCAATAAAATATGTGTGCTACTTCCAATAAAACAGGAATAGCCAAAAAGAATCATTAATACAAAAAGAAAATATTTTTTAGTATTGGGTTATGCATTTTCATCCTGTAACCTTGTATTTAAATTGTTAATAAATATTTTTAAAAGGCTCAGATATGTTTAACTAATAGCCTACTTTGTGTATATTAGACTGAACAAACTTTGAAATGCTGTCTTTATGGCTATGGCGTTATTCTGGTTTTATTCTTTAGGGTATCAGGACTAAAAATATACATTAGTGTATATATATATATATATATACACACACATACATATATAGATACACTTATACTGTATATATATATATATAGTGATCCCTCGCTATATCGGGCTTTAACTTTCGCGGCTTCACTCCATCGCGGATTTTAAATGTAAGCATATCTAAATATATATCACGGATTTTTCACTGGTTCACAGATTTCTGCGGACAATTGGTCTTTTAATTTATGGTACATGCTTCCTCAGTTTGTTTTTTCTGTCTGCTGGCAGCGATACTTATTTTCATGGCCGGAGCTAATCTTCTATTTCTGTTCTGAAAAGTTAGGCTACAATATTGAACATTTTTAGTTAAAAAAAAAAAAATCAAGAGCTTACACTGTCTTTTTTTTAAGTATGTCTATGAAAATCGCTGTGAGTAGCCAGAAAAATGCTTTATAAATGTAAGACATTATTATTATTTAGGTTTTTTTAAAGCCAAATAAACCTGATAGGACTTATTTTCTTCAAAGATATGTGCCACTTTAGGGTACCAATAAAGTCAAACTGATTAGGAGATTTTGTGATCAGTTTGTTTAAAGTATATTAAGCAAAAAAT
The DNA here is from genome assembly GCF_016835505.1 of Polypterus senegalus. NCBI lineage: Eukaryota > Metazoa > Chordata > Cladistia > Polypteriformes > Polypteridae > Polypterus > Polypterus senegalus. Next base: position 117,570,305 of record NC_053155.1, on the reverse strand, counting down.
AACATTTCATCATCCTCTCATTTCAAATTTGGCATTTCAGGATACAGCATATACTGCAAATATAAATTTAAATTGTAACCGTTGACAATTATTTATTCATGTGCTTGCATTTTCCATTAAACAGCTTCAATATGTGCACAAAGTAGGTCATAAAACACACAATTTCTGACATTAGCATGACTGTTGAAGGAAAAACATGTGGTAGAATCTATTCTATGGAGTTTTCATAAATTAATAATTATATACCTTTTGAGGTGTCTTGATAGATTTTGTAATCAGATTTTATACATTTTTTTTTCAATTTTTACTGCCACTTCACAGATCAACAATCCCCAACTTGGTCACTGTCAGAATAAGTCTTTTAACTTTTTTCCTGTGTCCATTAATACAATATATTTTCCAGGTTTCACTACCATCTGAAAGAGTTGGCACTTTTAAACTGTAGTAGTATGACCGAGTGTCAGTGTGGAAGGCACTAGACTGGCATTTCTTTCCGTCTCATTTCTTGTCTTCTGGCCCAATCCTGTAAATCTCTTTTGTAAATCGGTGGCTTGGATAGAGGACAGATAGTAACAATTTTCAAGGCTATTTAAAACAATACTAAAAGATATTTGTGTTTGTGTGTTGTAGTGCCCCATGTTGTAAGTGTTAGATCCATTGAAGAAGTCAACTTAAACAAAGAAAATATACATTTTGGAGGTTTGTTTGAAGTGTTTTACATTATAACCATATTATTAATTGCTGCGTGAATATAATTTTTTCAAGGGGATGACCTTTACTATTGTGAAAAAAGACAAGCAGGGCAACAGGAGGAATATGAAAGTTATTTATTGAGATACTTGTAAGGAAGTCCATGCCAGTGCTATCGGTGTACATTCTGGAATTTATAAAACTGCTAATATTATTTCACAAAGATGTTACTGGCCTGGTTTTATGCTGACATTAAAATGGCTACGTTTTCTGATGATTATAATCATTATTTTAATTAAAAGACTATAATTGTCAGAATAGATTCAATAAAATGTTTTAATATCTCAGTTGCTGTTTGTCGGACTCTTTAATTAACATGTCATACAAATATGTATTAGTGGATATTTGGTACTTCATTTAACAAATAATATTAATGTTTCAAAGTCTCATATATTTCAGATAGAACTTTATTTGTCCTCTAAGGGAAAATGCGCTTCTTTTTTAACAGAGGCTGAATGAATAAATAAATGAAAATATATAATGAAGAAAAAAGTCAATCCCGTAACAATTTTAGCTGTAATGTTCATTTTGCAAGCAACATTTGGGGCTCACAACTCTGAGGCAAAAGCTCAGCTGTAGAAGTGAGTGTCCCTCTGAGTGGAGAGGACAGTGGGACATAGTAGACTTGAAAATGATGTAGAAGACTTTCATCCATCTTTTACCATGGATTTCAGATATTACTTATCCAGGGTTCATTCACATGAGACATGTGTTTTTATTCCAATAGTTTTAGTGACTCACATGGCGGAGGTGAAATTTGTGTTCAACAACAAAACCTTTCCCGTGAATTTTTTTTCCCCTTTTTTATCCCCAGGAAAAATCACCTGTGTAAATGTTTAAGAGTAAGCTATCACTTATAGCATGACAGTGGATTGCTACATTTATTTTAGCGAGCTGTCTTTTAAATGTCTTTGTAAAGTGTTACTGGGTGTCGAGCAATGTATTATTATTACTGATATTTTACTAAATCTTACTACCCATGTTCCTTTGATGATGAGCACCGTTGAAGAATTTTTTGGTAACAGAACAGTAAAAACGCCAAAACGACTGAAAATACAACTGACGAATGGTATTTTTCGATATCATTTTAACAAAATCTACTGTCCGCCCTCAATCACAGAGCACCCCGGTAAAACGTCAATAGCGTTTAATATACTGTACCTGCAGCCTTAGAACGCAGACATCAGGACATTGCTGTGCATGCATGTTTACTAACAGATATGACAGCATTTTGCACGGAGCATGCATTAAAACACAAGACAAGCGGCCTGCAAAGGCCCGCAAACAAGAGGAGTTCCGCAGCAATCACATCTCAGTGCACCTAAGAGAAGGGACACTAAATTCTACGAGGCACATATATTTTAGAGCACCTGTTCAAATATTTATTGATTGATTAAGATCAGCGATTTCCAATGGTTCACAGGTGTGCCGTAAGATTTTTTTAAAGCAAACTAATTTAAGACTTCTTTGAAGAAATATGACATAAAACAGTCTACGACGCAGATTCTATACCATTTTATATGATTTTTTATATCATTGTATTAAATGAAATGCAGCCAATAAGGAATAATAGAAATCACCGTGCTGCTTTCTATCTTTGAAATAACGTTTTATGGGGTGAAAAAATGATCACCCCTAACAGATACACTTAATCAGTAGTGTGTGCGACCCACGATTTGTGACAGAGGTGGGGTAACTGTTGCAAGGTAAGGGTATGAAAATTCATTGTTTAATGTGGAAAAAGACTGATAGGCGAATGAGTAGTCAAGAAGAAATTACACTCACTTATTTGGCAATACTTAAACTACAAAACAAATGAACATAGTGAGCCAAGCAATTTAACAAGTTATTTGGTGACTAGTCAGGAAGGTGGTTGCTGTGAAAGATTAAGTTGCATATACATCATCCAACTACCCATCATTAGCTAATGCTGCTACAACAATTGCTAAAACCTTGTCTCACCAGCTATTATTTATTGGTGCTTGTGGATTTATAAAAAGCACAAAACATAATCAGGGCAGCTTAAGATGGAAACAATGGTACCACAACTGCTTCTTATTATTTTTGTAAGTTATGTTTTCTTTACACATTCCCTAAAATGTGTTGTTTTAATGCATTATAAGAATTCTTTCTGCTAAGCCATATATATCATCAGCTGCTCCAAAATGGCACAGCTGCACAGAACACAATCAATTATATAGCCTTGGGTTAAATAAAGTGGCATTCCTTTCCATTGTAGTAATCTGTGACAAATTATTTTTGGGCCATTGATGGTTATCCATGAGCCATTGATTACACTGCTACACTAAGTCACTTCATTTGTGGGAACGCTGATGTACATCTCCTGCAGAGCTGATTGGGTAGCGCAAAACTCTTTTCAAATGCACTGGCTCACTGATGGTTATTTATGCAAAAAAATAAACTGGAATAAGATGTTACAGCTGTACCAGTGGCAATATACCATATTAATAACAGCAATCTAAATAGGATTTTATCCAACTAATCTTGATTCATGTATCTAGACTGACAGCAGCAAATTTGCAGCTTTGGCTAGAGGTGTCACAATCGAAACATTATAGTACATTCTCTGCCTCTCATTATCTTTACTTAAAAGTATGCTGAAAATGGCTTATTGTACTTGCTTTCATTGTCAGTAAAAATTTAAAGTGTACAAAACTGTGTGCCTACTACGTTGAATTCCAACAGCAGAGTTTGTCAGATTATAATTTGCATTTTGTAAGGGAAATGTATTTGGATTTGTATCTTTGTATCAGGAAAGAAGCATTATGTTAAGAGCATAGCCGAAACAGTTTAGTCAAGGTCAACCCAGCTGTCTTACAGCAGTGCAAGGTTATTATAGGTGACGAAAACTAAAATCAAAACTGAAACTATTATTAAAAAAACATTTTCATAAACTGAAATAAAATAATCAACAAAACCAAAATGAAAAACTAAACTATTAAAGTATCTGGAAAGACTAACTGAAATAAAAATGTACTACAATATTTTTAGTTTTAATTTTTGAATGAATATTCTTGCCGTTAGTCTTTAACCCTTTTAAGTTTTAACTCTAAAACAGAAAGTTATCTACCATGAGCCGCTTGCACATATTCATCCAGTGAACGGCAGCTGGTGACGAAGGGCAGCTGTTCACTCAACAATAACGGTGACGGAGCAAGCTGAATGCGGGTGTGAAATAGAAAGCGATTTTCGTGCTGCCTTTCTTTGCACTTGTTGTATATGAAGATGTAATTCAAACGGCTGAAATCAGAATGTGCTGGTCAACAAAACGTTTATTTTATAGACAAAAAAATCACGAGTGAGTAAAGATTCAATTTATATTTCAGGTGACTGATTTTTGTTGACAGCAAATCATCTGCCACTTCGCACAGGAGAAATTGTTTTTACTTTCTCATATACAAAGTATAGTAATCATGAAAAAAATTTGACCTTGAAATTTTGAATATTGACGTTCTAGGCCTCCCAGAATCCAAAAATACTGTTTTTTGGAATTGTGTGTGTAAACACAATAACTCAAAATTGCAACTAGATAGATGGATCAAACTCGGCATGTTGTTGTTACACCACAATTGTAGATCTGTATTAACTTTTGGGCCAAATCCATCACGCAGAAGTGGTACTTTACCTGAATACATACTCGATTTTATTTTATTTTTTTTATTCATGCAGCTGCAGAGTCCGATTTACTTTTATAATAATAGTTCAATATATTATTAATTTGATTTGATTTGTTTGTTGATGATTCCTTAATGTACATAATATAAAAATATAATCATTGTTCTGTGGTTTACTCCTCAAATATCCATCCCCATATCTGAGTATACAAGAAAGTCACGGGGAGACCACTACCGGTTTTTGAAAATAAAATGGCACCAATCGAGAGACTGACAAGGTCATCATACAAGATCAGCAAATTGTTTGCTGACCAATCACTTTTACTTTAAAAACATTGTTTAACAATGAAGCGATAAAAACAAAGGTAGGTAGGCGAAGAGAGTCTGCCAAGTGATGAAAAACTAAACATACTAATGGGTTTTTGTATTTATTCTATATTTATTAATTTAACTTTACTTAAAATACCTGATATTGTGAAAGTAATCCATTAGCAGAATTATATTTTAAAATATTTGTCTCCCTTTTTTCAATGTTTTTCTCTCTCTCTCAAAATAGATAGTTGAAGTATCATATTCTTTTTTTTCTTAACATCAGCCTTATCATACATATTGCATACCAGGGATTTCCCCTGCCTTACATCCAAACCTGCTGCAGTAGGCTCCAGATTTCTGATAGTAGTTGGATGTACATGGGTCTGGTTTTTGAAAGTCCCAAATAAAACCTCTGAACTCAATAGTGGATAAACTCTGTTTTTTTGAGAATTCACCTGGGCAATTTACTCTGAAATAAGAATTTGGATTTGCTGTGTTTCTGTCTTTTGTTGTTATGTTTTACCAGCAGATGCCACAAGCGACCTCATTTTAACTTTCTAGTTTACTTTATTTTTTGGCCCTACAACCAAATAAACTACTAAATAACTGCACTAGTTGTATTTTTTTCATGCAAATCAGCCATCTATAAATAATTGGCTAGTGATTGCTCGTTTCTAGTAAGGACTGATTTATACTCCACACTCAGAAAGCATATGTGCACACATAATGGCTGCCACACGTTCCCATTGTTTATTTGACATGTCCTCTGAGCATGTCTCAAAAATTAACATGATGCATTTGTGAGTTGCAGTACCAGAAAAAAATCGGGGGATGCAGTGTAATCAAGTTGAAACATGACATCTGAGTCTCAGTTTACTATCAACATGTGACAGCAAGCCGCTTTGCAGATCCTACTGGATCAATGTGTGTGTTTCGATGTTTGATGAATGGATCAATGTGGTGAAGCAAAATGGTGACATACAAATGTATTCATTGTGCTTTTCTTTCCAAGTGTCACATATTCCCTAACGTAATGACACGATACATTTTAAAAGTCTCACATACCATCTTCTATGCTGTCTTTTTTTTTTCTTTGCACCTTCAAAACAGCATCAGAATGTATGGCAGTGTATTTGAGCCACCGAGAAAAATAATTAGGGACACAGTGAAAAGGTCTATTTTTGTGTTTAAAGTGGAACTTTCTGTTGTAATCTTGAAATTTCCACTTTAATTTCATAGTTTACTTTGTCATTAATGTAGACCATAGTAAATCTTAAAACCAACCCAGTTGTTAATCTCTATGTGCTTCTGGGACTTTCTCCTGTGCTGACAGCAGTTGGCAGGCAGCAATTTCAACACAGAACACATTCAATTTATGATATCCAGCTCTCTGCACATTTAGAATCCTTAGTTTTATACTTGATATCACTTTCATGATGAAATTCGTTAATGTATGTATATTACATTTTACAGATAATTTGTTAACTTCAAATAAATAATGAAGGCTGTTAATAATTACACATGATGGGGTAGCACGGTGGAAGAGTGGTAGTACTGCTGCCTTGCAGCGAGTCACGTCTCTGGTGTTTCCTGCCAGGAGTTTGAATGTTTTCCTGATGTGTTTCCAGAGTGTGCTCTGATTTCTTTCCAAAGACATACAGGTTTGGGGATTTGGTAACGCTAAAATGATACTAGTATATGTGTGTGCTTGTATTCACCTTGCCATGAGCTGATACCCCGTCCAGAGATTGTTTCTGCCTCGCACCCAATGCTTGCTGGAATGGATGCATCCCTGGATTGATGGATGCGTTCATTTAACATCCATCATTTTTAGAGATATTGTGGCAAGGTGTCCTGAGAATTTAATAGATGTCTCAGGCAATTCACAACACAGCAGTGCCGAACGTTGTTTTCTTATTGTGATAATATCTTGCACTGCCACCTGGTGGAATCGTCCAGATTTAAGTACGTGCACAAGTATAAACAGTACCCCAATTGTGTAGCAGTGCCGTCCGCCGGAGAATGCGTCACGTCACATGAAGTATAAATCTGTCCTTAGTGTGTTCACGTTGCTTAGATCTCAGAATTTGTATCTGTATTTTTTTTTGTGCGGTAGTAAGCATTTGTCAAACATCATCTTAAAGTAAAAACACTATTGCAAGTAGTAGGCCAGAATTATCAGAATGATAATTTCCACATATTGCCCAAGCCAAGTGATCTACTAGTGAGACAGCTGTGACTGACTCACAGACATACAGACACTACAGGCATAAATTGGTATTTCACTTGGATATCTTAAGTTATTCTTCTGTCCACACTCTTATTGGAGTTGACCTCTTACTCAGCCTTGTCTGATTTTTTTTCTTTCATTGACATGATGACTTATTTAGATTTGTGCAGCTTCTATTGCCTTTGGCATACTTTTTCTTTTTCATATCAGACAGTCAAAAAGCAGGCATAATGTTGATTAAATTTTATAAAAATAAAGTTTAACAATAGTAAAGGTTGTGTAAAAAACCTTTTTAATTCAAACATTATAAAAAATAAAAGCAAATATTTTATGTACATTTTGTGGTCTTAGATTGCATTTGGTTGTCCTGAAGTGCAGAGCACTGAAAATCCTGCTGCTTCTTCATCTGTTCTTTTGATTTGTAGCTTAAAATAAATAGCTTAAAATTAAATGTCATACAGTGGGATGCAAAAGTTTGGGCAACCTTGTTAATAGTCATTATTTTCCTATATAATTCGTTGGTTGTTACGATAAAAAATGTCAGTTAAATATATCGTATAGGAGACACACACACAGTGATATTTGAGAAGTGAAATGAAGTTTATTGGATTTACAGAAAGTGTGCAATAATTGTTCAAACAAAATCAGGCAGGTGCATAAATTTGGGCACCACAAAAAAGAAATGAAATCAATATTTAGTAGATCCGCCTTTTGCAGAAATTACAGCCTCTAAACGCTTCCTGTAGGTTCCAATGAGAGTCTGGATTGTGGTTGAAGGTATTTTGGACCATTCCTCTTTACAAAACATCTCTAGTTCATTCAGGTTTGATGGCTTCCGAGCATGGACAGCTCTCTTTAACTCACACCACAGATTTTCAATTATATTCAGGTCTGGGGACTGAGATGGCCATTCCAGAACGTTGTACTTGTTCCTCTGCATGAATGCCTTAGTGGATTTTGAGCAGTGTTTTGGGTCATTGTCTTGTTGAAAGATCCAGCCCCGGCGCAGCTTCAGCTTTGTCAGTGATTCCTGGACATTGGTCTACAGAATCTGCTGATACTGAGTGGAATCCATGTGTCCCTCAACTTTGACAAGATTCCCAGTCCCTGCACTGGCCACACAGCCCCACAGCATGATGGAATCACCACCATATTTTACTGTAGGTAGCAGGTGTTTTTCTTGGAATGCTGTGTTCTTTTTCCTCCATACATAACGCCCCTTGTTATGCCCAAATAACTCAATTTTAGTTTCATCAGTCCACAGCACCTTATTCCAAAATAAAGCTGGCTTGTCCAAATGTGCTTGAGCATACCTGAAGCGGCTCTGTTTGTGCTGTGGGCGGAGAAAAGGCTTCCTCTGCATCAGTCACATACAGCATCTCCTTGTGTAAAGTGCGCTGAATGGTTGAACGATGCACAGTGACTCCATCTGCTGCAAGATGATGTTGGAGGTCTTTGGTGCTGGTCTCTGGGTTGACTCTGACTGTTCTCACCATTCGTCGCTTCTGTCTATCCGAAATCTTTCTTGGTCTGCCACTTCGAGCCTTAACTTGAACTGAGCCTGTGGTCTTCCATTTCCTCAATATGTTCCTAACTGTGGAAACAGACAGCTTAAATCTCTCGGACAGCTTTTTGTATCCTTCCCCTAAACCATGACGGTGAACAATCTTTGTCTTCAGGTCATTTGAGAGTTGTTTTGTGACCCCCATGTTGCTACTCTTCAGAGAAAATTAAAGGAGGAGGGAAACTTACAATTGACCCCCTTAAATACTCTTTCTCATTATAGGATTCACCTTGTAACGGCCGCCCCTTACCCGGCCGGCAGCTACACCTCCAAGACCTGTGGCCTGGATTAATTGCTGAGGTTGAATCTAATCAAGCCGTACCTTTAACAAATTAAACCTTTTCCCCACAATCGACGGTGGAAATAAGCACAAAAGCAAAACAGATATGTAAACTTAAACTGATAAAATGTATTAGATGAAACAGAAAAGCTAAATAAATTATAAATATCCCTCCACCAAAGCAACACCGTGTCAAATCCCTAGATGAAACACCGTGACAAATCCCTAGATGAATATAACTACCCCTCCCTTGCCCTTGTAACATATAACAAACAACACAAATACCAAAAAAGAATGAATGAAATACGGAAATGAACGGTCGTGAACTTGAGTCCGAGTAACAATTGTTCTGAATAGAGATGACTGGTTAAACGATATATGGAGTGTTTGTAATTCCCGGAAAAAATGGAACAGCCTCACCGTGTATCCTCGGCGGTGGTGGAAAATGATCCGACCCCGGGGTCTCTCGATGATGAGGGTATTGGAGTGAGTCCGGCGGAATGAAAAACAAACTGGATGGAAATGCGCGATGTGAAATACAGCAGGTACAGGTGGTTCGTGGTCGTATATTGAAAATCTCCTTCTCTCCTCTTTTCTCTTCCTCTTCCATTGATTGCTTTTATAGTCCTGTGACGAATGTAATTGATTAATTGAAAACCGGTGTTTTCCAGGTTTGGGGCTGCGATCTCCTTCCATCATCTGTCCCCCTTTACGGGGACGGCATTCACTGACATACACAAACAGTAAACGGGACGATGGAAACAAGACGCACGTGGTACGAACACAAACACTATTACTACTATGTAGCCCCGCTACAACCTGTGTATGTAGGTCGGGGTCACTGAGCTTACCAAGCCAATTTGAGTTCCAATAATTAGTTCTAAAAGTTTTGGAATCAATAAAATGACAACGGTGCCCAAATTTATGCACCTGCCTGATTTTGTTTGAACAATTATTGCATACTTTCTGTAAATCCAATAAACTTCATTTCACTTTTCAAATATCACTGTGTGTGTCTCCTATATGATTTATTTAACTGACATTTTTTATCGTAACAACCAACGATTTATACAGGAAAATAATGACTATTAACAAGGTTGCCCAAACTTTTGCATCCCACTGTATGTCTAGTTGTGCAAAATGTCTCAAGATAAGTCTGTATTAGTTAGACTTTATAATGTAGTAAGGCAATTTAATTTCCAAATGTAAATATGAATTATATGTATAACCTACTGCATATAAGACGTTTCTGTTAAAAATTTTCATGTAAACCAATCAAATGGCAGTTAATCGTTAACATTCTTAATGTAAATGGCGCAGTTCTTGCTCCCAACCAATGTAGATGTTAGCTTTTAGCCCTCAACATGGATTTTTTTGAAATGGTCCAGTTTAATCCCATATGGCAGGGATGTCTGGTTTATGATTTGTGATGAGTATGAATGTGGTCTTATACATATATGTGTGACTTGCAGTGGACTGATAACCTTCCCAAAGTTTGTCTATGTCTTACATCTGATACTGCTGGTGTATGCTTTGGCTACCTGAAACTCTAAATTTGGATTATGCGTTGCTTAGTAAATAAATGGGAGGATTTGGAATAACCATGAGGAAAATATATAAAAAAGAGCATTAAAGTAATATACTTTCAACAGCAAAGCTTTTGCATGTCTTCAGGAATTTGCGAGGTATATTTTACAGCTTTGATACCACTGCTAGAGTGGTTGTGGAAACAATATTTAGATGTTTTCACACTGCGTTTTTTGAGAATTAGATTGATATATTAATAGATTTGTTCTGTCTCATTTAACTGTGTTGTAGAGTTGTTTCTACATCAAAACAAGTACTTAAAATTGATGTATATTAATAGTGCAACACTGTTTCATTTACTCAGAAAGGGAGGGGACCAGTGTGCAGGAGAACAAGCTGGTGGCCTGGAACTAATTTAATGCCTGAATGACCTCACAGCAGTAGAAACAGCCTGTACCTAATAGAGGTCTTTGTCTACATTTCCACATCTCACTGGTAACTTGCCAGTCAACCAGCAGGATCCAAAAAACAGGTGGAAACTATTAGGCCTGTCATAAAGTTTGAAAAATTGATTCTCGACCTAGGCTGAACTGATTGAAACTGACAGTGTTGTCATTAAGGTTCTTCGTTGGTAAAAGAAAGTAGAAAAAAAGTCCGTAGTTTAGTTTTAGCTCCCCTTATTATTCAATTAATTGCCAGATGGCAATGCTTGCTTATTTAAAATTCAAGTTAAACCACTGCTATCCTGAAAAAAATACCTTTCTTTTACGGAATAAATTAGTAAAGGATCCTAATGCGATAGAAAGTTAAATCAGTACACTTACATATATTAAAATGAATTAATTTTCATATATTTTGAATCTGTCAGTGTGCCAGCATAGCACAGGTATATTAGTGGTGAAAATATATCTTTCTCAGTTTTTTATATTCATGAAGCTTACGTACAGAAAATATATGTGCTTTGAGCTTTCAGGTTGATTGGCCAATGTCATTCTTTTGCCAATTTTTAAATATGTCACTGCTGCAAAAGTACAATAAAATGCATAATTCAGACAGCCTTTAGTGATGAGATGGTAAAATTAATAATTTTAAGCAATAAACCCAGTGTTCTACATTTTACAAGGCACTGCATTATTAGGGAACTTCATCTTGGCCAAGTATATTGAACATCCATGTGTGTAATAGACCCACTAGTATGAAGGGGTCAGATTCAAAGGTCAAAAGACAATGAGTAATGGAAATTAATTTTAAGATGTGCATTAATTGTAAAACCACACATTTAATTAGCCTATAATGACCTATGTGAACCACGGAGCACCATCTGCTGATGGTGGGAGAATTGGAGTAATCGAATCTGACTTTGAGACACTCAGTTGGTGAACCTTTGGAGAGAACTGTATGTAGCTGCATCCTTTTGAGCAATCCAGAGCCAGACGGAGAGTGTCGGGGAGAGAGAGAGAGAGAGAAAAGTAGTGAGAAAACATATTTAAGAGAGAGAGTGAAAAATCTAAATATTTTGATGAAAGTTAAAAAATGTGTCTGTTTCATCTGAAAACTCTGTATCTGGATAACACATACTTTCTTAGTTTGTTATTCTTTGAAAGATTATATCATCTCAGTATATACTATATCAGTCTTTAATAAATAGGTTGTCCAGCTAAACATTAAGTATTGAAGTTCGCCATTTCTGATCTCTACTCAACCAACCTGCGCACCTGCAAATACATATAGATTACTACATATATGAATTTTTAAATGCCCACAGGCTTTGACTTTTAAATGCACATAGATTGTTGACTAATAAACATGGTTTGCAAGCATTGTTTTTTAAAAATAAAATGCTCTGACTCACTGCAAACTGGGACTGTCTCTGCCATCCAGGACTGTTTATTTCTTTTGCACACAGAAGATTAAAAACATTTTGTGTACTAGAAGACTTAGCTGTAGAGTACTGTCATATTCAGCTGCAGTAATCATACATGCTTGTATGTCCTGGTTGGTCATAATTTGCTTGTGGTTGAAGTGTAAATATCGCTTGAGCTGCAACAAGGAGTAATATTAAATTAAAAAAAAAAAATCACATGATGTTTACCGCATATGTTTATTTAACATGGAATCTTTATCAGTACTCGAGCACCAGTTTTCAACACATTTTGGTTTTGTCTCAAATTTTAATATTACAAATAGCAGGTTAATATTTGAGTGACATTTTAAAATCATTGTGATGTACATTACAATCATATGTCCCTCAATTTTAAATGCAGTTTCATATATTTTCAGTTATTGGTTTGTATAACTTGTAAATATAGCAGGTGAATGGTCTAATAACAATCTAAAAGTATACAGCCAACACTTTCAAATGTACTGTCGTATAATTTCAGTAATTGCCCTAAAATTATATTACAAACAGGGGCTCATCTCACAAGGAATCGCCAAGAGTGTAACACTAGAATTACCAGAGCCTACAAAAAAATCTTGTAGATCCATCCCACCTTAAATCACTTCTCACCTGTCCGTCAGCGTCTTTTGTCCTTTAAATGTGTTGATAAGCAGCAAACAGCAAGCAGCCTGCTGTCACATCCCCCACCAGCGCACAGTTTTCTCAGCTCAAGTCTGTTTTCCTACGTGTCAGTTGCTTGGAGTTTTATAGAGTGAGAAGTCAAGCAAAATGACACCTTTTATAAATATTATATATCGCTATTTGAAACACATGCATTTCATGTGTGTGCCGTGTCTACAATATAATCTATGTACAGTAAACACATTATTAAAACAGAAACATTTTTCATGTTTTAGTAATAATTGACAAAATGTAGACATGGAGTGTATAATGTGTTAAGCCTGATTTCCAAATATCAAATAAACACTTTCACAAAAGGTACAAATATAACAGAACAAGTGCGCTTCTATTCAAAAATATAACTTCAGAAAAAAAAAAACGCGACATTGACACTCCTTTACTATGACTGCTTCGGTGGCGCAACGGTATCAACTGCTGAGTGTTAATCAACGCTTCACGGCTTCGATCCCCAGCGAGTCCGTTTTGAGAAGTGAGCTGATTTTATTCTTACTATTTTAGAATAAAAACATACATTTGATTTCAGTCAGTCTGTAACAGCCGGTGTAAATGTATGATACACTGATGGACTGAAAGCCAGACGTCTACGTGACCATCATCATCAAGTCCTTCCATGAAAACCCTAAATACAAAGAGGACTGTTTGATTTATGTTAGGTAGCTTGCCCAGAGGGGACTGGGCGGTCTCTTGGTCTGGAATCCCTACAGATTTTATTTTTTTTCTCCAGCCTTTGGAGTTTTTTTTTTGTTTTTCTGTCCACCCTGGCCATCGGACCTTACTTATTTTATGTTAATTAATGTTGACTTATGTTTATTTTTTTATTGTGTCTTCTATTTTTCTATTCTTCATTTTGTAAAGCACTTTGAGCTACATTTTTTTGTATGAAAATGTGCTATATAAAAAAATGTTGTTGTTGTTGTTGTAAAGGTTTTTTTTTTTATTTTTTTAATTCAGTTGCATTTACTCAGTCGCGTTCACGATCCTACCTTAATCTGACACTGCTGTTTTCACATAAAGACGCGCTATAGCTCGAATTTTATTTATTTGGATCACATAAAGACGTGGTATATCTCGCATGTTGCCTAAACAGATATGATTTCATCATTATAACTTAAGTTAAATAAAAAGAGAATAATAAACTACATAGCATATCCAGGTCATACATCAATTAACTAATAGGGATCATCTTAACAATGTACAGTTTAGATCTGAACACACGGTTTCTATTTGGTTGTTAAAATAATACAGGCATATTACAGTTTACATTAAATAAATTAAAATCAATGTATTGATTAGCTGGACTTTGATGTTATCAATTTTGGTGCTCATGAAAGAATATAAAAGGGCTTGATAGTGTTATTGGGAAAGTATTATATGCACAGACGCGATTCTGGCTGACCTTTCAAAACTAGGATGGTAAATCTTAATCATATGCTTTGTCATCCTGTAGTGAAAGGAAACACCTGCTGTCCTGGGGAGAAAACTGTTCTTATTAGTAATTAGTTGATACCAGTAATGGCGGACTGCATGATAACGTGCAGTGAATACACTTGACTTACAGTTTTCATACACTTCCGCTGGTTTATTTTTTTGACACATTCACACATCTAGTGGAAGCATGTAATTGTGGAAACTGACCAGGAGTAAACCAAGCAAATCGGAGAAGAGCTTAGATGTCTGGGTCTGTGCTTTGTGGTGTTTTTTTTGTATTGTCTCACTTTGCTTTGTTTAACTGTTGTAAGCAATTAAATCTTACCTGAAGAAGGGGCTTGAGTTGCCTCGAAAGCTTTCATATTGTAATCTTTTTAGTTAGCCAATAAAAGGTATTATTTTGCTTGTCTTCTCATTATACCTAATATAGGCTGTAATTAAAACTTTGAATCATTGTGGATTTGCTTTTTTCATCAGCATTTTGTATGATTTAGAATGTCTCATAGTAAAATTATTAACAAGATCAATTTTCAAGACTGATTCTCTTCCGCTTACTTGTTTTTGTTATGATCAGTCAGATTGGTAACAGAGTGGCAGAGATCAGTACTGATGTCAGAATTCAAGGTATTTTTTTTATATGGAATGGTCAGATGGTAGAGATGAGATAGATATACTAGAAGCAATAATGATTGTCAAAGTACAAAAGAGCAAAGTCAAAGCAAAGCTGAAGTTGAACCCTGAGTTATTTTTCTCAAGTTTTTCATAAAGTTTTTAAAGTTCAGAAGTTGTGAGATGCTTTCTTTTATATCATGGCTGCCATGAATATCATTGGTTATATATAATGCACTGCCAATGAAGTGAAAAGACAAAATAGTATCATAATGATGTCCTTGAGGTAGCAATAACAAATATAAACAATTTTAAAATAGAAATGAATACATATAATTTTTATATATATATATAATACATGTATTTTTGCTTTAAAGGACTTATTATGAGAGACAGAATCATACTGGCCATTTTAAAGTGGGGTCTTCATTAAAAATAATAGCAATCAGTTAACCGAAGCAACATGTGCAAAGGCTTATGGCAAATGGTCAGAGCAAATTAACATATGCTGCAGAAAGGGAGCTAATGTTAGTTCTGCCACCTTCAGTGTTAAGAAATGTAGTCCTTCTCAGTATTTAAGATCAGGTTTAAAAATGGAGGTGGCTTCTTGACATCTATAAATATTATGCACCTGGGGCAAATTAAGATCCATATATCTATCTATCCATCCATCCATCCCAGCAGTGGTTCTGAGACTACTGACTAGGGAAGTAGCATTCCCTTTGGTGAATAATTCTTCTCTATTCCAAACAATGTGTGGCTTCCAGCTGCTGTAGTGTCAGTGAAAAAAGATAGTGTTGTAGTAAACAACACCTTGTTATTTTTCTATTTTTTCTGCTTGGACCACACCCACAGTTTATATATTTTTGATTTTGAACAATATATAAAAAATTAAAAGCACTGAAATTCACCGGTTAGAAACATTAAGGGTAGCTAATGGGTGACTAGCTTCCTGGTTTGCTGCAGATATCTGTCTTCAAGTAGTTTCTCATGTTAGAGTACAAGTACTATTAAATATACATTCAACCCACTAGTCTAGTAGTCAATGTAAAATTGCTCCAAAATTGTTAATAATGTATTTTTCATATAAAAGCTTTAAGTGTTAATACCATTATTCCAAAATCTGCCAAAAATGTAAATATGAATATTTTTAGTTACTTTAGTTTTGATGCTTACTTACCCAGTTGCTCATCATCTTTGTGTGCATTTTTATTTTTTTCTTATTGAACTAATGGTCTAATTTGGTTTGATTTTATTTGGTACTTTATTTTAATCACAAAGCCATATGTTTGCCTTCTGTCTGAATTTTCTGATTAAAGGTGCATGTTTACTGTTCCTTTAGGCTTCTTAACTTCTATGATGAGGAAATTATTTGTAGTCATTGTAAAAGACAAACAGAAAAACACCCGTACTGATTTATTTGACACAAAATGGGTGAGGAGTAGGAGGAGGATGTTGGAAGCATGTGCTGATTACTGCGCATTGCCGCACCCAACACACAGCGAACCACCCAGATTGGGACCCTTGTGCAGCCTTGTAACGGGTTACACCTCAGCACCATACTGGAACATTGTGAGTTTTTTTACAGTGGAACAGGTCTTAAAATACAGAAAAAAAGCCTGACATGTGTCCGTTTTTTATAAAATGTCTCAAAGAACAAAAATAATCCTATCTGGCTCAGAAATCTCAGAGTGATACAGTCTTGGTCATACTTTTAGGTAGGAGTAAAAGCTTTTTTTCATTTTTCCTAATTTATGAAACTACTTCTAACTTCACCAGAATTTAGGATAGCTTATGGGCTGTCCTAACTCACTAGGAGCTGCTAGAAGATGGTGTTCCGGCAGAGATCAGCACACACATACTGAAAGAGGTTGACTGTTTTGGAAACACTGGACAAAAATGAACTTGTAAAAAGATAGAGGAAGTAAAATTCATCACAAATTTTGCTAAGTGTTCACTTCATCTACTTGAGAAGAAATGCTCTGTCAGCAGAAATGGTAGTGTAATATTACATGTGAAATGTAGCTTTTGACTTGTAATTTGTGAGGTAATGCTCAGATGTATACATTTCCCCACAACTGCATGTGAGATAATGTTGCATTCATACAAATCAGCACGCACATAAAAATCATTGCCCATAATTATGAATGAGCAGCATATGTGAATCACAAACAGTATAACGGTATTGACACACAGGTGGTCATGGGTGCAAACTGAACTGTTGCAGCCAGCATATTACCCTGAAGATAGACGAGGATAATTAGGTGAGTGACACAGAAATGTTACACAGGTATGCTGATCTTTGTACTCCATGAACCTGTAGAACATTCCTGCTACATTTGGGAAGGTTCAAAAAGGCAGGCAGAGACTCTCAGGGAACTGGATAAATAAAGCATTGCAGAAAATAAAAGGAGATCATGGACAGAGGCACAGTTCTGCACAGTGGAAGACAATTGGGATACTGGAAGAGTGTATGTGACTTAAGAAATGGTGCAAGAATAGCTGTGGCTAGTATTATTGTATTATTATCTTTGTGGTGAAGCATCAGCATTATTATCAAAAAAACTCAAAAATCTTATCGTAAGTGTCCGTTTACTGCAAGGGGAACAAAATGTGCTGCTGTTCATTCTCAGATGTGAATTTCTACTCCATGTGTGGTGTTGGATTAGGATGCTTCATAAATACTTCTTATGTCCTACTCTAAGGTAGGCCAAATTCTTATCCTAGTGTGTCTTTTAGTGTAATTCCTAGGCGTAATTATGATAAATATGGACCCTGGGCCTTCACTCGGTCAGTGCAGGAACAGGCCTCATCCCAGGCAACCAGAATCAACAGGCAGGCTTTGGCCGGAACAGGCCCAAAATAGGGGTTTCAAAGTAATAATATACTTTAAATGCTCCAGAAACACGCAAATACCCAAAAATGCTCTTTATGGGAGTGGAAACCGTAAAACCTCGGGTTGGAAGTACAAAGCCAATGCAGAATATTATATATGAAGAATTTATATAAGCAAAAGAACAAACATGAAAAAGAAAAGGAAAATAAGGCAAAAAGGTTTGCCTAAAAAGGAAATCCAAACTTAGCAAATCCAAATCATAATCCAATAATCAGTATCCGTAAAACAGAAACAAAAGTTAATGAATCAGGAAAAATCCAAACAATACTCACAATGAACTCCACAAAAATCAGCCTCTAAGAAACTCTGAGGGATTCGATCTCCAGCCTGAATATATATTAGGGAATCCATTAATTAATCCATTTTTATCTATACGATATCACTCACTCACTCACTCACTCACTGACTCATCACTAATTCTCCAACTTCCCGTGTAGGTAGAAGGCTGAAATTTGGCAGGCTCATTCCTTACAGCGCCTCCCACGTAATCACGCAGTACGTAGAAAACCAGGAAGAGC
The DNA here is from genome assembly GCF_016835505.1 of Polypterus senegalus. Taxonomy (NCBI): domain Eukaryota; kingdom Metazoa; phylum Chordata; class Cladistia; order Polypteriformes; family Polypteridae; genus Polypterus; species Polypterus senegalus. The sequence continues at coordinate 117,551,975 of NC_053155.1, read as the reverse complement.
TCCAAAAACCGCTGAAGAAAACATCTATACTAATAAAAGGAAAAGCCTTCACTCACTCACTCATCACTAATTCTCCAACTTCCCGTGTGGGTGGAAGGCTGAAATTTGGCAGGTTCATTCCTTACAGCTTCCTTACAAAAGTTGGGCAGGTTTTATATCGAAATTCTACGCGTAATGGTCATAACTGGAAGCAGTTTTCTCCATTTACTGTAATGGAGATGAGCTTCAACGCCGTGGGGGCGGAGTTTCGTGTGACATCATCACGCCTCCCACGTAATCACGCAGTACATAGAAAACCAGGAAGACCTCAAAAAAGCGCTCAAGAAAACATGCATTATATAATTGAGAAGGCAGCGAAACAATAAGAAGCGAGCGAGTGACATATACAACCATATTCATGAGTTCTGCTACTTTGGAAACAAAGCACGATGTAAACCTACACTTTAAATTAAGTTCATAGACAGGCTGCCGCTGGCGTTTGTAATTTAGTGCCTGCCCATATAAGGCCGTCCGTAAGCGGCAATCCAATAGCAAACTGCCACGGGTAAATATTCACGGGTGAAGGACTGTGCTTATGGAGAGGAAGATGAGATGGTCAGGGTGGTGTTTGACACAAACTCAGCGAAACTGCGAGAGAAAGTTTTAAGTGCCAGGACTAAGGTAACATTAAATAAAGCTATGGACATAGCACGAGATGGCACCAGCACAGCTGGGAACCTTCGATGCAAGTACACCGAGTGGCTCACGTGAACTGGACGCAGTGCACAGATAAAAGCAACAGTTCCAAAGGCTGAACAAAACCAATTACACAATTGAAAAGGCAGCAAAAATATGAAGCGTCTGATAAGCATATTCATAAATGCAGCTACTATGGAAACAAAGCACACGGTGGAAAAAGTCAATGTCCGCTAAAGGAAGACAGTGAAAAAAAACCCATGCATGCAGTGTGTCAGGTCTCAGATAAAGAAGAAGACGAGCTGTTTATTGATGCAGTAAGAAACGAATCGATGAATGAAACCTGTCATCTTTACAACGATTGACAAACACGGAATGTAACTTGAACACAACACATCCTACAAATACGAACCTGATTGAAAGAAATAATGATAATCAAATCCATGATGACAGCAACACTCAGTAACACTCACAAAACAAATACTGTATATTGACAGTCATGTTACGTTATTTTTAAAATGTTCCCTTTTCTTTTTCTACCTTTTTTAACACACTACTTCTCCGCTGCGATACGCGGGTATATATATATATATGTATATATATATATCCCGCTCTACATACTCGAATAATGGATACTTTATTCGCCATCAATGATTGTTTTTGGTAAAGCCATACTCAGTGTATTCATTAGATGAGCGGTAAAAAGTAAGAGCGAGGGAGGATGACTCATTGAGGCATGCAGGCTGTAGTCTTGCGTCAACTCTATCTGAATTGCGCGATCACATTTGAAAAATATATCTTTTCAAGTTCTATTTAGTCCATATGTGTCAAACTCAAGGGGCGGGCCACATCCGCCCGGCGTGTAATTATATCCCGCCCGAGATCATTTTATATACTGTATTATTGTTATTAAAGCCCGGGTATATGAAGCACTGGTAACACAATAAGCTACAGATCCCATAATGCAGCGCTTCAGCTGCCTTGCCGAACACTTACCGCGTTAATCAAGTCTACCTTATGATGCTGCAAGTTATTGCGAAGCTAGAGTTATTGCGCACTGAGTTTGCACGGCGCTTTGGTGACTTTGAAGAACAAAAAAAGTCCGTCTACATGCGGCTCGAACCTTGTGCATGTTTGGTAGCACATATCTGTGTGAGAAGCTCTTCTCAGTGATCAAGACTAACAAAACAGCACACAGGAGTCGCCTCACTGATGAGCACCTGCAATCCATCCTGAGAATCTCCACAACACAGAACCTCACACCAAACAGAAAGCGAACTTGTGGCCAAAAAGATGCCAGGCGTCCAGCTCTAAAATGACATATGAGCAAAGACAACTGAATGATTTGATTTGTTATTGCGTAAGAGCGGAGTCAACCGTTTTAACAAACAGTGTATTGCACTGATCCGAAATAGCTGTGTGTGTATATATGTAGATATGTATGTATATGTATATATATGTTTATATATGTGTGTGTGTATGTATGTATGTATATATATATATATATGTATTTGTGTGTATATATGTGTGTGTATGTATGTATATGTGTGTATATACAGGATGTGTGTGTATATATGTAGATATATATGTATGTATATATGTGTATATGTATAGATATGTATATATATATATGTTTATGTGTGTGTGTGTAAATATATATATATATATATATATATGACAACAACACTCATCACTCACAACAGTGACAAAACAATTACATTGACAATCAGGTTACGTTATTTTCAAAATGTTTCCTTTTCTTTTCATAGCTTCTTTAACACACTACTTCTCCGCTGCGAAGCGCGGGTATTTTGCTAGTACATTATATAATTAAGAAGGCAGCGAAACAATTAGAAGTGAGCGAGTGACATATAAAACCATATTCAGCGGCTCACGTGAACTGACGCAGTGCGCAGACAAAAAGCAACAGTTCCAAAGAGTGCTGAACAAAAACTGAATTACACTGCTACGCTCAAATAGACAAACCACACGCCGTGGCACAATAGTAGAGGCTTCGCTCTAGTGCCAGCTTCCGAGGTTCGATTCCCGAGAGGGGATGCACTGAGTATGTACGCGCGCTTCCCGATACATTTTAGCCTCGCATCCCCTTGGTTTGAGACGTATGAAAAAATATGCGGTTAACGCAGAAAGACAGATCACCAATTGAAGCTTTATGAATAATGGATACTTTATTCGCGGTCAATGATTGTTTTCATAAAGCCATACTCAGTGTATTCATTAGATGAATGGTAAAAAAGTAAGAGCGAGGGGAGGATGACTTATTGAGGCACGCAGGCAAAACCGGCCCGGCGTGTAATTCTATCCGGCCCGCGAGATCATTTTATATATTATTGTTATTAATGGCCCGGGGATATGAAGCGCTGGTAACACAATAAACTACAGATCCCATAATGCAGCGCTTCAGCTGCCTTGCCGAACACTTACCGCGTTAATCAAGTCTAGCTTATGATGCTGCAAGTTATTGCGAAGCTAGCCCACATGATGCCGAAGAGAAAAGGTGATTCTGAACATAGAGCCTTTAAAAACCGATGGGAGGCTGAAGTATACGTTTACTGACATTGCCGGTAAACCCGTGTGTCTCATTTGTGGAGCTAATGTGGCTGTAATTACAGAATTTAATCTAAGACGGCACTATAAGACAAAACATCAAGATAACCTGAAAGACCTGAATGCAATGCACAAGATACAGAAAGCAGAAGAGTTAAAGAAGAATCTGACACTTCAGCAGACGTTTTTACCCGTGCAAGTGAAGCTACTTTTATGGGAGACACAAATGCACCCGTGCAACTTGCCCCACTTTCCCTGTTGCCAAGTAATGTTGAACCAAGTCGGCACTACGGTGTTCCCAAACACGCACTTTGCTGATAAACTGAGCGCACTGCGCACTGAGTTTGCACGTCGCTTTGGTGACTTTGAAGAACAAAAAAAAAATTTTGAGTTGTTTCGCAACCCATTTGCTGTCGATGTGGAAACTGCACCTGTGCAGATTCAGATGGAGGTGATTGAGCTGCAGTGTAATGGCACACTGAAGGCAAAGTACGATACTGCACGGCCCGCACAGTTTATTCACTCCATTCCCGCAAAAATGCTCCAGCTCCGTCTACATGCGCTCGAACCTTCTGCATGTTTGGTAGCACATATCTGTGTGAGAAGCTTTTCTCAGTGATGAAGACTAACAAAACAGCACACAGGAGTCACCTCACTGATGAGCACCTGCAGTCCATCCTGAGAATCTCCACAACACAGAACCTCACACCAAACATAAACAAACTTGTTGCCAAAAAAAGATGCCAGGCTTCCAGCTCTGATAAAATGACATATGAGCAAAGACAATTGAATGATTTGATTTGTTATCGCTGAAAAGAACACATTTTATTTATATTTCCAGGTTTTGTTATGCAGCATGATCATATTTGAATTTGTATAATTTTGACAGAATATATTTTTAGGGAGAGCAAAATCTTTTGGGATCTTTTTTGTATGTGTATATATGTGTGTGTATATATATATGTATATATATATATATATATATATATATATATATATTCATATATATACATATATATATATATATATATATATATATATATATATATACAGTGGTGTGAAAAACTATTTGCCCCCTTCCTGATTTCTTATTCTTTTGCATGTTTGTCACACAAAATGTTTCTGATCATCAAACACATTTAACCATTAGTCAAATATAACACAAGTAAACACAAAATGCAGTTTTTAAATGATGGTTTTATTATTTAGGGAGAAAAAAAATCCAAACCTACATGGCCCTGTGTGAAAAAGTAATTGCCCCCTGAACCTAATAACTGGTTGGGCCACCCTTAGCAGTAATAACTGCAATCAAGCGTTTGCGATACCTTGCAATGAGTCTTTTACAGAGCTCTGGAGGAATTTTGGCCCACTCATCTTTGCAGAATTGTTGTAATTCAGCTTTATTTGAGGGTTTTCTAGCATGAACCGCCTTTTTAAGGTCGTGCCATAGCATCTCAATTGGATTCAGGTCAGGACTTTGACTAGGCCACTCCAAAGTCTTCATTTTGGTTTTCTTCAGCCATTCAGAGGTGGATTTGCTGGTGTGTTTTGGGTCATTGCCCTGTTGCAGCATCCAAGATCGCTTCAGCTTGAGTTGACGAACAGATGGCCGGACATTCTCCTTCAGGATTTTTTGGTAGACAGTAGAATTCATGGTTCCATCTATCACAGCAAGCCCTCCAGGTCCTGAAGCAGCAAAACAACCCCAGACTATCACACTACAACCACCATATTTTACTGTTGGTATGATGTTCTTTTCTGAAATGCTGTGTTCCTTTTACGCCAGATGTAACAGGACATTTGCTTTCCAAAAAGTTCAACTTTTGTCTCATCAGTCCACAAGGTATTTTCCCAAAAGTCTTGGCAATCATTGAGATGTTTCTTAGCAAAATTGAGATGAGCCCTAATGTTCTTTTTGCTTAACAGTGGTTTGCGTCTTGGAAATCTGCCATGCAGGCCATTTTGCCCAGTCTCTTTCTTATGGTGGAGTCGTGAACACTGACCTTAATTGAGGCAAGTGAGGCCTGCAGTTCTTTAGACGTTGTCCTGGGGTCTTTGTGACCTCTCGGATGAGTCGTCTCTGCTCTTATGGTAATTTTGGTGGCCGCCACTCCTGGGAAGGTTCACCACTGTTCCATGTTTTTGCCATTTGTGGATAATGGCTCTCACTGTGGTTCGCTGGAGTCCCAAAGCTTTAGAAATGGCTTTATAACCTTTACCAGACTGATAGATCTCAATTACTTCTGTTCTCATTTGTTCCTGAATTTCTTTGGATCTTGATCATGATGTCTAGCTTTTGAGGTGCTTTTGGTCTACTTCTCTGTGTCAGGCAGCTCCTATTTAAGTGATTTCTTGATTGAAACAGTTGTGGCAGTAATCAGGCCTGGGGGTGGCTACGGAAATTGAACTCAGGTGTGATACACCACAGTTAGGTTATTTTTAACAAGGGGCAATTACTTTTTCACACAGGGTCATGTAGGTTTGGATTTTTTCTCCTAAATAATAAAACCATCATTTAAAAACTGCATTTTGTGTTTACTTGTGTTATATTTGACTAATGGTTAAATGTGTTTGATGATCAGAAACATTTTGTGTGACAAACATGCAAAAGAATAAGAAATCAGGAAGGGGGCAAATAGTTTTTCACACCACTGTATGTATATATATATATATATATATATATATATATATATATATATATATATATATATATATATATATATATATATATATATATATATATGTATATATATATATATATATATATATATATATATATATATATATATATATATATATATATATATACTAGCAGAATACCAGCGCTTCGCAGCAGAAAATTAGTGTGTTAAAGAAGGTACGAAAAAGAAAAGGAAAAATTTAAAAAATAACGTAACATGATTGTTAATGTAATTGTTTTGTCATTGTTATTAGAGTAGTTCTCATATCTATCTATATATATATATATATATATATATATATATATATATATAAATATATATATATAGCAGCGGAGAAGTAGTGTGTTAAAGAAGTTATGAAAAGAAAAGGAAACATTTTAAAAATAATGTAACATGATTGTCAAAGTAATTGTTTTGTGTATTTGGTGGCAGCGTCACTAAGTTATTTTCGTCTAGCTGCATCAGAAAATGTACCACGACGTCTGACACGCCTACTTTTTACTGTTTTCTCACAGCTTGGATTGCTGCTGTTATATATACACACACACACACACATACATATATATATATATATATATATATATATATATATATATATATATATATATATATATACATACATACATAAATATCTTCATATCTACATAAAAGAGAGAGACCAGAAAAATCCAGACAGATGGCAACCTGGGGTAGGGACTCTTTGAGGTAATAGCACTAATAATTGCAATTCCTTCTTAAAAGCAGAGTTCAACCAAACTAATGTTTTAAAGCAAATAAATGATTCACGGTTTGATGCCAAAACGGGATATCTACATATCTATATACATATCTACATATACACACACAAAAAAAAAATATATATATATATATATATATATACCTATCTACATCATATATACACACACATACATACATACACACACACAAATTATATGTATGTATGTATGTATGTGTATATATATATATATATATATATATATATATATATATATATATATACACATACATACATATATATATATACATATACATACATACATATATATATACACATACATATACTTGTGTGTATGTTTGTATGTGTCTATATGTGTGTGTATAGCTTTGGTCACTGAGTGCAAAGGAAAAATAATAAAATATAGTCTATAAGTTATTAAACAGTAAAACATTAACGTTTTAAGAAGTACAGGTACATTGAGCACTACTGGAGTGGTTGCGTAAACTACATTTTAAAGACTGTGTAACACAACAGGTAAGTAACTAACAGCAGCTAAAATGTATATGGATCATCTCTCGGTAGTTGATCCCTTTTGAAAGGCGATACACGACGGCTGTGGTATAGAAATTACATTTTCTATGTGAATGTTCAAATTTGTGCCTCTGGTAATGTGCCTTACCGGCATTTAAAGAAAATTAGTTTTGTGTCCTCTGCAGTGTTAAGAGAAAGGCTTTGGTTTGGGATAAAAGGAAAAAGGTGTAAAGAAAGGAAAGTTGCCTTTTTCTTTTATATAGTATAGAGAGATGTGTTAAGCTGGCGTTATGATCGCCTTTTGGGGACAGTCGCGGTGGGTCTTGTGTAGACTGGTGAGGCGTCCCGCCATTAATCGGCTGTGATGGCACTGTCAGTCCTCCACTCCTGTGCGTATCTTCATAATCCGAGCTGAGGACCTCATAATCATATCGCAAAAGAAAGTGTGAATCGCCTTAATATTATTTTGCCGTGGTGTAGAAAAGGGGTCCGTGTTTGCACTTGTCTGGGCTATAGCGCAGGGGAGGAAGAAAAATTAAAAGTGCTCACTTTGACTTAAGGCAGAAGCGCAGTCAGCGTCTCAAAGGCGGCACAGCTATGCGCGTGCTGGCTGCTCGACTTTGCTGGGCAGGAGACCCCTTTTGTACACACTTTCATGATATCAAAAGTCTCAGTGCTCTTTGGAGGTAATTCATATATTATATATATAGTAAAATACCCGCGCCTCGCAGCGAAGTAGTGTGTTAAAGAAGTAATGAAAAGAAAAGGAAACATTTTAATAATAGCGTAACATGATTGACATTGTCATGAGTGTTGCTGTCATATATATGCCTGCCTAAATAAGTCACCCTCGCTCTTACTTTTTACCGTTCATTTAATCATGGCTAGTGGCGGAAAAATTATAAAATGGAAGGAGGATGGCTTTACCAAAACAATTATTGATGGCGAATCGATTATTCATAAAGCTTGAATTGGTGATCTGTTTTCTGTGTTAACCTCATATTTTTCATACTTCTTCTCAAACTAAGGTGGTGCGAGGGTAAAATGAATCGGGATGCGCTGATCAATGTAATCGGTGTACCAGGAAATCATGCATTGACAAAAGCTCCCCTTTGCTTGTAATGCAAAGTGTGATTAAATGCATTTTTTTTAACGCGTTATGGAGCACATGCATGAAGCTTCTCAGCTGTGCTTGTGCTAAGAAAAGGAAAGATTTTAAAAATAACGTAACACGATTGTCAATGTAACCTTTTGTAAGTAGTGCCTGGAGGATTCAGTGTGGAGAAACTCTAGAGACAGCGTGTGTATTAACTTGTGGATTTTTCTGTGAGTATTTGGTGGCAGTGTGACGAAGTTGCTTCGGAAGACGGCGTTAGCCGCGGAGCTCAGCTCAGAGCGAAATGAGGTAAATGGGAGGGAGATGATGGCGTGACTCCCCACCCGCCTTAACTGTCAATCCCCACAAACACAGTCTCGGAATTTGCATAAGCACACCCCTTCACCTACAATTTTAACTTAGTTACAAAGTGATCAAAATTCTCGTTTATATCCTGCGTCCTCTCATTAAACTTGTATCCCGCATTACCTGTGGGCATGTGAAACGCCAGCGTAGCCTGTCTATGAACTTAATTTAAAGTTTAGGTTTACACCTTGCTTTCTTTCGAGGTAGCAGCACTCATGAATATGGTAGTATATGTCACTCGCCGCTTCTTATTGTTTAGCTGCCTTCTCAATTATATAATGCATGTTTTCTTAAGCGCTTTTTGGAGGTCTTCCTGGTTTTCTACGCACTGCGTTGACAGTCAGTTCACATGATTACGTGGGAGGCGTGATGATGTCACACGAAACTCCGCCCCCCACGTCTTTCCAGCTCAACTCCATTACAGTTAATGGATAAAAATACCTTCCAGTTATGACCATTAGGCATAGAATTTCGAAATGAAACCTGCCCAACTTTTGTAAGTAAGCTGTAAGGAATATGCCTGCCAAATTTCAGCCTTCTACCTACACGGGAAGTTGGAGAATTAGTGATGAGTGAGTGAGTGAGTGTGTGCTTTGCCTTTTATTAGTATATATACAGTATGCATATATATATGTATATATGTGTATATATATATATATATATATGTATTTAAAAAATTAAAGGAACACTTTTTAATGAGAGTATAGCATCAAGTCAATGAAATTTGTGGGATACTGATCTGGTCAGTTAAGTAGCAGAGGAGGTTGTTAATCAGTTTCAGCTGCTTTGGTGTTAATGAAATTAACAACAGGTGCAGTAGAGGGGCAACAATGAGATGGACCCCCAAAACAGGAATAGTTTAACAGGTGGAGGCCACTGACATTTTTCCCTCCTCATCTTTTCTGACTGTTTCTTCACTAGTTTTGCATTTGGCTACAGTTAGTGTCACTACTGGTACCATGAGGCGATACCTGGACCCTACAGAAGTTGCACAGGTAGTCCAACTTCTCCAGAATGACACATCAATATGTACCATTGCCAGAAGGTTTGCTGTGTCTTCTAGGACAGTCTCAAGGGCACGGAGGAGATTCTAGGAGACACGCAGTTACTGTAGAAGAGCTAGACAGGGCCATAGAAGGTTCTTAACCCATTAGCAGGACCGGTATCTGCTCCTTTGGGAAAATCAGAACAGGATGAGCACTGTCAGAGCCCTACAAAATGACCTCCAACAGGCCACTGGTGTGAATGTCTTTGACCAAACAACCAGAAAGACTTCATGAGGGTGACCCAAGGGCCCTGAGCTCACTGCCCAGCAGCATGCAGCTCGATTGGCATTCGCCATAGAATACCAGAATTGGCAGATGCACCACTGGTGCCCTGTGCTTTTCACAGATGAGAGAAGGTTCACCCTGAGCACGTGACAGAATTGAAAGAGTCTGGAGATGCCATGGAGAACATTATGCTCCCTGTAACATCATTCAGCATGAGCACTTTGGTGGTGGGTTAATGATTGTCTGGGGAGGCATATCCATGGAGGGTCACACAGACCGCTACAGGCTTGACAAAGGCACCTTGGCTGCCATTAGGTATCTGTAATTGAGGCAAGTAAGGCCTGCAGTTCTTTAGACGTTGTCCTGGGGTCTTTTGTGACCTCTCGGATGAGTCGTCTCTGCGCTCTTGGGGTAATTTTGGTCGGCCCGCCACTCCTGGGAAGGTTCACCACTGTTCCATGTTTTTGCCATTTGTGGATAATGGCTCTCACTGTGGTTCGCTGGAGTCCCAAAGCTTTAGAAATGGCTTTATAACCTTTACCAGACTGATAGATCTCAATTACTTCTGTTCTCATTTGTTCCTGAATTTCTTTGGATCTTGGCATAATGTCTAGCTTTTGAGGTGCTTTTGGTCTACTTCTCTGTGTCAGGCAGCTCCTATTTAAGTGATTTCTTGATTGAAACAGGTGTGGCAGTAATCAGACCTGGGGTGGCTACGGAAATTGAACTGAGGTGTGATACACCACAGATAGGTTATTTTTTTAACAAGGGGGCAATTACTTTTTCACACAGGGCCATGTAGGTTTGGATTTTTTTTCTCCCTAAATAATAAATAATAATAATAAAACCATCGTTTATAAACTGCATTTTGTGTTTACTTGTGTTATATTTGACTAATGGTTAAATGTGTTTGATGATCAGAAACATTTTGTGTGACAAACATGCAAAAGAATAAGAAATCGGGAAGGGGGCAAATAGTTTTTCACACTACTGTATATATGTATATATATATATATGTCTATATTTATATATGTATGTATATGTATATATATATATGATGTGTATATATATGTTTATATATGTGTGTGTCTGTGTGTATATATATGCCAGCAACACTCATGACAATGACAAAACAATTACATTGTCAATCATGTTACGTTATTATAAAAATGTTTCCTTTTCTTTTTACTTCTCCGATGCCAAGTGCGGGTATTTTGTATATATATATATATATATATATATATATATACACACACACACACATACATATACACACACACACACAACTATCGTATATGTTCAAGTTCTATTTAAATTTTAAATAGAAGGAACTTTTATTCAGTCGACAGAATATTATTCCGGAATAAATCAACTCAAACCTTAAATAACATAATATTTTGCTCTCCATAAAAATATATCCTGTCTAAATTATACAAGTTAGAAATAAAGTAAACGTTAAAAGAACAAACATTCAAATTTCTTTACTCTTATGTAATTTTATATAAAAAATAAACTTAAATTTTAAATATCCCAAAAGATGTTGCTCTCCCTAAAAATATATCCTGTCAAAATTATACAAATTCAAATATGAACATGCTGCATAACAACACCTGGAAATATAAATAAAATGTGTTCTTTTCAGCAATAACAAATCAAATCATTCAGTTGTCTTTGCTCATATGTCATTTTATCAGAGCTGGAAGCCTGGCATCTTTTTTGGCAACAAGTTTGTTTATGTTTGGTGTGAGGTTCTGTGTTGTGGAGATTCTCAGGATGGACTGCAGGTGCTCATCAGTAAGGCAACTCCTGTGTGCTGTTTTGTTAGTCTTCATCACTGAGAAGAGCTTCTCACACAGATATGTGCTACCAAACATGCACAAGGTTCGAGCGCATGTAGACGGAGCTGGAGCATTTTTGCGGGAATGGAGTGAATAAACTGTGTGGGCCGTGCAGTATCGTACTTTGCCTTCAGTGTGCCATTACACTGCAGCTCAATCACCTCCATTTGAATCTGCACAGGTGCAGTTTCCACATTGAAAGCAAATGGGTTGTGAAACAACTCAAAATTCTTTTTTTGTTCTTCAAAGTCACCAAAGCGACGTGCAAACTCAGTGCGCAGTGCGCTCAGTTTAAGAGCAAATCCACTTCTTCCAATGCTGTAACAAATTCTTCATGCCTACTTCACACATTCAACTGAAGTCCTAACTGCACTATCAAAAATAACACAATAAATTGAGCACCACAAGACCCACAGGACTTTGTCACTAAGTGCCCTTCTGGTACTTTGTAAATTCAGAAAAAATATTATATAATATATATATCAAATATTCTAATAAATAAGATTTTGTTGTAACTGCATGCTTAGTTTGTTCTTTTTATGTGGCACATAATTGAGGTGCTTTGTCTCATGGCATATCGTTTACTAAAACATTCAGACATTTAAGTGAACTCCAGTTTGTTTCTTCTCTAATGAATAACAATTAAACACTGCTGGCATATTGCTGATTTTACTTTTTTATTTTAACTGAATTAAAAGTCTGATTTTTGGGAGCCCTTTCAACACTTTCAACTACATGTAGCTTTTTACTATTCTAGCCTGTCCTTAGCTGTCTTTACTCTTTTTTCACAGAAGTATTGGCAGAGACCATTGAAAGGTGTAGCTTAAAACCCAGTAACTAAGACTTAAGCATCAGCTGAAGACATAACATTTTAAGACTTATGTGTTAACTTTGTGTGCATTTTATACCTCAGCCGTCCACTTCCACTGTTTGCAGTAAAATTATATTATTACAATATTGTAAAGAATTAAGCCATGTTCTGTGAGAAGGCAACCCTTTCCTTCAGTCATGCACACAGTGAAACTAGTGAAGGGCTAATATATTGTACATACTTATCTTAACTACCTACTCTAGGTAGCAACATAGCTGCCATTAAGGTTAAATGGGTAATTATAAGGTAAGCTAATTCATGTTTAGGTTTTCTGGCTTGATGAGGTATCTGAAAAATGAGAGTGGAGAAAAAGGCTCATTTTATATTGATATTAGTTTTGATTTATTTATTCAAAATAAAATTAAAGCTTTAATGCATCCTTTTGATTGTGTTGATTGTCTGTGTTTTCACATAAATTATATTTTAGTTGTAAAATTATCTTTATGTAGTACACAAAGTGCTGTTTAGTTCGGTGGTTCTCAAAGTTCAGTCTACAGGGCCCCCATTGGTGCAGGTTTTTCCCCCAACCAGTTTCTTAATCAGTCAATCATTGTTACCTTTAATTGGTCTCATTGTTTAATTAGCTGATGCAATTTGGTTTAATTTTACATTTAGAAATGTTCAGTAGTGTGATTTATACTTTAAGAAACAAAGAATTTAAGATATATTTGTGTTTTCTTTATCTTTAAATGCTTACTTTGTTGTTTTAATTCACTTTTTCTGTATCTGAATATAGACAATTAATTTTGAACAGTAGAGACACCAAAAGTGACTCTGAAAGGAGCAACTATTTCATTGTTGACCCACTTGTGTGCTTAGTAGTAAATAATTACCAAAATAATCAAAACATTAAAAAATAACAAAAATATCTTAAAGGAAAAAAAATATTTTTCCCATTTAACAAATATAAATTCTTGCTTCATTCAGTACATATATAGCATAAGCAGTTATGTAATTTCAGAGTCGATGTAAAAAAAACAACCACGAATAATGGCTTGCAGGGGCTCTGAGCACTGAATATTGAGAACCAATGATTTTGTTTATATCTGAGAAGTTATCATTATCATCTAGTGAAAATTATCATTATCATCAAAAAAAAAACTGTGGAAAACGCCCGGAACACAGACTAGGAAGTCCCAAAAGCACACACGTTTATTTTGCCTTCCAGTCCTGAGCACACCACAAATGCACAAACTCCCAAAGTACTCATAGTCCTTTTCTACTTCTCCTTTGTTATTCCCACCTCCACTTCACTCTTGCAAGCTGTTTCCCCACTCCAGCTCCTCGAATGGAGTGAGGTGGCCTCTTTTATACTGCACCCAGATGTGCCTCAGGTGCTCCCTGATGGGGTTACTGCTGCACTTCCTTCTATGGCAGAAGTGCTGCATAGGCACCCGAAAGCACTCCAGGTGTACCTGGTTTCTGTTCGGCAGCACTTCCTGGTGTGGCAGAAGTGCTGCAGTCCGTGGCTCTGGAACCATCCAGGCGCTCACAGGTGGTGGCCACGGCTCCACACAGGGTTGAGCTTCCAAGCTCCGTGGCCCCCATGCAATCCAGGGGTGCTGCCCTCTTGCACCCCGGGGAAGATACTGCCCCTCTCCTGATCCTTCCATTCTCCAGGCGTTCCGGTGGGGCAAGGTCCCCAGTCGTCTACCACAATATATATATAAAACAGACAATTTTTTATGATACAAAGGAAACAGTACTGGAAAATACACAGGTTTGAAGGGAAAAAGAACAAAAATATGTGAAGGAGTCTCTAAATTAAGCATTTTATATCTCCCTCATCTACTTCTTCCATCTGTATTCCTTCTTGGACATCTCTTCCTCCTGTCATCTGAAGTACAGTATCCACTGTCCTGCCTAAGTTCAACTAGCACATGATCAAGACGATCTTTTAAGTCTTTATCTTGAACTACTTCTGATAGCAATTTACAGTAGTTATCCCTTCTGAGTTCAGAAAAGAGCAAGGAAGTTCCTGGGGTTGTCGTGGAAGAACTCCCCTAGCGACAACTGCATTCCAGAATTATAGCCTTCCAGTGTAAGGACATAAAACTCCCAGGCATGTGTCTGTCATATATGTTAGGTAATGTAATAAATCTCGCGACTGCCACCTAACGGCCTGATTGACTTTAGATATGCCATCCATCCTTACCCATTGCCTTTGACATAAATCTCTGTACCAGGTGGGTTTTTTTTTTTTAACACAATAGTGACCTGTTTTTATTCTAGCACTAAATGCGCTGCCAGTTTGTGTGCCACTTTGTAACCCACAGTATGGCTCGTGTCCTGGACTAGGGAGACTTTTTTGCAGTTGCAGTCTCTACGTACAATTATTATTTTTTATCATGATAGCAATTTTTGGTCATATCACCCACTTCTATATAATATCCAGAAAATATTCTTTCTCAGAGAAAGAGTTAGTTTGCTGGCCAAACCACTCCTGATACCAGCACTTCTTCCAAGCATGTTTTCAGCACTTGTGGCAATAATTTATTCAACCACAGAACATCATTAAAGTCTGAGGCAGTAGAGAGACTAGTATTTCTAGCCAAACTCTTGTAAATAAATTTAAAAAAAAAATCATGATCACATTTATGGCCATGTCGTCAAGCCCTGATATTGGATATGTAGATGTCATTTGAGTTTGGAGATGGTGAGAAACTGGCACTGTGTCCATGGCTGTTATACCTTATGCCCAGTGCTAGTGAGAGAGGCTTCAGCACCCTACAAACATGAATTTGAGTGACTAAGAGAAAGTTATGTTAGTATGATTTTCTCAGTAATGTACTAACAGTGGCCCGATGTGTACTTAATTAGCATGTTCAATAGCAGGATTCATACCAAATAAATATTACTTGGTGAGAAAGTAGTTTAATATGATTCGCAAAACTGTCTACTCTGGCCATTTCAGGTTGCCATATCAATAAGACACAAAACAAAATTCTGAAAAGGAGCTGCAGGATACTTCAGGAATATAATGTATTCCACACCAGCTTATTTAGAAAATTATTCAATTATTTTGAAAAGGTCCCTTCCTACTGTGACTGAAATGGGCTCTGGTACCCTCCTACTCTGAATTTGACTAATCTGGTTAAAAATGAATTGCCAGTCCATTGCAGGGAAATCACATCAACATCACATTCACATCTCCACACTCATTTTATGGTATTTCTCTAGCAAGTACTCCTTTGGAATATGGGGAAAAAAAACATGGTACCTGTTGAAAAACCTTCAAGACATGGGGAGAGGTTGTAAAATCCTCAGAGCTTATCAGCAGGTAAAAGTTTAATTTTTCTACATACAATATTATATTGGTTTAGGGTAATACACCTAATGCTAACACACATAAAATATTTCTAACTCAAAACCCCAATCACATGATTTGGGGCTGGGGGTGTGGGCTGGTTTGGTGTATGCTGAGCAGAGGCTTTTTTTATGATAGAAGATTGAAAAAGTACTTTCTGATTTTACCTGAGTTTTAAATAGTTATCCAGTAGCATACTTTTTGGCCAACAGGTGTCACCATTGATTCTTATGTTTTTATCCTCAAAGCAGAAAATTAATATTTCGAACTTGAGCAATATTTTAATATACATTTTTTGTAGATAGATAGATAGATAGAATTGGACACAATTAATCTGTCTCACTGCAGTCTATCTCACCGAATACAGCTGTGGGAAACCTTGGTGCAGTACATTAAGGCTGGGTGTTACCCATCCCAACTGTTAGCCTAACAGAGATTGCTAAGGAAGGTCTGTCAGTTTTTAACTGTTGCACTTAGGATGGAAAAATAAAATAAACTATGTACAAGTAAAATGAAAACACATGAAATACCAGGTGTAAAGATAGATGCAAGGAATACACTGTCTCCTGTTACACATGTGCCATTTGCATGTTTTTGGAGACCTCAATTTCTTTAAACTATGAGTGATCATCATTACTTTAATTTTTTCTTTGAAGTTTACTTATCTTTTTTAAGCAAAATTAAGGTGTCTAAATTAAAATCATTCTTTGAAAATGTATCATTATTTTAGGGCAGAATATCATAGAATAAAATATACTTGCTTTCATTGGCTTGTTTTTTATTGATATAATATTAAAAGTGAAGATTCTTATGTCTGTATTATATAATTTGACTATTGTATTTTTTTGTTAAAAATATAACAAGTTTTAATGTGTCATCTTTTGGACTATGTTTATTTGCATTACATATAGTAGTAGGGTATGTCTGCCTAAAACTGAATGAATGCATAATTTATTTTGAAAGGAAGAAAAACACAGACACACACTTAATTTCTTTAACAGAGGACACTTCTCATGCTCCATTCAACATGCAGATGATTATTTTACATTTATGTAAAAACAATACCTAAAAGTTAATTTTGTGGTTGTAAGAGTGACATGGGTGCAGTTTTGTATACTGTGTACTGTAGAAACCAGTATTGGGATTATTCTTTTAAAATCTTATTTTTTCAGTAAATAATAAGTGATTTCTTAAAGACATTTTAATCTACGTTAATAAGTTATATGTTTGCAGAAAAAAGCCAGTCTAGTTCTAAGAGCCACTTATTGTAAAAGTTTCTCTTTGCCCTTTGTTGATACAGGTAAAATTCCGTTATAACGAATATCATTACGACAAAATTTTCATTACGATGAAGTATTTTTATGGTCCCGACAGTTTTCCCATATGACACGAGTCTACAGAAATCTTGTCACTATGAAATACATTCAGCAGATACTTTCATTACAACGGAGTGTCGAGAAGACCTTGAAATGCCTGAATGAATCATCTACAGAGCAGTTACAGTAGTTCTTTCGTCGCAGCTCAGTTGTGCACAATGATCCCCCAAACAGAAACATTGTAATTTTTTTTTCTTTCTTCGAACTTTCTTCATACTGTTTTTTTGCTGTGTTTGTTTTCTGTGGTTTTCAGTGATACCTTTTGCTTATTTCTCGTCAACATTTGAAAAACATCCATTGGAATTTAACTCATTGTCACCCTCCTATAGAAACGGCAGACACGAAAAAAACGATAACAGTTCATATTAGAAAAAAAAACTTTACATTTTTATGGCTCTCAATTCCGGCAAAAAGAAAAAAGACATTGCCAGTGATTTCTGAAATTCGCCATCAACACTTGCAACTTTCTTGAAAGACCGAGCAAAAGAAGAAGAAAAATCTCGGGTTGCCAACATATGCGAACTGCAGCATTTGAAGACGTTAAAAAAGCATTTTTAATGTGGTTCAGTGATGTTCTTCAAGAAACATTCCTATTAATGCTGCACTCATTCAAGAAAATGTGAGGTTTCTAAACTCTCTTGGGACCCCTTCCAACTGGACAACATGCCGAAGAGCGTCCCAAAGTGTGATCACTGCGTTTGTTAAGTACTGTTTATCCATTGCTGGGGCAACAGCAGGCTCATAGCTCTTCACCAAAACAAACAGAAAAGATCTCGATGGGTTTGATGCAAGGAACATTGTAAATGCAGGGAATAGGATTACTTGGCCACAACCCTGCCTGGCTGCTGTGTCTCTGTATAGGAGAGTGGTAGATCCCGCTACAATAAATAACCGTGCTGTTCCTGTTTCAAGCTGAATAAAGCTGGTTTTGCTAAAGTACTGAGACTTAGCCTCATGTTTTTGAGTTCCAAGACAGGGACTTATAGCGCGACCATGATCTTTGAGGATTCGCTTCTGAGGCGCTTCACTGCAGCGCTGTGAGCCTGCTGTTGCCCTGCCCCGGCAATGGACAAACAGTCTTCCACAGACACTGCAATAGCACTTCGGGATGCACTTCAGCTTGTTGGGGGGGGGGGGTATACATACACCAACCTTAAAAACTTGAAACCCTCAATGATGCTATTCACCATTAAATCACCACTATTCCTCTTCAAAAGGCTGAATAAGTCATGCAAGCGTTCAGAAATCGTCTCATAGAGTGTATTGCTAATGATAGCCACCAATTTAACGGACATCATTTTTAAAACACAATGAAAAAAATCTATTTTGTATACCCTTTCTTGTGTTGTAATGCAGTTTATTTTATCTTGTAGAGTTTTTGTAGAATAAACGTTTGAAATGTAGTACTTCTTTTTGGCTCACCTTGTATATAATCCATTGAAGGTAAAAATGCCAATAAATAAATCCATTAAAATGAGGTTAAAAGGCAGGAAACTGTGTTTTTCTCCAGTGAGCCTTGGTGCCTCTTTAAATATCAGACTCCTCTTCGGCTTACAGCCCGAGAAGTCCCCCAGCAAACACAGACAACCTTTTTCTCCTGGCTTGTGTCCCTGTTACCAATCTTGTGGTGTCTGCAGGGAGCCACCGGGTCCTGCTTTGCATCTACCACTGTCTCTCCAGGCTACACCTGGTGAAAGCACGCTCTGTCATCTCACCGTTACCGATTTGTTGGCCTCTCCTAGCAATAGCACACTCCTGAGCATAGTTGTCACTCCTGCTATTTGGACGTTCAACAGGAGCAACTCTTCAGCCCTCTCCTGACTGGTGGCCACACGCTTCTTCCTGGGGTCCCACTCCTATCCACCTGCTTCCTCTGTTTACACCTGCGCATAGTTGGCTGACCGCTGCGCACCAACCCTGAGATGAGGTGTCTTCACAGCAGATCACTCACAAATGCTCCTTTCACCAGCGCGAGTGCAGCCAATTATTTACTTATTAAAATGGCCACTTTTCCTGAGCCATGAACCCTCTATACCACAAACAATAGTTGAAACAGTAACATGAAACACATTTTAATATTAATGTATTATGAATTTTGCATCAGATTACAACCGCAATTCCAGTGAAGTTGGGACGTTGTGTAAAACGTAAATAAAAATAGAATTCAATGATTTGCAAATCCTTTTCAACCTATATTCAATTGAATACACTACAAAGACAAAATATCGAAAGTTCAGCCTGATGAACTTTATTGTTGTTTTGCAAATCTTCACTCATTTTGAATTTGATGCCTGCAACACGTTCC
Organism: Polypterus senegalus; assembly: GCF_016835505.1. NCBI lineage: Eukaryota > Metazoa > Chordata > Cladistia > Polypteriformes > Polypteridae > Polypterus > Polypterus senegalus. The sequence goes on along the minus strand of NC_053155.1, from coordinate 117,532,372 downwards.
AAAAAAGCTGGTACAGGGGCATGTTTATCAATGTGTTATATGACCTTTCCTTTTAACAACACTCTATAAGCGTTTGGGAACTGAGGACACTATTTGTTGAAGCTGTGTGGGTGGAATTCCATTCTTGCTTGATGTACAACTTCAGTTGCTCAACAGTCCGGTGTCTCTGTTTTCGTATTTTGCGCTTCATAATAGGCCACACATTTTCAATGGGAGACAGGTCTGGACTTCAGGCAGGCCAGTCTAGTACCCGCACTCTTTTACTACGAAGCCACGCTGTTGTAACACATGCAGTTTGTGGCTCCGCATTGTCCTGCTGAAATAAGGAGGACATCCCTGAAAAAGACATCGCTTGGATGGCAGCATAGGTTGCTCCAAAACCTGTATATACCTTTCAGCATTAATGGTGCCTTCACAGATGTGCAGGTTACGCATGCCATCGGCACTTACACACCCCCATACGATTACAGATGCTGGCTTTTGAACTTTGCGCTGATAACAATCTGGATGGTCCTTTTCCTCTTTGGCCCGGAGGACATGACGTCGAGGATTTCCAAAAACAATTTGAAATGTGGACTCGTCAGACCACAGCACACTTTTCCACTTTGCGTCAATCCATCTCAGATGAGCTCGGACCCAGAGAAGCCGGCGGCGTTTCTGGGTGTTGTTGATATATGGCTTTCGCTTTGCATGGTAGAGTTTTAACTTGTACTTGTAGATGTAGCAATGAACTGTGTTATCTGACAATGGTTTTCTGAAGTATTCCTGAGCCCAAGTGGTAATATCCATTACAGAATGATGTCGGTTTTTAATGCAGTGCCGCCTGGGGGATCAAAGGTCACGGGCATCCAGTGTTGGTATTCGGCCTTGCCGCTTTTGGGGATGCTCCTTTTATACCCAATCATGACAAACACCTGTTTCCAATTAACCTGTTCACCTGTGGAATTTTCAAAACAGGTGTTTTTTGAACATTCCTCAACTTTCCCCGTCTTTTGCTACCCCTGTCCCAGCTTTTTTGGAACGTGTTACAGGCATCAAATTCAAAATGAGTGAAGATTTGCAAAACAACAATAAAGTTTATCAGTTTGAACATTAGTTATCTTGTCTTCGTAGTGTATTCAATTAAATATTGGTTGAAAAGGATTTGCAAATCATTTTATTCTGTTTTTATTTACGTTTTACACAACGTTTCAACTTCATTGGAATTGGGGTTGTACTGTAGATAAAATATTAGGACACTAATTGCATGGTATTTGGTGTTTAGAATTAAAACATACTAAATCAGATACAGGGTATAGTACAAACCTTTTAAAGTTTGTAGAACAAGGTGTAAGGGAAATTAAGTTTATGGGATAATGTTACCAGATTTTTCAGGAAATAGGATATTTGTGGCCATATAGACAGAAATAGTTAGCGGCAATATAGGGCAAATAATTAATGCAGTGTCTTCTTGAGCCTAGGTAATATACAAGTTAACAAAACAAAGTAATAGTTCGGTACAACATCGATGGAATGTCTTATAAATGTAGTGTTGAGTTTGCAGTTTGTGGCAGAAGACTTTTATATCAATAAGAAGCTTGGGTGCAATCCTCAAAATTTAAATACATAATACAATGAATTGCATTAATGAGAGTAGTGCAGACATCTTTTGAAAGCAGAACTGGCACCTGTTTTCAGCAAGATATCTGTTTGCTTTATGCAACAACGGTGATAGCATAATTTAAGACCACAGCTGGATGTAAATTGGGGAAACTTTGTGGATGGGAACATGAGGATGCAAGCATGGTTGTGTTTATGAGGATTCTGTCTCTGGGTATTGTTGTATACATCATTAGCAATATAAACTAGAGACATTTTGAAATTTTCATTTAAGTACTTGTACTGTATGTGTTGCCACCAACAATGATATTAAATTATCTGAATGTTTGTTGGATAAGAAGGAAATTAAATAGTTGTTCACGCTTAGAAGTTATGAGGTTATGGGCACATATTTATAGAGGACATATTATTGTTTATCTGATGTCTCAGGTATTAATGGTTTACACTGATTTTCATTTTTCCCGAATTTGGCTGACCATAGATTTTTCCCTTTTTCTAGATGCTAGTTGTTACAGTTTTAGTAGGTCTTAAATAAGTCCCAAATGGGGATGTGGAAGAATAATTAGAATTAGAATTAGAATTAGAACAATCTAGACGAGAACAGGCCATTCAGCCCAACAAAGCTCGCCAGTCCTATCCACTTGCTTCCTCCAAGAAAACATCAAGTCGAGTTTTGAAAGTCCCTAATGTCTTACTGTCTACCACACTACTTGGTAACTTATTCCAAGTGTCTATCGTTCTTTGTGTAAAGAAAAACTTCCTAATGTTTGTGCGAAATTTACCCTTAACAAGTTTCCAACTGTGTCCCCGTGTTCTTGATGAGCTCATTTTAAAATACAAGTCTCGATCCACTGTACTAATTCCCTTCATAATTTTAAACACTTCAATCATGTCACCTCTTAATCTTCTTTTGCTTAAACTGTAAAGGCTCAGCTCTTTTAATCTTTCCTCATAATTCAACCCCTGTAGACCTGGAATCAGCCTAGTCGCTCTTCTCTGGACCTTTACTAGTGCTGCTATGTCCTTTTGTAGCCTGGAGACCAAAACTGCACACAGTACTCAAGATGAGGCCTCACCAGTGCATTATAAAGGTTGAGCATAACCTCCTTGGACTTGTACTCCACAGATCGTGCTATATAACCTAACATTCTGTTAGCCTTCTTAATGGCTTCTGAACACTGTTTGGAAGTTGATAGCTTGGAGTCCACTATGACTCCTAAATCCTTCTCATAAGGTGTACTCTCGATTTTTCGACCGCCCATTGTGTATTCAAACCTAATATTTTTACTTCCTATGTGTAATACTTTACATTTACTGACATTAAATTTCATCTGCCACAAATCTGCCCAAGCCTGTATGCTATCCAAGTCCTTCTGTAATGATATAACGGATTCCAAATTATCTGCTAATCCACCTATCTTGGTATCATCTGCAAACTTAACCAGCTTGTTACTTATATTCCTATCTAAATCATTTATATATATTAAAAATAGCAGCGGCCCTAGCACTGACCCCTGTGGAACACCACTCTTAACATCGGCCAGTTCTGATGAGGTTCCTCGCACCATCACCCTCTGCTTCCTGTGTCTGAGCCAATTCTGCACCCATCTAAAAACATCACCCTGAATTCCCACTTCTTTTAACTTGATGCCCAACCTCTCATGTGGCACCTTATCAAATGCTTTCTGAAAGTCCAGATAAATAATATCATAAGCTCCACTTTGATCGTATCCTTTTGTTGCCTCCTCATAGAATTCCAACATGTTAGTAAAACACGACCTCCCCCTTCTGAACCCATGCTGACTGTTCAGAATAACTCCTGTCCTTGTCATGTGTTGCTCAATCTTATCCTTAATAATTCCTTCCATTAATTTTCCTGTGATGCTTGTTAAGCTTACTGGCCTATAGTTGCTTGGATCTGCCCTGTCACCCTTTTTATATAATGGGATGATATTTGCCATTTTCCAGTCCTTTGGAATCTCTCCAGTGCACAGTGACTTCCTAAAAATATGTGTCAAGGGTTTATATATGTACTCACTAGCCTCCTTAAGAACACGAGGATAAATATTATCTGGGCCTGGTGATTTGTTTGATTTTATCTTATTTAATCTGAGCAGCACTTCTCCCTCTACAATTTCCAAATCCCTCAGTACCTCCTTAGTAGTTGTGTTTACCTCTGGCAGGTTATCCACTTGCTCACTTGTAAACACCTCAGAAAAATGTAAGTTTAGGGCATCTGCTATTTCATTGTCTGTATCTTTTAATTCCCCTTTACTATTCCTGATGAACTTGACCTCCTCCTTAACTGTTCTTTTACTACTAAAATACTGAAAGAATCTCTTGGGGTCTTCTTTCGCCTTATCTGCTATATTCCTCTCCAACTGTCTTTTAGCCTCTCTGATATCCTTCTTAATGGTTGCCCTCATTTTCTCATACGCGCTACGGTTCTCTTTGCAGTCATTAGTCTTATACGGGTCACATAGTTATTTAGGATAGTGTTTTGCCGTCTTAGATGTATAAAAGGGTTGATACATGTCAGAAGCCTGTTCAGGCATATCAGGAAACCAGACAAAAGTGAAGTGAACAGCAAGGACAAGAATGTACCAGGAGCAGGTTGATGTTATACATCAAATGAGTGCTTAAGAGATCAGCAGATGTCCAGTAAACAATGAACAGTTGTCACATTTCAAGGGTAATATCTAAACTAAGAGATATTGAGGAACAATGATATAATGGAAAAGTATTTGTGTTTGTGCTATTTTTTCATTATTTCAATGTAATTAGTAAAATATTTGTGAACTTAATTAAATGATAATGCTAATACTGTAATTTCAGAGCTAGAGCACACAAACTTTGAAAGAAAATTGAACAGTACCCTTCTTGTGAAACTATAGCATTTTAGCAAAGCATTAATAGGTCATATGGAAAGAAATAATTCAAAACTTTGCTTTGGGGGAAAGGCAATTGGTAATAAGTTCAAAGAAGCAAAAGATTTTCTTTAAGAGGTTACAGTAAATCTGCTATGTCATATGAAATAAATGGAGAACTAAAATTGCATTAGATGATTTTGTTTAATTTAGTGTTGCATTAATTTGCTTGTGAACATTCCCTAAATAACTGTATTATGAATTAAGGCTGGTTTAATTTAAACTGAAGCTTTGTGCTGCTCCCTCCCAGATCTTTTTATACTACTTAACACATGACTGAATGCCAGGTAAAAAGTGCTGCATTTTAGTTTTTTGTTTGTCATTCACTGCCATTAGGAACATATAATGAAGTTGTCTACAGTAACTGAACAATACATGACTAATTTCATTAGAAAGATGTATTAAGCTCTTCAGTAGATACTGCTGTAGTGTTTGAATTTGTATAGATATAGAAAACAAGTGTGTCATTAGTACATTGTATATTATAAATAATGGTATGTTCGTTAATGAAAATTAGTGCATATGCCTTGATCTGCTGGAAGTTGTGATTTTTCATATTTTAAATATCCTGTGTTTTATTAATACTGATGGGGCTTCTTAAAGTATAGAGCACCATGTCCAAAAGCAAACGGAAGAGAAGGAGTGCCTAGCAAAGGAAAAGACCTCTTAAGAGCTGCTGAAGTGTCAGAGCCAGTGACATGATAGTGCCTGTTGCATGTAGTGGAAGAGAATACAGATGTATGCCCCTATCAACTGTACTGCACCACTGGAGAGAGCTCCCAGCCAGCATCTGGTGGATTGTCTTGCCTGGTCCTCCACGAGTTTGAAAAGAAGGCTAGAGTGAGACCTCATCACTTTAATGCCACAGAACAAATCAGGAGATCCTTTATCATCTTTATCAGAAACCCCCATACATATACTGAGTGTGGCCCTGATATCAACACCAACTGGCTATTAGATGCTATTGGAGATTTTTTTATTAAATGTATATGAAGTGTATGTAACATACTGTACAGTAATTTGCAAAGTTTCTTCAAAAGCTTATTATGTTAGGACTATACTCATTACAATAAACTGAGCACAAATGTCCATGTGACAAAAAAAATAGACTTTTAATAAAGCTCTGGTGAACGCATATTAATTTTTACTTTTCTAAGTTTATATTTTCCAAGACATTACAGTGTCATGCAACAGATCAAACACTTTATAAGATACCAGATACAACCATTTACTTCAAATTAATTACTCTGAAAGCAAAGGAAAAATAAATATACAAATAAATAAACAGCAAAAAAATGGCAAAACACAAAAAAATAAAACAACTCCCACCTATAAAAGGCAGATTTTGTTGAAAGGCATTATGGATTTATTAAGCAAGTTGCAATGTCACAAGTTTCTATTGTTTATAATGGTAGCCGATCCCCACCTTGTTCTAATGATTGCACTCAATTCACCAAGGGGGGTCAATTCCTGACAATTGTGCTTAATGCACTAAGAGGGAAAATCCCCTTTGCCGTACCCTCCCAACAGTTTGCAAAGACACTTACATAGGAAAAAATGGGTTGCAGCATTAGATTTATTGAGATACTTTGGTCTTAATAACATTCAAGCCTGATTTATGCCATACCACCCATTCTGAACCTTCTTAATCTGGTTCAAGGTTGTGGATGCTAAATCCAAAGATTGCAGCATCAGGTGGAGGCCAAATGTAAACAAAATATGGATAGGGCACCAGTACATCAGAGCACTTTATTTAGGCCAGTTTAGCATAATATAAATTGATTTTAAAATGCCATTTTGCCATGTGAATAGAAATTGCTTAAAACTTCCATTGTTTGTATCTGTCAGTGTCGAAAATTTTTAAAGCTCTGTTGACTCCAAGGATGGCAGACAAAGCCTTAAAAGGAAAAAAAAGTTTACTTTACCTTCCAAATCAGTGTAAAAATGAGTCATAAAAATTTGACAAATGTCTCAAAGATCCCTAGAAAAACATGCAGGTATGCACAAGCCTTGTGCTATGGTGTGTGCTTGTAACTCTGTCCTCAGGATGATACCATCATAGGTTTTCTTCATTTAATTCGGTTTTCTTCCACATTTCAAAAATATGCAGATTAGGCAATCGTAAATTGCCTAGCTGGGTGTGTGTGTGCGCGCTAAATATTTTATCTCTCCAATATGAGATTCTGTCAATAAATATAGATTATTTTTTTAATTGTTATTTCAAATAGTTAATTTTATAAATATAAAAGCAACAGCTTCTCATGAGCAGTGAATTACAGTGCATGCATACTTTGTCATTTGTCCTTTATGCTATATTATGTTACATAGTATAAAAAGGTAATTGTTGTTACATTACAGCAAATGACAGTGCTGAAACAATAGCGCTAATTCCAAATCACATTTTTCTCTTTCATTATTTAAAACACTTGTAAAGATCCCCACCTCCTTGCCCTTCTCCATCTCCCCCTGTGATTGCAGAAGGTGAAGCAGGTACTAACAATGGAGGGAGCAAAAAAAAAGTTGTTTAGCAGCTATTAAAAAAAAAAAAAAAAGCAGGGATTGAGAGAAGGTGATTCTATGCACACTGCATTTGAAAAAGAGATCAAAAGCTACTTGATGATACCTCAGGTGGACTCTGATGTAAATCCACTTGAGTGGTATAAATCACATTGTGTATTTCCCCAAATTGGGGATACTTCCAAAAAAGTACCTGTTCATCCCTGCTTCAACCATCCCTTCTGAGAGGGCTTTCGGCACTGGAGAAAATGTTGTAACATGTAACTGTGCTGCTTTGAAGCCAGATGATGTGGACTGTCTGGTGTTCCTGTCAAAAAATTAAATGTTTCCTCAGTAGAATTTTTTTTTTTATATATATATATATATATATATATATATATATATATATATATCTTTGCGCAATGTTGGACAGAACTTGAAGTTGGTAATATGTTTAAAAATGTTACAGGTTTGGGCGTTTTGTATCTTTGTGCAATATATGACATAACTTGCTTACAGATGCTGTAGTTTTTTTTTCTCTGCAGTATTTGGCAGAACTTTGAATTTTACGCTATTGTACAGTACAGGTATGTTAGATTTTTGTTCTTGCTTGTATGCTGTACATTTCAAATTACAGTAGAGCAGTTTGTTTATCCAGACTGTAATGTTCATGCCCTGTATTTCAATTATGATTAGTGTATTATTCTGTTTTGATTCATATCTTGTTTACATTAAGGGTAAGTGTCTGTTTAAAATACAATCATTATAATATTTTTGTTGGTCAGAGCAATTTTTTGTTTAAATCCTGTAGGCCACTTTGAAATGATTTACTCACACTTGCACTGTTTGATCTCAGTATTACTTTGACTGGTGATTTTAGTGTTTTTGTGTTATTTTACTTTAGTTTTTAACTGTTGTTTCCATTAATCTCATTACTAGGCTACAATTAATATCCAATTACCAAGATCATGCTAAATCAGTAAGATTTTTACAAACACGTCTTTAAAGAATGCAAAATATTGTATAATTATCATTATGGTTAAAGTCCCAGAAAAAATTGTGAAATATTTTTTTGGTAATATTGCACACCCCTACCTTCGATGATGGCAGGCTGTCCAGGCCAGCAAAGCAGCCCAAAATCATGATGCTTCTGCTACTGTAGCTCATCGTTGTTATGATTTTATGTGGGTATGTGGTGCCCATTTTGTATGTGTTACATACTGCCGCACATTCTTCTCAAACAGCTCAGCTCTAGTGTAATCATTTCAAACACATTCCCAATAGCGTAGAGGAATGTCAAAGTGGTATTTGAAAACTTCAGTCATGGAAAGTTTTTAGTGGAAAACAGCAGCTTCTTCCTTGGTGTCCTGCCATGGACACCATACATGTTCAATGTTTTATGTATGGTAAACACATGAACAGAGATTTTATCCTGTTCCAGTGATTCCTTCAAGCCTTTTACTGTTATTCTGGGAATCATTTTTAACTTTCGAGTTGTCTTGGCCAGGGCACCCACTTCTAGGAGGAGTAGCCACTGTGCTAAATCATCTCCATTTATACACAGTTAATCTAACTGTGGACTGGAGAATATCTTAATCCTTTAAAATGACTTTGCCTCTCTTTTTAGATTTATACAAAATTATATTAGTTACTTAATTGTAGATCTTCTGAGGTCTCTTTTTGCAAGGATTACTTCACATCAGCACATACTTTTTGTAAACAAACTCAATATGAGTCTTTTTATGGTTTAGAGTAGCTCTAAACCACATCTCCTATCTAATTTCATTGATTGAGTTCCTGACTGCAGTTAGCTTTTTGTGAAGTCATCAGCCTAGAGGTTCACATATTTTTTCCAACCTAAATTGTGAATATTTGAATGATGTATTCAATATGTACAAGAAAAGTAAAATAATAAGTGTGTTGTTAGTTAAGCCAGACTGTGTTTGCTCATTATTATAGCTAGATCATATTTTAAGACAACTTTATACATAAATGTTATTTCGAAAGGGTTTGCATACTTTTTCTTGCTACTGTACATCCATTGGAAACCCAATGTGATACTATGCACAAGCTTATTAGGAGTAGTCTTACCATAGTTCTTTTTGAAGGTTGGATTTTTTCCCCATTGTACAACAGAAGCCAGTTCTTGACACTCAGAACAGTTTTGTTAACTGCATTAGTTTTCAATTATGATTGCATTATTTCATAAATTTATTGTCTAATTCACAAATATTTTACTTCCTTGAATCTGATAACATTGCCCTTGCATGTACTTTTATCTTCAGTGTAAAGTAGATGGAGATTGTTGCCAATACAGAATAAAAATCTTTATATATATATAGTTTACATGATTAGTTTTAAATGTAATTTTCTTTATGGTACTATATTTAAATTATACCTGGGTCATAGGTTTTTTGTAGAGTGTAGTGGTTGATTGCTATGAGTGACTGCGTGCATTCTGTCCATGTCCTAGAATTAAATGGTGTCCATTGTTGCTATTACAGTATAGGTTTATAGCTCCGGATTGTCTTGTACATGCATTCTCAATATCTTCATAACTGTCTTGAAAAGAAAATTGGTTGCACAGTAATACAAACAACAAGCAATACATGTATTTGTAAAACAAAAAAATTACAAAATAATGCAGTCTTTTATTCTATTGGATAGATTCTTCAGTACAAGGCAACAATAAACACACCATCTAAGTTGTGTTTTGAACACCCATATTCATTCACATGATGACATTTTGTTGAAAGAACAGTAAAGCTCCACAATTATTATTTTTTTAAACAATATTTCATTATTGTTTCTGTTGGGAGCCAGTAACCCTCTGACTTACTATTCAGTATTATGTGACTGTGTTAAAGTGCATGGAAGAAACCACCCTTGGGCATGGCATCAGTAACATATTGTTTTCTGAAAACAGTGAACCTGAAATTATCCACAACCCTCTTCTTCCTCCACCACAAAATACATTTTGAGGATGTGCTTGCCTTATACAAGTAGCTATTTGTCTAGCTCAAACAACCTGCTTACTGTGGTTTTTTTTTTTATCCATCCCATGGTATGCAGCACTTTGTTCAAGTCATACAGCAAGTTTTATGTGGCAATGTAAAAGAAGCAAAGCCAGTTATGAAATGCTTCCAGAATCACTAAAATGGATAAATTTACACAGTAATTAAGTACGTATACAGTTTTGTCATAGAAGAGTCAACACGTCTCTGAGTTTCTTGCATCCCATAATGCTGTATGTTGAATCCAATGCTTTATTCTCTTTTTGTGCCTATCAAGCAGCAAGTCAACAGCAACCTGAAAGTTCTCCAAACACAACAACTGGAAATTAATTTGCGTAAAACAAAATGAGAAGGACAGAACTCACATATGGGGACTTCTGTAGCATGTGAAGGCCAGCAAATTGCCAGTGATTTTTTTAAGCAAAAAACCTGATGACTGAATGCTCTCAAGGTGGTGCTGGCAAGCTGCCAAACACCTATTTAGTTAGCTGAAGTAGTTAGGCCAACATACCAGTGTACCACTGCTGTGCTTGTATTTGGCCATTTCCATGACCCCATCTGTATCATGTTTACACAATTATCTGAAAGATATCTGAAGGTGGTAACTCATAGGCTACTGAGCTACCACATATCTGCTTTGACAACTGAAGTCATCAATGACATCTTGTTTTCAGTTGACCTTTTGCTTAATGGTGAACAATTTTCATCTTTGCTGTTGATAGGGACCTTTTTCCATGCCTTTGGGCTCCTTTACTATTTTTTTATATTTGTAACTTACTTAGTCTGGGATAGAATTGTGAGATTAAGCACATTCTGGTTCCATCAAATTGAATAGTAAATAATTTTGATAGAAATCCATCACAGGGTACATTCACAAATATTGCAACTCCTGTTAATCAAGGATATTCATATTTTGGGATATAAGAGGAAATCGGAGTGTAAGAAGAAACCCAATGGAGATGGGAACAAAATGCAAAATCCACATAGACAGCATCAAGTCTGAGAATCTAAACTTTGTCTTTGGAACTATTATACTGACAGCTGTATAGTCCTCATATCAACATTCAGAAACAAATTGCAATTCCTGAAACATTAAGGGAATGGAGTCAAACTTTAGGCTTCAAATTTAATATGATGTTACAGCTGAAGAAACAAAATATCACATGGAACTGTGTGAGGCATGTCAATTTCTTATTTAATGCTCAGAGAGTGGTGTGGAATTCTTCAAACTGCTCTTCAGGGATGGTTATCCTGCACTAAGAGATGTTGGTGTATGAATGACTGCTATCTTTGGCAGTACATACACTACATCTGTGACAGGTCATTCTCTGACATACGCTTCATCAAAATATAGAAGCAGTACCTCTGACATTACATTGTAGCATACTTCTTTTCACAATTACTATCCTGGTGGATGTTGATGGATTTGTGGCACAATTGCTTCATCAGCAAACATTGTGCATTACTTGTTCCTGTGTTGTGAAACTCCTCTTCACAACCATATTCTGTTCACTGTTTTGACTGCAGCTAGTCTTCTACTCATTCATCCTCTTTTCTCTTTATTTGATGCCTATGTATCTCATAGTCTTTCAAGCTCCAGTCCTTTGATTAAATCTTTTTAAGTGCGTTGTGTGTGGGGTGGTGTTTCCATTGATAGGTGATCCCTTGTAGTTTTCAGTTGTAAACACCTGACTCTTCCCACCCTGTTTTAAGCTAAATTCACTTTCAGTTCTATTTTACTGACCACGGTCATTCAGTATGTGTAGCAACAGCATCTGTTTCTACCCCATAACTTTCAAATCACATGATGTATATAAGAGATAGCAATTCAGTATATTCAGTGTCCAGGTTTATGATTATTTTTCTTAACATTCTACTCCCTACTGTCCTGGGTGTGACGTTAAACTGCATCCGGTCCTGCAAGCAGTCCTCCGACTTGCAGGGAAGTCATGGGGGATGGTGGCAGGATTGGCACTCAAGGCACTGTTAAAAACACAGCTCTAAGACAACAGAAAAGACTCCTTTTTGCTCTCCGCGGGTGTAGCTCTGCTATGGGCGACTGCTTGCATTATGAAGGGGATGCGGGAGAGCCCTTGGGAGCCCCAACCCCAGAAGAGTCAAAACCGTTGTAGAGGCAATCGGGTCAGGTCTGTTGGGGATCGGAACTGGTGTGGTGCTGAGGTGTTGCCAATTTGAGGCAGCCCATACGGGTGGGCTCATGGAACATCTTGTCTCTCCAGCAAGATGATCATCTTCCTCTGCTGTCGGAGGAGCTCCATAAACTCTGGATTTCAGTGGTGGCACTCTCTGAGGTGTGCAGACCGCGGACTGGCCAGATCTCTGTATGTGGATGCACCTTTTATTGGTCTGGTCGGTCTGATGGCTGTCATACTGTGGGAGTAGCTGTTGCTCTAGCGGATTGGCTTCTTCCGATGGTGTCCAATATCGCCTCTTTCAACGAGCGTAATATGAGACTCATATTGACGGCACTCACTGGGTGCCTTGTCTGTTGTGTCAGTGTATGCTCCGACTGCGTTGAGTGATGTCTCGGCAAGGGAGACATTTTATTCGCAGCTTCGCTTGGTGGTTGATGGGTGCCCGCGGGGTGACACTCCTCTGGTCATGGGTGACAAATGCAGCCACAGGCACTCACAGGGCTGGCAATGAGGATTGTCTCGGTCCCCATGAGTCTGGTGACTGTGGTGAAAGTTTCTCCATGTTCCTTGACTTTCCAAAAGGTCAGAGGCTGCAAATCTCTGGATCCTGGTTCCAGTGCAACCGCATTGTTGGACTTGGTACTCCAAAACTGGTGATGCGGTAAAGGAGATCGATCACATCCTCGTGAGCAGATGCTGGAGGCTCTTGCAAAACTACAGGGTCTACAGAAGTTTGTGAATTCTGACCACAGACTTGTTGTTGCTACTCTTGGGATCCAGCTTAGGTCCAGTAGGCTACCATCTACTAGGAAAATGAGCCTGGACTTGGCCAGACTCCAAGACCAGGCTGTTTCTAATGAGTTTGCATGCAGTTTGTACGAGGAACTTGCAGATTTGGGTACGACAGCCAATCCTAATGTGATGTGGGAGACTTTCTGTGACAAGACCCTGAAGGTTGCTGAGGTATTTGTTGGTGTTACCAGTGTTCCCAGAAGGAGGAGTTTCATCTCGCGGGGCACCCTGGATATCGAGAGGAGTTGCAACACACGGCTCAATGTCAACTGTGGTCTGTACTGGGAACTTAAAGGGACGGCTGCAAGGGCTCTGAGGGCAGATAAAGAGGTGTTTGTTAGAGGAATCTTTAAGCAAGTGACACACCATCTGTGGTCTAGCGACCCACATCCTGCTTACAGAGGAATCAAAGCATTATGCACATCTAAATCTGTTCCTCAGAGATTTGCAGTCAGGGCAGCTGATGGAACGTTCCTTACGGATGACACTGCAGTTGTGACCCGCTGGGCTGGCTACTTTGAGCAGTTGTTCAAAGCTGATCCTCCAGCTAGGACGTTGGATATCTCTGTTGTTCTTGAGGCTGATCCTCCAATTAGCTGTGAACCACCCAATCTCACTGAGATTGCACAGGTGGTGAACCAGCTGAGTGGGGGAAAGGCTGCAGGGATCTGTGGTATCTGGGATGAACTTCTCCAGGCTGGTGGTAAGGCTGTCCTACTGGTATTGCAAGCAATCTTTGCTTCCATTTGGGATACTGGAATCATCCCAACTGACTAGATAACGGGACTTGTTGTCCCTATCTAGAAAGGAAAGGGTGATTGCCTGGATTGCAGCAACTACAGGGGGATAACACTGCTCTCTGTGCCGGGTAAGGTCCTTGCTAGGGTCGTCCTCAATAGGATCCATGATCACTTGCTCACCTACCAGCGACCGGAACAGTCTGGTTTTACGCCTAAGAAGTCTACCATCAACCGCATCCTGTCACTGAGGTTTCTCATGTAGCACAAACTTGAATATCGGCAGATATGCAGTCTTTGTAGATTTTTGCAAAGCGTTCGACTCAGTTGATTGAGCTGCCCTGTGGGACATTCTGAGGGTTCATGGGATCCCTTTGAGGTTGCTGGGTATCATAGTCGGCCTGTACTCTAGTACTGTGAGTGCTGTGCAGAGTGGAGACAGAACCTCTGCGTTTTTCCTAGTTGATTCTGGGGTTCGTCAGGGGTGTGTTCTCACTCCTACTCCGTTCAGTGCTTGTATCGACTGGGTTTTGGGCAAGATCGTGGGGTCCAGCTGCTGTGGGTCATCTGTTGGTGAAGAAAGATTCACGGATCTTGACATTGCTGTTGATCCTGTGATCTTCACGGAGTCAATGGAGGCTCTGATTAGGGCGCTGGAGAGACTGAGTGAGGAGTCTTAGTGTCTGGGCTTGCGAGTGTCATGGATAAAAAACAAGATCCAGGCCTTTAATGACCTTTTGGGCACAGCCATCAGCACTGTGTCTGTTTGCGGAGAGAGTGTCGACTTTGACAAGAGGTTTACTTACCTTGGCAGTGACATTCATGTCTCTGGTGACTCGTCCTATGAAGTCAGTAGACAGATTGGGAGAGCATGGGAGGTCATGAGGTCGCTGGAAAGGGGTGTGTGGCACTTCCTATATCTATGCAAAAGGACAAAGGTCCAAGTCTTTACAGTCCTGGGGCCTCATGTATAACACCGTGCGTAGAACTCGCACTATAACATGGTGTAAGCACAAAAGCCGAAATGTGCTTACGCACAGAAAAATCCAGATGCAGTAATCTGTGCGTACTCCAACTTCCACGTTCTTCCGCTACATAAATCCCGATCCGCGTGAAAAGTAACGCTTGTGCATGCACTTTATGTAACGCACCAACTCCTCCCAGAATTACGCCTCTTTGAATATGCAAATGAATATAAATCGCCCTTAAGCTCAGCCTTCTGTGAAAAGACAATGGGAAAAGCATGGCGGAAAATATAAGAATTTCAGCGAATACCAAGTGGAGGCAAAGGAAAACATACTATTTGTTGATTTAAACTGTGGTATAATCAACAAAAGGAAGTTGATCAAGTGACATAGCGTGTTGGAGAAACTTGAAAGCTCACGTTCATAAAATCGCACAGTGCCGGAAATAAAAATAAGTCACATCAAAGTTGCCGTAGAAGCGAGTCATAGCCCACCGTCTGAGTGTCATATGAAAGCTTATTAGGGTACAGAGAAAAAAAGGCACACAGTGGGGAAAAAGCACGAAATGTCAACTTCAATCTCGACATTTCCACTTTAATCAAGTAGTTTATTTTGTCATTAAAGTAGAACATCATAAACTTCATCTTAAAATCGTTTAATTAACCAGTTTCTCAAATCAATTCGTAATTAAAGTAGCACGTTAAATGCTTTGTTTTGTATTTGATCTTCTATGTGCTCTATGTGTGTGAATCACTACTTGCTTCTTAAACCGTCTCTCTTCCTCCAACTGGACACAGAATCCATTACATTCATGATATTACAGCTCTCTGAATAACTAAAATACAGTGGTACCTCGGTATACGTCTGCTTTGGAATAAGTCCAACTTGGTATACGTCCTGTTTGGACACAAAAAATTTTGCTTGGAATATGACTCGCGTGCTAACCTTGTTCACCTCTCTCGAGACAAAGCCACGACTGCCCACGAGCATTAGTGCGCCAGTTGCTAGCTTTCAGTGAACAACCCGCTCTATAACTCTCTGTGAACTTTCACGTGTGTGATATAGTGGGTCCACAGCTCCTGTCAAAGTCCAGCTTTAAAATAAATAATCACCGCGCTCGCAGCTTGGGTGAGGCGTGGTGGTTATGTGGCTGAAGGTTGTCAGGGTGATTAGCGATGTGGGCGTTTCTCACCAAAGTACACTTGTGAGGGACCGTCCGCATTCATGATTGCTACTGGGGCTGCTTATCTTGATAAACAGAAGCGCGAGTTGGCTTGAAGGGGAGTAAAAAGAAAGAACGGACGAGAGAGAGAGAGCGAGCGAGAGCGCGCGCGCATGAATGAAGTGGCTGAAGCAGGCAGTCCGAAGGTCAGCTGCAAGTAGGGCAACTCCCCAGTTGGGAAGCAGGCACCGGGCTTCTTGTTTTTTTTTTTTTTAAAGAATGCTTCCTGCTTTTAACTTCATTGTTTTTAAGAAGACTTTTTTCTATTGTTTTTAACCTCCACGTTTCACTTCTGATTTTATGGATTATTTATTGGAACTTTGGAGACTGCACTTTAATTTAACACCTTGTTTTGTTAATTGTTTTAGTAAAAGCACTTTGCACTTTTTCACCATCCCCTTGCTTTGTTGTTACCGATTAGGTTAGCAGCGAGGCACATTACCGACGGTGTAAAATTCAAGGGCTCCCCGGCAGCAGATGGGAGCATACAGCAAACCTGCATCGTCACAACGTGATTTTGTGTTTTTTTCATGTAAATTTAAATTGATTGTTGAAAAGTATGAAGGTGGCATGCGTATCCGGGACATGGCTGTTGCATACCATTTGCCGAGAACGACGGTATCTACGATTGTGAAAAACAAAGATGTTATTAAAAAGTAAAGTGAGGTAAAATTTTCATTTATTTCATCTAATTGCTTTTGTATTTATGTATTTTAGTATTTAGCAGTGTTTAAATTATTTTATACAACCCCATCAATGTATAATATGCCAATAGCAATAGGATTTTTTTTCATGGGAACGGATTAATCATTTTCCCATTATTTCTTATGGGAAAAATTTGTTTGGTATAAGTCAAAGGGTCTGGAACGGATTAAGGACATATACCGAGGTTCCACTGTACTGAGATATATACGTGATCTCATTTTTATGATGATAGGAGTTAAAGCACGTTATTAAATATGAGTTTCACGGTGCAGTGATTGTGTGGGACCTTCGATGAAATAATTTATTGCAGCAGTACTCAGGGGCGGCTCTAGGCTTGTGGTGGCACTGGGCAGAGGAAGAATCGGTGGCTCCTTCGCCCGCCAATGTCAGTATGGTAGCTTATGCACGGTGGATGGCCATGTACATTGCCAACACTGCATAGCCGCCTCATGCTCATGACACAAGCATTTAACTTTTGCCGAAATTTGTCACTGCGTTTTTAGCTGTGTTATTTTCTCTTTCTGTTTTATATTCAATATATATTGGCGTAGCCGCCAATGCAGTCCTTGCTTTTCTTTCCCCAAATACCCAATCACCACACAATCAGCTCTGTAATAGAAGTTAAGCCATCTGTAAGCTTAGAGCGCCGATTCTTCAAAATGTTTAAGGAACATTGAAATATCTTCGTAGTACATGTTTAATTATTCTATCCTTCACGACACTCCCAGTGAAGAATATAGATTATTTAAATGAAGTTAAAGTTTTATCTGTATAGTATAATAAACATATTGTGCTGTATTTCACCTTAAAAATGATATTGTCATCATATGTAAATACGCGCTTTATAAAGTGGCTCAGGTTGTGCGATATAACTGTAGTGCAAGTTTACAGTTGGGTGATTGTACTTATAAGTACAAACAGTTCTACAAGGAGCAATTGATTAAGTGCATTTAAAGTTCTTGGGATATAACTGTTTCTGAACCACGAGGTCTGTACAGGAAAGGCTTTAAAACGTTTTGCAGTGGCTGAGACAGTGTGTCCTTGAAGCTGTATACCGATAATTCTCTTTCCGATCAGCTGCTGCTGTGATTCACACTCAGATACAGTGATATAAATACTCCGAGTGGTGCAGTGAGAGTAATACGGAAAAAGATGATCTGCTGTGGCAACTCCTAATGGGAAGAGCTGAAAGAAGAAGAAGAAGAAGGTGCAGTGAGAGTAACAACGCTAAAGCAGTTATGGTATTTGAAATATTACGGCTATTCCCTGGACCATTATATTGTTACAAGTTAATTACAATCAGATGCGTTACACTAATAAACAATATGCGGTTAGTTTCAATGTATTTATAATGCCACGTCAGGAAAATAAGGTGTAACCACACAGGAACAGTAGCACTGCTTTGACGCTGGGTGCTGCCAGTCTGCAAAACTGAGCGGAGAACTTGCGTACGACAAGGTTTGAGGTACCGTGGAAAAGTGCGTGGCTTTACAGCAAGTGTAGGTTTTCTACATCGCTATTTAAACGTGGAAAAGTTCTTACGCAACATTTCTGTGCGTATGCACCATTAATGCATGAGGCCCCTGGTTCTTTATGTCTTGCTATATGGTTGTGAGACATGGACGCTATCCAGTGACCTGAGATGAAGACTGGTCTCCTTTGGTACTGTTTCTCTCCGGAAGATCCTTGAGTACTGTTGGTTTGACTTTGTGTACCTGCATTGTGAGGGAGTGTCACTTACGGTATTACGGCCATGTGACATGTTTCCCTGAGGGTGATCCGGCTCGTAAGATCCTCATTGCTGGGGACCCGAGTGGCTGGACCAGGCCAAGTGGTCGCACATGCAACACCTGCCTGCGGCAGATAGAGGGTCATTTCCAAAGGGTGGAACTGGACCACGTGTCTGCCTGGGGGTTGCAAACTGGGATCCCAAGTTGTTGCGCCTATTGGTTAATGATTTATTCAGGAGAAAATATTTATGATACAAGGTGAGCCAAAATGAAGTACCCCATTTGTCATTGTCATTGCGCAAAGTAGAGGCAGCCGATTGGGTTGGGGTGGGGGTCCTTTGATAGGCAATCCCTGGTAGTTTTCAGTCAGCAACATGCCTTGGTCTGTTGCACACCATGCATTCGCTGTCAGAACATTCTTCAAAACCAACAAGTCCATCATTACTCCCCCTAACAGTGAAGTCCCAAATCAGAAAACAATTCTTCAGTGGGTGGCTAAATTTAAACCGATGGGTACAACATTGAACAGAAAATCTCCAGGTGGTCCTCGGATTGTACAAATGCCTGAAAACATCCAATCTGTAAGGCCGTTAATTTTACACTCTCCTAGACGTTCACTGCGCAAACATGCTTCTGCGATTTCTTTTTGTGGGGATTATCTTATGTCGAAGGTATACATACACAGACCTCAAAACCTTGAAGCCCTCAAGGACCCTATTCGCCACGAAATCGCTGCTATTATCCTTGAAGTAGCTGAATGAGTTATGTGAGCATTCAGAAATCTTCTCGAAGAGTGTATCACTAATGATGGCTACCACCTTGAAGGCATCATTTTTAAAACGCAGTGAAAAAAATCCATATTGTTTACCCTTTCTTGTGTTGTAATGACATTTATTCTATCTTGTTTTTGTAGAATTAAAGTTTGAAATGTGGTACTTCTCTTTGGCTCACCCTGTGTTTGTTCTGTAGTGTTTTATTTATTTGATTTTTGGTTCTTACTGTTGCATCTGTTACAGATCCTGGACATTACTGCCATTTTAGGAAAAATAAAATGTAATATATTTTGCCAGTGCAGTCTATATTTACTTGATTGTGTTGTTTTGTCAAGATATTATTCCAGGGTAAGTTGATAGAGGGTGGGAGATCATGTTGCTACATTAAAACCAAACACAATGACTTGTGGAAGGCTTTGAGCAATGCAGACAATAGTGTGGCAACTAATTTTTTGTGTGACAAGCAGGAATGAAATAAGAGAAATGTGGCAGAAAGGTGCAGAAAAATTTTCAGAGTCCCAAATTATCAAAGAGTTTTCCCAGTTGTTATGATTCTGTCTACACATATTAGCAATAGGGTGAAGCTTTTAAAAAGCCCTCAAAATAGATCTCACCCAAGGCAAGTCCAAGGGAATTGGAAGGCTTAAGACCCAACTAGGGATTAAACAGGAAATAAGCCTTAAAGTTTTTTTTATCTAAAAAAAGAAAAAAAATCTCTTGCACGGACACACATAATCCATAATACCACCTGCCCCTTGTGCTTTCCTCTAATACAGTGCATCCAGAAAGTATTCACAGCGCATCACTTTTTCCACATTTTGTTATGTTACAGCCTTATTCCAAAATGGATTAAATTCATTTTTTTCCTCAGAATTCTACACACAACACCCCATAATGACAACGTGAAAAAGTTTACTTGAGGTTTTGCAAATTTATTAAAAATAAAAAAACTGAGAAATCACATGTACATAAGTATTCACAGCCTTTGCTCAATACTTTGTCGATGCACCTTTGGCAGCAATTACAGCCTCAAATCTTTTTGAATATGATGCCACAAGCTTGGCACACCTGTCCTTGGCCAGTTTCGCCCATTCCTCTTTGCAGCACCTCTCAAGCTCCATCAGGTTGGATGGGAAGCGTTGGTGCACAGCCATTTTAAGATCTCTCCATCGGATCGGATCGGATTCAAGTCTGCGCTCCGACTGGGCCATTCAAGGACATTCACAGAGTTGTCCTGAAGCCACTCCTTTGATATCTTGTCTGTGTGCTTAGGGTCGTTGTCCTGCTGAAAGATGAACCGTCGCCCCAGTCTGAGGTCAAGAGCACTCTGGAGCAGGTTTTCATCCAGGATGTCTCTGTACATTGCTACAGTCATCTTTCCCTTTATCCTGACTAGTCTCCCAGTTCCTGCTGCTGAAAAACATCCCCACAGCATGATGCTGCCACCACCATGCTTCACTGTAGGGATGGTATTGGCCTGGTGATGAGCAGTGCCTGGTTTCCTCCAAACGTGACACCTGGCATTCACACCAAAGAGTTCAATCTTTATCTCATCAGACCAGAGAATTTTGTTTCTCATGGTCTGAGAGTCCTTCAGGTGCCTTTTGGCAAACTCCAGGCTGGCTGCCATGTGCCTTTTACTAAGGAGTGGCTTCCGTCTGGCCACTCTACCATACAGGCCTGATTGGTGGATTGCTGCAGAGATGGTTGTCCTTCTGGAAGGTTCTCCTCTTTCCACAGAGGACCTCTGATAGAGTGACCATAGGGTTCTTTGTCACCTCCCTGACTAAGGCCCTTCTCCCCCGATCGCTCAGTTTAGATTTCCGGCCAGCTCTAGGAAGAGTCCTGGTGGTTTCGAACTTCTTCTGCTTACTGATGATGGAGGCCACTGTGCTCTTTGGGACCTTCAAAGCAGCATAAATTTTTCTGTAACCTTCCCCAGATTTGTGCCTCTAGACAATCCTGTCTCGGAGGTCTACAGAGAATTCCTTTGACTTCATGCTTGGTTTGTGCTCTGACATGACCTGTCAACTGTGGGACCTTATATAGACAGGTGTGCGCTTTTCCAAATCATGTCCAATCAACTGAATTTACCGCAGGTAGATTCCAATTAAACCGCAGAAACATCTCAAGGATGATCAGGGGAAACAGGATGCACCGGAGCTCAATTTTGAGCTTCATGGCAAAGACTGTGAATACTTATGTACATGTGCTTTCTCAGTTTTTTTATTTTTAATACATTTTTTAAAAACCTCAAGTAAACTTTTTTCACGTTGTCATTATGGGGTGTTGTGTGTAGAATTCTGAGGAAAAAAATGAATTTAATCCATTTTGGAATAAGGCTGTAACATAACAAAATGTGGAAAAAGTGATGCGCTGTGAATTCTTTCTGGATGCACTGTATCAATTCTTAATTCCAGGCACTCTTATAACTGATTTCCCTTCCTCCCTTCCCATAATATTTAGGATATCTACCTCTGGCCTTTTAATTGCCCTTTTCAGAAGACTGTCCAGCTTTTCATTACCGTAAAGCCCTGCCTGGCCAGGTAACAAAAAAAAAAACAAAACACCGTACCCATATAGTATTTAGCAGATAATGGACCTCCAGTAACAAATCATCATCACTGGCTGGATTGAAAGGATTTTAAACTCTGCAGCACTAAAGATGTATTTGTACATATTGCAATTTCTTCTGGGTTAACTTTTTCTGCCCACTGCAAATCAGTATTGTTGTCATTTCCATTGAATGCACTGGTAGACCTTCTCAGTCTTGAATTGAAACAAAAAAATGAAATAAAAACCCCTTTACTTTACCACTAACTGGATCTTTTGTCTCATCTGTATATGTTTCTATTCCTTTTTATAATGGCCATACTTGTATAGTTTAAACCTTTTTACAGCCAATATAAATCTAATTCATGGGTCTGGAAACTTCCATGTCCAGCTGTAATTCACTGTCCCCAATATTGTATTCTTGATGGAATTTGTTGACTACACTTTAAAAGCTATTTCACACAGCATATGAATTTTTCCAACACCTCAGAATGACTGCACATGCAGGGCCTTTACAGGGCCGGGAACTGTTCATCGACAATGATTGACAAGTTGCCCCAATTCTCTGGGAATTGGTCTACAGTAGAATATAAATGCATTTAAAGAAACAATGCATAAATATTTTTAAACATAACAAAAACAATGATACATTAAACATACTGCCTAAATGACAAATCAGCAGAACAACATTAACAGAAATAATATTGCATAATTCAAATCAAAAAATGAATGAAGACGACAAGGAAAAGGAGCATAAACATAAGTCAGGGAATGAACAATGGGCAAAACATAATACCAGGGTGTTTATACCTAAAAGCGACCAAGGTGGAATGGAAGTGTAGTGTCCACTGATGTGCAGAGCTTCATTATAAAAATGGTACTGTATTATGAATTTGCCAGCTGGTGTTGAAACTAAATGCTTCTCGCCGCTATGCCATTTCTTCACAACATAAGGGATAAAAGAACCAGAATTACAAAGATAAGACTTTAGTCAGTAGTAGACAAAAGGAAGACTATTTGCGGAAGGGGATGGGGGGTAGTTGTTTCGGGCCTGTGTTTGATGGAAAACCAAGAATGGATTGTCAGGAGCATTGAGCTAGCTCCAGATAGACCCAGCCAAACAGTACAGTTCCATGTCTGGAAGAGACACTCCTCTATCGGATGTTTCTCAGTTTAAGGGAGGCAGCATGCTTAATATAGGGTCTCTTGCTATTCCAACGAAATTCAGAAAGGAGGGATCCGACTTCAGACCTGTGGGCACATTCATCTAAGAAAGTTTATATGGGGAACATTAGTTATTTTTATTGAATGTCCAATCTAGAGTGGAAAGAATATTAGATATGAAAGAAAGGTAGACAACACTTAATCATAGTTATAAGCTCAGT
The DNA here is from genome assembly GCF_016835505.1 of Polypterus senegalus. Lineage (NCBI taxonomy): Eukaryota > Metazoa > Chordata > Cladistia > Polypteriformes > Polypteridae > Polypterus > Polypterus senegalus. Next base: position 117,509,318 of record NC_053155.1, on the reverse strand, counting down.
ACCAAACAAGTGTCTCAGGATCAGCATGAGAAAAGTAGTCAAACACCTCAACTTCTAACAAAAGAAGGGCAGATGGTAAGGATATCAAATATGAAAGAAGATGGATGTCAGCAGTTGTGTGATGCACTCGAATAAAGCCATTTTGATCAAGGTGTACATACAATATACATGTGACAGTTTGTAAGCGCAAAGCAGGATGCATGTCTAATAAGTTGACCCCATAATTCATCAAGGAAGTTGAATACTAACTTGATACTCATTCAGGCTGAAGAGTGATTAATTCTATATTGATTGATGTATTAATTTAGAGTTGAAGAATTGGGAGACTTCAGTATATGCAAAAGTGGATTAGATAATTAATCAAACAAAATTGGTAAAACTGTAATACTAATTCCTTTTGGGCCTGGATATTTCCTTTTGCTCATGGTATATAAGGCTTCCAGAAATCTTATGTAGAGAAAGGAGAATCCAGAATGCAAGCATCCTTCTCAAATAAATCAGAAAAAAGGCACTTATTAATCAAAGGGAATTTATTAGTAGAAAGCCCTAATTTATTTAATTGCTGAAAATAAGGCAAAAGAGTCACACATCTGAAGCCTAAATGCTAATAATATACAGGGCTCAATCTCAGATACTGTATCCCTATTGCAATGTCGGGCTATGCACTGGTGACTGAATCACACAAAGAATGTATATCACATCTGCATCAGTACAGCATTAGACACTAGGCATACCTTTCCTACTGTATTTATGTTGACATTTTGTTATTTACATTTTTTCTGTATACTAACATTTTTTCTTGCTGAAAAATATTCAACATTTTAGGCTGTTTTTCCCAGTGGCAAACATACCACAAATGAGGTTAATTCAATTCAGAAGAACAGTGGTGCAAGAGGTTATCCCAGAAGTACTGGGTATAATGGCATGGACAGTGTACCAGTACCTTACACGGCCCACTCACACACACACAGACCCTCACTGGGATCAATTAATCAAACCAATAAGGCTTTGAGAATATGGAAGGAAAACTGCAGTATCTCAAAGAAAACCACAGAAACACAAGGAAAATATGCAAACTCCTTAAAGGCAATCAGGTATTTAATTAAAACCTAGTACATTGGATCTATAAAGCAGCAGTGCTAATCTATGTGTGCTATTGTGCCACCTAGGCTACATCATATTACGCAACTTTCCAGCAATTTACGGTTGTAGCTTTCACATAATCTTAGTGAGTCAGAGGCAATTGGTGGCACACTTCTGTGAAGCCATTTGCCTAATGTGACACAGCCAGCCACTCACTCCAAATAGTTCAACAGTAACCTCAGTAAAATCAAATACATCTGATTTTGTCTTAGGGTTTGGCTGTATGTGCATGAGAGCTGCCTTCCAATGAACTCTCATTGCAAGTTCCTCTGCAAGGTGAGCCATGAGCACTTTTCTCAGTGTACCCCAAGCATGCCTTGCACAGCACATGTGCGTTCAAACCCATGTTTGTGTGTCAGCTTTTATCCTGCTACATCAGAGAATTCCCTGTAATTTCCAGCTGCGAAAAGAAAAGTGTTAATGGCTCACTTTGCAGTGGAACTTCATTGTCGCTTCTTAAAAGAAAAGGTGATGGAAAAAGAAAAGAAGATGCAATATTGACAAGATTCTTTTCCAAGACCTCCGCTTTCCCCAGGAAAGAAAGTTCAGTATCAGGTGTTCCTTCAGTTTAATAGAAACCACAGCATAGAGAGGTATGTACAATGCAACAGGTACACATGTCGTAAATGTAGAAAGGACAGTCCTTGGGTGTGTAGGAACTGTTAACATTTGAATTTGATTATTGTATTGTATTCACAGCGCATCACTTTTTCCACATTTTGTTATGTTACAGCCTTATTCCAAAATGGATTAAATTCATTTTTTTCCTCAGAATTCTACACACAACACCCCATAATGACAAAATGAAAAAAGTTATTTTTGCAAATTTAAAATGTGGAAAAAGTGATGTGCTGTGAATACTTTCCGGATGCACTATAGTGTGGAACTGACCTCTGTGTACTAATCTGTCCTCTGCATCTCCTGGAGTACAAAAGAAACACCACCATGCACCACCATGTGAAGAGTGGGCAAGATCTGGAAAAAAAAACAAACACGGTCACTGACTACAACCGCATGAAGGTATGCGAATGAATATAATGTTAGTGTAACAGTGTTTTCCAAAATGTACTATACAGGTCATAAAATGATTTATTCCAAATGTCATATATACCTATTTCTCTCTTTTTTGTCATTGTGGCTTTGACATCATTGACCAGAAGGTGCATACTAATTCAGCGTGAGCAGGAACACTAAAGAATAAAACAGAATAAAAAAAAAATTCACATCCACAATCATTCTCAGACAAGCACACCACTCATATCCACGTCCACAGTTTTCCCAGTCCCATTGTTAGTCACCCACAAGATCTGACACTGTTTTCAAATAAAGAGGTGGTATAACAAAACAAGCATGGGAGCGTGAACGTGACTGAGAGAATAAAACTGGAAAAAAAACAAAACAAAACGCTTACTTTTACAAGTACTATAAATTTACACCGCCTGTTACAGACGCAGAACAAATGTATGTTTTTATGGTATAATATTAACAATAAGTGCAGCTCACTACTCAGATTAAATTTGGGAGGCAGCTGGTATCGAACCAGCGACCTCTTGATTAGGAGTCAGCAGTTCTTACTGCTGCACCACGCAAGCTGTTATATAAATAGCCTACCCTAACCTGCCTTTTTCTTTAGTTATATTCTTGAATAAAAGCGCACTTGTTTTGTTATATTTGTACCTTTTGTGAAAGTGTTTATTTGATATTTGGACTTCAGGCTTCACACATTATACACTTCATGTCTACATTTTGTCAGTTATTACTAAAACATGAAAAATGCCTTCCAATGAACTTTCATTGCAAGTTCCTCTGCAAGGTGAGCCATGAACACTCTTTTTTCTCAGTGGACCCCGTGCATGCCTTGTACAGCACATGTGCGTTCAAACCCATGTTTGTGTGTCATCTTGGTCCATTTGTCGAGGTCACTGTCCTTGTTAGATTCACTGTTTAGGTTCACCTAAGGACGGCTTTGTGTTTGACACAAGAGCAGGATGTTTTTGACATTATTTCAGTGTGTGCTACAGAACTAGTAATGAGTAAAGTTATATATGATACTAACCAACCCGCGGCATACCATACGCCGCATAATCAGGCCGGTTTTTTAATGATTTTTAAGCACAGGGAGAAAATTAATATTTGAAAAATCGGTAATGTAATAAATCAGCAAGAAAAGCAACATTGCAACAATGCACAGAACGAGCCAACACACAATCGTCCGTGACTGAAAACTGGCGGACCGCCCTCGCGCCTTCTCCTGCCAGACGGAGGGATGGGGGTGCACGGCGCAGAGTGTGGAACGAGAGGAGAGGAGAAGGACGTCCATTCAGCTCCGTCCATCATGCTAGTCTGCTGATTTCTCGTTCAGTATGCATTGCCCACCCATGTGCCCACCTCCAACTTGTCACTTGAGTTGTCGTCTTTACACAGTCCAGAGGCACCTGTGACTGATGTAGACGTTTCATTGCTCTGTGTGGTTTTGGTTGCTTTTCTATATATAATCCACCAAGACACCCGACCACGGTAGTAGCGAGGTGGGAGGGGGGTGTGTACAAAGGGTAGGGACGCAACCAGTGGGAGCGTATGAGTCACACTTAGTGGGAATTTCACGGCTTGCAGCCAGAATGGGGTTCAACGGCTTACCCACGCGCCTCTGCACTGGGTAGACACACGGTCTCATGCATAATTATTTATTGAATGCTGAACACTTCTGGAAAGACACGGATGTCTAAAACGGGTTGGTGTGAGAATACAATAGTAAGTGAATGAAAAGAATGAACTCTGGAGAGAGCAAAATACAACACAATAGTGAACCCGCGGCATAAGAAACGCCGCGTGGCTCAGACGTGCATGTGGACTCTTACCACAGACAAAAGGGACTAACTGGGTGGTCGGTGAGTTTTTGTGTCCGGGCAAATGGGCTGGCAGTGTGAATGCCTAGAGAGCGAGGGTAGATGCCGGCTGGTGAAAAAAGAGTGTTGGTGGGCAGGGAAACGTCTTCCGTGTTCCTGCAGGAGCATCTAAGAAGACGCATGTTTGTCACGGATGCGAATAGCTGTATGTAGCGTGTAAAATAGTTTGCTATTGTGCACACGGTCGTGCGACGTAACCAAAAACTCGGTTTTTAAAGACTGCTTACTTCATTGTGCTTTAACCTCAGTTGTAAAGGATTGTTTTAAGGATCCCATGGGATACCCTTCGCAAACCATTTCACACACTGCATATGGCGATTCACCTCCGCGAGAAACATGCCTCTGTGAACAGACGTAGCTCGGAAGTGCATGACATGCACATGACATTAACCTGACCTGCACTGCATGTGGCCTCTACGACAGATGAATATAAATGATGCCATTTTTTCTGTGTCGTCGCATCCGAGTTGGTGGGTGTGGCCCTGCGAGTTGTCGTCGTATCCAATGGTCTTGGAGTTGGTGGGCGTGGCTCCTTCCTGCGTGCGCCATAGGTGTCTCACTTGTCGGCGGCTTAGTGAATCCGCGCCCCTTCCAGCGTGCTTTCCATGGTTGTCTTGCCTTAGTGAATTATATATATATATATATATAGATGATTTAGATGCTAACAAGTTAGTAAAAATTGTGAGCATAAAATAAAGCAAGACATACAAACTTGTAGTTGTCTCTCAAAAAGTACTACATATTTATGATTATACTAAACTTAGGCCACTTCTGTGTTCTTAGTCTCAGACTGGTGGGTAATATTTAAACCACATCTGCTCTGAAAGAGCTGCTATTAAATGTAAAGCCATCTACTTGTTGCAAGTGCCTGGGATGTAAAATTACTCTTCTTGACCCTTTTGCCTTACAAGCCCTGGCATAATGCTTTTGCCCTGTTACAATTTAGCACAATAAAGAACTTTATTGCATAAAAATGCAGCACTTGTTTGAGAAAGAAACCATAATCAGTGTTTGTTTGTACAGGGAATCAACAATCAAAACTGACATTAGGCCCTGTTTCCTCTGAAAGTATGAGCTATGTTAAGCTCTAAAAAAAACTGCAGCAGCAGGTCTGTACATAAAGCATAATTGGTCCAATTGACCTTGCATGCTCTATTTCCAATTTTCTGAAATTGTAAGCAGATGTTTAAAAGTCCTCATTTTATACCCTTCCAACATCTGGCACTGTGTCCTCTAGTAAAGGTTTATGTCTGGAAAGTACAGCTTATTAACCAACTGAATTGTAGGTCAGAAGGCTGTTAATATTTAACTCCCAAGCATACATTTGCATATAGCAAGCTTAACAGTGCAAAAATGATATGCTTTGGCTGTAACAGCCGTAATGTATTTGGATAAGGATTTTGAAAAGTGCAATATTTACACACAATAAGAAGCCAGTCAAGTCATTCTGGCTTTGACAGATAATTATTAAGTTATCTTACTGTCCCAGCCAATCACTTCTTAAATGATGTCTTTGTAGTGAGCTCTTCATTATCTTGCATATAATTTATTTTTGGGTCCTCAGGTTAAAAACAGCTGCAGATGATATAGTATGTGCAGCACTATTGATTTAGCAATTTTCAAAACATTTTCAAAGACTACCACAGTGAACAACTTTGAAAAGCTGAGCTTACAATTCATGGACATTCCCTTGATTCAGCATTTAAATAGAGCAGATGGCACACAAAGCTGAGCAGCAAACTGAAAGGCTGAAATAATACAAAGCTGTACTGAATAGAAGTTTTGGCTTTTTAACATGCCTAAGTATGTTCAGTGTGTGTACATTGTTAATTGTGTACATGTACTACCTTTAAATGTTTGTGGCAGGGTTGTAAACTGCACCATGAAACCTAGAAGTACAAATGTTTATCCTTGGTGAACTTAAAACAGCCCAACAGCCCCTTGTGTGATTAACTACTTTAATATAAAGATACATAAGAATTTTGTTAACAGAGGATGAGTTTTATTTTTATGACATAGACAACTGCCTACAAAATCTGTCTTAATGTTTACTGACAACAATTATCTGTAGCTATTCACAGGCAGTTCCTTCCTTTATTAATTAAATAATACTCATTCTATGCAATGTGTACTTTTAGAATCCTACATATTGGATCATATATTTTATTGGTTCTTAAAAAAAATGAAAAAAAAATCTTTTCTACAGAGGTTTCCAAGTGATCTCCTTGTTAAGTACGCAGTTAGACCTTGTGACTAATATTTAAGGTTGAATTATAATTGTCAGTTTTAATGAGTTTGTACAGTATGCTTCTTTAATATGCTGTGACGTTGACTACAATGGCAGACAATTGTGTTTACTAAGAATACACCATTGTACACAAACTATAGCAAAATTTACAATATAAAAAGTCAAAGGTGCTTGCATGCTATACATGAGCTATTCTAGAATTTCATTGGCAAATGCTTAACAATTAACATATGTAATCTATGTTTTAATTAATATGTGAAGATTCCATTTATTGGACTCATGTTGTTTCTATATGTAGGCTAACAGTCACTATGAAGTTTTTTATTTTGAAATATAAAATTATGCAGCAGAAGAATGCAAGGATATTATACTAATTTTATATGTAAGACTTTAGAAATTCTACTTGCTGTAACTGTCTTTTGAATTTTCATTACTTCTTAAGCAAAGGAATAAAAATTAAAATGGTTTGTAAACACGCAGGGTTATGAGGAGATGTTTTGTTCAGTACACTGAGTTCAAATTCTTATGAAAATTATGCTCCCTTGTAATTTGGCATGCAATTTAACCCAGTGTGGACTGTTGGAATAGCAGCCTTATTGCATACAGGATGGTACAGTTACTACACTTATGAAGCTGGAATGTTGATTGTTGTTACCTATGCCAACTAATAGATCCTGTTTACAGATGGCTCAACCACCAGATAAATTGTAATATAAAGACAGTGATTTATTAATGCAAGATTGCTTTTCTTTTTTTGTCGACTATAAAGTGTTTCTTTGTTAATCACAATATCATTATTTTAATTTAATAAACAGTTTCAGCATTTTTAAATTATTTGTTATTTTGATTAATTCTAAATAACATGGAATTGATTTAATGTTTAAACTTTTATATTTATGCCTGTCCTGATGTTTATCCTTCTTATCCCTTAAATTATTCAGATAGCTACTTTTTTATTATTCAAGAGTAGTGAATTGAATTTGTATTGAAGTCTTCAAGAGTATCATACAGTATCATGCTTGTTCCACCACATGTCATTCTTTCAAAGTCCATGTTTTCCCATGAAAAACTGAGTCATTTTTTAAAAAATGAAATTGATTTCTTCAACAAATGCCACCAATTATTCTTAGTAAATATGTGTTTGTGAGCTTTCAAACTGATCTTTAAAGTTTATAGCTAAAATTTTAGATCTGATTTTTGTAAATCAATTAAAGATTTCTGCAGAAACAGACATATGGCATTTTATTTTTTTGCCGCAGTTTTTCTTAAAGCTGTCAAAGATTAATTTTTCAATATAAAACAAGGTAAAACGTGACTCAAAAAAATGATCAATTCATATACAGTATACTAGTCATTTTGAGTAGTTATCTATGTGTTATTTATTTTTTCTTAACATTCAGGGTCGAAGTTAAGACATACTGGACTACCATGTGGTATATTCCATATTATAACTCACTCCTGGGGAACTGATTTGAAAGTTAAGAGATGACAGAAAGTACACTATGTGGCTCCATACTTCCAACTATAATCTACAGTATGTGTTGTGAGGTGTCTTGACCTTTTAAGGGGAATTTAGGTTTCAGTATTTTAGCAACACCTGGTGCTGTCAGAGGAATGTCTTGGCAAATGACTGTAAAAGTTGCCTAGACCAATTCAGACCCTTTCAGTGATGTTTAGACTTCCTCAGCAATAGTGCCTGGCCAGATTTTAAAAATTCTTTAATAAAGTGGATTGGTGTAAACAATGACTCGCCTGGTGATAGGAAAAGGGCCAGAAACAAATAAGTTACAAAAACCAGGAACATGGGCCAGTCATTCTAGCAAGGTAATAGGGCTTGAAACTTCATTTACTTATGCAAGTTTAATATGCTTTTCTTTATGTTTTATGTTGCGCCATTAGTTTTCTGTTTTCTTTTGTGATTTACAGTTTTGTTATAATAAACCATTTTCTATTGTTATACATTAGTTTTGTTTGCTTTATTTTGGGATCAACCTCTATAGACGGCCATAGTAATGTACTTTTGAGTGTGTCCTGAAATGCACTGGATAATTCTTGGCATTGTGCATGTTGTTACCATGATAGATACTGTCATTCTGTGACTGTGAGCTGAATAAGCAGATTTGAAAATGGATAGATGGATAGTGAGCTTCCTTTTCTATCGGAGGGTTGGTTATCCCTTCTGAGAAAAGTATAGATTTTAAAGAACAGAAAAGAATATAATAGTATATTATTATGTGATATGTTTCCCGTATTGTACTGCATTAGCCATTATGGATGTAATGAAAAGTCAGGCAAAATGACACATTTTAATAGCTAACTAAAAAGATTACAATATGCAAGCTTTCGAGACAGCTCAGGCCCATTCCCTTCTTCAGGCAAGATCAGCTTGCATATTGTAATCTTTTTAGTTAGCCAGTAAAAAGTGTCATTTTTCTTTTCAGTTTGTAAGAGGAAGTAGTAAAAGTGTTTTCTGGTTTCATAATGGAAAAAGGATAACTGAATTTGAGAAAAAGAGAGTTAATTTAAAGAATGATCTAAAACTGTGGTATAGATAATCAGGTCAGCTGTATTCTCTGCTATTCAGAGCATTCCTTAATGAGGTATACTGAACTGTTGTTTTTTTTTTAACCATGATCCATTGATCATCCACTAGATGTGGTTTTGTTATTTATATAATAACACCACTGATTCATATACTTTCAGAATATACAAGAATATGCCACTGCTGACATATTATGTAAGTTTCTTAAGTAAAATTCTGATACTATAAATGAACTTTCAGCATTCCCTGGACTGCTTCTATACTATGTCATTGATGTTTATTAAAGTATATTTGCTGTCATTTATCCTGGTCTAAAATATAGTGCTTTTAGTTGGTATATGGTTCATGGCCATAGATAAGTTGAGTTAACTTTTATTTTTGTGCATTCAGTTTGGAGAATTCTAAAATATAAATGTTTTGATGTACATTTTCTTACTTTAAAATAATATTACACATCTTATAAGTGACTAAATTGATTTATTTTTAGAGGTCTTTCTTAGACCAAGAAAACCCTTATTGATCATTGTGGAAATATGGAGATGATTATTTTCATTGCTTTTTAGGAAACAGGATTAGCTCAATTAATCACATTTACAGATTAGTATGATTTATTGATCATATCATTTTACTCTGCTGATCAATACAAATATACTTAAAGTGTTAATTGTAAATCCACTTTTAAAAATTAGCATTGATGTGCTGAAAAATCCTCTAGAATTTAGAATTTGATTTTCTCCCTATAGAAGACTTCGCTTGAATCATTGTTTAAGAAGAAAATGAAAAACAGAATTCAGATGTAAAAGCATACTACATAAAATATGAACTTGCTTTATGTGATATTTTGGGTGAAGATTAATGGGTTACAATATTTTATTTTACTGACAAAAACACAATCCTTTATATCTGTTCAGCAATCTCACACCCTCGAACACCACAAGCTGGCTCATAAAGCCAGAGAGTGCAGTTGTTGTTTTAACTCCCATTTTCTTTTGTCTAGTAAGCAAACTCATGTCCTAATGAGTCTGTTTTTTTTTGCTTTGTACTTAGACAGCAGTGTTCAGATCACTTTAAACATCTTTAAATTCATGAATATGGCTGCAACTGTTGGGTATAGTTAAAAACTATTAGTAACTTTTATGGAATGCCTTCAATAAACGTGATGTATCAGTAAGCTGTGACATACTATGCATTAATTTAATTGATGTTGCCCTACAAATATCAGGTACAGTAAGTTTCATTATAATATCTATATCCTTTGAGTTAAGAAAAATGTTTAATGTTATTTGGAAAGAGATTATACAAGATACATGCTGATGGAAAACGTCTGTATTGTGTTTTTAAATATAATCATTTGAAGAATCTGCTTTGTTGAGTTATCTTGGCACATAATTCTTCTTTTGTGGCATTGTTTGATAACGGTTCCCTATAGGTTGGTTAATCCCACATTGAGAAAATTCTCATACTGGTGTACACAGCCACTTATATCCACTTGTCTCACAGATGACTTGGGTGGTGTTAATTTGTCCTGTAATGACCTGGTGAAAGTTGGTTGACCTGGGGATTTTGTTTCCATGACAAAACTATGTGTCAGGGGGGTAGGGTGGGGTTGGGTGTCATAGGAGATTGGGTTCAAGGGAATGCATTGATGTGCGTACATAGCATCCATCAACAAAAACACAAGAAGGGTTATCCTGAGTTATGTTTTTATCTTTTAGAAAACTCAGGTTTACTCTTTTCTTTGAGACTTACTGTTCTTCTTCCTTTTGTACACTAATTGTTTACTGTATTGAAACAATAGTCCATTAATATACTATACATTGATTTTTCGGTAAGTGTAGAAATGTGGTAACTGATATTTAAAAACACTTAGAAATCTTTTTAAAAACTGCACAAAAATCAAATATTTAACAATACACCAATTATTATTGTATCCTTAAATGTATATGCTATAATTAAGATTGAAAACACTCTTCCAGCCCAGGTTTCCATTCTCAGTTATAGATGGCCTCTGTAGCTGTAGATTTTCATTCCAGACAGTTTTTTTTTAATGGGTGTACATGTATCTCTATTAATGGAAAATGTTTTTTTAATATATTATTTTCAGCCAATAATGCATTTTTTCTAATATTTTAAATTAGGAAATATGTGTATTAAACACTTAATTCTGATTCACTTCCTTGTTAAAACTGTTTGCTTCCATTTTTTTCTTAGTAATTGATAGTTAAAATTTGCGTGTAAAAAGTTAGATAGTGAATAGCAAAACACCTAATTTGATATGTTTAGCCTTGGTTGTGTTTATTATAAAGAATTATAAAGAAATTACTTAACAACTTAACAAATATTTAAAAAGAAGTAAGAGAAAAAAATTCATATTAATCTTTCTTAGGCCGTTAATCATTTTGTTGTTGTTTGTTAATTCAAATTCTAATTGCTTGAAAAAACTAGTTACGTCATTCTTTTGGAATATCATGAGGAAAACTGAGAAAAAGATAACAAATATAGAAGGCATTTTAGACCAAATTACTCAAGATCTCAAGGTTTATTGTTCTCTTGATAAAATGATAGAAAAAGGTAAAACAATACCATATTTTCTATCTAAAAAAACTAATGATATCCACTGGTTTAATTAAATCCAGTATCTGGAACTTGGTCCAGCCTTCTCCACAGAACACATTTTTTTCTTGTATTATGTTTATTAAGCTTAAATAAAACTTCAAGATGACAATGCAGAGGTTTTCCAAATTTTTCATGCTGATGGATCTAAATAAACAAACAACAATATTTGATATAGCATCATAATATAGCTAACACCTTTCCAGTGAACTTTATAGATGCAGATGTATAGTACAATTGTTTATGTTTGAGCACAGGCTGGTAAATTGGTAAGAGTCACACATTGGGAGAGAGGCTGGAATAGAAAGAGTTAATTTCCTTAGCCACTATACCAACATGTTTGTTTTTATGCTTATTCAGATGACGGACCTTCAATTAGGTTTTCTTCTGGAGACTAAAATGGTAGTTAGAAAAATGATAATTTTGTTTTCTTTCAGCCATTTCTTTTTTGATTTTCAAAGTGTCTTTATGGCCATTATAATACTTGAAGGTTCATTTGTGACCAAGCTGCATGCTTTTGTATGAGTTTCAATGTTCTTGGCTAGTATATCCTGTTATTTGATTGAGATCATTATGCCAAATATCTACCTCTGTGTTTTGCATTGGGAATGAGGTTCTTTTCTTTACATTCTTCCCATTTCTAACACCAAACATACTTATAGTATGTTGCCAGAAAATTCATACTGATGCCATACGACCATAGCATTTGGTTCCAAACAGTGTCCAAACATTGTTTGCAAACTCTACTCACTTTTTTATATGTTTTCATTAAACACTTTAGTCTGAGAATCCTTTCAGATAGTACATTAGCACAGATGCATCATGTAATTGTTTGGATATTGTGTGACCCCTAGACACTATCAAGTATTGTGGTTCTCCAGGCCTGAATTTTTTTTTTTCCTCATAATGTGTGGGGAAAATATACTTGTGTTATTTTCCTGGTAATGTGACTACAGTTTTATTTATTATTTATTTATTTATTTTACAGTTTTATTTATTTACTGTGCTATCAGATGGGTTGATGTCTAAGTAATCAGCATAGACGTCAACATTAACAGTAATAGTGCACCATCTATAAGAATGTATTTTGTAGTAGATGTAGTAATAAAATGCATTGCATTTATCATTCCAGCAGATGGCACATCAGAAACATTTGTAGCAATAAAATTCATTACTTCAAATATTTGTGAAGAGCCATCTGTTCAAATGACAAATATAATACATATGACTCTGTTATGTGCCATTTGCTGAGATTCGTAAAAGCAATGTTAATGTTTGTCATGTACCATCTGTTGGAATGACAAATGCAGTGAACTTTATTACTAGAAATGTTTCTGATGGCACCAACTGTTGGAATGACAGAAACATAGTAACTGGAATGACACAACAATACAAAGACACTTGTCCTTTTATTAAGATGCATTTTTTGTAACTTCTTGAAGTCTGATATTTTAGCTTTTTTAAAATGTTCTGATCTTTATTACATAATTAATAAAAATTGGCAACAGAATGTCTTTGTTGCTTTTTCCGAGCTGGTAAATCCTAATTAGTAGTGAGTATGTATCATGTCTGTTGAAGTTTCCTGGAGGCTGGACAATTAACAAACTGTGTGTAAGACTAATTCCAGAGCATGTAAATATGTTCCTATTCCTAAATAAAAATGAAAACATTCTATTCAGTGATATATAGGAAGTGATAAATATAACTTTTGAGACTGTACCTGGCAAGGTTAATTTATAGTGGTATGGGCTAATCATTAATTTCTGTGTACTAAAAAAAAATCTAAATTAATATGTTTCTAGCATGCTTTGTAGTGTGTGTTTTCTTGTTTCTGAACCAAATCAAAATTGGAAGGTAAAAATCAAATATGTTACTACAGAATTCCAACCACTACAGAGTTATATACCTGATGAGATCCATTCTCACCTAGTCAGCAGTTACTAGGACTAGACTCCTTTTTATGCCACAGCCAAAAGACACTTTCCAAAGATGGCCCTGTATCTGACTGTTCTTCTGCTTCACCAACAGAAAAAAATGTTGCCATGTTATTGTCTGTCAGACAGAAGACATTATAGGGAATATTTATGAGTCAGTTGAATCTGTTCTTTAACAACAGTTAAACATGGGTAAGATTTGTACATGTTAAGTGCCTAAAAGGTTGGCTCCTTATATGAAGAATAATGACATCTAGTGCTCCAAGGGGAATTACAGATTAATGCATTTGGACTGGGAGAATTTTAGGAAGCATGTAATAAAAGGGGATGAAAATTGGAAATCTATCAAAGTATGGTGGTTGCCTAACACCAAAGAAAATCCAAAGCAGTGCCACTATGAGTGTGTATGCAATTTTTTGTACTGTAGAGAGAGTAATCCATATTTATAACATGTCTTATTAGCCTCACATGCAATAAATGTTAAGTATTGGCATTGATTCACTATGTCTTTTGTTGTAGTCAGCCAATGAAAAGCAATTAGTGAAGCTGTTATCATCCCATTTCTGCTTCATGACTGTAAAGGTTATGCTATGAAACTATAGGTTCAAAGAAATGCTATGCCCATACTCTTTTTCTGAAAGACTGCCTCCATGGAATACATTATGTCAGTGTTTAAGACAACAAGCTAGTTATCTATAGAAAAATGGTTGATTAAACGAAACAAAATTTGAGTGGAATAGAAAAGCTTTGTCAACTTTATAAAAAGTGTATTAGTTTTCAAAGAGATTATGTTGCAAAATAAACAACTTACTGGGTTTTACTGGTTTTCTGGTAATAAGTCAGTATAAAACATTTTTGGTTCTAACAGGTGTGGACAAATTGTAAATGCATATGATAGTCTGCTGGGGTACCAGCTTTGCAAAACCTTGTAGTCCCAGTATACATTCTGGTAGCTCAGCTTTATACGGTATACGGGGTTGAGGGTTACTGCAACATTTTACAGCAATGTTTATTTGTTAAGCTTTGTTGTACATGGATGCATAGCACTTTTCTATTACAATATAAACACAATAATGATCTTGGAAGAGAATATTTTAGTATATAGATGATTTTTGAAGGATTATATCTTGTTGTTTTTTTTTCAATATACATAAAAATATTTGATCAAAAATGAGCTGAAATACCACTTGTGTAATGTATTCTCAGACTTTGTTTTCAGACCTAATTTAGACTCCACCAAGGTTATTTTAAGATGAAGTATGTCCTTTACAGTGTCATACACCTTTAGTTGACCATAGCCAGTGATCTGTTTATGCAACTACATTGAAAATTGTCATTCCTGGACCATTAAAAGGGTCTTCATTTTATTAAAGATGAGGTTTAGGCCTGAAAAAGCATGGTCACACTCTGCAATTTTTAACTTGTAGTAGGGAATATTTTCACAACCACCAGTTCATTTGTTAGGAGCCTAGAGCACATATTGATTAATGATGCGCATTTTATTTTTGTAAGACTTCTTTCATGCCCTTATTGTGACTATATAAGACAATATCTCTCTGTAATGGAGCCCTCTTCTTTCCAATTGCTAATGTCCATTTCCTAAAGGTTGAATACTTGAACATTCAGACCATCACATATGATCAACAAGCTACTAAATATTTTAGGTCATTTTCACAGATATAGTAAGTCCTGTCAGTTGAAAAGTGTTACCTGTTCTATCAGTGTATATTTTTGTTTCAAAGCTGTACATTTCATGAAATGACTCCATACTGCATCAGCATTTGTTAGATATTGCAGGATGACAAGTACATTAAACAGTCTAATGTTGCTGTACTTTCTCACTTTTTCTGTCCCAAAATGTTTTTTCCTGAAAACAAAGGGTTTTTTATATTTAGTTTCTAGATGCTTTCTGCATACAGCACAGTACATTCTATGACTTGGTTGTGATGCTGTCCCCTCCCTGCAGTCATGGCTATTCTGTATTTAATCCTATAAAAAATTTCTTCCAACATTTGAACAATTCTTTTCTATTTATTTTGTCATAATCTGCTTGTAATTATAATTCCTTTCACTTGTAACTTGTATTGAAGCTGTTCTTCTTTGTTTTTTTTTAAATCCATAACAATAGTATGTATTTTTTATATTACTTTATTTATATTGTAGTACATAACAAGAGGATAACATTGAGAAGATTCAAAATATCTGCTAGATCACCGGACTTTGCAAGTCTGTAGTTTGATTGCCTAGAATTAAAAACTGGTAGTTCTAGGCATCCAGACTACTGATTTTCATTTTAAAGAAGCAGATTTTCATACACTTTTTACCTAACCTTACAGCGCATTTTTACGTGCATAGTGCTACATAAGGCCTTTCCAGGAAATATACCCTTGCATTATTTTCTGCCTCATTAAGCAGGATGTTTTAGTGATTAGCTGTTATTAATCTATTTTAAAAGAGTTGATGGTTGATTATTGATTGTGATTAATATTTGCATTCGTGTTCTGGATGATAACTTTAGTGCTGAGCCAAGTCTCCCTCCATTCTCTCACATAATCCTCTTTAATAAAACCCCTGTGTGCGTCCAGGTGTCCGTGTGTGTGTGTCTTCTGGTGAAGTGCGCATGCGCGGGGCCACACGGCACGTGTTCAGTCTCTTCTTGTGCATTCCCTGTGCAGAGAGAGAGACACACACAGGTGTGTGCGCGCGAGAGACAGACACACACACAGTTGTGCATGACACACACAAACACACACACACACGACAGACGTACACACACAGACACACACACGCACACAGACAATCCTACGGGGGAAATTACTTCGGTTCATGACCAAATCAGGTTACAACCAGAGTTTTGGAACGAATTATGGTCGTGAACCGAAGTTCCACTGTATTACTGTCAGACAAAATTACAGGCATTTTATAGAAATACAAACCAGTATTACTGAGAGAGAAAATTAAAGGCACACAATACAGTGACACATATTACTGCCACATACAAGGTCCCTTGCCATTTAATATAGACTGTTCCTACTAATGTTTATGCACTACTGTTCTAGCCCCTGTTATTGTAACGGGCTTAATGTCTAGTAGTTTTCTAAATGCTGGAATGCCTGGAGCAGTGTCTCAGGCAAAGTTAGCTTCAAAGAAGGTAGACGATTTGTCCATTACATTCTTCTACCTCTTTTATATTGTACGGTGGACTATACTTTAAAGTATTACTTCTTCTAAGCCCCCCTTTTATCTCCTTTGGTGGTGTTTTGATTCTGAAAGTTTTTTTCAGCTGTTTGTCTGTGTCTTTGCCCTGGCCAGCACACTTCCGGTGACTTCCTTCAAAAGAACAAGAAGCACTAAGTACCGCGGGGATAGACACTGGGTCCTTTTGATCTTCAGCTGTATTACATGTATGGATGCATGTACTTCCATTTTAAAGGGAAAAATATTATTTTGTGTTTTTGTCTTGCACTGATTCTGTGTTATGCAATATATGTACTGTTTGTGCTATGTTGCACCACTGTCCTAATGAACATAATTTCATTCTAGTGCGTGCTGCAACACTTGGTATGAATGGTATGACAATAAAGCCACTTAACTTGACTTTAGAGATTGCTCCTTTATGAGGAAGCATGCAGTTGACTGATGCTTCACTTGGGGTTGTTCTGCTTCCAGCTTCTGCATCACCTGGATTGAATAGGACAGGTACAGATACAAATGGTCTCTATGTGTTTTTAAATTAATTTTAACTGTAATTGCTTGCTTCTCCTAATAATAACCTATTATTCATGTTTGTTTATTATACATATATCGGACACTACCTCCACTTTTTTATTATGTACAAAAATAAAAATTTTATACTTGGGTAAAACTTTAAAGCTGATATTATTGTCCCAGGTATAGCTAATGTAACTGGTAGTTTTAAAGCTAGCCTGTTGATCCTTACCTAGATGTTACTGTGTGTTCTTGGCTAGTTGGGCACCCTGCCGAGTTAGTTAATCCATCACAGCTGAACCATAGAGGCTTAATAAGCTTTGAACCCACTGTGATTGTCAGAAGGGTGTGTGTGTATGTGTGTGTGTGTGAGAGAGAGAGAGAGGGGGAGAGCAACATGTTTTTTCAAGTCATTTCACAGCTTTTTCCTTGGTAATCACCCATTTTATGTGGAAATGTGCTTGTATCATTACACAGTATCTGATTTCCTTCAGTTTGTATTTACTGGCTTTTTCACATTTCATGTAGTAATGAGGAAATCTGTAGATATAACATCATTTCATTTGTTTTTGCATTTGCAGTTTATTTGCATTTTAATGATGTCCATGTAACAATCTTTTTTTAATTTATCATTATGTTTCAATAATGTTTAAACCATGATGTAATAGAACTTTTTTTTCAGGTTAAAGTATTCTCCTCTGTATAGTCTTAATACTGTATGATTTCATTTTCCTCCCTTAAAACCAGAATGATCATATGTACAGTAGATACTTGTTATACAGGTTTTAAAATAAATCTTCAAATGATGAAGCAAGTATAGCTTGCGTTACCTCTTTGATGCCTAGTAGCATTTTGTGTAATATTGACAGTTACAGGGAGCTGCTTGATAATTGTATTTTTCATTGCATTTTTCCCAAAAATTAATGCATTTTTAGTTTCACAGTCATGGATGACCTCTGTACTTCTCAATTGAGGCTCTTTGAAATGAGATTAACTTCTACAGGAATGTATTAGTCTAAGCTGCAGCCCTAGCCGAGATTTATAGATTGCTCACCCACAACCCCCTCCTTACCCATTCTTTTATTGACAGCCTCTCATTGAGCGTCTAAGAGCATTAGTGTGTTTAGGAGTGAGATGTTTTGTGTGATCCAAGACTGATCTCATATTTGTGTTTCAGAAATTAATTCGATACTGCTTTACATCTTAATCCAGCCTGGATTGATTTCAGCAGGGTCAGAACAGCAGCAGTTTTAGAAAAGAAAAAAAGAAGAAAAAAAATCTCCACTTTAGGCTACTCTTTCTGGTTCCCAGATTTATATATAGAGGTTCCCTCTTTCCTTTATCTGTTGTGCATGCTTTAACAGAAAGAGAAGAGTACTCTGATAATACAGCTGCTTCCAGACCCTCCAAGTGGCACGATCAGTAAAACCTGCTTAATTTAATGAATGTTTAGACTCCTCTAAACTTTAGAGGATGTAAGAGTAGACATATTACCATCACTGTACTGAAGTACCCTTGAGCGGGTATCAGGATTCAAAATATGGTGTTTGATTCTAAAAGTATCGCCTGCTTTTTGTATCATGTAATAAGTAAAATTTTTATTCAACCCAAGTGAATTTAGACAATGAAGCATGCTTATCGGTATCAGACTATTGCTAAAGTAGGAAACTTTGTTAAATGCAGTGTGCGAGTAACAGACTCTTGTTATGTACCTGATATAATGTCTTTTTATAAGATGTAATAAAGCATAAATCAGTATTT
Organism: Polypterus senegalus; assembly: GCF_016835505.1. Classification (NCBI taxonomy): domain Eukaryota; kingdom Metazoa; phylum Chordata; class Cladistia; order Polypteriformes; family Polypteridae; genus Polypterus; species Polypterus senegalus. The sequence goes on along the minus strand of NC_053155.1, from coordinate 117,490,463 downwards.
TGTGAAAATGTATGATTTAAACCTTTTCCCCTCTCGAAATGTGTATATTTGCATTTAGATATTTCTTTCTTTCTTTCTTTCTTTCTTTTTTTTTTTTTTTATATAAAAAGATTTTCTATGGTCATATATAATTTTATCATTCTGCACTCAACTGTTTTATTTCGTATTCACAGTGTATTTATGTTCCTGTAGTAAAGTGTGACCATTGACAGAATGTGACTCACTAATTGTCACGCTCTGAGTAAGTGGCAGGAATTTAGCATATACAGCAGTCTCGAGTTTATAATAAGTTCTTCATTAGGATACAATATACACATTTATAAAGTGGCGAGGTCCAGAAAAATAAGGTGAAATATGACAGTGAATCTTCCCTGACTCTCATGGGGAAAATAAGTGTACTGGGGAAAAAGATAATATGCAACCAGTTCATGAGATAAACAAAATATTACATTTTTCTTGGACTTCAGGGCCCATACTGGTAGCGTTTGGTGCAAACCAGGTGCTGAGCTTGGATGAGACATTAGTCTGCTCTAGGGCACATATTTAATGATAATTTAATATTTCTTCTTAACCTTTGCCTAGGAAAAAAATCTACACTGACAATCAGCTAATACAGTAACTACTGTACACCTGAAAATGAACCCAGACGTTTACATTCAATTTTAGAATAACAAGACTGTTTGCCTGGAACTATTAGTTTTCCTTGTGCTAACATTGCATAGTTGTCAGGGTTTAAGTAGCATCACAAGCTTGCTATGCTGTGTTATGTGCTGAACTACTGTGCTGTGTGCTAAACTACAATTAAATTATTAACTATTAATCAGTTCTGCAATTCTGAAATACAGAACTATGTTTTGCGTTTGTTGGCTTTAATTGAAGGTCCTGTATATCTGAGATATTGAATAAATGTTCTGAGCATTTTTAGATGAATTCTGAAGAATTACAAGAAAATCGGTATTTGCTTGAGCAGACTTATTCTTAACTGACAACCCAGTAAACGTCTTCCTTCTGTTTTGAAAATTTTTATTTACTTCTTTAAACTGGTTGCCCAATGTTGAAGAATGTACAAGTCTTTTAAATTGTTTTGCTGACTCCTTAGCCTTTGCTGAAATAATATAAAATATAATAATATAAAGTATAACCACTAGTGATGAGCAAATTTTCCATGAGTTTTCATCTGTGGGACCTGCTGGAAATACAAATCTGATCTGTGGAGTCCCCATCCCACAATGTTTACAGGACTTAAGTCAGGGGTCCTCAATCACGGTCCTGGAGGGCTGCAGTGGCTGCAGGTTTTTACTCCAACCCAATTGCCTAAGAAGCACTTATTGCTCAAGTAACACTTCTGCTTCACTTTACTTGTCTCGCTTAAGATTTTGAATCTTCATTGCGTATTTTAGTCTTATTCTTGCTTTTTAATTGCTCCTAAATATCATGCAAATGACAAAAGAGACCAGCATTTCTCCATTTAGCTGGTTACCATTTACACCTTTGTGTATTTATAATGCACTGTTGGGTTTAATTAAATACTTGGAAGGAAAGTGAAGAGAAAAAAGTAAAGGACTGAGAATTATTCATCCATTTTAGCCTTCAGATCATTCGGATGATATCCTTAGAAAGGGGAAGAAAATCTCGGATATGAGAATGAGCTGACATAGCAGAGTTAAAGCACCAACAAGCCATGAAATAAAATTATTGACAAGAATTGCTTTCTAATTAAGTAGCTGGGTTAGAACAAAAACCTGCAGCCACTGTGGCCCTCCAGGGCTTTGATTGAGGACCCCTGACTTTAGGGATCTGCTGCTAACATCTTGGAGCCAGATACTACAGTTCACCATCAGAAGTCTTGTGGAGTCAATGCCTTGACTAGTCAGAACTGTTTTGGTGGCGTAAGAGGAACCAACATAATACTATGCAGGTGATTTTAATGTTGTGGCTGATTGGTGAGTATGTATGTATGCGTGTATGTGTATATATACAGTAGAACCTCGGTTTACGAGTAACTTGGTTTACGAGTGTTTTGCAAGACGAGCAAAAATTTTTAATAAATTTTGACTTGATAAACGAGCGATGTCTTGCAATACGAGTAGTATGGATACACTTTGTCTGCTGAGCGTCATGTGATCACAACTGAGCTGATGGTGGTTCTCTCTCTCTCCTTATCTCGCTCGCTCGCTCATCGCGTCTTTTTCTCTCTCTCCTTATCTCGCTTGCTCGCTCGCCCAGTACGTCTTTTTCTCTCTCTCTCCTATTCTTGCTCGCCCAGCGCTTCTCTCTATTTACAGAGCTTCTCTAACTCTTCTTATCTCGCTCGCCCAGCGCCTCTCTCTGTTTACTACAGCATTGTGACTGTGTGTGTGCGCTGTAAAGTGCGAGTCCTCATCTTGCTCCCCAATCAACCCAAAACAGCTGAGTCTCAGTACTTTAACACCAGCTGAGAAACACCAGTTTATTCAGTTTGAAACAGCAACAGCGCTGTTATTTATTGCAGCGGGATCTTTATAATGTTCCTTGATCTTTTTGGATGCGCTTATACGGCGAACTGCTACAGCGCTGGGAGACTGCGATTGCTTTGGGACACTCTTCAGCGTGTCGTCCCGTTGGGTGGAATTCCACATGAGTTTAGAAACTCACACCAGCCATGATTCTTTTTAAAGGTAAATTGCAGGTTAATTTGTATTATGTATTTTACTTTATATTTTGTATTAATCCATTTTATATGAATAGTTTTGAGTTGTGGAACGAATCATCTGAATTTCCATTATTTCTTATGGGGAAATTCGCTTTGATATACGAGTGTTTTGGATTGCGAGCACGTTTCCGGAACGAATTATGCTCACAAACTGAGGTTCCACTGTATATGTATTGTGATGGACAGCTGAGTCCCATGCCCAGCAGGGACGCCCCTGCTGCATATGTTCCGGGGGAGCCACCATGAACAGCTCAATACCTCCCCTGGGACGCTAGGTGGCAGCCTCCCTGGCCAATGTTCATTTCCCACTCTCCCGCGTGGCTCCATGGGACATGGAGTCCTCCACAGCCTGGTTGGGAGATGGGGTGGCCACCCGGAGGTGCAATTGGGACCAGGTGGTCAAGCACCTGGATCACTTTCGGGTGGGGTATAAAACGGGCCAGCCTCCACCACTAAGGGGCCAGAATCGGGAGGAAGAGGACGAGGTTGCCTGCGAGGAGTGGTTGAAGCATTGGTTTGTGTACTGTGTTTTGTGCTTTTGGGACTGTGTTGGGCCTGTGGGACACAGGGAAGACGTGCCCCACGGCTGAAGAAAACTAATAAAGCCTGTTTGATTTTTAGACGTGCCTCTGTGTAAGTCTGTGCCTGGTCGGGCGCTATATAGCGTCCTTTACAGTGGTAGCGCAGCTGCCTCACAGTTAGGAGACCCGGGTTCGCTTCCCGGGTCCTCCCTGCATGGAGTTTGCATGTTCTCCCCATGTCTGCGTGGGTTTCCTCCTGGCGCTCCGGTTTCCTCCCACAGTCCAAAGACCATGCCGGTTAGGTGAGTTGGCGATTCTAAATTTGCCCTAGTGTGTGCTTGGTGTGTGGGTGTGTTTGTGTGTGTCTTGGGGTGGGTTGGCACCCTGCCCAGGATTGGTTCCTGCCTTGTGCCCTGTGTTGGCTGGGATTGACCAGCAGACCCCAGTGACCCTGTGTTCAGATTCAGCGGGTTGGAAAATGGATGGATGTATATATATCTCTATCTATCTATCTATATATATATATATATATATATATATATATATAGTAATGGGCAGCCGAGTCCCATGCCCGGCCGGGATGCCCCTGCTGCATATGTTCCGGGGGAGCAGCCATGGGTTCCTCAATACCAAACCCGGGCTGCTTGGTGGCAGCCGGGTCCCAGGGCTCCATGGGAGACGGAGTTCTCCACAACCCTGTGAGGATCTGGGGTGGCCGACAGGAGGTGCTGCCTGCATCCCGGAGCCTGTGTGGACACCTCTACAGCCCCGCCCACAAGTGCAATTAGCCACAGGTGATTCGGATGGGCTATAAAAAGGGCCAGCATCCACCACTCATAAGCCAAAATTGGGAGGAAGAGGACGAGGTTACCTGGGAGGGGTGGTGGGTGCCAAGGTGTCCCATGCCTGAAGAGAAAAATAAAAGCTGTGTTGATTTTACACGTGCCTCTGCGTCAATCTGCGCCAGGTCAGGCACAATATAGCGTCTTTATATTACAACTAGACATTAAGCCCGTTACAATAACGGGCGCTAGAACAGTAGTGCATAAACATTAGTAGGAACAGTCTATATTAAATGGTAAGGGACCTTGTATGTGGCTGTAATATGCATCACTGTATTGTGTGCCTTTAATTTTCTCTCTCAGTAATACTGGTTTGTATTTCCGTAAAATGCCTGTAATTTTGTTGGAAAGTAATACAGTGGAACCGAAGTAATTTCCCCCATAGGATTGTATGTAAATACAATTAATCCGTTCCAGATCATATGAACTGTATGTAAATATATATTTAAGATTTTAAGCACAAATATAGTTAATTATACCATTGAATGCACAGCGTAATAGTAAACTAAATGTAAAAACATTGAATAACACTGAGAAAACCTTGAACAACAGAGAAAACTAATACTGCAAGAGTTCACGCTATAGCCTTATGACCCGCTCGCTAAAAACACCTTTTTTAATGAGTTTTAAGCACAGGAAAAAAAATGAACATTTGAAAAATCCGTAATCTAATAAACAACCAAGAAAAGTAACATTGCAACAATGCACGCGTGTGCCTGTTTGTGTGTACGTGCGTGTCTGTCTCTGTAGCAGGCCTGCTTGTGTGTGCGTGAATGTCTGTCCCCCATGCGGGCCTGCCTGTGTGTGTGTGAGTGTGTCTCTCTGTCGGGCGGGCAGGCGTGCGTGTGTGTGCGTGCGTGTCTGTCCGTCTCTCGCGTGGGCCTGCCTGCCTGCGTGCGTGTCTGTCCGTCTCTCGCGTGGGCCTGCCTGCCTGTGTGTGTGTGTGTGTGTCTGTCCGTCTCTCGCGTGGGCCTGCCTGCCTGCCTGCCTGCGCGCGCGTGTGCGTTCCTCTCTCTCGGGCGCGCATGCGTGCGTGTCTGTCCGTCTCTCGCGTGGGCCTGTGTGTGTGTGTGTGTGTGTGTGTGTGTGTGTGTGTGTGTGTCTGTGTGTGTGTGTGTGCGCGCGCGCGTGTCCGTCTGTCTATTGGGCGGGCCTGCGTGTCTGTCTGTCGCGCGCACGCACCTGTGTGTATCTCTCTCTCTGCACACACAGGGAATGCACAGGAAGAGACTGAACATGTACGGTGTGGCCCCACGCATGCACACTTCACCAGAAGACACACACACACACGGACACTGGATGCACACAAGGGTTGTATTAAAGAGGATGATATGTATACACTAGCCGTAGCCCGCCATAGCATATGGTGGTGTAAGAATAGGAAAGGAATTCTCTATAACAAAGGCTTAGGAAACCACAGTTGCAGTATAAGGAAAATAGAAAGGAGCGAAACCAATGCCAATGGTCAAGAGAGTACCTTCCTGTAGCAGGCTACGGAAAACATAGACATATATAGATAGACGGCGCATTTTCTGTGTTGCCCAGTCGACACGATAAGTCAGCGCGTCCGCCAAATTGCGAGTGGTAAAATTGCCATTTAAACTAATACAGGTAGACGTGGAAACCGGGTTTTCTGATGAAAAAACAATAACGTTTTAAACAGTATCGTTTACATAAAACAGATTTTGATGAATCATTTACATGCAATTATTTATATCCATTTATACACTAAATGCGTGCGTATCCCATGGTTTTAGAGTTGGTGGACGAATCTCTCTGTCTTGCTTGCCCTTAGTTACAGTTGGCGAGCGGGGCTCAGTGAGTTGGCGATCGTGGCTCTCTGTCTTGCGTGTGGTGTAAAGTCAACGTGGCTCATATATATATATATAGATACAGTTAAAGTGAGATGTTTACATCACCTAAGGTGAATTTTTTAAAGTTCTTTATAATCCCTCCACAGATTTTATACTAACAATCTATAAATTTGGCATATTATTAAAGACATCTATTTTGTGTGGGCCAAAAGTAATTTTTGCCAACAATATTCACAGATTATTTCACTTTTTATTGACTGTATAATACCTTGCTGTTCATAATTTGTGGGACAAAAAGTGATTGATTTACCCTTGTAGAAAAGTGTTGTAATTTCTTCATTGTGTGGCTGAAATGTATGTAAATACTCTTAAAGTCTGCAATATGCACTTTAATCACATCTGAATTGTTTGATTTGTACTTTTAAACTGTGGAGCAGAGCGGTATATCAAGGATAAATCTGTCTCATCTGAGGTACAATAATCGGGGCACTGAATGCCTATGCCATGAAGCAGGTAGTGCACACCAATCTTTGAAGGGGGCGTGGTCCATATGCATGTGCAACAAAACTTAACTTCATTAGCGTTAGATCCAAGCATCAATCGGGCTGTAAAAACAGTGCTGAAAGCATTAGTCCCAAGTGTTAATTGGGCAATGGTATAGACGTGTCTTGCGTAAGACACGTGGTTTACTTAGGCTGTAAAAGTAGCAGCAGCGTTAGTGGCAAGCATTAGTCGGGCAACAGTATTGCTATGTTTTGCGTAAGCGTTGGGCCCAAGTGTTACCCGGGCAACAATGTAGATGTGTCTTCTGCTACCTTGATAATGCCGTCTCATAAGAAACGCCTCTCATCAGCATTGATGACAAAGAGACTCTGTCTTCAGGCAGTTAAATTAAAACAGTCGCATTGATGACAAAGAGACTCTGTCTTCAGGCAGTTAAATTAAAACAGTCAGTGAAACTGAAAGTAATTCCCGGCGAATCCAAAAGTGACGCTTGTGTCACTCGAACATGTGCAGTGTACTGTTCATATTATTATTGTTATTGATGGGTATAACAGAGCAAGATGCAGAGGACAGAAAGATATGGAAAAAGATGATCTGCTGTGGCAACCCCTAATGGGAGCAGCCAAAAGAAGAAGAAAATTATTATTATTTGTATCATTATAATACTTTCTACACTTCAAACTTTGTACTTTTAGTGTTTTGCACGTTTTACAGTTGAAAGGTGAGATTTATTAAAAATAATTTTTCAAGCCAAAAACTGCAACGTTTTTAACATGTTTTTTGAGAAAAACTTAGCACTAATAGGTTAAATGCTGTGAATGGTAATGAAATGAAATACAGGTCAAATTCCATTACAACGAATATCTTTACAATTAAATTTTCATTACAACGAAGTATTTTTATGGTCCCAACAGTTTTCCCATATGACACGAGTCTTTAGGAATCTCGTTACTACGAAGCACGTTCAACAGATACTTTAATTACAACGAAGTGACCATGAAATGCTTGAATGAATCATCCACAGAGCAGTTCGTTCTATGGTCGCAGCTCAGTTGTGCACAACGATCCCCAAACAGAAATATTGTTTTAAAAAAAAAAAAAAAATTCTTTCTTCGGCCTTTCCTCATACTGTTTTTTTGCTGTTTTTGCTTTCGGTGGTTTTCAATGATACCTTTTGCTTATTGCTCGTCAACATTTGAAAACATCCATTGGAATTTAACTCATTGTCACCCTTCTATAGAAACGGCAGACACAAGAAAATGGTAACAGTTCATATTAAAAACTTTACATTTTTGCAGCTCTTGATTGCAGCATAAAGAAAAAAGACATTGTCAGTGAATTTGGAATTTCACCATCAATACTGTTAACTTTCTTGAAAGACTGAGTAAGAAAAATCTTGGGTTGCAAATGTATGCGAACTGCTGCATTTGAAGACACCGAATAAGCAGTTTTTATGTGGTTCAGTGATGCTCATTCAAGAAACATTCCTATTAATGTGGCACTCATTCAAGAAAATGTGAGGTTTTTAAATTCTCTTGGGACCTCCCCAAATGGACAACACACCAAAGAGAGTCCTGAAGTGCGATCACCACCTCTGTGGAAGACTGTTTATCTGTTGCCGGGACAACAGCAGGCTCAAATATCTGATGCAGCTCAGCACTGAAGCAAACAGAAAGGATCTCGATGGGTGATGCAAGGGACATTGTAAATAGGAGAGTGGCAGATCCCACTACAATAAATAACCCTGCTGTTCCTGTTTCAAGCTGAATAAAGCTGTTTTTGCTAAAGTACTGAGACTCAGCCTCATGTTTTGGGGTGTAAAACAGGAAATTATATGGCAGCCACGATCTTTTAGGATTTGATGCTGTGACGTTTCACTGCAGTTCTGTGAGCCTGCTGTTGTCCTGCCCCGGCAACAGACAAACAATTTTCCATAGACACACAATCACGCTTCGGGACCCACTTCAGCATGATGTTCCCGTTGGGTGGGGGGGGTCCCAAAAGAGTTCAGAAACCTTACAATATGAAGAAAAAGAGAAGGATGATTCGGCTTCTGATTGATAACTGCGCTGCCAACAACATGCTTCCGCATTTAGATAATGTTCCTGTTGAATTCCTCCCGCCCAATTGCATAGCAGGGCTTCAGCCATTGGATTTGGGCATCATTTGCACCCAGAAAGTATATTATCGCAAAGAAATGCTGAAAAAAGCATAACGTAGACAGGAGAAGATTAAAATTAACGCGAAAGAAGCTATTGAAATTATTGCAAATGCCTGGACACAAGTTAAAGAAAGCACTGTGGCAACAAATACAGAATCTCATTACAACAAAATTTTCATTGCAACAAAATATTTTTAGGTCTCTGGCAGTTCATTGTAATGGAATTTTACCTGTATTTATTACAATTTACAATTTTGATTAAAGAAACAAATGTTTAGGATCTGCATAGATACTGTAAATCGGATGTCAATGGCTTGTCTTTTTTTTAGGTTGGTATTTATTTTTTATACCTTTTAAAGTTTGTTTTGATTTGGCACTGTACAACATGGCTAATTGCACATGCATTTGGCTTGCACCCCCTTCCCCGTGCACTGGGAGTTGCCAAATTAGTTTATAGTACTTTGTACCGGCACTTCCCTGTTTGAGCTTTAGAGTGTTGGGAGATAATATATTTTTACCTGTACATATCGGCACACACACAAAGCAAAAGACGCGACAGATTAGTGTTATATACTTGGGCGGGTTGTGCCTGTAAGTACCTGATATGCACTGCATAACAAGGAGCATAACATGCTTAATCCAGCATTGAAGACACAGTGTACATTGAATCAATGGAGACCAACAAAGAGTTTCCATAATATTCTCTTTATGGTCAGCTAATGTACCACTCAAATGAAAATACTGCAAGTAAGGTGGAATATGCTTACAGTATGTGCGTGTGTCAAAATTCTCTGAGATGCCATGTTGCCCTTGCAAAGCATTATGGGATGCTAGGAAAAAAAAAGTTTGGCTAAGTTGGCCACATAGTGAATTTCCTGGAAAATATTTGGCAAACAATGTCACCAGCAAACACAGCATATTTGCCGAGAATAATATTTTGGCAAATTTCACTCATCAGCACTAATAAGCTTGTTAAATATTGATGCATTTAATAAGTATTTATAGTTTGAGGTTTAATGATGTAGTGCTCACCCTACATGTCCCATAACTGCAAAGTATTGAGTCCATTTCGGAACTGAATACTGGCAGAATGTGTAATTTTATCTCATAGAAAATCAACTCATTCTTTAGAGAGTGGCTCAGTATGATAAAGTTTTAGCTTTGATCATTTCTTTAATGGAGGTGATCAGCATGGCATTGCAAGTCACGCTCTTTTTAAGCATAAAATCAGTCATACTAGAAAGAGGCAATGGTAATTTTGACCTTAAATACTTAACTCCGTTCTAGGAAAAAAATATTTAATATTATACAGATAAATCAGCACAGTATATGATGTATGTTGCTTGCATGCTTTAATGTAAAAAACTATCTATATTCATGGATAAGCACAAAAAATGACATATTTTTAAATAAGTTCTTGTAAGGTTAAGAGGCTTTCTGTGAATTAGTATGCACCACCATCTACTCAGAATAATATTTTTCAGCATCAGAGCTTGTGTTCCTGATGTTTTCACCCATATGGAATGAAATAATAATATTCAGGTGTATAGTAGGATAGAGGATATTTTGAGGAATAGAAATAGCAAACTTTGCTATCTATAGTTAAAAAAAAATCTAACATGAACCCTATTTTTCCAAGTTGAAAATGTTTGTTTTGCTTCTTCCTCATCTCATTTAAAGCTTTTTTATATCTGTTTTTGGATTACTTCGCTTTTCTCTTCTGCTTTTTTTTTGTAAACGACTACATTTGCTTGTATATCAAGTGATATTTTTTAACAATGTCAGCCCAGATTGGTGTAAACAGATTAGAGGTACTGTAGCTGACCTTAAGTCCTTTTGTTAAAAATATGTGATTTTTGTAATTATGTACAGTTTACTTGAAGTATAATCAATACCAAATATATTCTGAAAAACTATTTTTTTAAAGCTTTTATTTTGACTTTTTACTTAATTAGGTTTTTCTTCTTCTTCTTCTTCTTCTTTTGGCTAGATTGTTCTGTCTGAATTGTTTTTAATTTACGCCAAATTCCAGTCTTTTGTTTCATCCTATGCAATTATTTTATGAATGATTTTAATTACGCTTTATGATCCCTTAAGCCAATATATAAGTAAATTCTAAGATGAATCACTTTTGTTATTAACATATTTATTGGTTTTAGTAAGTATACTTACTGTGATATCTAGAAATATGTTTCCAAACATGTTGAACTGCTTTGTGAAATGCAGTTTAATTATAATGACTTTTTCTTTATTTGTTACTACTGTGTCAAAGCAAATTACTTTATTTATGTAAAACTAACTTGATGGATTTTTGTACTTTATTTTTTGATTCTGGAATTATTTGAGTTTACATTTGGTCTGTGTTGCATATTTAAATGATTATTTCAGTTGTCTTAAATCAGGCTTCCTTTTATAGATTTATATACTAAGAACACACAGCTGTATCATACCCTTCCCTTGGTGCTTTCAATTTAGAGACTGCACAAGTACACTAGTGACTTGACAAAGAGGTCATGGCTGGCCCTCCTTGCCTTGTTAGGCACTGATGTTCTTATTAAAAGTTCATTTATTTGGTTGAAGGACTCCAGAGGACCAGCTGGGCCCCCTGTCTGCACTCATCAGTGCTTGATTTGCAAAGGAGGTGCTGTCATCACGAACAAGTGCATAGGGTTCTCTGGTGGTCCTGCCAAACAGTAAAAGCTCTCAATTAGTAGTAGTGCTCAATCAGGCTGCTTAACCTGCCACAGTGCTGGGGAGGTCATGTTCTTACCAGCTGCACACCCTGTAAGGAGAAAAAACTAGAGCTTCAGCAACAACTGCTAGTGCTGCTTCTATGCAGTTATTGTTAGACTTTTCTTCCAAGTACACATATTGTTATTAGTGGGAATCGATCTTTTTAGTTTGCTCTCCATCAAAAAGGTTATGATTTTCCTGTAATAATTTCTTCATTTTTTTTGAATGCACAAAAAAGAAGGCACAGATTTAGAAATATGAAAAGACTAATATGTGTGTATTGGTCTAAATAAGTGTACTTTTCAAAGAAAAAATACCACTTTTAATTAAGCTAAATTAACCATTTGTGAGAAATACACACACTCATGATATTAAAATGCTAAAATTTAAATTCATGGAGCAGAAAAAAATAATTTGCAAGATCTACAGGAAAATGCCATTACCTAAGATTAAAATGTGAGCATGACAGGATTATGATGCTGTGGAATATATCGTAATTAGCACTTCTTTAACTAAACATAGGAAAAGCTGTAGGAGCTTTAAGTTAAAAACAGCATCCAGTCTCTGAAGAAATGAGGAATAAATTCCTCATTATAACATTTAGATAACTAAAATAGTTAGGTCTTGTTAGTTGAAACAAGACATATCTATCAAACAAGTGGACGTGAGAGATTTGAGCTTTTTTAATATTGCCTTGGAAACTCCTACTGGAAATACAGAACAAGTGGAAATGACACTCATGGCAAATGATTGCTTCCTCAGTCAATTTGTCACAAACCCAGCAAGGGGCAGCACCTGAGTAGACCTTGTCTTTTCTAAAAACTGAGAGAGTAAAAGATGCTTAAAGAGATTGATCTGATAGGCAGCTGTGATCATGATGAGTTAAACTTTCAGATAATCATTGAAAATGCACAAATGTGGGACATGACAAAAATATATAAGATGTTTTTCATAAATAATGAAGAACATTTTGATACTCATACTGTTAATAATTTAAATGGTATTTCCTGAACATACTAATTAATGTTGGAACATTCTTTTAAAGAAGATGAGAGAAAAACTAAATTGAATACATTATTAAATTATTAAAATGAAGAAAATTACATTTAGCAGGAAAGTAAAAAGAACTAAAATGTTAATATATTGTGACCACCAGGATATGTTGCAGCACCCCAAACACCCAACACAACAATACAGACTCAAGTTTTGGTGTATTTTAAAGGTTTAACCCTTTACAAAGGACTTCAAAATACATACTCCAGTCACGTGGTTCTCCTTCCATCTCAGTTCTTCACTCCTCTGCTCCTTCATGCAAGCTTTGTCTTCTTCCTCCTTACTCTTACTCATTGTACTGAAGCTGGCTACTCTTTTTATATAAAACCGAGGAGCACTTCTGGTGTCTCAAGAGTGTGGCTTGGGAGTACTCCAGAGTGAGGCTGAAGCCCCACAATGTGGGGGAAGACAAGGACCTGAATACACTGCCTTCCTTTGTCTTTCCATTGAACTGGTGTAACGGTTGGGTAGGAATCATTGTGCAACTGCGGCTGGGATGCCATTCCCTGCATGCTGTCACTAAGTAACATAAAAAATAATGTTTACTAATGAACCAGTCTGTTGGTCCTTGTGGACCAGAAAAAGCCAACCTCACTTAAATGTAAATTTAATTCTCAAAGAAAATCATATTCCATTTTTTGTGGCAGGTCTTAGAACCTAACTCCAGCAAAGAATAAGGGAGAACCATATGTTCAAAAGAATAATTATCAACATCTCATAAGTGATATCAAAAATTAAAAGTAAAGTGTATACATGCATCTAACTTAGTTTATAAAGAATTAATATACATTTTAGGAATCACCTATATAAAGTTATGTACGAAGGAAAACTATCCCTGATTAATATCATCTTTGGTAAGAACGGGATTGAACTTTGTGCAGCAAGTTAGAGTTGGAGTTGGACTCAGTATAGTTGTGGTTTGCAGGCAGTGTGGTGTAGAGGTTAAGGCTTTGGACTTCAAACACTGATACTGCGGGTTCGAATCCTGCTATTGACACTGTGTGACCATGAGCAAGTCACTTTACATGCATGTGCTCCAACTGCAAAAACAAACAAAATGTAAGCAATTGTAGCATAAATATTGTAAGTCACCTTGGACAGTGGTGCCAGCCAAATAAGTAAATGTAAAAGTACTTGACTTTGAGAGCTTATTATAGTAGCTATGGAAGTCTGCCTACTCTAGATATTCCTTGGTACTGTATCTGTGTTTCATTCTCCTGGTTTAAACAACAGAACAAGGTTAGGAAAATTTAGAACTCTTTACAGCAAAAGTCTTCTAGCCTCGGTGGGGAGAAAATAAAGAAACCCCATATATTCATTATTTTATACTATGGTACTACATGCTCCCAAACTGGATTTTTTTCTCAGTGCAACAAACAAATCTTTTAAATATTCACAACAGAATACAGAATATCACATGAACATAGCCTGGCAACTAATGTAACCTCAAGAAACTCTGGCTGGTGGTTCAAAACTTTCTGACAAAATTTCTCACTGTGGTGGCAGGCTATGTTTGTAAGTTAAATGAAATATACTTTTTTATTCAATTTCAGCAGTTTGTAAAAGTGTAGCATATGTGCTGAGTAAAGCTATATAACAAAAACTCTGCTGTAAGTGGAAGAAAGCATGGTAATTAACTGACAGCTCAGACTGACAGGTACCAGTCTTCAGTTTGATTTTAAAACATTGAATGAGTGAAACACTAAAGCTGACATACTCTCAATCATAATATGCCACAAAAACTAGTAATTTTATTTTTGAAAGTTAAACCTCACCATTTTTTAATGGACAAAAGTCTGTCTGATATTTGGTGGAAACTCTAGCTCTACTTCCTTCCTAGTCAGTGTCAGCTATATAGCAGCTGTTTTGGCAAGTTTTGAAGACAAAGGAGGGCAGTAGAATATCATGAAATACAGTGCTTTAGCAATAAAATCTTGTACATCAAGTTTAAGTCATGTATGTAAATTAATGATCTTGTGCAATTTTCAAAATAGTTTTAATTTATAACACGCTGTTAATATCAGAGCAGTACATCAGATCTAGGAGGGTACTAGTTAATTTTGAAAAACTTTAAAGACTGCACTTGTTTTTGTACATTTTAGGCAGACTTTCTAAAATTCTGCCTACACTTGTATTTTTCTTGAAGCAATTTTTAAGGCTTAGTTTGTTATTTAGTTATGTGATTTTTTAAATAGATTACTTTCTTGATCATTGAAATAAACTATGTTGCATGTTAAATAATGTTACTAAAGTAAGTATAAATTTCACTGTACTCAATACATGTGACAATATTACTACTACTACTGTCTGCATTATGTAATTTAAACTGATTACTACTATTCCCTAAGAAATCAGAAATATCATCTTCCATATCTTTAGTACATTGTTCTTTATTAGCTTGCATGTCTGACTTGCTCCTACACAATTATCCAGCTAGATTATGAAATTATCACTTCTAGTCATAAGTACATCATTAGAATTCTGTACATTTCTCATTTCCTATATATACCGACATGATAACTGTGTTATGCCCATTCCACAATATAACCAGAATGGATTTCAGAATGCAGGACTTACACATACTGTATTTAAATCAAGATGAATGTATAGAATTACATTATGTTATCAAAAATATAGAAAGATAAGATAGATACTGAAATGAATGTTGCAGTTGAAACTTAGACAAATGCTGATTCAGCGATGGTGGGCCAGGGGCTTTAAATGGTAAAATAAAAGTATATAGGTTCACAGAAGACAGGTAATAAAAAATACTTAGCAAAGCCTTTAAACAAAAAAGAGAAATGGGACAAGCTTTGCATTATAGTTTAAACACTTAACCAAGTTCCATTTTGGGCACAATATAAATATATATAACAACAGAGAAGATAATGTTTTGTAAACTAAGATAGCTTATGACCTAATTCTCCTTTGCCAACAGTTCTTCTAAAAGTAACACACAAAACATATATTGCTTCTGTACAGGTTACACAGGGAAGAAAATCTCTGAAACATGCCCTACTCGAATACAAAAAAGAAACAAATGTTTTATCCATTTTATAGACAATACATTAGGAACCAGCTATAATAGGTTTCAGAATACTCAAGCCAGACTAATCTATGAAATGTCTTCTATGTTGCAGTGAAATGTACATTTGAAAACATCAATGTTAAATGTGGGTAAATATATATATTTAGACGCCAATACATGGTCTTTATTCTGAGTTAAGTTTGAATATGTTGTAAAGCACCTAATAGGTAGGTAAATGTGATACTCTGCTCTTCTCTAAGACTTGATTCCATGGTAGATAATTTTAGGTGTTCCAGACTGAAGAGTCCTCTCTATGTTTAAAACTTTGTTTTATTTTTGTGCTGAATAAAACATAACTACATAACATTCTCACACCTATAAAAGCTTTTCTTGATAGTACTGCACATAAGGCTGAAAATAACCTCGGACAGAGAACCAGTCAATCGCAGAGCTCACTGTTGAATTCTCACTCATACAGGGTTGGTTTGGAATTGCCAGTTAACGCAGGAAGCAAATTTGTGAGAAAACTGGAGTACCCATAAGGAAACCCAAACAGATTTGATGAGAATGAGAAATGCGATTTGAACCAAGGACATTGGCTCTATAAGATGGCTACGTGTAAAATAAAGATTTATTGTTAGATACTGCATATCATGCCATGTAGAAAGATTGTATGAGGATAAACCCACAGAAGTAACAGTTTATGTTATTAGAAGTTTCTTCATATCTGCTATTATTCAAATGTATTTTTCAGTATATATTATACCTGTATTTAAAACTGGCAAAATGGAATGAAGAAAAACATGTTTTTCTTGTCTTCTTACTTACTTGGAAGCAGATGCAACTAGTCATAGACAGAGAACTGAAATTGAAGTATACTATGTGCATTGTACAATTGATTTCTAACTGAGAAAAATTATTACTCAGCACGCAATAAGTAATTTGTGCACACAGCATTTTTTTGTTCAATTTTCAGTTTGTTTTTCAATTCAAGTGTACTAAAATGTGAAGATTTTTTTTGTTGCTTAAATCTCCTTGCATTGAGTTTATGTCATGGTTTGCAGTAAATCATATTTTGTACTTCATATTGTTAAATTACTGCATCAGTGATGGGAATGAGAGCCACTGTGCAGGCTTTTTTTTTCATATATCGTGTGGTTATAATGGAGCAATAACGTAAACCTTTTAAAAATAAAATTCTAGTGTTTTACAGTAAAATGAAGCTCAGTAAATTGTTTCTGATAATAAGCACATATCTGAAATGTAGCTTGTGTTCCTGTAAAATGTTTGTATTTAAAATACATTAGAGTAGTATTTTTAGGTTGTAAATATGTTTCTGTTGTGTATGTTGTGATATACACTGGCAACATCCATCCAAAGGTATTTGTTTCTGTATCTTTTCATTTTCAAAATGGTATAATTATAATTAATTCCACAATATATATTTCTCCATAGTCATGGTGGCAGTGAATATGTTGACACTCTGTTCAAACACTGTTTCTGTCTTGCACACTATATTTGATGGGTTAGGTTCCATCTTCCTCGCAAACCAGCTCAGGATGTAGCGAGTTTGAAAAATGGATAGATTTTGCCATTGTATATCAAAAGACATGCTATGTCTGGCAGTGTTATGTACAGTTGATAGATGACGGTAGTGAGAATGGGATTTTTTGGCCTCACTGGGATGCCAGTTCAGTACAGAAAATCATGGTATGGTGTGCAGTCTGTCTTATGAGTGTTAGTGCACACAGTGATCCGAAACAGGTAAAAAGTGCAAAAAAGTTTTAGTACATATCGTGTGGTTGTTTCTGGAACTTTTTGTCTCTCCACCACCAGTTGCAGATAAGGGCCTCCTGAGTGATCTATTTAAATACCTGCTGGTGATTTAAAGTTTCTGTGGCTTAAGACAGTTTTAGACCTGCAGGAATACTCATTTAGACAGTCATGGGGGTGGAGTCCTGTTCACTTATTGAGTCTGGTTTTGGAAAGAAGTTTATATTAGAGAATAGGTTCATTTTAGTGGTTATGTTCATTTGGTTGGTTGTTTGTATTTGGTGTTGGGTATTAGTGTCCATTTCCCCTTCTTTACTGTAACAGTACTTCCCTTTGCAAGTGTGCTGGCAGGTTGAGGGAAATGAGGTGTCTTTATAAGAATGGTATTGGCTGCAGCAAGGAGATAAGCAATCTGTAGCACAGCGAAAGAGTCAGTGAGGAAATGAGTAAGTGAGATGAGCAAGTGAGGTTGGGCGAGTGGTTGGCTGTTTATAAGGAGTGGATTTAGGCTCCTAAATTCAGTTCTGAAGGATCTGTATGTATTGAGTGGGTTTTCACAGAGCCTAATTGCATGTTTTTTTAATTTTTTTTTCTAATATGTTTTTAAAGCCTGATAGTATAACCCAGTGGACTGAGTAAATTTGGGTAAGAGCATTTGATTTTTTCACATTGAGTTTATTTTTCCTTTTCTGATTGCATCAAAGGATTGTTTTGTTTTTGGTATACAATTCTATTTAATCCATAATTTTAATTGTAAATATTTTTGCAGTTGGAACTGTGAGCTTTTTTTAACCATTTACATACGAGCTGTCCCACCAGTGGTAATCCATCATATTTCAAGTTCTTTGTCTATGTTGCAGTAAACCCACAACTCAGTCAAAAGCAATAATGCTATTTTTACATCCCCACGGAAGTTTTCTTTGAAGAAGACATTTCCATGTTGCCTGCTGTTTTTCATTATTAAAATATGTAATTTTTTACACATATATGCCGAGGCAAGCAGCATGTCACATCTGAGTGAATCTGCTTTTATCAGAGATCTCACCTACAACAAGCTATTGTGGAGGACTGCCGGCTTCCCATGCCGGTCCTCACCCCCAGGCCGCCAGGAGGAGCTCTCCCGACAGCAGGATCGTGCCCCGAGGTCCAGCAGGGCTGTGTATAAACACTACAAAGTCCATAAGGCCCTTACCTTGGGGACCTTATGGGCTCTGTGATGCCCTATAACCCGGGAGTATGTCACGGTCACGTGACGGGAAGGAACAACGTGCTCCCGGGGTGAAGAACAGGACTGTTTGCCCTGACCCGGAAAGAAAAAGGAACTGTGGTCTAATTGGACAGGAACACCTCCGGGTCAGGGGCTATAAAAGGACGGTGCCTCAGTCCAGACACTGAGCTGTGCTGGGTGGGAGAGGAGCAAAGTGTCTGGGCTAGGAGGAGTGGTTTATTGTATGAGTTTAGTAGTTTTGTATGAGTAGGGTGGAGGGTGCTTGGTGCACTGAGGAAAATAATAATAAAAAGTATTGGACTTTTACCCGGTGTCTGGAGTTGTACCTGAGGGTTCAAGGGAGCACTAGCGCCCCCTACTGCCACACTATATACAGTGAAAGGCTAATCTTTACACATTGTTACACACAAGCTTCTGTGAGACTTCATTTACTGAAAGATTTGATCTAATGCCTGATTTCTAAGTATTGCATAGTTTAACTTTGAAGTGTTACGGTGAGCACTTCTACAGTTCAAATGTCATGGGTTCAGGTACCATAACTGGACACTGTCTATATCATTTGATGTTAGCTGATCTAAATTGTTTCGCATGACTACCCTTGACTTGTTCAACATAAATTTTGAAGCACAATCTAGATGTTGCACTGTCTTTGCTTTTATCTGTGAATGTATTGGTAATGGCAGAACAAAATCGAACATAATTACGTAGTGGTCAGAAAAATCTTCATATAATGTAGAAATATTTAAGTTTTTAATTTTAACTCTGTAAATTATAATTAAATCTGATTTATGGTTATGATTATGAGTTGGACCTTTGACAATCTGGCAACATCCTTCTGAATTTAACAAATAAGTAAGACATTTGCTAAAAGTGTAAGTTTCCCCATCATTGTGTACAATAAAATCCCCCATCAACACTACGTGATCATAATTCATAGCCAAATCAGATAAAAGGTTGGCAAATTCAGTCATGAATAATGAATATGGCATTGGTGTTCTGTAGACTAACATTGCAATTGTGCTGAAATCTATTTTAATATTTAAAATGTGTGCCTCAAAAGATGTGAAGTCGCCTAATATTTTTGGAAACAATTTGTATTTTGTCACAATTCATTTTTCCAAGTCCCTCCACCTCAACCTGTATCTCTAAATTTATCAAGGAATGTGTATCCATCTGATGACTCCTCAGCTAGGGGAACAGTATCAGATTTACTATGTTTTATTTAGAAGACACAAAACAGATTCTGGTAGAGAATCTTGTTTTATCTCTTGGTCTAATTTTACACCTTATTTTTTGCTTATCAAGTAATTTAATGTTTGCATCATGACTAGATTTATAGGTTACCCCAACAACAGGAATTATGGGTAACAGCTTAGGATAATTTAGGATAGAAACAGGTGGGATAAACAATAGCCTGTGATTTAAGATCACAATACTGTGGACTGGATGGTGCTCTAATCAGTCAGGCAGTTTTGCTGCCATGTTTTGGGATAATACAAAAGATCCCGATCCCCTCCAGTTAGGATGAAGACCATCTCTTTTGTTCACTAAGGCTATGCTTTTATTTGCACACCAGGTTTCTAGCCAACAGTGAAGGGAATGCAATCTGCTATAAATCACATCTCCACTGTATAATTTTGGTAAGGGTCCAGGCACAATTAAATTCCAATGTTTTCTTTTAGCTTCAGTGCATAGAGAGATGAGGTCCCATTTAATACCTCAGATTGCTGGACATTCAGCAATAAGGTAGATACTTCATCGTCGTCAACACAATCCAATTGAGCCTCTATGTCAGATATCTTCGCCCCTGGGAGGCATGTAACATTAACTGCTGGTTTAACACAGTTTGGAATTGTAAAATTCCACACTATGGAATCCTCAAACACATAGAAACTCACCCTGGTAGTTAACATTTAATACCTCAGAGAATTCCCTGAAGCTCTACTGGGAGGCATGTAACATTAAAAACTTGTAAAATTCCACACAATCAAACACTGAGAAACTCACCCGTAGAATCCTTAAATAATCTTAAATTCCTTCGCACCACTCTTCATTGGCGTCTTTTGTTTTGCAAGTATGTTGATCAGCATAAGCAGCAAGCAGCCTGCTATCCCATCCCCCCGCCGTAGCTCAACTTGGACAAAATGTTCTCCCAGCTCAAGGCTCTTTATCTGCCTGTGAGGTGCCTGGAGTTGTATAGGGTAAATAATATATCGTTATTCGGAACACAAACATTTTATGTGTGTTCCGTGTCTAAAACAATCAAAGGAGATATGAGGCAAGAAATGCTAAACACATACCTAAAGCAGGAACTTTTTTCATGTTATACCAATAATGACATGAAGTGTATAATGTGTGAAGACTTTAGTCCAAATATCAACTAAACACATGCACTTTTATTCAAGAATATAACCAAAGTAAAGAAAAATCATTCAATTTACATGTTGTTGTCAATGAGTTAAAAACCCAAGCTCAAATATCAATCGACAGGAACTTAATATGCTTTCTTGGATAATGCAGAGGTAAGATCTGGTGCCTTATAACCAAAAGGTCCCGGCTTCGAGTCCAGGCGCTCCATGTTTTACTATAATATAATATAATAATAACATACATTTGATTCGAGTCTGTAACACCCAGTGTAAATTTTAGCTACTTGTAAAAGTTACTGTTAAAAGTTATTATTCAGTTTTATTCTGTCAGTGACATTCACTTGGTACAATGAACTTGCCACTCTCTGAGTTGATGGCGTTTATCTCCATTCTTTCATAAGAGCAGCGATGAGTACAGTTGGTGCTATGGTTGATGCCTGCTCAGAATTATTTGTTGTACTGGCAATCAAAGATACAATGTTCCGTCACCACTATCAGACTATCATGTGGCATTTGCGCTTTGACAACAAAGACACCCATGCAGAACGTGTGATCTGCACTGCCAGATCTAAACACTAGTGTGGCAAATTGCTCGCGTACTAAAGTGACTATAGCTGCAGGTGGTACAATAATAACATTAATAACAATCCTCTGGTACTGTTTAAAACAGTGCCTAATTTAACAAATGGGAATTCAGATCTACAGTGCAGAATACCAACAGATCTTAGCAGTACAGGCTTTATGAACATCTTTAATGAGAAAATTAAAAACATAAGATCCCAGATCTCAGCATCACAGTGCAAACCACATACTATCTTGGCAAACCCTGTCTTGTCTTCTTTTCAACACTTTAGAAATTTTAATCCAGTAACAAAACAGGAAGTCTTGACTTTAGTTTCTAAAAAGAAACCTACCATTTGTTCCCAAGATCCAGCGCCAAGAAAACTACTAAATGCACAATGCTCATTAAAGCATGGCACAGTACCTAATGCACTAAAAGTGTCAGTCATCAAACAATTACTTAAAAAGTCAGACCTAGACCCACACATACTTAAAAATATAGACCCATTTCAAATGTACCCATTCTCTCTAAAATACTTGAAAAGGTAGTCCACAATCAGCTTCAGTCACTCCTTATGGATCACAATTTATTTGAGAAATTCCAGTCTGGCTTCCTCACTGGCCATAGTACAGAAACTGCACTAACACATGTTATAAATGACATTCTGATATCTTCTGATGAAGGACATTCCGATGTAACTGTGTTGCTATACTTAAGAACAATATTTGGCACCTTTGATCATTCTATTTTACTAGATAGGCTGGAAATTGACATTGGGTTTACAAGCACTGTCCTTTCCTGTTTTGTTCTTATTCATCATATCGATTCCAGTATGTACAGAAATATGCTGTTAGTACTCCATCATTATACACAGAAGTGAGATATGTTGTCTGGGACCTTTACTGTTTTCACTTTACCTGCTTCCACTTGGGTATATCATTAGAAAACATAATTTTAATTTTCACTTGTACGCAGATGACACCCAGTGCCCTGCCTACCGGAAAGTTTACTGTTCTGATATTCAATTAATTTTGTCTCAGGGAGGTATTGTGGTGCAGTGGTTGGCACTACTGCCTCACAGCTCTGGTCATCTTATTGGTCAAAGTAATCATTCCAGCATAGCTGGAATATGCTTCAGTAGCCCTTTGGCACACTTAAAAACCCAGTGAAATTGGATTAAAAAAGTATTCTCTTTGACAATCATTTCTTTGAATTTCCTGGTTTTAAAGATCTTATTATTTCTGACTTTAAGACTCTGATTCGGCATTTTCTCTTTGTTTTGATGAAACATAGAATTTCTTTCTATGTGAAGCTTGCATATCTCTCACTATGTTCTTATTTCTTTGAACTCACAGAGGCATGGTTGCACATTGGTTGGCACTATGAGCACACGATCATGTTCACTGTTAGTATCACTAGTCTACTTGCTGACACATTGCAAATTTGAACACTTGGAGGAACTTGGGGTTAACAGAGAAAACTTGTGCAGATACAAATAATAAATTAATGGAATTTTGCCCGAAATCTATTTTTTCCGTAAAATGATTAAACCTTGTGTGCTGATGAAGATTTTTATAGGCATCTTTTGGCAGAAGAATGAAAGCTTGCTTTGTGTTAATGATGCACTTGTCATCAAAACATCCATCCATGCATATTCTAAGCATGTCTTTATATCACAGCATAGACAGGGAGTTCGAGTCTAACATGGCAGCATCAGTTTTAAGGTAATAACTAACCTTAGATGGAACACCAGTAAGTCACAGGACATGCCAACATTCTCTCGTACCGGGCTGTGTCAGAGTTAACACTTAGCCTAACTTACACACATTCTGAATGTGAGAGAAAGCCCAGACGGAACAAGGAAATTAGGTGAGTGCTAACAGACAGTAACTGAACATATTTAACTTGTTCTCTTTTAAATGTTTGACATGGAAGACTTGGAAAACCACCAAGCTAACATTCTAAACTTGGTTTTTGCCACCCAAGCAGAAAACTCAAAATAGCATCATGTTCCAAATCATAATTAGAAAATAGACATATTCCAAATGTCCTTACATTTCATTTATAGATAGAGTAAATGCACTTTGGTTTCAGGCAATAAATAAAAGCAAATACTTCACAAAGTACTAAAATTGACCTGTGATAATTATACTATAAGGCAATATTGAGGAAATCTTTAAAAATCTTTCATGATCTTCTAGCTCTTTACAGACTTAATCAGTATTCTATTTTAACACAGTTCAAGCATATTTTTTCTATGTAACTGACTATTTGTGCACTGAAATGGTATTTAACCATTTTATTTGTTCTGATCTACTTCTTTTTTTCTCACCATTCACAGGTTGATGCTTCACTTGCCACAGGAAATGGGGTTAATAGCCATAGCCACTCAGCAGACAAAAGGCAAAGGTCAGTACTTTTCCAGCACTTTGGCCAATAAGCATTTTTCTCTTTTGTTTTACTTTTTTGTTAGTTAACCTCTATGCATTAGCATACTCTAGGTTATTATTATTCTTAGCATTGTATACTCTTGAGTTTTCACCTGTGGCACTGTCAGTGTTATTTTACATTTCTGTGTATAACTAGCAAAGAAAATACCTTCTTTTAATGTTTGCAAAAGTTCACTTTTTAAGGTTTGTCTGCTTGTTTGTATGTCTGGTCATCCAGTAGATTATTCCACTATTCAGCATATATATATTTCACTATTAGCTGAAATAAAGTTTACATTTTATTTGCTTTTTTTCAGGTCGTGCTGGAAATATATGGCTGAGCCCTGTGGGCTGTGCCATGTTTACCCTGTATGTTAACATTCCATTGCAGTCCAAATTAGGCCAAAGGCTACCTTTTTTGCAACATCTTGTGGCCCTTGCTGTGGTGGAGGCAGTACGTACATTACCTGGATATGAGGTAAACTGTAACTCCTAACCTTCTCTTATATAGCAGTATATTTTTATATATCTTTATATAGAGTATTTTTGAATATTATCGATGATATGCATGATTTGTCTTGAGTGAGCTTCACATACAGGATATACAGTATATATATAATGATTAACAATTAAATCATCAGCATGAACTTGTGAGTCCCCTTTAATAAAATTGCAGGGTAAATATAAAGTGATTTATTCATGTTCATTCCGACACATTCAGTCAAAATGTTTTTTTTCTTTGTTATGTCTGTAGTGGTAGAGTGTTGTACCAAGTTAGCAATTGTGGATGCAATGAGAAGTCAAGGAAAATAACACCTTTTATTGGCTAACTGAAAAACTGCCTGAAGAAGGGGCCTGAGTTGGCTCAAAAGCTTGCAGATTGTAATCTTTTTAGATAGCCAATAAAAGGTGTCATTTTGCTTGACTTCTCATTCTTTTTTGGTAAAAATATTGCTTTTTATCACCCCAGGTATGTTAAAAAATAGTCATGTGCTCATGTACTGCCTGCCAAGACATTTCTGCATGTGTCATCTTATGCTACCTCTACTGAGGACTTTCTGTTTACTTCATTCCACTGTAATACATGTGCTTGCAGTTTAATGAAGAAATAGTGTACCCTGTTTTATTAAGAAAGAATGGTATGATTGTGCTGTAGATAATTATAATACTACCACAATTTTTATAAAAGCTACAGGGCCAATTTAAGGGGTGAAGCAACTAACTGCTTGTGCTTGGAAAAAACAGTGTTTGTTTGTTTTTTATTTGTTTAACCCTTCTGTTTTATAATTAGTGTAATTTCATTATAGAATACTTTTCATAAACATGAACGGTATACCTTGAAAATCCTGTGTTCAGTATTCTCCTTATAAATACTGATTGAAAGATCTTGTCTCCACCAGTAATGTCTACCAGTTCTGGATCTGTCTCACTTTTCCCTGTTACTCAAGTAGCATCACATATACCTGTTACCTTGCAGTTGGTTGGTCCACACAGTGACTCCACATAACTTCTTTTGCCTGAGCCTGAGTAGCAGGTGGTTTCACCTGGCCACCAGGAGCTTGGTAATCAACTCCATCCCTATACCAAGTACAGTGGAACCTCGGTTTGCAAGCATAATTCGTTCCGGAAATGTGCTTGCAGTCCAAAGCACTCGTATATCAAAGTGAATTTCCCCATAAGAAATAATGGAAACTCGGATGATTTCGTTCCACAACCCAAAACTATTCATATAAAAATGATTAATATAAAATGTAAAGTAAAAATACATAAAACAAATTAACCTGCACTTTACCTTTGAAAAGAATCATGGCTGTTGTGAGTGAGTTTCTAAACTCTAGTGGGATTTCACCCAACGGGACGACATGCGGAAGAGTGTCCCAAAGCAATCGCTGTCCCCCAGCGCTGTAGCAGTTTGCCGTATAAGCGTACCCAAAAAGATTGCGGACATGCTATAAGCGCCTGCCGTCAATGGGTGATACAAGGAACATTATAAAGATCCCGCTACAATAAATAACCGCGCTGTTGCTGTTTCAAGCTGAATAAAGCTGGTGTTGTTA
The DNA here is from genome assembly GCF_016835505.1 of Polypterus senegalus. Lineage (NCBI taxonomy): Eukaryota > Metazoa > Chordata > Cladistia > Polypteriformes > Polypteridae > Polypterus > Polypterus senegalus. Next base: position 117,464,697 of record NC_053155.1, on the reverse strand, counting down.
AAGTACTGAGACTCAGCTTCGTGTTTTGGGGCGTAAGACGGGGACTCGCGCTTCACAGCACACACGTGCACGCGCACACACAATTCTACAGTCACAATTCTGTAGTAAACAGTATACGCTCATACGGATGTTGACTATATGAGTGAGGCACGCAGACTCAGATGGAGAATAGGAGACGATTGCCCTCAAGAGAAGAGAAGAGAGAGAGAGACGTGTGGGCCAGCGAACGAGATAAGGAGAGAGAGAGAGAGACACATAGAGAGAGATAAGGAGAGACACGCGCAAGCGAGAGAGATAAGGAGAGAGAGAGACGCGAGCGAGCGAAAGATAAGGAGAGAGAGAACCATCAGCTCAGTTGTGATCAGATGACGCTTAGCAGACAAAGTGTATCCATACTACTCGTATTGCAAGACATCACTTGTTTATCAAGTCAAAATTTATTAAAAAATTTAGCTCGTCTTGCAAAGCACTCGTAAACCAAGTTACTTGCAAACCGAGGTTCCATTGTATCAGGAGTATCTGATACCTCTTTTATAGGTGAAATTCAGTTGGCATTACTGAAGACCATCATGAGAGACTTATTTTGTTTATTGCTCTTTCTCTCATCCAACATAGCAATTTCCCATGATTAACTTTACAGCGAATACGAGGCTGCAAACATAATAGTGCAAAGAATTGTTAAAGGATATAATCCCCTTCCCAGCAAGCACTGGAGCACAAAGAAACTAGTATGTACATACAGTATATAAACCCTTGCTACTTTTTTAAAATTAACTGCAATTCCTAAAGACTAGAAAAAAAGGCAATCTGGCAGATCCTAGTAACATTAATTTGAAATGTATCACTGATAAATTAATGGAAGCAGTTGTTAAAGAAAAACTTAAGCAGCACATGTCAGAACAAGTGTACTCTTTCTTAGGAACATGCGGTAGAATTCTGTGACGAAGCAACATGAGCAGTTTTTAAGATGCTTGCATACAGTATCATTTCTCTTGATTTTCAAAATGACTTGGATAAGGTGAGAGACTAGAGATCAGACTTAAAGAAGTTAAAATCACACTGTGAAGGTGGATGCAGAGTTGGATCAAACATAGAAAGCAAATGGTTATGACGAGGGATAAGTTCCCCCAATATAAAGTATGCATTCATCCCACTTTCCAGTACTTCCTTAGATATTTCTCTTACTTCTGTTGTATTTTTGACTGTCGCATTTTTTATATCCTTCTTTATAACTTAAATCCATCTCTACATTTTCATTCTTGCCACATCTGACTTCTTCTGCTGCCCTATCTTTAATGCCTATGTCTCAGCTCCATACATCATTGTTGATCTTGTCACTGTCTTAAAATCCTTACCTTTAACATTCTTCAGTCACTTAGTACTCCTCATACCTTCTTCTAATTGTTCCTTCCACACTGCACTCTGTGGATTATCGCTGCATCTAATTTTCCATCCTGGGCTTCCACTGACCCTAAGTATTTAAACTATCCGCTCTTTTCAATAGGTCTCCCTGCAGGCCAGCTTCTGAATCCTAATCATAACTAAACCTCAAATATTCTGTCTTCTTCCTGTTTATATTCAGTTCTCCATCTTTCAAAGCCCCTTTCCATTCTTCCATCTTCCTCTCCACTTTTCCTTTCTAGTGCTACACTGCATAGTGTCATCAGTAAAAAGCATGTGCCAGAGGGACTGGTCTTTTTTCCCCAAGAGTCAACACATCCATAAATAGAGCTAATGGCTTCAAAAACATGCAAAATTTGCAAATATATTGTATATGGCAAAAATACAATTTAATATATTAGGATTGATTTTGTTTGTGATAAGAAATAATTACCTAAAAATATCAACATATTTTCTGTCTGCTTTTAGGATATTAACCTACGAGTGAAGTGGCCAAATGACATTTACTACTCTGACTTGATGAAACTGGGTGGTGTTCTGGTTTCTTCGACAATAATTGGTTCAACATTTCATGCTCTAGTGGGTATGTTTCAGTAAGAATGTATTTGAGATTTTTTAGTTTGGTTTTCCAGGCATTTATTGAAGTTGGGCTCCTCTCAGTTCTTGAGACTGTTAAGATGATTAGCTAGCTCTATAGTGACAAGATCACACTATCTATCTATCTATCTATCTATCTATCTATCTATCTATCTATCTATCTATCTATCTATCTATCCATCCATCCATCCATCCATCCATCCATCCATCCAACTAGCAAAAAGAAAGCTAAGTCACTGGACTAAGATTGTCATTTACTTGTCAGTCTACATCCTCACTTGCTACAGTATATTTTCACATGCTCAAGGTAATGACTGAATGAGTAAGTATAAGCACTTGAAATATGGTTTCTGTTCAGAATTGCCAGGCTGACTTTTCAGAGTAGAAGCACTGCTTCTCTATATCAAGATTATCTTGTTGAAGTGGTTTGAGTACCATCATTTATAGATGGATGAGGTTTGGCACACTGGGAGAAGACAGAGAAGCTGATCCAGGGCACACTAGGGGATTATATTTCTTCATGACCCAGTAGTGTCTAAGAATTCCCTAGAAACTACTTTAGGAAGTTACTGGGGCCTGGTCAGCCAGCTCAGCATGCTACCACTTTGATCCTCAACAAGGAAAATAGAGTGAAAATCATAATAATGATGGTTTATTAGACAGATTATTAGCCTGTGTGAATGTGCTCTACAATGCACACTACCCTGTGCAGGGTTGGTTCATGTGTTATGATTGGTGATGTTGTTAAAGGCTTACAGACTTGGCAAATTTGAAATGCACAAATCAGGTTCTGTTAATGGATTCAAATATTTCTGTATTCTTTTTATAAGATTTTGATAAAATGTACTGTATGGTATACCCTTTTCATTTTATGTGTCAATTAATACAATTGGCAATATACGATTTCTGATTTTAATATAACGTTTGTGAATCCAATAATCCTGTTAGCATTATTTGCAAAGTAGTAACCAATAGTAGTATGGATGTCTTTCCATTGTAGTACACAGTAAAATAAGCTCATTTCTAAATCTGGAAAAGAGATAGCGAAACGTCCCATAGTTTTTAGTAATCCTGCAAATGGTGCAGTATCATCTACTGTACTTTATCTGATTTTAAAAAAATGTTAAGAAATACAGTTCTAAAATGTGTAAACTTTGTTCATAAAAATTCATGTGGATGCTATGCAATTTTAAGCATATTCTGCTCATTATTTTGAAAGTAAAATTTTATATCTAGAACTTAGCATAAAATACAGAATATTCAGTTTAACGATGCCCTGTGTTCTTTTATTTGATTAAATAAATAGATAGCTATATTTATGCTTCCTCTGTCATTCTACTCAGTCTCTTAATTTTTTTGATGTATTAGGAAAAGTACCTTTCTGTTTTTTTTTTCCATGGTTGTCTTTTTTTCTCAAGGTTGTGGATTTAACGTGAGCAACAGTAACCCTACTATTTGCATTAATGATCTCATAGTTCAGTATAACAAGGAAAATGGAAAAGATCTAAGCACTCTCTCAGTGGAACAGCTAATTAGTCGGACTGTAACTATACTTGAAAATCTTATAAGTACATTCCAGGAACAAGGCCCCAGTGGTGTCCTGCCTGTTTACTACAAGAGATGGATACACAGGTAATCTGCATTTACTGTCTGCTTTATAGTAAGACATGTTATTACGCATGTCAATTGTTTTTCTGTACTGTTTGTATTGTATTTGCACGTTTTTTTAAGACATTAGGTGTCTTAGCACGTTCTTTTTACTGTTAAAAAAGTTGTAGAAGAGTTGTGTATCTGTTTAACTACCTTTCTCATATAGGCCATGACGCAGTTTGTCTAATAGTAGCATTTGATGCAGTTCTTAATGCTGAGCTACTTTTTCAGATATAAGGTTTGATCAGTGGAATTATTTAGATAACAGGCATTGGCCATATTTTTGATTAACTACTTTCTTTAATCTATGTACACAAATATGCAAATATATACTTAAGTTTGTTTACTTCTCTAGTCCCTAATTTTGTAATTTATTTTTTAATTATTATGTTGCATTTTGATTAACACATGCAAGTAAGAACTCCACTGTACATTTTACACATGACAATAAATTGCCTATAATTTACTATTGATGCAATGTAATGAGATTTAGATCTTGATGTTGAAGCATAATGTAGTAAGTATTAAATAATACAGTGGAATTCTTTTAAAGCAACACATACCTTTACTTACAAGGCTGAATACCATTCAAATTTCAAAGAACTAGTTTTTCTAACCCACTTGCACAGAAGTTATGAATCATTGAAGGATGTCCAAGCTATAAGAGCAGATAAGATTTTTGTGATCAGTGTGTATAATGCCATTTGTAGGTAGTTGTGGCTTTCAAAACCAATGGCAAGATGTGTTGTACCTTGTAACTGACATATAATTATATACAGTATATATATGTAGGCTTCACCAATTTTTCAACGTTAATCCCTTTCTGAAGTCTTCTTCTGAAAATACATTTTTATAATGTGAATACCTAAGTATCATTAACTTAAATTGAAAAAAATTTAAAGCATTCCGGGCCCCCAGAAATTTCCCAAGTTTTTTCTATATAACACTGAAATACATCAAAATTGCCAGAGTTAATTTAATAACATTAGACATCAAAAATAACTAATAAGACATTGTCATTTATTAAATACTGTTAATAAAACTAATTGCCTATGCTTTATCACATCAGGTTTCACCCTTAAGGAATGACCGTTTGATCCTTCTTATCTTTTACAGCTTCACAATGTTTTTCTAGCTATGACACTCAGGGTAATGCAAGAAGATATGTGAGCAATTCATGTAATAAGCTTTGTGAAACAGGAACTGTGAATGCACAAGTAGAGCAGGCCACGGTCTCTTGTATATATGTATATATGTGTATATATATATATATATATATGTGTGTGTGTATATATATATGTGTGTATATATATATATACACTCACCTTAAGGATTATTAGGAACACCATTCTAATACGGTGTTTGACCCCCTTTCGCCTTCAGAACTGCCTTAATTCTACGTGGCATTGATTCAACAAGGTGCTGAAAGCATTCTTTAGAAATGTTGGCCCATATTGATAGGATAGCATCTTGCAGTTGATGGAGATTTGTGGGATGCACATCCAGGGAACGAAGCTCCGTTCCACCACATCCCAAAGATGCTCTATTGGGTTGAGATCTGGTGACTGTGGGGGCCATTTTAGTACAGTGAACTCATTGTCATGTTCAAGAAACCAATTTGAAATGATTCAAGCTTTGTGACATGGTGCATTATCCTGCTGGAAGTAGCCATCAGAGGATGGGTACATGGTGGTCATGAAGGGATGGACATGGTCAGAAACAATGCTTAGGTAGCCCGTGGCATTTAAACGATGCCCAATTGGCACTAAGGGGCCTAAAGTGTGCCAAGAAAACATCCCCCACACCATTACACCACCACCACCAGCCTGCACAGTGGTAACAAGGCATGATGGATCCATGTTCTCATTCTGGTTACGCCAAATTCTGACTCTACCATTTGAATGTCTCAACAGAAATCGAGACTCATCAGACCAGGCAACATTTTTCCAGTCTTCAACTGTCCAATTTTGGTGAGCTCGTGCAAATTGTAGCCTCTTTTTCCTATTTGTAGTGGAGATAAGTGGTACCCAGTGAGGTCTTCTGCTGTTGTAGCCCATCCGCCTCAAGGTTGTGCGTGTTGTGGCTTCACAAATGCTTTGCTGCATACCTCGGTTGTAACGAGTGCTTATTTCAGTCAAAGTTGCTCTTCTATCAGCTTGAATCAGTCGGCCCATTCTCCTCTGACTTCTAGCATCAACAAGGCATTTTCGCCCACAGGACTGCTGCATACTGGATGTTTTTCCCTTTTCACACCATTCTTTGTAAACCCTAGAAATGGTTGTGCGTGAAAATCCCAGTAACTGAGCAGATTGTAAAATACTCAGACCGGCCCGTCTGGCACCAACAACCATGCCATGCTCAAAATTGCTTAAATCACCTTTCTTTCCCATTCTGACATTCAGTTTGGAGTTCAGGAGATTGTCTTGACCAGGCCAACACCCCTAAATGCATTGAAGCAACTGCCATGTGATTGGTTGATTAGATAATTGCATTAATGAGAAATTGAACAGGTGTTTCTAATAATCATTTAGGTGAGTGTATATATATATATATGTGTGTGTGTGTGTATATATATATATATATATATATATATATATATATATATATATATATATATATATACACACATATATATACATATATACATTTTCCAACCCGCTGAATCCGAACACAGGGTCACGGGGGTCTGCTGGAGCTGGAGCCAGTCCCAGCCAACACAAGGCAGGAACCAATCCTAGGAAGGGTGCCAACCTACTGCAGATATATATATATATACACACACAGTATATCACAAAAGTGAGTACAACTCTCACATTTTTGTAAATATTTTATTATATCTTCATGGGACAACACTGACGATATAACATTTTCATACATTGTAAAGTAGTCAGTGTACAGCAGTGTAAATTTGCTGTCCCCTCAAAATAACTAAACACACAGCCATTAATGTCTAAACCATTGGCAACAAAAGTGAGAACACCCCTAAGTGAAAAATGTGCAGATTGTGCCCAATTAGCCATTTTCCCTCCCCGGTGTCATGTGACTCGTTAGTATTACAAACTCTCAGGTGAGAATGGGGAGCAGGTGTGTTAAATTTGGTGTTATCGCTCTCACACTCTCTCATACTGGTCACTGGAAATTCAACATGGGACCTCATGGCAAAGAACTCTCTGAGGATCTGAAAAAAAGAATTGTTGCTCTACATAAAGATGGCCTAGGCTATAAGAAGATTGCCAACACCCTAAAACTGAGTAGCAGCACTGTGACCAAGACCATACAGCAGTTTAACAGGACAGGTTCCACTCAGAACAGGCCTCACCATGGTCGACCAAAGAAGTTGAGTGCACATGCTCAACGTCATATCCAGAGGTTGTCTTTTGAAAATAGACGTACGAGTGCTGTCAGCATTGCTGAAGAGGTTGAAGGGATGAGGGGTCAGTGCTCAGACCATACGCCACACACTGCATCAAATTGGTCTGCATGGCTGTAATCCCAGAAGGAAGCCTCTTCTAAAGATGATGCACAAGAAAGCCCACAAACAGTTTGCTGAAGGCAATGTCCTGTGGTCTGATGAGACCAAGATAAACTTATTTGGTTCAGATGGTGTCAAGCATGTGTGGTGGCAACCAGGTGAGAAGTACAAAGACAAGTGTGTCTTGCCTACAGTCAAGCATGGTTGTGTGAGTGTCATGGTTTGGAGCATCATGAGTGCTGCCGGCACTAGGGAGCTACAGTTCTTTGTAGCCGTGACGTACTGAAATAGAGCATGATCCCCTCCCTTCGGAAACTGGGCCGCAGGGCAGTATTCCAACATAACGACCCCAAACACACCTCCAAGACGACCACTGCCTTACTAAAGAAACTGAGGGTAAAGGTGCTGGACTAGCCTAGCATGCCTCCAGACCTAAACCCTACTGAGCATCTGTGGGGCATCCTCAAACGAAAGGTGGAGGAGCGCAAGGTCTCTAATACCCACCAGCTCTGTGATGTTGTCATGGAGGAGTGGAAGAGGATTCCAGTGGCAACCTGTGAAGCTCTAGTGAGCTCCATGCCCAAGAGAGTTAAGGCAGTGCTGAAAATAATGGTGGTCACACAATATATTGACACTTCTGGCACAATTTGGACATTTTTCACTTAGGGGTGTACTCACTTTTGTTGCCAGCGGTTTAGACATTAATGGCTGTGTGTTGAGTTATTTTGAGGGGACAGCAAATTTACACTGTTATACAAGCTGTACACTGACTACTGTACTTTACATTGTATCAAAGTGTAATATCTTCAGTGTTGTCCCATGAAAAGATATAATAAAATATTTACAAAAATGTGAGGCATGTACTCACTTTTGTGAGATACTATACATATATACAGTGCATCCGGAAAGTATTCACAGCGCATCACTTTTTCCACATTTTGTTATGTTACAGCCTTATTCCAAAATGGATTAAACTCATTTTTTTCCTCAGAATTCTACACACAACACCCCATAATGACAACGTGAAAAAAGTTTACTTGAGTTTCTTGCAAATTTATTAAAAATGAAAAAACAGAGAAATCACATGTACATAAGTAATAATGTACATGGACCTTTGGCAGCAATTACGGCCTCAAGTCTTTTTGAATATGATGCCCATTCCTCTTTGCAGCACCTCTCAAGCTCCATCAGGTTGGATGGGAAGCGTTGGTGCACAGTCATTTTAAGATCTCTCCAGTCTGGGCTCTGGCTGGGCCACTCAAGGACATTCACAGAGTTGTCCTGAAGCCACACCTTTGATATCTTGGCTGTGTGCTTAGGGTCGTTGTCCTGCTGAAAGATGAACCATTGCCCCAGTCTGAGGTCAAGAGCGCTCTGGAGCAGGTTTTCATCCAAGATATCTCTGTACATTGTTGCAGTCATCTTTCCCTTTATCCTGACTAGTCTCCCAGTTCCTGCCACTGAAAAACATCCCCACAGCATGATGCTGCCACCACCATGCTTCACTGTAGGGATGGTATTGGCCTGGTGATGAGCAGTGCCTGGTTTCCTCCAAACGTGACGCCTGGCATTCACACCAAAGAGTTCAATCTTTGTCTCATCAGATCAGAGAATTGTGTTTCTCATGATCTGAGAGTCCTTCAGGTGCCTTTTGGCAAACTCCAGGTGGGCTGCCATGTGCCTTTTACTAAGGAGTGGCTTCCGTCTGGCCACTCTACCATACAGGCCTGATTGGTGGATTGCTGCAGAGATGGTTTCCTTCTGGAAGGTTCTCCTCTCTCCACAGAGGACCTCTGGAGCTCTGACAGAGTGACCATCGGGTTTTTGGTCACCTCCCTGACTAAGGCCCTTCTCCCCTGATCGCACAGTTTAGATGGCCGGCCAGCTCTAGGAAGAGTCCTGGTGGTTTTGAACTTCTTCCACTTACGGATGATGGAGACCACTGTGCTCATTGGGACCTTCAAAGCAGCAGAAATTTTTCTGTAACCTTCCCCAGATTTGTGCCTCGAGACAATACTAATACATTCCTTTGACTTCATGCTTGGTTTGTGCTCTGACATGAACTGTCAACTGTGGGACCTTTTATAGACAGGTGTGTGCCTTTCCAAATCATGTCCAATCAACTGAATTTACCACAGGTGGACACCAATTAAGCTGCAGAAACATCTCAAGGATGAGCAGGGGAAACAGGATGCACCGGAGCTCAATTTTGAGCTTCATGGCAAAGGCTGTGAATACTTAAGTACATGTGCTTTCTCAATTTTTTTTTTTTTTAATACATTTGCAAAAATCTCAAGTAAACTTTTTTCACGTTGTCATTATGGGGTGTTGTGTGTAGAATTCTGAGAGTTGCGCTGTGAATACTTTTCGGATGCACTGTATATATCTCTCTCTATATATAAAATCCTAAGCCTACAAGTGCAATGATTTTATGTCACATTTTATGCTTTAAATTGGGCTTATTTTAAAATCTATGTGTTTGGTATAATAATTCTTTTCAGAATTTTATCGAATTTTAATGTGATGTTGTTAGATCTTCAGATTCTTGTTTCGGTTTTTATAAACTAAAAAATATCAAGAAGTTAAATTCCATGAGACGAGACTTTGTGCCAAGAGATTTAACCACCTGGGGCCAGAAATAAAAGACAAAAAGTAGGACAGCTGCTGTACAGGCTTTTAAATGTTCGAAGCGCCATGCGAGATGCATATCACACGACACGGCACCAGCAGCTGATCGAGCAAACAGAAGGTAAAAAAAAAAAAACTGTATTGATGGGGTTTCAGAGTATCGATCGAGTCTCCTTGGGTTGCGTTCAGCCCCCCTCTTCACAACGCGAGCGGCAGAGATGTGAAGTGGCTGGTGCATAGCTCAGGCATCTTACAACATTTCGGATATATATAATTGGTTACATTTGTTTTTTGCCTTTCCAATTTTAGCACACACAGGTGAAGAGACTTACTCATGGTCATACAGTGTCAGTAGTGGAATTTGAACCTACAGCCTCAAGGGTTGAATTCCAGATAAATAAAATGATTTCCAGATGTCTCTTGTTTTATAGTTTAGCATTAGTCAAAGAAATTGTTTAAGTTAACTAAATTTTGTTTTTTTTAAACATCCAGTCAGAGCATATCTGATTTTTGTATATCTTATGGTGGTAAGTTTATTGTACAAATCATGAACCTTTTATTTTTTTTTTTTTTATAATATTGAAATGTCATTCTGCACATCTATCAGCGGTACCAAAGTACAGCTCTGGAGTGAACAAGGACCACAGGCAACAGTTACTGGTTTGGATGACTATGGATTCTTACAAGTTCAGAAGAGTGAGACAGATATTGTATCTGTTCAGCCGGATGGGAATTCCTTTGACATGCTACGAAATCTCATAATTACCAAAGAGCATTAAACATTGTTTTTTTTTTTGTGCCTACAAAGATTTTTATGATGTTTAAATATAGCAAGTTATTAGTGAGCTACGTTCAGTACTTAAAAAAGTTCTACAGTTGCATTTGTATTAAACACAGTACTTGTTTCAGCTTTTTAGAAATTCACTGTATTTACAAAAATTCTGTGTACACTATGTGTACATATACGTACTTAAAACAAATATATAAATAGGCAGAGCATAAATGAAAATAACTTTGTTTTTATGCATGATGCATTTTAACATTGTGAAAATATATTCATTTTATGTAAGGCTCCTAGCTATAACATTTAAAAGGTTATCAATTTGTCCTTTGTTGATCTGACTGCTTATATGCATTATTAATAATATATACAGTATCCTTGCATAAGTGTAATATGCTGTACATTTTGATTATACTGTTAACTTTCCCAAGTAAAGATCTTTAGTCTGTGAAGTGTACTCTTTATTGAGTGAATGTTTTGTTGATAATTATACTAATATTTTTCTTTAAAGTTACAGGTCATTTTCTTTGAAACCTCTGACATAGATCATTGCTGGACGTTTGGTAGTTGTGTGTCACCTGTGCATGATTGCTTTTTAGATGAGGACATCATACACAAAGTAGTTGCTGATGTGATGTTTCTGAATTCCACTAATAAACAAAAAGTTTTCAAATCCAATTTTATGTCACGTAAACAATTATTTTGATTATGTTAATATTTTGTGATTGAAAAACATGACTATTCTCTGTTGTTTGCATTTGTTTACTGTACCTGTATGTATATAGTCATGGAAAAGGTAATTACATCATCTTTCAATTTTATCTTTTTATGCATCATTTACAATTTATCTGGTCCACCCCAAATAATAAAAGTGAGACACACCTGTCTTAACTAGTCACCTGTATAAAAGACACCTGTCCACAGAATCAATCAATCAAGCAGACTCCACACTCTACAACATGGGAAAGACCAAAGAGCTGTCCAAGGATGTCAGAGACAAAATTGTAGACCTGCACAAGGCTGGAATGGGCTACAAAACCATTAGCAAGGATGGGAGAGAAGGTGACAACTGTTGGTGCGATTGTTCAAAATGGAAAGAGCACAAAATGACCATCAATCGACCTCGCTCTGGGGCTCCACGCAAGATCTCACCTCGTGGGGTGTCAATGGTTCTGAGAAAGGTGAAAAAGAATCCTAGAACTACACGGGAGGAGTTAGTTAATGACCTCAAATTAGCAGGGACCACAGTCACCAAGAAAGCCATTGGAAACACATTACACCGCAATGGATTAAAATCCTGCAGGGCTCGCAAGGTCCCCTGCTCAAGAAGGCACATGTGCAGGCCGTCTGAAGTTTGCCAATGAACACCTGAATGATTCAGAGAGTGACTGGGAGAAGGTGCTGTGGTCTGATGAGACCAAAATAGAGCTCTTTGGCATTAACTCAACTCGCTGTGTTTGGAGGAAGAAAAATGCTGCCTATGACCCCCAAAACACCGTCAAGCATGGGGGTGGAAACATTTTGCTTTGGGGGTGTTTTTCTGCTAAGGGCACAGGACAACTTAATCGTATTAACAGGAAAATGGACGGAGCCATGTATCGTGAAATCCTGAGCGACAATCTCCTTCCCTCTGCCAGGAAACTGAAAATGGGTCGTGGATGGGTGTTCCAGCACCACAATGACCCAAAACATACAGCAAAGGCAACAAAGGAGTGTCTCAAGAAGAAGCACATTAAGGTCATGGAGTGGCCTAGTCAGTCTCGGACCTTAATCCAATAGAAAACCTATGGAGGGAGCTCAAGCTCAGAGTAGCACAGAAACAGCCTCGAAACCTTAGGGATTTAGAGATGATCTGCAAAGAGGAGTGGACCAACATTCCTGCATATCTAACATAACAGAAACAACAGCATTTACTATTGCTACTGCATGTTAGCTTATTTATTTTTGCAATTAAGTAGTGACAAAGTAAAATCAGTTGTATGTTGTTTGTCACTAAGACAGGTATAATTTTAAGACTTGATGAAGACTGCATTATTCTTAGTCATGCTCTGATATGTAAAACCATAGAACTAGAAAAGGGTGTACCTATATGTTTACATAAAGGTGAAGGTGTGTGTATGCTTGACCATGAATAATTGTTGCTTTGCTGTTGGCTTGTAGATTGCAGAACCTTAATGTGGATTTAAAAAGAATACATATTGTTTTGTATTTCTTTTAAAATTTACTTATATTTAGTGTAAATTTGTCTGTTATTAATGAATGTCTTAGTATGTTAAAATAAATCACTTGGTTTTATTATTCTGAATAGGTCAAATAGTTTTTTTAGAAGCAAATGCTTTGCTCTGTTTCAGTGCTAAAAGATACTTAATTTGTCATGACTCCTTTAATGTGACAGATTTCTGTGAATTGACACCTTGCATTTTCAAGTATTGTTTCTTTAAGTCAGTTTTTATAGAACATTTTTGATTATGGTACCTCTGTACTTTTACTGATTTTACTTGTATTACATGTGCTCCCTAGAATTAAACAGTAGTGCTCAGTTGTTTAACTGAATTTGATTGAGATTCTTTGCTACAAAGCCATATTGTGCATAATCTGTATTATTGTACCAATTTAAAAAGGATCAATTACTTAAACAAATCAAAATAATTATAAAACTGCATTTTTACAGCCTCCCAACCCTGAATCAAATTATGTGAATCTGAGAATGTGTATACTGTATTATTTTTTTACACTTGTAATTTCATGTTGCATTTACTGTTGACAGCTGTACAATACTTTAATTTTCTATCTTCAGAACTGTAATAATTCACATAAAGTGAGTAGCTCTGCTTTAAAGTGATATTTTTGACAATATCCTCTATCTAATTTTTAGCATTGGCATCTTCTAGCAATGTGTATATTTAACTTTCAGAATCTAATATGCTTTATATGTGTTTCTAGAGTCTTTTACACTACTCAAACATATATATTCATCCAAGCCTCTATACTTTGTAACAAATGGTCGTTTTTGGTCTTAAAATGTAATTGATATTAAGAGAATGTCACATCCTAGCGTATTCCCAAAAGCTAATCGTGTTGCTTAAACATATACTGTAATATAACAAAAAACTATGCTAAACATAATTTCCCTTAGTTGTAAAAATAATTTAAAGCTTTCTGCACACTTCTTTATTATTTCAGTGTAGCTAATTTTATAAATCATGGAGACACGGTAATCTTTATTTGTGAAAACTCCCAAATTTACTATGTGCTAGTTTTGATGAACTTTCAAACAATTCAATCGTACTTTTTCTGTTGCTAAATTATATAAACTGTAAATAAAACAGTATTTAAAATAACTTTGTCAAACTTTATTCTTTAAAAAACTAATTGGCTCTTTACAAAATAATACAAAAGTTGTCTTTACTTGTATTAAGTGAATATAAGCTATTTCACTAGACCAGTTGCTGTTGTCTGTCTGGAGCATGTCCTGGTTGCTGTAGCCAGAAACTAATTTTGAATTGGAGCATCAGTGTTTCACACAGCACAACAGAGTACCTCAAGATTAAAGTTATAAACACACACACACACACACACACACACACACACACAACCAAACACTGGGATTACATGCAGATTCCACACTGACATTCACTTTGAGGGATTCAAGCCCAGTATCTGGAAACTTTCACTGTCCTACTTAATTTGTATGTCAGAAAGTTTTAATCTTGACGTTAACATTTTTACTAAGTCTAACAAAATTCTTTCGGGTCTTTGTTTTTAAATTTAAATAGATATTTCATTTTGTTTTCTCATTGTATTTATTTTAGCTGTGTAGTGTGCTAAAATTGTGTTCAACATTTACATACCTTAAAAGTAAGTTAACTTTGTCATTACTATGAAATATACAGTCTAAAACTAGTACTTCTGTTACACTCTTTGGTCCAAGCAGCATGCTGGGGGAATGGTTAATGTTCAAGGATCCAATTCACATCCTTCATTTTAACTCCTCCTTCTTACTACTGTCTGTGTGAGGTTTGCTCTCCCCATATTAGTGTTTCTTTTTAAGGTGTTTACCCTTTGCACTGTGCTGTGAGGATAGGCTGTGGCCCTACCTGACTCGCAATTGAAATAACCTTCTTTGAGAATGGATATGTGGCAATCAAAGTGTTTTGAGTCTGAACCTGAAAGGTTTTTTCCCCCAGTCTTGATCTTATAAGCGACAAGATCACCCAAGGTCTGGCAGGCTTTTAATATCTATTGTAGAAGAAAATGTTGCCACTGTGGTGCAAATCAAAGAGTTCTGCTGCATAAGACAGCAGACACTATAGAAAGTAGCATTAAGCCAGTTAAACCCATTCTTGGCATAAAGTAAAATATGAACATGGTCTGTGCATTTGGTGCCCAAATATTTTATACCTGATTTGAAGTTTCACCACAGTCAGTGCCCCAAGGAGAAGTTTAAACTAATGAATATGGACTGAAAGTAATTTAGTAATCATTTCATAATTGGATTTATAATTTGTTTATTATCAAATCAAAATGATGAAAGTGTGGTGATTCTCCAATTACAAACAAATTCAGGGTTCATACAGGTATTTGAAAAATTATATACACTATTTTTGTTATGTTGAAGGGCTTAGTTTACATTAATTACATACCTCAAAAGGCCCACATAACCGGGTTAGTGTTAAGTTTATTTTGGTTAGTAGTTGCAGTACTCGGTCATGGAAAAGTGGAGGGGAAGAATGTGAAATAGCACCTTTCTGTTTCACAAACACCTCTGAAGGGGTCTGAGGAAAAGAGTCTCCAATTTTCAGACCCATCTCTTGCTTCACAGTAGTCTGAGACCACTTGGTCTGGCTCGCTCTCTTTGTTATGATACCAGTGTTTATTAATTTGTTATAAGAATTTCTGCATGGATTTCAGTGATCTGTGGAGTCTAATTGGGGATTTTGGGATTCAAGAATTTTGAATTTCACCTTACTTTTTTATATAGAGAGTTATTGACAAATTTAAAAATATGTCATCCTTGTTTTGTTATGAATGCCATCATTTTGAAACTTCAGTGTCTGTCGTCTCCATGATCTTTCCCGGTATTCACCAGTTTGTTCTTCACTTGTGACATCACAATAGCAGTGGTATAATGACAGGCATGGTGTTTGTGGGGGATAAAAATCCTTTGCTACTTGTGTTCTTAAAATTGCCTTTTCTATTTTTCCTTCTTAAGATATTTTTGCTCTGTTCCTGGTTTTTGACTTATAACTCTTAACTTTGATGAAAGATTGATTTGACTTACAGCTTTGTCATTGGATTGTTTTTTTATTATGTGCATCTCCCAATAATTTAATCTCTCATACTGTCTCTTGTGAGTTAAGTTCGGTCATCTTTTGCCACTGCAATTCAGTCAAGGAAAATAACTCCATATGGTCTGATCTAGAGCTAAGAAAAGATCAGCAATCAAATAGTCTGCATATCAAATGTCTTATATAAGTACAGTATATAGTGCAATATGTGTAAATTCCGTGTATATCCAGTGGATTCAGAAAGAAATTCTGACTTCTTCAATTTTTGCACATTTTTTGTGTAGTAGACTTAATTTTAAATTGATACATATGCCATTTTTTTCCAACCCATCTACAGTATATTATCACCTGCCCATTTCTGTTATTTAGCCAGGTTTCTGTTATTAGTTATGTGCTTCATAATTTAATATCAGCTGCTTTTTTATTCTTAATACTCCTATGATTAAGGCAAGCATTTTTTAAATTATTACTTATTCTAATATGGCACTTTAACTTTGGGCTAGAAATTAAGTTACTCTGTTCAATTGATATTACACTACTTTTGATCTATTGATGAGTTCTAACCTTCTGTCCTCCCATTCCCCACTTTAAACAATTCTCAGCTAACCCACTCTTATGCTCCTCCCAAACACGTTGGTGCCCCCTCCATTTCAAATGTAACTTGCCATGGCGGAGCAGGTCTCACCTGTTCCTGGAGGAATCCCAATGACCCTTAGACCTGTACGCTTCTGTCCTATAGGTTGTATTATGCCAAAGATGTATTATTTTTGGAGGGCTCCTTATTTAGGATTTGCATTATTTTTTTTTTTTAAAGAATGACGTAATATTACAGTTACGTGCTGAACAAAAATCTTTTTATCATCCCCTCTAGTCTTAAAAATGACATTCTATTAAGATAAATATCAAGGCCCCAGTTTATTTCTAGCCCAAATGAATGAAAACATATCTTGACTCTTCTGTATATTCTCACACTATCAGATGTCAAGTGTGACGTTAGAAACCAGCATGCAGACATAAAGCCCATCCATAAAACAATCTGAATGTCTAAAGCAGTCACAGTCTTAATAGAGTCAGTCAATATTAAATGTTTTCTCCAAATAATGAAAGCTTTACACTGAATGGCTTTGTTCCTTGTAAGCAAACAAATGAAGCCTCTCAAGTGGCAACCTGAAAAGTGTTTTTTCTTTGTACCTGTACAATAAACACTTTACAGTAATAGTCTGTCTGTAATTAACACTTTCTTTTTTAACACCATTTTATTGGGGTGTACATAGTCTTTTAATCTAGAAAAAAGTAAACATGTACAAAGTCAGATATTTTTATTGGGAAATGTAGATTATACCTTAATCAATTCTGTTCTGTTTTTTTCTGCTTTCCCTATTCAGTTTTTATTCAGATTACAAAAAATTGATCTATTCTACTATGATGTTACATCTGATTTTTTTCTACATGCTATATCATGTATTATGTGAACTGATAGATACAGTAAGTATACAAAACTTAAAAAATGTTAACAGATCTTATTTTTAAATTTTAGGTAAGCAGAATGCCAAATAAATATTTTCTTCCATAATGGTTTGTGGACTTTGTCCTGAAGGTCTGAGGATTATTCAGCATCATTGAAAGTAAAGACCTGGTGCAATATTAAAACTACTAGAGAAGAGGAAATGTGAGAGTGTGCCTAGCTGGAAGAGAGGTTTTTATTTTTTTCCTGTGGTAGAAGAAGTTAAATAATGAATACAAGCTTTAAAACGTTCTGGTATCACCCAGAGTTTTAATAAACTTATCATGAGTCAATGTTGAATTTCATTTTTGTTTACTTATCTTTGCACCCTTTAAACTGTGAGTTTGGGGTTTTTAAACTACAAGGGTATCATTGCTCATGTTTGTTTTGTGATCAGATTTTCACAGTACTATTTATTTTGATGGCATTTTGGATGCAGTTTCATACCAGACTAGGAAGTTGCCATTTTTGCGCTTTTTGTTTTGATCAAGTCAGGTTACTAGGTAGCATGGCTTTGGGAGTCATGACTCCAATGTCAAATACAGAAACAAGTTAAAAGCTCATCCAGGGTCGCCATTCTGTATATGAGTTTGACAGATAAAAACTGAAGACTTTGTTGTGCTTTCTCTTGATTTGCATTTATTCTGGCAACAATTCTTTGCTTTTCTTTGCCTGCGATTTTTCATGTTTTTGGTTTTGGCTGTGATGAACAGCTTGTGTTCCCAGTTTTTGACTCCTGCACATTCCACTTCCTGATCTTTCTATTAAATAAATAGTATTCCATCAGCTCAGGAACAGCACAATACTGGAGAATCAAGTTCATAAAGAGTATTAATATTGCAGCGCAATTGTGAATATATATGAGACACATCAGCATTTTACTTTCAAAGCCCTTTCCAGCATTTTAAAATTTTGTTTGTCACACACTTCAGAATTTTCATTGTAGACAATGGAGCGAGGCGTCAGTCCCTGCCAATTCTTATGTAATAGTAGATGTACATGGCTTAGCTGCATATTTGTTAAACATAAAGTTTACAGAACTTAAGTTCTATTACTCTCTGTTTCCAAAAAGTGTGTTTTGCTGCTGTTTACACAGTGATTAGAAATATGCAGCATTTTAAATTGGTATCAAAGAGTAAATAGAAACCCATTATATATTATTAGTAACTATTAATTTGTCTGAGGTGAAATAGTAGAGTTGAGATTTTGCACTTTCTCAGAACGCCAGAATTACAATTTCATTTATAAATGGGTGAGAGTAAATATCTTAACCCTGCAAAGTATGTCTTTTGAATATATATATATATATATTTTTATTTCTGCCAGGTAAGTTTAATGTAATCGCACACACAATTGTGTATATTTCACACTGTGCATGTTAATCTGGTACCTTTCTGAATGCAGTTAACAAACCTACAGATGCATATTAGCATCACTTAGAGTGGTTTGTTTTTAGGTGTAGCAGGATCATTAAATATGCATTAAGAAAATGTTGTTAGTCATTTAAGAAAAAAGCAAAAAATATAAAATACAATTATCACATTTACCAGAGAACATGAAGCAGTAGCACACTAGCACATTCACATCAGCTGATGAAAAAGCTATTAACATTGTGCACAGAGGTTTAAATCATCCACATTTTCATTTTTCTTTGTGATGCTACTGAGGGGGGAGTTAAAAGGCAAAATGTGAGTATTGCCATGTTGGAAAAAAGGACTGAGAAGATCTATTGTCTGAAGTATTGTGCTGTTTGCTGCGTATACTCTATAACCACACAAACTAATATCACATCCTACCTTCAAAAACACATCTTTTCCCAATTTTTTAAATTAACCACAGTAGCATATACTGTAAATGTGTGCATGTATGTGTTCATTCAAATAACATCAAGTGTAACTTAAGCACTTTTAGCAGCCCCAGTACTGCATATGGCATGTATACTTTAATATCATATGAAATTAAGCTTGCTGATTGATGCCCTTAGACACAAGTACATTCCATATTGTTGAGAAATGTGCTGAGAAATGGAGTTCATGCCTCAACACTTTGTTTAAATTTACCATTATGTCAGTCCAATTAGGTCCTTTGTTTCCTTGATGGTTTATTGCCCATCTCCATTCCCACAGTATAGAAACACTCTTAGTACACGTTTTTTCTCTTTTTTTAACCACCAAGTCCAGGTAATCATTAAAGGAGCACAAAATGAAGTCCTGGTGTTTGCTAACTACACAGTTTCATGTTTCATGTGATCTTCAATATAATGGTCCTCCTGGTCAAAACCACTTGCATATCTAGCTAAAGAATATGTCTGTTTTGAATTTCTTTTAAATAAATGTTCCTTTGCAAAAGGATTTTGGTGTGTGTGTGTGTATATATATATATATATATATATATATATATATATATATACACTGCTCACAAAAATTAAAGGAACACATTAGATACATCAGATCTCAATATGAAGTTGGATATCTATACAAATAACGACAGGGTGTCTTATGAACAAAAGGATGCCAAGTCTTTTAATGGAAATAAAAGTTTTCTGCCTACAGAGGGCTCAATTGTGTAGACACCCTAAAATCAGAGTGAAATGAAGATGTGGCAGGCTAGTCCATTTTTCAAAAACTTAATTTCTGCTACTCAAAATGCTTTTCAGTATCTTGTGTGGCCCCATGAGCTTGTATGCATGCTTGACAACGTCGGGCATGCTCCTAATGAGACGACGGATGGTGTCTTGTGGCATTTCCTCCCAGATCTGTATGAGGGCATCCCTGAGCTGTTGTACAGTCTGAGGAGCAACCTGGCGGCGCCTAATGGACCGAAACATAATGTCCCACAGATGTTCTATTGGGTTTAAGTCAGGGGATCGTGAAGGCCATTCAATTGTTTCAATTCCTTCATCCTCCAGGTACTGCCTGCATACTCTTGCCACATGAGGCCGGGCATTGTCGTGCATTAGGAGGAAACCAGGACCTACTGCACCAGCGTAGGGTCTGACAATGGGTCCAAGGATTTCATCCTGATACCTAATGGCAGTCAAGATGCCGTTGTCTAGCCTGTAGAGGTCTGTGAGTCGCTCCATGGATATGCCTCCAAGATCATCACTGACCCACCACCAAACCAGTCATGCTAAATGATGTTACAGGCAGCATAATATTCTCCATGGCTTCTCCTGACCCTTTCACGTCTTTCACATATACTCAGGGTGAACCTGCTCTCATCTGTGAAAAGCACAGGACGCCAGTGGTGGACCTGCCAATTCTGGTATTCTATGGCAAATGCCAATTGAGCTCCCCGGTGCTGTGCAGTGAGCACAGGGCGTAGTAGACATTTGGGCCCTCAGGCAACCCTCATGAAGTCTGTTTCTGATTGTTTGGTCAGAGACATTCACACCAGTGGCCTGCTGGAGGTCATTTTGTAGGGCTCTGGCAGTGCTCATCCTGTTCCTCCTTGCCCAAAGGAGCAGATACTGGTCCTGCTGATGGGTTATGGACCTTCTATGGCCCTCTCCAGCTCTCCTAGAGTAACTGCTTGTCTCCTAGAATCTCCTCCATGCCCTTGAGACTGTGCAGGGAGACACAGCAAACCTTCTGGCAATGACACGTATTGATGTGCCATCCTGGAGAAGTTGGACTACCTGTGCAACCTCTGTAGGGTCCAGGTATCACCTCGTGCTACCAGTAGTGACACTGACTGTAGCCAAATGCAAAACTAGTGAAGAAACAGTCAGAAAAGATGAGGAGGGAAAAATGTCAGTGGCCTCCACCTGTTAAACCATTCCTGTTTTGGGGGTCATCTCATTGTTGCCCCTCTAGTGCATCTGTTGTTAATTTCATTAACACCACAGCAGCTGAAACTGATTAACAACCCCCTCTGCTACTTAACTGACCAGATTAATATCCCATAAGTTTCATTGACTTTATGCTATGTTCCTTTAATTCTTTTGAGCAGTATATACTGTATACTTCACGTCTCTGCCACTTGCATATGTGGATTTCACTTTCACCAAACAACAAAACTTTTAATTTTCGCAGATGGGCCCTTTCGTTGGGAAGAAACACTACTTTTCCCTGATGGCAGCACGAGTTAGACGATTTACAAGCTTCCAATTTAAATTTTAAAGCCAAACAACATCTCTCACCTCTGTCCATATATTTGATCTCTTTTCACTATTCCGTAATTTCACCGAGTAATAATTTCTGTTTGTTAGTGCTATTGCAATCTTTAACTATCAGTTTTTCGAGACTTTTTAATTTTAGTACTTTCATAATCTCTAACCTGCTCTGCCTTTATGTTTCATATTTGCATTAGAGGTTTTGGTTGTGTTTTACGTTTTTGTTTTTTTTGGCTTTGAAATTCACATGCAAATACTTTTTGAACTTTTACTGTGTAACACTTATGTAAAAACAATATTTGGAATTACCTTTTCGTCAATATCGCATTGAATTTTGAGTCCGTGTTTGGACTTGCATCGTGACAACGCAATGTATAACTGCCCGTGAGTGAATATTGTTTCTTCCTCTCTACATGAACTGTGTCTGACAATGGCATTCACACGACTGAGAAATGATTGTACTGTGTGCATGTTTGTAAATGTTTCAGATGTGGGCAGGACTTTTCTAAATCTCTTTGCATAAAGTCTTGTCTCGCAGGACTAAATGATCTATCACGGGTCTTTAAGTCATCTCTGAGGATATTTTGTCGTAGGATTCTCATTTATAATAGAAATATATGTTGTAAGTTGATGGACGCTTGAGGGCACTGTTGCCCCATAAAACTCAACAGACCAATGCAGACACTGGTTTAAAAGCACCCAGAAGTATTTTAATTTTCTTCTTAAAAGTGCCCCAAAGCACCTCCACCACCATAAATCAATAAGCACAATCACAATACACTACAATAAGCCAATCCTTCACTCCCAGCAACTCCATCACTCTCCCACCCAACTCCGGCTCAGCTTGCTGGGTCCTTTAAATAGTCCTTGACCCAGAAGTGCTCCTGTCCTTCTGTCCATGTGATTCCATAGCACTTCCGGGGTCAGATAAAGACATTTTTCTTCAGCTCGGAAGTACTTCTGTTTCTCTGTCATTGTAACTTGGGAGTACTTCTGGGCTATTGGGAAAATAAAAATCCCCGCGTTTCCCTGCAGTGTCCCACGATGGCACCCACAGCACCCAGCAGGGCTATGAAGCCGAACTCCATCTCCCATGGTGCCCGGTGGGAATCCGGGACACCTCCATGCTGCTGGGAAGATGCCATCTAGTGTCTTGGATATGTCGGCTGGGATGAGCTGCCTGGCTGTCCATCACAAAATATATATACTGTATATACAGTGCATCTGGAAAGTATTCACAGCGCATCACTTTTTCCACATTTTATGTTACAGCCTTATTCCAAAATGGATTAAATTCATTTTTTTCCTCAGAATAGTACCCACAACACCCCATAATGACAATGTGAAAAAAGTTTATTTGAGATTTTTGCAAATGTATTAAAAATAAAAAAATTGAGAAAGTACATGCACATAAGTATTCACAGCCTTTGCCATGAAGCTCAAAATTGAGCTCAGGTGCATCATGTTTCCCCTGATCATCCTTGAGATGTTTCTGCAGCTTAATTGGAGTTTACCTGTGGTAAATTCAGTTGATTGGACATGATTTGGAAAGGCACACACCTGTCTATAATAAGGTCCCACAGTTGACAATTCATGTCAGAGCAGAAACCAAGCATAAAGTCAAAGGAGTTGTCTCGAGGCACCAATCTGGGGAAGGTTACAGAAAAATTTCTGCTGCTTTGAAGGTCCCAATGAGCACAGTGGCATCCATCATCCATAAGTGGAAGAAGTTCGAAACCACCAGGACTCTTCCTAGAGCTGGCCGGCCATCTAAACTGAGCGATTGGTGGAGAAGGGCCTTAGTCAGGGAGGTTACAAAGAACCCAATGGTCCTCTGTGGAGACAGGAGAACCTTCCAGAAGGACAACCATCTCTGCAGCAATCCACCAATCAGGCCTGTATGGTAGAGTGGCCAGACGGAAGCCACTCCTTAGTAAAAGGCACATGGCAGCCCACTTTGAGTTTGCCAAAAGGCACCTGAAGGACTCACAGACCATGAGAAACAAAATTCTGATGAGACAAAGATTGAACTCTTTGTGAATGCCAGGCGTTACATTTGTAGGAAACCAGGCACCGCTCATCAACAGGCCAATACCATCCCTACAGTGTAGCATAGTGGTTGTGGCATCGTGCTTTGTGGATGTTTTTCAGCGGCAGGAACTGGGAGGCTAGTCAGGATAAAGGGAAAGATGACTGCAGCAATGTGCAGAGAAATCCTGGATGAAAACCTGCTCCAGAGCGCTCTTGACCTCAGACTGGGGCTACGGTTCATCTTTCAGCAGGACAACGACCCTAAGCACACAGCCAAGATTTCAAAAGAATGGCTTGAGGACAACTCTGTGAATGTCCTTGAGTGGCCCAGCCAGAGCCCAGACTTGAATCCGATTGAATATCTCTAGAGAGATCTTAAAATGGCTGTACACCGATGCTTCCCATCCAACCTGATGGTGCTTGAGAGGTACGGCAAAGAGGAATGAGCGAAACTGGCCAAGGATAGGTGTGCCAAGCTTGTGGCATCATATTCAAAAAGACTTTTGAGGCTGTAATTTGTGCCAAAGGTGCATCGAAAAAGTATTGAGCAAAGGCTGTGAATACTTTATGTACATGTGATTTCTCATTTTTTTTTATTTTTAATAAATTTGTAAAAACCTCAAGTACACTTTTTTCACGTTGTCATTATGGGGTGTTGTGTGTAGAATTCTGAGGAAAAAAATTAGTTTAATCCATTTTGGAATAAGGCTGTAACATAACAAAATGTGGAAAAAGTGATGCGCTGTGAATACTTTCCGGATGCACTGTATGTATGTATGTGTATATATATATATATATATATATATATATATATAAATAAAATAATAAAAGGCATAGCCCTCACTGACTGACTCACTGACTGACTCATCACTAATTCTCCAACTTCCCATGTAGGTAGAAAGTTGAAATTTGGCAGGCTTATTCCTTACAGCTTACTTACAAAAGTTAAGGAGGTTTCATTTCGAAATTCTACATGTAACGGTCGACAACGTCTGCCATGTTGAACTTTCTTATTTATGGCCCCATCTTCACGAAATTTGGTAAGCGGCTTCCCTGCACTAACCGAAACCGATGTACTTACTTATTTTGATGGTATGACGCCACTGTCGGCCGCCATATTGAACTTTCCAACGTCACCAATTTTCAAACTTCCTGTGTAGGTAGAAGGCTGACCCCATCTTCACGAAATTTGGTAGGTGGCTTCCCTGCGCTAACCAAAACCGATGTACGTACTTATTTCAGTGGTATGACGCCACTGTCGGCCGCAATATTGAATTTTCCAAACGTCACTAATTCTCCAACTTCCCGTGTAGGTAGAAGGCTGAAATTTGGCAGGCGCATTCCTTACAGCTTACTTACAAAAGTTAAGCAGGTTTCTTTTCGAAATTCTACGCATAACGGTCATAACGATCAACAACGTCCGCCATATTGAACTTTCTTATTCATGGCTTCATCTTCACGAAATTTGGTAGGCAGCTTCCCTGCGCTAACCGAAACCAATGTACAGTAATTCCTCGCTATATCGTGCTTCGACTTTCGCGGCTTCACTCTATCGCGGATTTTAAATGTAAGCACATCTAAATATATATCACGGGTTTTTCGCTGGTTCGCGGATTTCTGCGGACAATGGGTCTTTTAATTTATGCTACACGCTTCCTCAGTTTGTTTGCCCTGTTGATTTCATACAAGGGACGCTATTGGCGGATGGCTTAGAAGCTACCCAATCAAAGCATGTATTACATATTAACTAAAACTCCACAATGCTATGATATGCATCCCGCGCGGAGCTTGTTTGCTTGTCTCTGCCTCTGTCTCACCCTCTCTGACATTCTCTGCACCTGACGGAGGGGCTGTGAGCAGAGGTGCTGTTTGCACAGGAGCTGTTTGCCTAGTGGATACGGACACACCTCTAAGAAATGCCGCTTTATTGCGGTGCTTGCAAAAGAACACTTATTGATTTTTTGATGGTTTGCTTTAATCTCGCTCTCTCTCTCTCTCTTTGATGTTCCATGCGCCTGACGGAGGAGATGAGAGCAGAGGGGCTGTTTGCTTAGAAGATACTGACGCTCCTCTAAAAAATGCCGCGGCAAACTTAAAAGCACACCTATTGATTTTTTGATTGTTTGCTTTTTTTTGCAAGCGCTCTCTCTCTCTCTCTCTCTGAAATTCTCTGCTCCTGAAGAGAAGATCCATTTGCATTCTTTTAATTGTGAGAAAGAACTGTCATCTTTGTCTTGTCATGGAGCACAGTTTAAACTTTTGACTAAAGGGTGTTATTTCATGTCTAGAGGGCTCTAATAATGTTAACAGTGTGGGAGAGTTTATAAGGGCTTAAAATATATAAAAATAACTACACAAACATATGGTTTCTACTTCGCGGATTTTCATCTACCCACGATCGAGGAGGGATTACTGTACAGACTTATTTCGGTGGTATGATGCCACTGTCGGCCGCCATATTGAACTTTCCAACATCACTAATTCTCCAACTTCCCGTGTAGGTAGAAGGCTGAAATTTGGCAGGCCCATTCCTTACAGCTTACTTACAACAATTAAGCAGGTTTCATTTCGAAATTCTATGCGTAACGGTCATAACGGTCAACAACATCCGCCATGTTGAACTTTCTTATTTACGGCCCCATCTTCACGAAATTTGGTAGGTGGATTCCCTGAGCTAACCGAAACCAATGTACGTACTTATATCGGTGGTATGACGCCACTGTCAGCCGCCATATTGAATTTTCCAACATCACTAATTCTCCAACTTCCCGTATAGGTAGAAGGTTGAAATTTGGCAGGCTCATTCCTTACAGCTTACTTACAAAAGTTAAGCAGGTTTCATTTCGAAATTCTACGCGTAATGGTCATAACGGTCAACAACGTCCACCATGTTGAACTTTCTTATTTATGGCCCCATCTTCTCGAAATTTGGTAGGCGGCTTCCCTGCACTAACCGAAACCAATGTACATACTTATTTCGGTGGTATGATGCCACTGTCGGCCGCCATATTGAACTTTTCAACAGTCTTTGTTACTTATGGGCCCCTCTTCAAGAAATTTGGTACACGGGTTCCCAACGCTAACTGAATCGTACTTACGTACATATATACGTCCATAGCCTGCAGCTCGGTCACCGTGTGAGGCGCTGTTGGGTCCCCCATCCCAACGCCTCCCACGTTGTTGGCTGCCTGCCTATATAAGGTTGTCCGTCGCTCCAGTCTCTACATTCCCTTCCTTGCTTCGCCACGGGATTCACATCTCCCTACTGATAACTACAGCCTTTTTGTTTAATCCACGGCTTCCCCGCTGTTTTATTGTTTGTTTATTACAATTATAGTTATTGTATAGGTATTTTAGACTTACTTGACATTGCTCAGGTACCCATTTCCTTTATCATTCCAACTGTACCCCCATTAACATGTCTATCGAGATGATCACTATCGATCAAAGAACTATCACTTACTGAGTGGTTTCCATGCCCGGAGATGGCACCTACCTTTTCCATTCTCTGTGTTACATATTGCACGGCCATATCAGGCTCACTCTTGATATCCGGAGGAACATTGTGTCTTATGTATTGAATGACTGGGACAGGTTCAAGGTGTGGACTGATGACGGTACAGGAGATAATTATACTACACAGGAGCACTAGAAGAGTGAAATGCTTAAGCCCTTCACCTATAGTTCTGCATGTGAGTTGATGGCTGGCGCTGAATTGTTCGGTTGTCGCTTTCAAGTGTACCGAAATGGCCAAATATTTTACACCTTTCGACAACCGCCAATGCCTCTTAAACATCTTAGATTCACAGGTGACGATTTCAGTAGTGGACACTTTGATGTTTATGAATGTTTAAACTCTCAAAAGCTGGATGTGATTTTATCGATGAAACCGGTTGTATACTTACAACGCTTGACAGATGCAGAATGTCACTTCAATACAACAAATCCTGCAAATACTGTCATAATTGAAACAAACCATGAAACTCCAACCGATTATGACAGCAGCAATCCAAGCTGTGAGATTTGAGACAAGATTACTGTTCACATGGCCAACTGTAAGTTGCATACTCAAGAGTAAGCTCAGTGCACAGCTTGGTCATATTACAACCGGAGGGCCGAACTCACAATGTGGTATACAAAGAGATCCTTAACAAATAATTATTGGCATATTTTCCCTCAGTTTAAAAAGGTTAAATTTTCTTCTTAATAAAAATTTTAATGCAGTACTTTGCATGGCTGGTATATTATATATATATATATATATATATATATATATATATATATATATATATATATATAATGTGTATGTATGTGTGTGTGTATGTATGTACAGTATGTATGTGTATATATATAGAGATATAGATATACTGTATATAGATATTATATATATATATAGATATATATATATACATATTAGATATATAGATATATATACTGTATATATAATGTGTGTGTATGTATGTATGTGCATATATATATATGTGTATATATATATATATATATATATGACAGCAACACTCATCACTCACAACAGTGACAAAACAATTACATTGACAATCATGTTACGTTATTTTCAAAATGTTTCCTTTAATTTTTCATTACTTCTTTAACACACTACTTCTCCGCTGCGAAGTGCGGGTATTTTGCTATATATATACAGTGGAACCTCGGTTCACGACCATAATTCGTTCCAGAACTTTGGTCGTAAACTGAGTTGGCCGTGAACCGAAGCAGTTTCCCCCATAGGATTGTATGTAAATACAATTAATCCGTTCTAGACCGTACAAACTGTATGTAAATATGTAAAAATATGTAAAGATTAAGCACAAATATAGTTAATTACACCATAGAATGCACAGTGTAATAGTAAACTAATGTAAAAACATTGAATAACACTGACACAAAACACCCAGGCTCCCTGCTCAGCTACACGAGCTGGCTCGCTCACACTCTCTCTCTGTAGCACACACACACAAACAAAGCCCCTCCCTCCCTCCCCCCTCCCCTCCCTCCCTCAGCTACAGGAGCAGCCTGGCTCACGTGCTCTCTCTCTCTCTGTAGCACGAGCACGCACACACACACACACCCCTATCCCCCCCCATCCCTTCTCTGTCAGCTGCGCGCTCTCTGCGCTTGCTCGCTCGTGCTCTCTAATCTCTGTAGCAGGTGCTCGTGCAGCATTTTTTTTTAAAATGAGTTTTAAGCACAGCAGAAAAAAAGGAACATCGATCAAATCCGAAGTGCATTTTAAAAATCAACTCACAAGCAACCAAAAAAGTAAGATTGCAGGAGATCACGCTATTAAACTTAAAGCCTGATCGCTGTAAACTTACTTTTTATAAAATGAGTTTTAAGCACAGAGGTAAAAAAGGAACATTTGAAAAAAGAGAAAGGTAACATTACACCTAATCGCGCTATGAAAAACTCCATTTGCAAACACTTTCATGAGTTTTAAGCACAAGGAAAAAAGGGAACATTTGCGTTATGAACTGAAAAATGAACTTTTGAAAAATCCGTAATACAAAAACCACCAAGAAAACTAACCTTGCATGAAACGAGTTCTGGCATGAAGTGTTTTCCTTCAGGTGTTTTCTCTCTTGTGATTTCTTGGGTTTCTGGTGCTTTTAGCTGTTTAGCTGGTGGGAGTGAAAGCCTCATGCAGCCATTCCAAAAAGAAAGTTCTTGTGACCCTCCACATTACTGGCAGTCTGGCTTTGTTTACATTATGCTGCTTGAAAGCACGAGGGTTCTCCGATTGTTAAATGAGTAAACTGGTAAACATTTTTTCCACCTTTTGTAATTTCTTTCTTTACTTCGATTTCAATTTTCTTCAAAATTTTCTTCTCACCAATCTTCACTTGCTTAGAAGCCAATGGAAGGAGAACAATGAACAGAGCTGTTGCAGCAGTGGCTCGCTCGCTTTCTCTCTCTCTTTCTTTCTCTCTCAGGCTGCCTGTTGTGGGGGGATGGTGCGCTAGCACGTACAGCCTGCAGATAGGCAGGCAAACACGTGCAGCAATCTCCTCCTCCCCCTCCCCAGCAGGCACGTGCTCGCTCACTCTTGCTCTCTCTCTCTCTCTCTCTCTCTCTCTCTCTCAGCTCAGGCAGGCAAGGGAAACTGGCTTGTTCGTATACCGAGTGTGTGGCTGTGAACTGAGGCAAAAGTTTGGCAAGCTTTTTGGTCGTGAACCGAGTTGTACGTGAACTGGGACGTTCGTGAACCGAGGTTCCACTGTATATATAACAGCAACACTCATAACAGTGACAAAACAATAACAATTACATTGTCAATCACGTTACGTTATTTTTAAAATGTTTCCTTTTCTTTTTCATTACTTCTTTAACACACTACTGCTCTGCTGCTAGGCTGGTATTTTATATATATATATATATATACATATATATATATACATATATATACATATACAGTTGTGCTTGAAAGTTTGTGAACTCTTTAGAATTTTCTATATTTCTGCATGCATATGACCTAAAACATCATCAGATTTTCACTCAAGTCCTAAAAGTACATAAAGAGAAACCAGTTCAACAAATGAGACAAAGAATATTATACTTGGTCATTTATTTATTGAGGAAAATGATCGAATATTACATATTTGTGAGTGGCAAAAGTATGTGAACCTCTAGGATTAGCAATTAGTTGAAGGTGAAATTAGAGTCAGGTGTTTTCAATCAATGGGATGACAATCAGGTGTGAGTGGGCACTCTGTGTTATTTAACACTAGAATTACCAGAGCCAACGAAAAAACTCGTAATTCTGTCCCACCTTAAATCACTTCTTAAATGCCTTCACACCTCTCCGCCAGCGCCCTTTGTCTTCTAAATGTGCTGATAAAGAGAAGCTATTCCATCCCCCCCACCAATTTAGAACGTGCACGAACTTCTCTCAGCTCAGAGCGTCCCAAAGCAATCGCAGTCTCCCAGCGCTGTAGCAGTTCGCCGTATAAGCGCATCCAAAAAGATCACAGACATGCTATAAGCGCCTGCCGTCGATGGGTGATATAAGGAACATTTTAAAGATCCCGCTACAATAAATAACAGCTCTGTTGCTGTTTCAAGCTGAATAATGCTGGTGTTGTTAAAGTACTGAGACTCAACTTCATGTTTTGGGGCGCAAGATGAGGACTCGCACTTCACAGCACACGTGTGTGCGCACACACACACACACAGAGTCACAATTCTGTAGTAAACAGTATATGCTTGTACGGATGTTGACTATATGAGTGAGGCACGCAGACTAGGAGGAGGAGAGAGAGAGAGAGAGACAGACAGACAGACAGCACGCCAGATAAAGAGAGAGAGAGAGAAGAATCATCAGCTCAGTTGTGATCACATGACGCTCAGCATACAAAGTGTATCCATACTACTCGTATTGCAAGACATCGCTCGTTTATCAAGTCAAAATTTATTAAAAAATTTAGCTCGTCTTGCAAGACACTCATAAACCAAGTTACTCGTAAACCGAGGTTCCACTGTATATGTATTTGGTGTTTCATTGTTGTTTTTGTTAGTTTTGAATGACCTTTTATTTCTGATGTTTGACATGCGATCATTATGTTCTGATTTTTTACATGTGTTCAGAAAATTTTTAATAGGATCATTAGATTAAGTAAAGACAAAGATATATGCTGGCATCCTAACTGAGGAAACAATCCAATAATTTGTCTGGCAAAAGACAATAAACAAAAATTTAATTTGTAAATCAGAAAGTAGTCAGGACACCATTAAAAAAATCAGTAATTTAAGAACACACCAAAATGTTAAATGAATCTAAACATGCATAAGCACCTAGCGCCTAATGATGGTTCTTATAGGGTCACGCCATTATGCCACATGCGGCATACTTCCAGAGCATTCTGGGATGGAAACCATAGCAACTGCTGACGCAAACATCCTATAGTAACAATGTGAAAAACAATGGAAAAAAGTTTTTCATGAAGTAAAATAGTGCAAAATAAACCTCAGAATTAAATGCTCTATGGTACAAAACAATAGACTTGCCTCCTAGAAAACTCTAAAACACCACAGGAAAGTCACAAAAAAATTAATAAAATACACTCATCATAAAATGTAGTTATGGTGACTGTTCATGGTGGGTGGAGTCTCAAGAGGTGGGACCGCTGTGAAATCACCAATATATTGAAACAATGTTATAAACGATTACTTTTTTCTGTCTCCCACATCAGGTCATCCTCGTATGCCAGATTTTTCCTTTCAGTAGATATGGTCCAAGTGATTTGTAGCCCAGAGCAGATAAGTTATTCTTAGTGCTTCACTTTTTCTCTTCCATTTATCTCCAAATACAGTGGTTTACTTTTTTCACATTTTGTTCCTGTTACTTCTCCAAATTTTAATGCATTGAAATAATTATTCTTTCTTCACCAACTTAGAGGGAAAACAGGGTTTGCTGGCAGGATTGGCACTGCAACCATCGTAAAAAAAAAACACACTGTTCCAGTGTGGTGCTGAGGTGTTACTCAATGCACTCAGGTCTCAATCCGGGTAGTTCGTCATGTGGTGGGTGCGGCAACGCACTATCAGCAAATGCTCTCAACTCCTGTCTCTATTTATCACTAACTAAATAATAATGGTTGAGTCAAAATTTTTTTTTTTATTATTCAACACATTTGTTTCTCCAGGATGAAAGAATTAACATTTCTTATTTTATAAAAATATTCACCCCCGTCAATACCATTAGCAATAACTATAGCCGGGTGTTTTCTTGAGTCTGTGTGAGCTTTGCCAGTTTAGATTTTGAAAGATTTACCTGTTCTCCAAAACAGATTAGATGGAGAGTGTCAGAGGATATAACACAGATTTTCAGTTGCTATACAGTAATCCCTCGCTATCGTGGATTTTATATGAAAGCATAACTAAATATATAACGCGGATTTTTTCGCTGCTTCGCGGGTTCTGCGGACAATGTGTCTTTTTACTTCCTGTACATGCTTCCTCAGTTGGTTTGCCCAGTTGATTTCATACAAGGGACGCTATTGGCAGATGACTGAGAAGCTAACCAATCAGAGCACCCAGTTAAGTTCTCCTGACTGAGAAGCTAACCAATCAGAGCACGCAGTTGAGTTCCTGCCTGCTGAATGCAGTGTTAACCAGGAAGTCTCGTCTCACTCATTCAGCATCAACGTGTTTCGCTGTGTAAAGAGTTGTGCTCTTTTGTGTTTATCTTTGTGCATAGTCAAGCCCTTCATTATGGCTCCAAAACGATCTGCTACTGCTTTAGGGGCCGTGCCCAAGCGCAAACGGAAGATGTTAACGATTGCCGAAAATGTAAACGTTTTGGATTTGTGGAAGGCTACGATTCTTTTTATTTAAAAAGTAGGAAAGGAATATAAGATCTACGGCCGCAGTGTACTTTTAACCAGGGTGCAAAACGAGTTGTAAGTGGATGTAATAAAACAGTAGTCTGGATGGAATCTGCTTTAGGGATTTGGATTGAAGACTGCCAGAAGAAGAACAACGGCGGTGCTACACAATTGCCTGAAGTGGCACCTTTAGAAGGGCTGTAACGCTCTCCTTTGTTGTGCAGTAAAACTAAGCTTATTGTTATCGGACAAGTCATCGTGTCATTGTTGGTGAGTAACCATAATTAATTTTCTACTTGCAGTACTTAGTACATGTACGTATGTTTAGTGTCACTGTACACACATTTTACTGTATACTATTTTTGTTGCATTGTACGTATTTATTGCTGGTGGCCTGTCTATCGTAATGGCTGTAACATATGTGATATCGGAGACACTCAATATCTTTAAAATAATATTTAGGTTTTACTGTATATAAACAGTGTGTTTATATACATAATTTCAATGAATCTTACCTAATATCTAAGAGAATACAAAGGGATTATGCTGTATAACTCTGCGGGGAATATTTATAAACAGTATGAGAGAGTTTATAAGGGCTTAAAATATATAAAAATAACCATAGAAACATATGGTTTCTACTTCGCGGATTTTCACCTATCGCGGGGGGGTCTGGAACGCAACCCCCGCGATCGAGGAGGGATTACAGTATTCAGTATTCTTGAACAATTATGACAATTTTCTACCACAACATGTGGTGTGTGCCACTCATTAAGAGAATGCAGTGTGAATGGAAATATGAATGTGATGTCAAGTATCCAACTAAATTCAGCAATTAACAATAATCGTCAGCCATTCAGCAAGTAAAAATCATCATCATCATTTTTGGTGTCCAATGAAGTGTTGATCAGTGTAATTTGCCAATGCGTTTCTCCCAGTGAATTTGCTGTGTTAACCAGTAACCTGGTTTGCTGAATATTTTCCTGGAAATTCATCTTGTTGCTGGCTTAGACAAACATTTTTCCCCCCAGCATCTCATGATGCTTTGTAAGGCCAACATGACATTACAGAGCTGTTGCAACTAGTGGTAGATGAGATTCCCCTATCCCGAGGATGTAATGCTGATCCTTGTAATGGGCTTAAAACTTGCGGACACATTTAAACGCAAAATATGCATTTAGTGTTGGTGCATTTGCACATGTTTGAACAACACTGCCTTAGCATATCACAACTTCCCATTTATTTTTATGTGGAAATCACCATAGTCGTTGAAACAACATTTGTCCTTAATGTTTCTGTCAGCCAACAAACTGACCAGCTTGTCTGCACAACATTATTCTAGATGACCTTAAGCATGGTGGGATGGTAAAGACTTAAATGTCTCAGGGAGCGCAAATGAGTAGAAGCATCAGCCTTCAATCTAATTTATATTTGTTGAATACTCATGTGCTTCCTTTATTTTATTAGTCACTTCTATGCCATTCCAACTTATTAAAGAATGTTCAAATTGTAATAAGTGTACAGTAGAGCATTTCAGGGCAACAGCAACCAACAGATGTGGGTCAATGTCATAAATGGTGGTGTACAGTACTGGGAACTGTCCTGCCTCCCTTCCTGTGTACCCTGTACGCAATGGGCTTTCAGTATAATGCCAGTCTTGTCATCTATAGAAGTTCACAGATGACTCCTCCATCACTCGGTGTATTAATAATGGAGGGAAGTCAGAGTATTGGAGGCTGATGGAGGAGAGCCACGTGTAGATGAACATCAGCTTGACAAATGAACCAATGGTGGGCTCCCAGCATGTTAAGGAACCCCTAAGACCAGTCACCATTCAAGGGGATGCCAGTGTGCTGATGTGCACGGTGGTCTCCTGCAGAAGCAACCTGTCTTCAGGTGGTTTAAAGTATCTGAACAAACCTACCATGAAAGCCTGTTCCCATCACAGGTCTACTGAACACTGTGGTGACAGTTGTGGAAAAGGAAGTGGTGAGAACAAGTGGATGCCATCAAAAACAATGTTTCCCCTCCCCTGTAGGGGGCACTTTTTTGGAGTAATTTTTGCCACAGGCTCATTCCTCCATGGTGCAATAAGGCATACCTCTGCCCGCTGCCATTAGGCACTAAAGTGCTTCCTCCTGACATCTCTTCCTTCACTACAGCCACAGCCATAGGAAGACAGAAACTTCAATGTATGTCCTGTTTATTGCAATAATGTTTTTTTTTACTCTGCTGTCTTATATTATACTGTAAGCCGAAATCTGTGTTATTTTGTGTGTTTTTTTTTTTTTTGCTACAGCACACCTTTGGATTGTCTCTTGGGGATTAATATGGTGTATCTGATCTAAAATGTGTTAGATGTGCATAAGTGAGCATAAAAAAATGTGTACCAGTGTGGGGTGTTTAAGGGAGATTGACTGCCATGATAGGAGTAATTAGATGAATTTATTTCTAGAAGTACTGGCCAGTAAAAATCAACTTAATATATAAGAAGGGCCATATGTGGACTGACTTTTTTTTTTTTTTAATAACTTTTTTAACAGGCTAAGACTGAGTGTTTTGCAAATTTTAGCTCATATCATTATACTGTTTAAGTACTGTATATGAAGAAATGCTGTCTAGTCATGGGTTAGGGATGTTTCAAGCAGATATCCCATAGGTTAAAATCAGAACAAAAAAATGCTCTGACACTGCAAGTCTGTCTTTTGTGTTGGCAGGCATCAACCACATTGAGGGATTTGCAAACCAGAACCATTACAGTAATAAACTGTAAATGTTGATTTGCTAACGTGAAATGGAATCTGTTATTATTTCATTTCCTCTCTCTCAGTTAAAACTAATGAAGTGTGGACAAGCCAGTGCACAGGTGAATGTCATGAGTGCGGAACTTCCTTCTCAGATGTTTTGGGAATCAGCGTGGGGGTTTTTCAAGATTATGGATTTTTCAGTGGCACTTCATTTGTCTTTGAACATTAATCCCAGGTTTATGGTTGCCAGATGAAGTGAAAATGCGTAACAGAAGCTTAGGAAGGTAAGTTTACTAGAAAGACTTGGTGTTGCAAAGTCAATAAGTATTAAATTCTTTACTCATTTGAAATGTAAATTTCATGATTTCCAGAAAATAAAAATTGGAAATATGTTTAAATCCTTTTATCAGCTTTCAGTGTTCAATTCAGTTTATCCCTTTCTGTCAGGTTATGCAACTTACAAAATGTTAAAGTACTCTCCGATAATAAAGGAACAACTGTTAGAAATATATCATCACTTAGAAGACAAAAATACTGTATGCAAGATTTCTCAAATGTATGTTGCAGGTAGCTGTCAAAAGACAGTGAAGTCAGTTGGCCTGAAAGGGAGAAAAGAGGTGATGAGGACAGGACCTGCATGACCCACCAGCCTGGCGAACAGAAGCAAAGACATGGGTTTAGTTTGAGCCAGAGAGGCTCCAGGATTTTGGTCTGTTTTGCTTTGTTCCTTTGTGTTCTTCCATCTTTTCATCTCTTCTGTCTAGCAGTAAGCCTTTGCCCAGCTCACTTTGTGACTGTAGACATCTCTGCTTTATTAATCTTTGGGTTCCTTGTTTGGCTGAGCATTAAATAATTCTCCAGATGACCCTCTGAAATGTCAAGACTATCCAGTCAGTTCGTGGCATCTGTGCATTATTCAGCACTGGGTAGATTTTCAAGAGCGAGAAAACCAAGGCTACATCTCATTTCAGTAAGCCTGTGTGCCCAGCTCTGATTTCACCTACTAAGAGGATTGGCACTCTCCTACCTGTCTCTTTTGTTAACTCCACTGACAGTGAAAGCACATACCTCCCCTGTCGGCACAGGTTTGCAGACATACTCTTCATCTTCTACCAGGGCTTTGTCTCAGTCTCCGGTTCTTGATTGACTTTACACCTTGTCCTGCACCACCCAGTCATTGGCTCAGCCAGTGGGTAACTCTCCACTAAGGATGAGGGAAACAGGTTTTTTTGAGAATACTGTTTTGTGAAACAGACACTAAAATTTGTCCCACAGATAATTTAACAATTGTAAAATATGAAACTCGCTTAAAAAATATTGTTTAGAGGTATTAAGGCTTTTTATGGAATAGAACACAAGGAATTTTACTTCCTATAGCCTCATTTATACTTCCGTGTATACCTGTCTTTTTTTCTGCAGCATTGTACTGCATGTAATCGATACCACACCAGTAAAAGCATTTCTGTTTCTGCCTCTTGTTCAGATAACCATGAAGGAATGCAATACTTTTTATTTTTTTATTATTTTATTGATTTTATTGAAATCATACAAATAAGTCAATTTTTACAAAAATAAGATAGAAAACAAATCACCCCTCAGAAAGAGAGCTAAGCCAGCAGAGTAAAGCCTGAAGCAAGTAAAAATAAGTAAACAGATAAATTAATAAATGAGTAAAGATAAATGAAGTAAAAGAGGGGAGAGAACCTGCTTCCTCAATTTAAATGTTTATTTTAAAATTATTTTGTTTAGATCCTGCCAGGTTTTGAAAAAGTTCTCCACAGATCCTCTAATTTCGAATTTGATTTTTTCCAGTTTCAAATAGTATATAACATCAGTTACCCACTGACTTAGAATAGGTGAGTTAGGATTCTTCCAGTTGAGCAAGATAAGTCTATGTGTGCGTAGTGTAGTAAAGGCAATCACAGTCTGTTTGTCCTTCTCCACTTTAAGCCCATCTGGGAGTGTAACAGACACAGCTGTTAATGGATTAGGAGGGATTGTGACTCCAAGGCTGTCTAATAGGCATTTAAAGATTTTGGTCCAGATTGTTTAATTGAATCTTGGAAAGTGAGAGGTTGCCTGAAGAGTGGAGAAGAAGTGTACTGGTGCTGATATTTAAGAATAAGGGGGATGTGCAGGACTGCAGTAACTACAGGGGAATAAATTTGAGGAGTCACAGCATGAAGTTATGGGAAAGAGTAGTGGAAGCTTGGTTAAGAAGTGAGGTGATGATTAGTGAGCAGCAGTGTGGTTTCATGCCAAGAAAAATCATCACAGATACAATGTTTGCTCTGAGGATGTTGATGGAGAAGTTTAGAGAAGGCCAGAAGGAGTTGCATTGCGTCTTTGTGAACATGGAGAAAGCATATGACAGGGTGCCTCGAGAGGAGCTGTGGTATTGTATGAGGAAGTCGGGAGTGGCAGAGAAGTACGTAAGAGTTGTACAGGATATGTACGAGGAAAGTGTGACAGTGGTGAGGTCTATGGTAGGAGTGACGGATGCATTCAACGTGGAGGTGGGATTACATCAAGGATTGGCTCTGAGCCCATTTTTATTTGCAATGGTGATGGACAGGTTGACAGACGAGATTAGACAGGAGTCCCCGTGGACTATGATGTTTGCTGATGACATTGTGATCTGTAGTGATAGTAGGGAGCAGGTTGAGGAGATCCCGGAGAGGTGGAGATATGCTCTAGAGAGAAGAGGAATGAAGGTCAGTAGGAACAAGACAGAATACATATGTGTAAATGAGAGGGAGGTCAGTGGAATGGTGAGAATGCAGGGAGTAGAGTTGGCAAAGGTGAATGAGTTTAAATACTTGGGATCAACAGTTCAGAGTAATGGGTACTGTGGAAGAGAGGTGAAAAACAGAGTGCAGGCAGGGTGGAATGGGTGGAGAAGAGTGTCAGGAGTAATTTGTGATAGACGGGTATCAGCAAGAGGGAAAGGGAAGGTCTACAGGACGGTGGCACTGACCAGAAAGCAGGAGACCGAGCTGGAGGTGGCAGAGTTAAAAATGCTAAGATTTGCACTGGGTGTAACGAGAATGGGTAGGATTAGAATTTAGTACATTAGAGGGTCAGCTCAAATTGGACAGTTAGGAAACAAAGTCAGAGAGGCAAGATTGTGTTGGTTTGGACATGTGCAGAGGAGAGATGCTGAGTATATTGGGAGAAGGATGCTAAGGACAGAGCTGCCAGTCAAGAGAAAAAGAGGAAGGCCTAAGAGAAGGTTTATGGATGTGGTGAGAGAGGACATGCAGGTGATGGGTGTAACAGAACAAGATGCAGAGGACAGAAAGATATGGAAAAAGATGATCTGCTGTGGCAAAAACCACATTGTGCATAATCCTACTTTTTCTCCACAGGAAGAAATCTACACAAAAAGTTGCTGCTACCATACCCTGGCTTCCTCACTGTTATTCGGCAGCAGTCTTATCCTAGTTGGGGATAGGCACACTTCTGTTGATTTTTTTTGTCCACTGAAGACCTTTTTTAAATGTTAAATGAAAGGCACATACATGCAGAATGAATGCTTGAAAGTACTTCTAGACAAACCAGACACCTTTCTGTTTTTATGAATGGCACAATTTTGCAGGAAATGAAGCATAATTTATTCCGCACATTTTTTTGCAACGCAAAACACTTAAGTTTCACTGCA
The DNA here is from genome assembly GCF_016835505.1 of Polypterus senegalus. Classification (NCBI taxonomy): domain Eukaryota; kingdom Metazoa; phylum Chordata; class Cladistia; order Polypteriformes; family Polypteridae; genus Polypterus; species Polypterus senegalus. The sequence goes on along the minus strand of NC_053155.1, from coordinate 117,425,485 downwards.
GATTGCACAGATTGCTTAGTTTGCCACTACTCCCCACAGTATTTTGTCAAATGTACACACATTTTATTAACTCTTATCAGGACAAAATAAAAGGACCTGTCCAAAGGGATAGTGTCTCAAACTAGGAGTATGTCTGGCAAAACTGAGGCTCTGTCCATAATGGACCAGATGAAGTGACATCAACAGCTCACCTCCAGAAAGAACAGGTCTCATAGAGAAAGTCTGTTTAACTCTTGTTAATTGATGCTGATCTTATTGTGACGTTCTGCCTATTGAGCCACTGGGCTCTATTTGGGATGGTGTTGCTTTCAATTTAGGGGGTTTATGGTTTCTGTTTATGACCTGCTTGGGGTGTATTTAAAATGGAAGGTTGTGTGGGCACCTATTAGGCACCTTTTTAGGGCGTGGTGTCCCTCTGACTGGCATTTAGCAGCTTTGGGTATTTCTGCACCCTGTAACAGATATCAGGCTGTTTCTCTTTGGCTAGTTGGTGAATGTGGGAGCCCTTTGCTGCCATTACTCACATTGGGGAGTTCTACTAGTGTTCTACTAACATCTAGTAACCTTTGTCTTTCTTTAGTGTTCTTGGAATGATTACTTCTTGATAATAGTAGTTTCTGGAACTTTCCAGCCACTGTTTCTAAACTGCCAGAGACTCCTTTGTTAATATGCCACAATAATACTGTTTAATATGTGTCTACATGCATAATATGTGTTTACAGTAATACTTTAGTTAACAAATCATCTGATAACTAAGCTCCTTTATAACAATGTTGGCACGTGTACAGTACCTATCTGTTAGAATACAGTAGTAGTCATTGTCTGTCATTGATATCATGCAGTCTTCAGAAGTTACTGTGTGTGAGTTCTTAGTCAATACTTGTGTACTCTAGCTATTTTACTACTTTTATAAAGTAATAAATGTAATTTGGTCAGTATGTCACATAAAACATTCAGCAATATCTTTAAAAACTAAAGTGCAACTTATAAAGAAGATCAAAGCAGGAGAACAGAAGTGCCATGTGGTAGAATCGTTAGGGTTAGCACCAGACCGTGAAAGGAACTGGTTCTGATCTTGTACGAGGAGAGGCAGATAGGGAGTGCCTAGCTCTAAGACCTTCAAAGGCTCTTCTCCTTTGCTAAAACCCACTGGTCTTGGGATCCTGACTTCGATTGACTCGCAGAGTTACGGAAGTGAGGCAAGTGGTGTTACCTCTGACCTCAAGTGATGTGCAAGGGGCAGCTGTCAGCAGAAACAAGCAGGCAAATTATGAGGTACATGTGAGTGAATGTACTGTGGATTCAGAAAGTGCTAAGACCACTTAACTTTTCTCACATTTCTCATGAGAATGGTGGTAAAATCTTTTAAATTTTTTTTCTTTCATCAGACAACAGTAAACACCCTAGAATGACAAAGTGAAAACAGGATTTTAGAAATTTTTGCAATGTGATAAAAAAAACATTGAAAAATAACATTTTCACCAGATATGCACACCTTTTGCTATGATCCTTGAAACTTGGCTCGTGTGCATCCCTTCCCATTCCATTGTTCATTAATGAGATGTTTCTGCACTTTGTTTGAAGTCCACCTATGGTCAATTCCTTTAATTGGAGATGATTAGGAAGGCACACATTTGTCCAGATAAGGTCCAACAGCGAACAATGCATGTCAGAGCAAAAGGTCGAAGGATTGTCCACAGAGCTTTGGGGCAGAATTTTGTTGAGCCATAAATCTGGGGAAGTCTACAACAAATCAACCACATTTGCCTTCATAATTTTTCAATGGAACAACCACAACACTCCACAGTGCTGCTGGCTACCTGGCCCCATTGTGCAATCAAAGCAACAATGGCCAGGGTGAGGGAGATGGCCAAGAACCAAGGAGACAGAGCTCCAAAGAACATAAGTGAAAATGGGAGAAACTTCCAAAAGGACAGCATTCACTGCAACACTCCACAACTCTAAGCTTTATGGCAGAGTGGACAGAAAGAAGCCTCTCCTCAGTAAAAGACACATGGACGCCCACACGGAGCTTGCAAAAAGACACCTAAATGACTCTCAGACTGTGAGAAACAATGAAACCAAGCTTAGCATCATGCATGGAGGAGACCAGGCACTGCTCATCACCTGCTCAATACCATTCCAGTGGTGTAAAATGATGGTGGCATCATCATGCCGTGGAGTTATTTTTCAGTGGCAAACACTGGGAGTCTATTTAAGGGTTTAGGAAAAGCTGAACAGAAAAAAGTACAGAGATGTTTTAAATGAAAACCTGCTCCAGAGCACTTGGGACCTCAGAATGGAGTAAAGATTCACCTTAAACAGGACAATAACCCTAAACACAAAGTAAAGCCAACACAGGAGTGGCTTAGGGCCAACTCTGAAAATGTCCCTGGGTTGCTCAGCCTGAGCTCAGACTTGAACCAAATTGAACATCTCTGGTGAGACCTAAAGACAGCAGTCCACTGATAGTCTCCATCCAATCTGACAGAGCTTGAGAGGACTGTGGAGAAAAATGGCAGGAAATCTCTAGATCCCAGTGTATGAAGCTTGTTGTGTCAGACTCGAGAAGACTCCAGGCTGGAATCACTGCCAGACGTGCTGCAACTAAGTACAGAGTGAAAAAAATCTGAATCCTTGTTTCAATGTGATATTCCTGTTTTTTAATATATGAGGGGGTACCCAAAAATAACAACAACTAGAAAAAAAGTTGTTTTAATAATTTTTACTTACTAAAACTTTAGTCTCCTTCAAAGTTCTCTCCATTTGAATGAATGCACTTGTCCCAACTGTTTTCCCACTGGTTGAAACATTTTTGGAATTCCTGAAAAGGAATGTTGTCCAATGCCTGCAGTGATTTTTCTTCAACGGTACAAAACATTTTCCTTTGAGTTCTTTTTTCATATGTGCTATCAAGATCAGGCGCGTAGGGAAAGTGGCAAGAACTCGAAGTCACACTTTTCAATTCAGAAATCTTTTCAACAGTCTGACGACGATCTCTGTAAATTACATTGCAAACTTTTTCAAGATTTTCGTCATTCCTAATTGTGGAAGGTCTTCCAGATCTTGGTTGGTCTTCAAGTGACATTTGCCCTCGTTTGAAATGTGAAAACCACTTGTGGACTTGTGTTTTACTTAAACCTTCCTCTTTAAGAGCAGTTTCGAGCATCATTACAGCTTCAGCAGTTGTTTTCCCTAACAGAAAACAATATTTAGTGCAGTTCTTTATGATCACCCATCACAAAAATCGCAGAACACGTTTAATAAGTGAGAAAAACCGACACGGTATGCTGTACGAACAATACAGAGCAACGGCACATGGCAGACTGCCACAGAATACTGTAAGTATGCTACACCTAGCAGCGACATTCGCAACTAAGTCTAGATTGCTCGCCAGGAACAGATTCTGGTTATTTTTCGTTACTTTTTTGCAAAAAAATTCTAAAATCGTGTTTCCATTTTTGTCATTCTGATGGTTGTTTGATGTGGGCAAAAAAAACTGTAGCTGTCATTCCAAATTTGAAAAATCCTTGGACTTTTTAGGGCCTGTTCTTTCTTTGAAAAGCTTCCTTCATACTTCTGAAAGACACCATCGCTAAAACAGCAGATGTGAAAATGTCCTTTTCCAACTTTAAAATTCTTCAACTACTTAAATGCTTCAATCTTGTTCATTGTCTTTTTCCATACGCTTGAGATAAACTTGCTTGAAGTTTTTTCTTGAGCTTTGTGCAACATTCAGTCACATATCTTTGTCATGCAGTTGAAGAAATGCCACTTGTGGCCACCATTGAGATATGGGGTTAAACTATTGGTGTTACAAGTCAAGATTAAACAGAAGCCCATTCCACTAATGGTACTCTGTTAGTCTTGAAGCTTTTCAGTCGTCCCTCATGCATGTGTGTGTGTGTATATAAAAGCATTTGTGTGTGTGTGTGTCTGCGCAGTGCTGCCAGGGTCAGCTGTGGTCCCAGGGGATGCTGAATTGGATCAGGCTGTTTTGAGAATATTCTAGAAAATGTATGGGTATTAATTGAAGTAATGCTCCCCTTAAATATATCAGTTCGTAGCTGTTTATGTTTACAGAGTGATGTTAGAACACACAGTTTTAAATTATGGATTATGTTTGTAGTTTTACTGTTGACTCAAACGAAAATGTCAATACTTCAGTAGTGTTAGAGTTCCATTTGTCTACCTCACACACATCCTCCATCTGCTGATCCAACAGCATTTAGAAAGTTTATTAAGTAAACAGCTTACCTATCAGCTCTATCATCTCCGTATCCTATTAGGGAATTTAGAAATGGGGGTCTCTTGGGTCAATAGGAATCCCCCATGATAATGGCTTTCCAATATGAGCCTGTGTAATAGCAAATTATCCAGCCTGGCTCAGCTTTCCCATCATCTCTGACTGTCTTATATTAGGCTGCCATTTGAGCTTTAACTCACAATTCTTTGAAAAACTGTAGTGGGAAATATTTGCTGCGTTCTGAGAATGTATTCATCCTGAAGGGGCTTGTGTCTGTTTACATGCCCACTGTACATAACAAAATCCTTGTTTCTTAATCTTGTGTTGTATTCAAATATGACATTTATGTGAATGTTATTTTCATGTTTTTTATAATGTAGAATAGTGGATAACAGTAATTTGCGAACTTAACCTTATTTTACATGCTTTGTAGAAAATAAGTTAAAGCATCAAACTAAAAACTAGTCAGTTACACTGTGCTTTTTAATATAGTGCCTTTCATAGAGCAGTCTCACACCCCGATCTCAGGATGACTCTGATCTTTCTGACAGCGTCTCTTTCTATCTCTTTCTGTCAGATCCATGTGGTCTGATCAGAATTTTTAGGCCAAAAAAGCAACTGCAATGGGACGCTCCATGTTTAATCTGAGTGAGAAATGGGAGCCGAGTAGCTGGAGTAGGGCTGCTGTAGGGCGGTTGTGCGGTGATTATATGCCATCCTAAGATGCGATGCAGTAGCATTAGTGGGGAAAAGAAGGAAATGGTGCCACGTGTGCCATGTTCCTGTGCACTGTTGTACAAGGCTGGTAGGTTCATGATGCCATAAGGATAGCAGGGCTGGTATCTTTTGTGTTGTTATTTTCAAAACATCAGTGTTTTTAATCATTGTCCTGTGTTGGTATTACTTCTATCTAAATTTATTTCATTTGAAAAACAGAAATAGGCCTAAGGTCATGGAAGCATCTACCATCAGGCCATTCTGGGTATGCGCCCAGGGGCCTGTGACAGCTAGGGTTTGTTTCACCAGTTCCCCCTTCCCTGATGAAATGATCGAGTCTCCATGTGCCAAAAAGAAAAAGAAGACACCCCCACTCAATGAAACAGTCAAGAGAAATTCCACAATGAATTAATGGACCGGGTGTCCACACGCATCAAAACTGAACACCTGCAAACTTAAGAAAATGAGCTCCTGATGGTGATCTCATCAAACCTTCTTCTTGGTCTCATCTTTGATTCGTCCGACACAAACCACATTAAGAAACCTTCTTACTTTCACCTCCATAACATATCCTGTGTTTGCATTTTCCTCTCCTTTTCTAATGCTGAGAAACTTGTCCATTCTTTTATCACATCCTGCATCGAGTATTGTAACTCCCTACTGGCAGGTGCCCCTTTTAATCTTATGTCACAGTTCTAGCTGATTCAAAACTCTGCTGCGTGAGTCCTTACACGATCCAGCAACAGCGAGAACATAACACCCGTCCTGCTGCTCCTTCACTAGCTCTCTGTGTCTTACAGGATCGAGTATAAACTTCTATTATTAACCTACACAGCTTTAAATGGCCTTACACCAGACTACATCAGTGACCTTCTCCATCACTATGCTCCTGTTCACTCACTAAGGTCCTCTGATTCTGGCAATCTTGTGCCCCACACTAACCTGCACTCTGTTTGTGACTGGGCCTTCAGCTGTATAGCACCCAGACCTTGGAATGACCTCCCGAAATTAATGAGATCAGCCAACGCCGTTCACTCCTTTAAAATACAACTTAAAACTCGTCTGTTCAGGAAGGCTTTTAACTTAACCTAACATTCTGCCCTTCTTTGTCCAGATGCTCAGGATAACTTGTGTGTTTGTTCTATCACAATTGGTGTAATTTATTCTGGCTTTTCTTTTAGTATTGAATGTAGTAGTTTATACTGGTTTATATATTATACTGTATATGCTTCTGTATATTCTGTTTATTTCTTTTTTCTATGATCAACCATTGTTATCTTAAGTGCCTTGAGCGTGGGAAAGGGGCTATGTACATAAAATGTAATATTTATTATTATTATTATGAACTCTCTGTTAAGGAGTAAAGTCACCCTGGTCCCTGTTGGGGTCTTAATTTAGTCCTAACTATGGCCCTTGAGGAAGGGTGGTCCATGCACCTCTCACAAAACACAGCACCCCAGGCCGCTCCGCCAACATTGCTGCAGTGTCCTTCACTGCCATCTGATGTTGCTGTAGCTCTTTTCCTGATGGACATGCTGAATGCTTGACGGACCCTTTCTGTGGCGCTCGGAGTACACAACTGGTGCTTGTGATGCAAAAGATCAGTTAGCCTTGCAATGTGCTTCTCGGTCACCTGAGCTCTCTGCAGTTCTTTTCCTGTCAGCGTTTAGATGCCCCTGTGGTTTCCCTGTCGGCCACAGCGCTCGTCCACGTTGTTGCTTGCTGTGAGGTGCTCTGCTGATTTGCTACTTGCAAAGCCCAAGTTCGTGGTTATGTACGTCTACATAGCCAAACAAATGGCCATTGTGTTTGTGTCACAAGTAAATGGAGTAGAACAGAAAACACTTCAAAAAGAGAGGAATTTTTCATAAGTGGTCCACAATGAGCACAAGCACTCGTCAAAGTCAACATACACTGTTGTTTGAGCCGAGACGAGTGTTCAGTGAAGTTTTTAGTTTTACATTTGGGATGCACGTGCATCATGTGCCAGACAATCACGCAGCGTCACAGTGAGCAGACAGACAAAGTGGCGACACATTGACCACCAAAATAGCAATATGAAAATATAAACAAACTGAAATAAAAATGAGTAAAACACAAACTTGTAAACAAATGAACAACATGTTCCTGACAGATTGGCATTGCCAAGTAGTGAGAGATTAATTCAGGATTCAAGAGTTTTACTCATCACACACACACAGTTATACAGGTACAGTTTGCAATTAAACGAAGAAAGCTAGCATACTCCAAGAATGTGCAAAACCAAAGCAAGCATACAACAGAAGAAAATAATAAAATTAAGAAGATAATTTGCTAAATCAGATAAAACTAACCAAATTAAAAAAGTTAACTAAATTAAGTAAAAAGTATAAAGCGACTGTGCAATATGTTACAGTGAGAGTGCCCTCAGTTTTAGGTTTGAATGTTTCTTGGCGTGTCAGAATTGAGGACCCTGATGGCCTGAAGGTAAAAGCTCCTCGTGAGCCTTTTAGGTTTTACCATTAGGCTGTGCAGCCACTTGCCTGAGCTGAGCAGGCTAAACAGTCTGTTGCTGGGGTGGGTAGAGTCCATGATTGTTTTACTTGCCCAAGTTCTGCAGAACTTGGAGTAGATATCCTAAAGAGAGGGCAGTGCTGACCTTAAGATGTGCTCTGCTGAATGCACCACTCTCTGCAGGGCTTTGCAGTCTTGGACTGGGCAATTCCCAAACCATGCTGTGCAGCTCTGTGTTAGGATGTTCTCTATGGTACTGGTGTAAGAAGCCGCCTCATGTGATCAAGGAGCTGTCTTGTTTTGTTCCTGACCTGAGTTTGTGTGTGCTGGGTTCATGTCAGGTCCTCAGAGATGGTACTTGAAGTTGCTCACCCTTTCAACAGGAACTCCTTTTATGCTGATGGGGCTGTAGATCTGCTGCTGCTTACCGCCTGAAATCCACCAATAGCTACTTGGTCTTGCTGACATTCAGTGAGAGGTTATGAGCCTGGCAGTATGGATCTCTAGCTCATCCAAGATAGGCCTCCTCATCATTTCTGGAAATGAGACCTAAGACCACTGTGTCATCAGCAAGCATAGCACTTGCTGGGTCACACCGTTGTGTGTGTAAAAGGAGTACAGCAAGGGCCTCGGTACACAGCCTTGTGGAACTCCTATCTTGACAGTGATAGTGTTGGAGAAGCTGCTTGTTAGAAAATCCAGCACCCAGTCACAGAGGTGGGTGTCAATTCCCAGGTCTTTAAGTTTTGTGGACCAGAAAGTGAGTGACAATGGAGTTAAAGGCTAACGTGTTCTATAAACAACAATCCTACATAAGGAAAGAGCAGATGGAGTCTTTAATATTCCCCTCGAGTTACTTCATGACAAGAGACGTGAGTACTGCAGTGTGGTAATCATTCACACATGTGGGTTTGTTGTTCTTTAGTATGAGTACAATAAAACATTTTTTAAAGCAGGTAGGAAGCACAGAGTGGGTTGAAGAGTCATTGAGGATGGATGTAAACACTTCAGCTAGCTGATGGACACATGAGTTAAGAATGCACCTAGAGAATCCATCTGGACCTGATGCTGTCCTGCAGTTCCTATGCCTCAGAGAGCAAAGAACATTGTCTTCTGAAATCGAGATCTCAACTATGTTGTTTTGAGTAGTCTTAATGTCAACCCTAGTATCCTCGATAACCAGCCAGTTTCTAGTTTCATTAGTGTCAAAACATGCATAGAAAGCGTTTGTCATCTGGAGAATAGTCGATACATGCAGTGGGTTTACCTCTAAAGTCCATGATGATATGTAGTTCTTGCCACATTTATCTGCTTTCCCCCAGATTAAAGTTAGACTCCACTTTCTCCTTGTACCACCTCTTTGCCTTCTTCACAACCTTCCTTAGTGAGTAGCAGGCTGCCTTGTACTCGCTGTAATCTCCAGTCTGGAATCCTGCATTGTAAACCGCAGTGCGTACGTTCATCCCAGGTGGATTTGTCCACCCACGGTTTCTGATTCGTAAAACATGGCTTTGTTTTTGTTGGAACATGGACTCCACTAACACACCAACAAAGCTAACTGCTACATCTGCAAACTCAATGTCATTAGAGTTGAAATGGAATGCATCCCATTTCACATCATCAAGCATGTCCTCTAGGATGGTTTCTGATTGGGCAGATCAGCGTTTGATCTCTCATTGTCACCGGACCCTGTCTCATAATGCACTATTTATACTCGGGGAGAAGGAAAATGGCAGTGTAGTCCAACCTGCTGAAAGCCAGATGTGTAAGCATTTTGGTGCCTGACTTAAAGTGAGTGTATCAGTGGTCCCATGTGTTTCCCCCTCTGGTTGGGCATGTGATCTGTTGGTGAAAGTTGAGCCTGACCCATCTGAGTCCCCCAGCACCATAACCACTGTGTTTGGGTGCTTGATTAGATGTTCACTAAGCACATAGTGGAGTTTTAGACAAAGCCTTACCTACATTAGCTGAGGGCTAATATAGACAGAGGTGGCAATACCAGCAGAACATTCATGTGGCAGATAATGAGGATGGCAGATGAGCGTCAGATGTTGCAGATCAGTATGGCAGGAGTGCGAGAGAGCCCAAATATTTCTAGGATCGCGCCACTTATTGTTTATCTTGAAACAGACACCTCTACCTTTAACTTTACTGGACTCGGCCATTCTGTCCACCTGAAAGACAGAGAAATACTCAGATGGGGTTTACAGCTTGGTCTGGGATTGCAGGTGAAAGCATTGTTTTAGTCAAACAAGTAACATTGCAGTCAATGATGTCTCATTGGAATTTAATCCTGGCTCAGAGATCATCCATCTTATTTCTGAGTGACTGGACATTTGTAAGCAGGGTACTGGGCAAAGGAGGCTGGTGTGGTTTATTCCTCAGTCTGTTCCACACACCAGCTCTTTTGCCACATCGTTTCTTTCTCCATTGTCATAGTTTGGTACCTGTGGCACCTTTGTTATTATTCCCCTTATCATGAAGGATCTCATGGAGAATCTCACCTGGACACAACAGGTCGATATGTAGGTCACCTCAAAATAGGTACAGTAAGTAAAAGTTCCCATGTTTAAAAGTATTACCCTGTCAGACATAATAAAAGCAGTGGTAGAACAATGGAATCTGAATGATGTGTCATTGAAATGTACAATGAAACAAGAATTTCTGTTCACTTCCTTGTTCTGCTGCTTTGGATCACTTAAATGCCAAAAACAAAAAAAGTCTTAAAAGGGAATTAGATGGTCGAAACTAGCTATAACATGAAGCCAATTTGTGTGCCGCAATTGTGTTTTATCATCCACAGCTTTTCTGCACTTATGCACATTTCCAAGCATGAGCCCATTTTACTTGTGAAGCCCCAGGTCCTGAAGGCTGCCTCTGTGCTTCATCCCTTAAAAAGGCAACACTGTTCCATCCCTTACACCTACGTAGGAACCATAAGCTGCCATCCATCTGGCCAGGTTTCCTGGACATCACTTTCATTCTCTTTTACTCTCCTTTGAAAATGTCTTGCTCTTCCCTTAAGTCACGGATAGTCATTCATGTTTCCAAATGGGAAGATGGACCTAACAGATAATGAGACTTGGTGTTTACCTCTATTGATTTGTTGTGTTTTCATTCACCCAAGACAAATTTTAATTTTGTTGTCGAGCAGGGATCCTTAATTTTTGGCCTGAATGGCCACAGTGGCTGCAGGTTTTCACCTCAGCCAGTTTCTTAATTAGAACCCATATATTTTCTGCTACAACTTTATGTTATTTAGGTTTAACTCCATTATTATGATTCATCACCTTTAAATGTCTGTACTAGTTTTAAGTAGTGCGGTGGGCTGGCACCTTGCCCAGGGTTTGTTTCCCGCCTTGCGCCCTGTGTTGGCTGGGATTGGCTCCAGCAGACCCCCGTGACACTATAGTTAGGATATAGAGGGTTGGATAATGGATGGATGGATAGTTTTAAGCAGCTGCATTTAGGTTTGAATTGTTTTGTGTTTCATACCCAGCCATCAGTTAATAATAACGTGTAAATGATAAAGGAGCCACCAGCTTTCCAACTAACTTGGTTTCAATTACAATGGTGAATGTGCACCATGAAGTATTTGTGTTAACTTAATGTTTAGAAATAAATGAGAAAATCTTTTCCGATCCACAAAACATATGGATGATGTTCTTAGAAAGGGAAATTTTACAATGTAATCTTAATTTGTCTTGGATGAGTGAAAGTACTAACAGCAATATAGTTAAAGGCCAAGTTTCATTATCAGGAAGGGACTGCCTTCTAATTAGGAATGAAAACCTGAAGCCACTGTGGCCCACCAGGACTTTGAGCGTCTGTCCCTGCCTTAAGTGAGAAAGAAGAATCGTTCATCTCTCAACACTCATATGTTTCCTCTTAGACTGCATCTCTCTCTGAGGCCAATGCCTTCTTCCTAGTATACTTGCAGGGCTCACACAGTTTTTACTTTTTCAGTTTATGGCTCTCTTTCACTCAGTTTTACTGGACTCTGTTAAAAACCTTCAAATGTTCACTGAGTATTGTTGTACAGTATTACACACTAATGTGCCCACCGTTTGTCCTGGGTATTTGCAACACTTGAAGGGCAAGCAGACCTCCGCCATCCTGCATAGTCACTTTTCTCACTAATTCACATCTGTGCAAGGAGATGCTGGCAATTTCTATCCACAAATTGTCATAATAAATCAAACGATAATTCTGTGTGTGTTTGTGTATGTATACAAATTCTACGTTTGTGAAATCCATACTTTCTCTGCAAAGAATTATTTGTTTTTTTAAGTCCTTGAAATGATTTTGTTATCATGGCACTGATTTGTGCTTAAAATAGACCTTTTCAGTCGATGTAATGAAGAGCTTCCTGTTTAAACGGGGCTGCGAGATGTGAACTCAGCTCTTTGGCGCACCTCATTTGATTTTTTCTGGCAAACAAATTTTCAAAACAAACCGTATTTTACACCTCTAATCAGAGTTGGAGTAATAATTATGTTGGCATTGTCATTTTAGATCTGAGATAGACTAAAATTTAAACAACGACCGTTGTTAATACCCAGCTGTCATTACTTAGTTTGCCAATAGACGTCAGAAGGACGGATGCCAAAACCGAACTGCCCAAAGATAGAATTTGACGTACCAAGTAAATGGCGATGCGTTCTAAATTACTTACGGTTCCAGAGCTGTCGAAGGGTTTAAGTCAGTCGACGATGTTAGTCCTGGAAAGTACGCCCCACCAAACCAACGTTCCAAAAACCAACCGAACTTACTGTTGTCTGCTCGAACCAACACTGACTTACTATACTCGGCCGTCTGGTGGCGTCGCTGAAGCATTCAAACATTCTTAGCCAATCATGCAATACTGCGTCTGCGTTTGCCACGTTATGTTCTACAGAGGCAGAGTCCCATTGCATGGTTCTAACTTTTATTGAGTCAAGGTATTGACGCGAACACCATACATACGGATAGTATCAAATTATATATAAGGATATATATATATATATATATATATATATATATATATATATATATATATATATATATACTATACAAAATACCAGCGCTTCAGCGGAGAAGTAGTGTGTTAAACAAGTTCTGAAAAAGAAAAGGGAACATTTTAAAAATAACATAACATGATTGTCAATGTACAGTAATTGTTTTGTGAGTGTTAGTGTTGCTGTCATCAAGGATTTGATTATCATTATTTCTTTCAATCAGGTTTGTATTTGGAGGATGTGTTTTTTGTTCAAGTTACATTCCGTGTTTGTCTAGTCTATCCCTAACCATCTCATCTTCGTTGTCAAAGATAACAGGTTTCATTCATCAAAGTGATCACCACCCAAATCGGTACTCGTGAATCTAAGATGTTTAACAGGCATTCCCGGTATTAAGTTGTGGATTTGCCTGTGAATATTTAGCGGGAGCGTGTCTATGAATGTAATTTAAACTTAAGCTTTACACTTTGCTTTCCTATTGATATGTCTACAAAGGCTTGTTCAGCGTCAGAGGGTTGTTCCTGTCCTACTGCATCAATAAACAGCTTGTCTTCCTCTTTATCTGAGACATCACACACTGCATGCACGGGTTTACCTTTCCTAGTCCTGCAAACTTTAGTGAATTGGTTTAATTTACCACATTTTTTACACTGTGTTCCTTCAGCTGGACATTGACTTTTTCCAACGTGTGGTTTGTTTCCACAGTAGGTGAACTTATGAATATGCGTGTATGCGTCAGTCGCTTCATATTCTTTTGCTGCCTTCTCAATTGTGTAATGCGTTTTTTGTTCAGCGCTCTTGCTTTTTGTGTGCGTACTGCGTTCACAGTCAGTTCACATGAGCCTTTTGGAGTACATGCATTGAAGGTTCTCAGCTGTGGTTGTGCTATTTTGTGCGATCTTGCGATGTCCACGGCTTTATTTAATGTTAACTCAGACCCGGCACTCTCTCAAAAGTTTCTCTCTCACTTTCACTGAGTTTGTGCCAAACACTAAGTCTATCCCTGACCATCTCATCTTCGTTTGCATAAGCACAGTCCTTCACCAGCAATTTTAACTCTGTTACAAAGTGATCAAAAGTCTCGTTTATACCCTGCGTCTTCTCATTAAACTTGTATCTCGCGGGGCAGCCAACTACGTGGGAGGCGTGGTGATGGGTGACGCAACTCCGCCTCACACGGCGACCGAGCTGCAGGCTATGGCCGTATATATGTACGTAAGTAGGATTCAGTTATAACCGTTACGCGTAGTATTTCGAAATGAAACCTGCTTAACTTTTGTAAGTAAGCTGTAAGGAATGAGCCTGCCAAATTTCAGCCTTCTACCTACACGGGACGTTGGAGAATTAGTGATGAGTCAGTGAGTGAGTCAGTGAGTGAGTCAGTGAGGGCTTTGCCTTTTATTAGTATAGATATATGTATATATTTTTTTTTCATTCTTTTTGTGTGTGCCTTTTGTTGATATTGTATTAATGGCATTAGAGAAAATGTCTTTGTTCATTGCACAAAACAACAAAGCTAAACTTGTATGAATGGTAGACAGTATTTTTGGAATTGTATGTTGTGAGAACTCAAGCCAAATGACACTTTTTATTGGCTAACTAAAAAGATTACAATATGCAAGCTTTCAAAGCAACGCAGACCCCTTCTTCAGGCAAGATGTAATACAGAAACTGGAGTTCCCTGTGTTTATATACACACACCAGGACAAGTAACAACATTGGTAAACCTTTAAAAAATTAATAGACCCCTTCAGGCTAAGATTCATTTAATGTTGAGTCAAATGAGTGAGCACCTTAAAATTTGAGTTTTATTTGATGCTTTTTATTCCATAGTATATACGAGGTAAGCATATCACAGGTGTTATGTACAGAAGGATTTGTAATTGTGCTGGTGAGACACAAATGACCTTTGACTTGTGTTTTTGTATTTATGAATTCTTTTGGCAGCCCCTTTTAATTACTCATATTGTAATGACCAAGTAAAGGAATCTCACAAATGAGAAAAAAAATAATACCAACATTTCACTGTCCTTTACTAAAGATTTCCTTAAAATGATATTCTTTATGTAATTTTTAGCATAACCACGATTTAAGAAAACTGATCATTTGTGGCAGACAGCGTAATAAATGAAATAAAACTGAAACCAAGAAAAGAAGTGCGTTAAATATGCATGGAGCAGGTAAAGTGCTAACAAGGTTCCATATCTGAGTAAACAGAAAAGGGAGACTTTTGAATACTTTTTTTTTATTTCAAAGAAGCCATTTTGGTGAAGTGTAGCAACAGATCTTACATTAGTTTGTAATTAAAATGTAATTTATTTGTTAAATTTTAAAAAATTCCCTTTAATAAAATAACATACAGAAGATCAAGTGCACCAGTACATCAGGAAAGGAAATGTGCAAAAACTCCACAACGCTCTCTGATGTCTGAATGATTTTAGTTTCTACTCTAAAGCTCACACTTTGGGATTGCGGATGACGATGACGTCATGGAGAGGAGAGGCGAGGCCCTAAAGATGGTCAGTTGTGTCCTTGGAATGACATCTCTGAGTTTGACTTGTGCCAGGATGTGTATAAGCTGGCCTAAAATGTGTCCTGTCTATTTTAGGATTCCATATTATATGTTTAAATACTTTAATCCATAGCTAATCATAATAGAAATGAAAGGTTATTTTTGTTACATAATGTGTCCAAAGTGTTGGAAGTAAAAAATTAATTAAGAAATAAAAGTACAGCAGATTGGGACATCACTGACTTATCCTCACCTTGCTAAAAACAAGTTATAAAAGACTATGGACAACACACAAATGCAAATGAAATAAGTGCAAGTTCAAGAATGCTCAAAAACATAACAGTACATCATGATGCAGGTTGGCCGAGTTCTCACGTTTTGTGCCAGGCTGTATGGGTCGTTGGCCTCATAGCGCTTTGCCCTGAAAGGAGTCCTCTGAACTCGGCCTGCTCAGTCTCGAGGTTTTGTCCCAGTTCTTGTCTGCTCGTTTCCCTACAACAGAATACTGGGAGAGAGCAGGACCCCCATGTATAAAACACAGGTGATGGATTGATGCCCCATTAGTGCTTACACAAGACAGAAGCAGACTGTACGAATTTCCTAAAGTACACTAAATAAACATATTAATTTATATAGTTTCAAACCAAATATACCTCATATTAGGCCATAAATACAGGGGTGGGCAAAAGTAAGTTTACAGTTATGAGTATGCAAAATACAGAATTTATTCTTGTATTATTATCAGTTTATTAATTATTATATTCTTTGTTGTCTTATTATTGTTATTAGCAAGTGGACTACAAGAATGTGTAAATAATAAAGGCCGGCAATTTGAGCATTAATGAGATTGTACCTAAGTGCACTGTGCCATTTGTGATATTCTTTTAAGTTAATAAAGCTATTGTGGTAATCATAACTTCCATGTGTTTTTCCACACAAACAACTGTAAACCTACTTTTGCCCACCCCTGCAGTTTTTATAGCAAACACTACTATACCATGGCATGTTTTTTCTTGTCTATCCTATTAGATTCTAAACAGATTTTCACTTTAAACAGTAAATCAGACTGTTATTTTTTCTTGCATATACTGTAGTTGGAAAATTTTAAAAATCAAGAGGCTTCTATTTGTTACAGTTTATCATATGTGGTGAATCTTCAAAGGCGTTCTTTGCAATAAATGGATGTATCGATATGTGTGTCATAATATGTTTAATGCTCTATGAAACCTGAATGTTGATTATAAAGACGTGGCTCTGTGTATTTTATGTGTTGTCCAGGCTGCTTCCTGTCTTGCACCAATCTGTGACCAGGTCTCGATTAAACAAGGCTGACAGTATTACTTTGTCTTTACTTCCATCCATCTCTTTGCTAAATTGTGTATTTAGTTCAGGTTGTTGGTAAGCCTGTGCCTGTCCCAGGACCACTGGGTGTAAGATAAGAACCAACAAAGGATAAGGTGTCAGTCTGTCGCAGGGCACAATCATGTAAAGCCACACTTTCTCATATCTGATCATTTACAGTCACCAAATAATTTAACACACGTTAGTGATGTGGCCAAAAAACCAGGGAGACACACACACACACACTGGGAGACTTTACGCATAGGCAGCGACCAGGCAGGGCTCAAACCCAGGATTGTGGACCTGTAAGGTGGTACTGCAGACCACTGATCTGCTGTCTGTAGAGAACTTACATGGTAAATAACATACACAGTTATGTACTACAGTATATCATGTATGTGTATTGTTTCTCAATGTGAATATAATCTAAAATGATACATGTCACGTGGGGTTAGAATATGGTGATTGTACCTCTTGTTGTAACAGGCAACTAAATGAGGCTGGAGTTAGAAATGCCATCTGGCTGTAAAAACAAAAATTCATTTAGTAGGGGCACAACTGGACAACCTGGGTGAAAGAACAAAATGGCTGTTAAAATGATAGCAAGAATATAATATGATACAGTGTTTCCCAACCTTATTTCTGTAGTGGCACACTTTTTCTAACCAAAAACATCCCAACGCACACCCCTATTTTACTAACCACAAGCACATTATATCTCATAGACATGCTCTATCTGAAGCGGCCGGACTGCCGGAGAAGCCAGTAAAAAAACAAATGCAGGTCCAACATCACCCATGTGGCATGGCACTTAGTGAGCACTTTGAAGGCTCCACACTGCTTTGTCCCTTTGCCCACCACTCTCCATTTCAGAGGAAACTCGTATGCCGTGTGATCCTCATTAGTTACCACACACCCAAGCCGATGGGCTCTAGCAGCCTGGCAGCACGTCTTATAGGCCAAGGCTGCAACATATCGATCACGGAGCTGCTCTTATGCCAGCTTCCCCAGGTAGTTCTGTCCTCCTCAGTCAGGTTTTGACCACCCGAGGAGCGTGTCCGTCTCGGTTTTAGACCCAGTTAGGTTACACAATGACTTCTATGGCACATCTGGGTAGCTCTCATGGGGCACCACTGTGCTGCGGCACACTGGCTGAAAAACACTTTATAATATAATATAATGTAATGGAGTCAAAAGCTGCATCACCCTGCATTTGCAAAAATAAAAAATCTGGACAGTATTTTACACCATGGAAAAAAACAAAACAAAAAAATATAAACTTGACAAAGAGGGTTCAGCTTCAACATTGTGTCTCTACACCATTCTTTTGAATTTTCACAGTGTGAAATGGAATGTACGTGTTTTTTTCACCTCTAGGACACTGTACATGTAAGTGTACAGTATGTAGAGGTTTCACATTCTCCTTGTGAATTTTCCTTCAGATACTCTCGCTTTTCTCCCAGGTTCTAAAGCTGTGACTGTTCTCTTGATCGGTCACTAAGTACGAGTGCCAGCATGTGTGTTTGTGCGCTGGGCTGGACTGGTGCTTCATTAATGGCTGATTCCTGCCTTCTTCCAGATGCTGCTATGGTAGACATTGGATAACAAAGAGCAAATACCCTGTAGGAGAGAAACAGAGAAGGAGGCAAGAAGGAGGAGTACTCTGGTGCAGTACTTGGGAAGTGGGTAAGCTATTCTACCTATTAATTAGGGATTGGGCTTGTGTTTCCTTTCTGGGCCAACTTCTACATACTTTGTAAGCTCTTCTGTTTATTTATCTTGTGTGATTGTTCTGCAGGTTGTGAAGAAACATTAAGGAGGTCCCATTATAATAGATTAACAGATATGTAAAAAGACAAGAGACTAATTATAGAAAGACAGACAGAGCAATAGGGGTGACCTATTGGTAGACAGAGACAAGCTGATGTTTTATAGATCAATTGACCAAATCATGTTCTACTGTGTATGCATTCATTTTGTTCTGAGTACTTTGTTTTTTCTTTCATATCTGAAAGTCATATATTGCTGGCAAAACTCCCTGTTTTGTATTCTCAAACACAGTCAGGCCATGAGCTTGGGGTCTGGAAGCCAGAAAGTACCAACCTTACCAAGAGGAGTTAAAGGAGCTCAAATGATTTGCCAGATGTTTCTGGTTCTAAGGCCCAAGTTTGTAACCATTCTCTCTGTGTGAGAAAGCAAAACAGAAAGTAGTATGAGTCCTTGAGTGAACTGCTAGAAGTGACATTTAGGGTCTCATCTGGGATCAATCAGGTCAGTAAAGTAATCCCTCCTCGATCGCGGGGGTTGCGTTCCAGAACCCCCCGCGATAGGTGAAAATCCGCGAAGTAGAAACCATATGTTTGTATAGTTATTTTTATATATTTTAAGCCCTTATACTCTCCTAGACTGTTAACATTATTAGAGCCCTCTAGACATGAAATAACACCCTTTAGTCAAAAGTTTAAACTGTGCTCCATGACAAGACAGAGATGACAGTTCTTTCTCACAATTAAAAGAATGCAAACATATCTTCTCTTCAAAGGAGTGCCGTCAGGAGCAGAGAATGTCAGAGAGAGAGAGCGAGATAAAAGCAAACAATTTAAAAAATCAATACGTGCTTTTAAGTATGCAGAAGTACCGCGATAAAGCGGCATTTTGTAGAGGAGCGTCCGTATCCTCTGTGCAAACAGCCCCTCTGCTCACACCCCCTCCGTCAGGCAGAGAGAGTGAGAAAGATAGAGAGAAGCAAACAAACACGCTGAAGCATATCTTATAGCATTGAGGAGTTTTAGTTAATATGTAATACATGCTCTGATTGGGTAGCTTCTAAGCCATCCGCCAATAGCGTCCCTTGTATGAAATCAACTGGGCAAACAAACTGAGGAAGCATGTACCATAAATGAAAAGACATTGTCCGCAGAAAGCCGCGAACCACCGAAAAATCCGTGATATATATTTAGATGTGCTTACATTTAAAATCCGCGATGGAGTGAAGCCGCAAAAGTCGAAGCGCGATATAGCGAGAGATTACTGTACAACGAATGGCAGCAAAGCTGAAAAGAGAAAGCAAGCCTGCAAATATAACAACCTCACAGCTGCAGTTAGAAGCCCACTTGCTCCATTGAGAAAGAGGAGTCCCCATATACAGTAGCTCAACTGAGTTTGCCACTACTTTCTGACTCCAAGGCAATGAGTTTTGGGCCGGACAGGTTAGATTAACTGGCATCTCTAATGTGGCTCAAGTTGGGTGTGCCCTGCAATGGCCTGACATCTCATCCATGGTGTCCCATTTCTCCTGAAAGAGGCTTCAGCTTCCCAGAAGTTGGAATGAGTGGGATGCAAAAGGAGGATGGAAGACAAAGAGTCTTGTATATCATTTTTGTAAAAAAAAAACTGTCAAATAAGATATAAGAAAAAAAAATCATTTAATACTGAAATGTTTTTTTTAAAGTAAAACTATTTCTGTCACTGTTTAAAGGGAGAATATGGCCTGACTGGTGTGATTTTGGACGTTTTGTTACTAAGGAAGATTGCTGAAGGTGTGATTGAGTTGTCTCTTTAAGGTGGGGCACACCAACACAGTCTAGGGTTCTATCTGATTATCATTATATAAATTATTTAGTGGTGTGCTAAAAAATAATGTATAGCTTAGTCTGCTCAGTTTAAAATGTGTGCCTTGTAGCATGTTTTGGGGACAGATAAGGCTGGGTGACTCAACGTCTGCTCTGGGATTGGGGGGCTCAATAGTTTTCATTGCTGTTGATCTTAATCAGACCATTTGCTCTTCTGTTTCTGCACACACAGAACCAGCCTGAACTTTCAAACATTGGCCCGATGTGTGACAAGGAATGGACCCTTCCCCTGTCAGAGTCTCGATGTGTACTTCCATTTCCTTTACAAAGACAATTTACGATTAAGGGCCTGTAACAGAGCTGGGTGGACTAAACTTCCCACACAGGCCTCAGATTGTCATTTTGTATTCTCTGACTTGGTGTGGAAATGCCAAGTGCATGTCAGCACTTAATTAGACACAGACCTCATCTCTGAGTAAGAAACTGACTGCAGTGAGAATGTGAAACCCCTGTGACCCTCAAGAACTGAGACTGAGCACATTGAGCTCCAAAGGAGTGCTGTTGGTATCTGCTTGGGTCCAATTTGGGACTACACCTGTCCCATCCTGTCTGTACAGAGTCTCCATATTTTATATTGTTTTCTTTGGGGCAATTTCTTGCTTGGATCCTGTGACCTGCAGTTTGTCACCTTTCATTAGTTATAATCACAGATGTCCCTATGTAGTGTGGCACTCCTGCTTCTCTGTGGCTCTCCGGTGAAGAGTTTGAAGCTGGACTTTGGCTTTTATAAATATATGGGTTCATCTCTTCAGACCTATAGGTGTAGCCTTCTGTTAAGTGGCCTGCAAGTGCATAAGGAGGTCTTTGGAAGGAGCTGTGCTTGGCGATGACATGATGAAAGTTTACCGACACATAAGGCGCTTGTCCAGCCAGCCCCATTCCCACAAACATCTTCTGTTCTCCTCCATTGTCATGCTCAGTTAGCTTTGGTGTTTCCCTGCCGTTATCCATTTGCTCTAAACAACTGTGATCACCTGGCGGGCCATATGGAGGCTCTTTAATGTAGATCCTCCTTGTGTGTTCAAACACTGCCGGCACGGCTATGTGCTGGTTTACCTGCTTTGGGTGGTCACAGTTTGACTTCACAAGCATAGAGCCACTGAGCGTCACAGAGAAGGGCTTTTCATTGCCTCCCAGGGTGTCCTCAGTGTCACGGATGAATGCCATTTTACTTTCTTCTTTAGCAACCTGCTGAGGAGTGTGCAGACTGGCTTCTATTTTGTTCTGCCCAACCGTGTTATGTTCGTAAGGTTCTTCCTTGAACCCGCTGTTAGGTCTGGAGGTTGAGCAGCTGGAAAAGCCTTCAGGTAGGGCTTCAGCACTGTACCTTCTGTTTGGCACGGGCCCTAGAGTTGAAATGAAATGGTACGTTACATACAGCTGAAATCCAACTCATGACATCATAGGAAAAGTCAGTTAAATGAAACTGCAGACAAAACTTGACATTACTTTTTTCCTTGGGATGATTTACAAAACACATAAATAATAGTCTGTTCTGCCTTTTTATCATACATTCATGCAGATGACAAATCACAGCAAAACTTTACTTCTACACATTACAAATGTTGCTTTTGCTTATTTTTCTTTTCCTTTTATGCTCTGCGTTTAAAATCCTTCATTCAATAATTTTCTTTACAAAAACAGCAAAACAATCCCCTCTATAATTCAGACATCTCTTTACTTAAGAGGGTCTCACTCGCTACATAAAAACAGTGAACAAAATATGCAGCAATATTTGTAAGTTTTGTTTAATGTGACTGTTAAGGTCAAAGTCCATAAAAGTCAATACAAAACTGCAGATGCTTGAGGTGGCCAAATAAGAGTTAATAACTAGTCTGGAGTTAAGGCTATTAATATCTCAGGCAAGGATTCGAACTCAGTTATTCAATATTCGTAATATTCATTCTTTGACATTATGAACAAAATTCATTCATCTTAAATTTGTACGTCTGATGCACCTCTCCAATTTGAAATTACCTACAATACTGTATATCAGAGATTGTAACCAGAGCCATGCAGGCTACTGTATTAAAGGGGATTTCAGAGGAAAATGCTTGATTATCTGTCAGATAGTGTTGAATTTACAATCATACCAAATCCTCTTGGAGATGTATTGGATGGGTTAATACTATCCAGTGATAAACTCATTGTGATCTGCTTCACTAAACTGTTAGTACGTCTGTTAATCTTGCTCAACTGAAAATGACCTTAATGACAATATGAAAACCTTATCTTACATTACCTAAAACTGGAAGAAGTCAGATTTTCTTTGTATGGAAGTGTGAGACTTTTTTCAGAATCTGGCAACGATTCATTAATGTTATTACAAATAAGTCTGCTTCCAGGGTCTCTGTTAAATCCCTGTTGGCCTATTCACTGTGAGGAAGTATACCACAATGGGCTTTTGTTAATAATTAACTGCCTACACTGGGTTAAGAGTATTGAAACTTTTTCTGACATTTATTGTATTGTGTATTTTTGAGTTGACTGATTTTGCATCTTTTGGTTAAAGATATTTGTGTTGGATTGCCGTAAAAAAAAAAAAAGTTCAACCTGTTTAAACTCCAAATGGAAAGGTTTAGGCAGGGGCTAGGTAGTTTAACTTGTAGGGATGTCATCATTCACACAAGCTCACCAAGACAAACCACCAGAGAAGGTTGCTGAAATTGTCAAAAAGCTTGTTATCTGCCTGCATCTTCTTACGTTCTAAAGCCATCGAGTTGAAGGAAGATCTGTGACCACCTATCTGCGCATCAGCACCATGTCGCTGCCTCTAGGCTCCCAGTGAAATGGCAGGTGACCAGAAGTGAAAGAAAGACCTATTATTGTTTTGAATGTGTATGTTCTAGTGATCGTTGCCAGTTTCTTGCATACCTTTCACAACTGTCATCATTAAATGGGGGTATCTCCTGGAGCCTGAAACCTTTTTCAGACCTCTTTTCTTTTTAGAGAGCAGTGAATCTCAACCTGTGCTATGGATGAAGAGAGAGCAGCTGTGTCAGGTGCCATTACATGGTAAGAAGCTCTTCTAAAGTTTGAATTTCAGCACGGGATTGTCTATTATTTGAGAAATCATGCTTAATAATAGAATAATAAAGCACGAGTTTCCAGCTACGCTTTCAAGGCAGAAAAGGCTTTCATCATGGCCTTTTTGATGCTATTATATAATTAGAAATAAAAACACATGAATTGTGCATACTTTGAGAGTGTGATGCAATGAACAATCAACTGTCAGTTGGATGAGTTTACTGAGTGGTGAAATGATTCACTTTTCTAATACAGTGCCATTAACATAGCTGCAATAAAAGAATGGAAGCTTCACGTTTATCCTTGGTTTCTTACGAACATGACTACAGTTGTCCATCCAACTATTCATTTTCTGACCAGTATTTCCAGCTAAAGGTTGCTGGGAGTCAGAACCTATACTAACTGCAAGGAGTGCAAGGCAGAATTTAACCTTGGATGGGGTGTCAGTCTCGCACACATCTGTTCTTTTCAATTCTGCCATTGTCACCTTCTCATGCAGTTTACTGTAAGACAGTTGCAAACCCCAATAACTTTGTGGAGATTACCAAAACTTTTTTGTTTCACAAGCATGTATGATGTCATAAGTTTTTGATTAAGACCAAGATCAAGGGTTTGTAAGTAATTATGCTGCAGACACTATTAGCATTTTATGTTTAGATTAATTAAAAAATATGTACATAACAGAAATGAAAATGTGCACTCACAGACACAAACACTATCCATAACACCTAGTTACAACTTCTCAAGTACAATATTTTTAGGCAGATTAAGTTTTGCCTAATAACAGTTCAGTACATAACAAGTTAAGAGCAAAAGAAAAACCTGATACTGCAGAGCATTTAAATTCCTGGAGACAGTATAGCAAGACAAAAGTTTGACAAGCCCTGTTCTAGGCTGTAGAGCACAATGTTTCACTCATCGACTGACTCATGTAAGCCAGCCGGGCCACCTGTCACTAAGTAGCTATGCACAAAGTTTAGTCAGTTGGTGTTCTCCGTTTAGAGAATATAATGTGAAGTTTTGCTTGGGGTCAGCACACGCAGTTTTGAGATATCATCTTGAAACAGCCTGATTAATTAAACCAGTCGGTTAGTGGGTTGCAAAGCCTATGGGCACTGACATTATAATTTGGAGGTTTCTTTACATTTTATGAATGTAAAGGCATTTGGGATATTTTAAAATCACTCAGAGTCATATTTACAGGTCTG
The DNA here is from genome assembly GCF_016835505.1 of Polypterus senegalus. Taxonomy (NCBI): domain Eukaryota; kingdom Metazoa; phylum Chordata; class Cladistia; order Polypteriformes; family Polypteridae; genus Polypterus; species Polypterus senegalus. The sequence goes on along the minus strand of NC_053155.1, from coordinate 117,401,312 downwards.
ATGATATTTCTAAATGATCTGTAGCATTTTATGATACCTCAGTCTGATATAAAGATACAGTATATTTAAATACACTACTAATACGTTTTCTTTAAAGAATGTCAAGTTGTATGACTTTTGCTGCCATTTAGATTTTCTAACGCAAAAAATAGAAACATTGCCAGTTTTCATTGTACATCTAACATTCAGGTGAACCGCTGCAGCCACCATCCCACCTATGTTACCATTCCTTGATGAGGAGATTCTAACAAATGGGTTTTCTTTGTCAAGTCCTCAGGAAAAGGAGAGATCAGCGTAACATTCTTTAAATCCAATGAGCAGTACTAGACGTAATGTAGAGCACCAGTCCATTGCAGGGCCCACTCATGCAGAGTCAGTTTTAAGGTACCAGTCAACCTAACTCCTGTGTCTACGGGAATGTGGGAGGAAATCCCATACAAACAAAAAGAACAATAATGGATAATAATCAAACAAGGGATTTTAAGCTAGAATGCCAGATATCTGAATCAGCAGCACTATCCACTGTGTCACCAGCAGGATTAGTACTAATATAATTTGCTCAAAACCTTAACACACATAAATCTAATGACTTTCTTCTAGCTCCTGAAAAATGAATTATTAGCGTTATTTTTTTGGTTACTGACATATTGTGCACGGACAGATGAACAACCATGCAGATAACATCATTTATTCAACACAACCTCCTAAATGGTCAATACCTAAATGAGGTCCTTTACCTAGTTCATAATTTGTTTAATTAAATAAATAAAAAAGATGATCATCTTTACAAGGCTGTTTATCCACTTTGTGACCCAACTCATAACTGTCTAGTGTTGTTGCCTCTGAGTCTGCTTCCGTCTTGACTTAATAATGTTCACATGAAGTAGGGACTCCTTAATTCCAAAGTGTTGTCACTCATTCCTGCCTCATGTCCTTTTAGATGCTATATCACATTTTCCCCACCTTTTATACTCTTAACAGTTTCATCAACCTTTTTCACTTCTCTTGTTTTTACTTTTCTAATTATTTTTGTCACATGTTTAATTTGCAGCTACAGTGTCTCTGTCTGAACTACAATAATATGACTATTTAATATCTTGAATATAATGTTCAAGCTTAGCTTCCTGACTTTTTCACATCTATTAAATCTTTAAAGTTACCTTAGCACATGGGCAAAACTAGTATAGGGTGGTCCAGATCTAATTATGCAATTTTCATTACACTATAACTTATTAAGTTTATTACATAGAAAATCACCCTAAAAATCCTGGACCATAGAGAAGTGTGTGAACTGACGACATGAAGAATCGTCTTCGCGCCGAACTGGAATCGTCCCCGCATAAATCAAAGTCATCCAGATGATCTGAATCTGCATAATGTGATGGATGGCCGGCATTTCAGTCCGGCCGGGAAGTCCCTCAACAGAAAAACCCACCTTTTCAGGGCACTACATCCCCGGGACGCTGGATGGCAACTCCCCTAGATGGAAATGGTTCCTCGGATTCCCGCAGGGCAGTATGGGACATGGAGTCTGTCTCTTCAGCCCTGTTGGGTGCCATGGGTGCTGCCAGGGGGAGCTCACCAAGAACCCGGGGAATATTACTGTGACGCAAACCCGGACGTACTTCAAAGTCACGAGATTGGAAACACGCAGTACTTCTGGGACACCTGAAGGAGTTTAACCCGGAGAAGGAATACTTCCGGGTCATGGACTTTAAAAGGACTGTGGGAAACCCCAGGAGGGAGAGCCGGAGTTGGGTGGTAGTATGACGGAGCTCCTGGGAGCTGGAGGATTGTTTATTGTATTAATTATTGAAGAATTATGGAGGTGTGGTGCTTTGGGCACTATTATTGAAGAAATTATTAATAAATCTTCATTGTGCTTTTATAAGTGTGTCTGGGACGTCTGTCTGAAGGGTTCAACGGGGCAACAGCGCCTCTAACGTCCACACTTGGCATAGTCAGCAGGATTCTGGCCATCTGTTTGGTCAGAAAACCATTTAAAATTTAATGTGGACTGAACCCCAGACAGCGACACATGCAACCGCCAGACCCATTTCGATCGCTCGTCATGGGAAAGAAGAAGTTGATGAAACCGACCGTTGGTGCTGAAGGAAGCCTGGTGCATGACTTCCCCTGCGGCCATGAGGAGCAGCGGAGCGACACCGCCGTCGGACGGGAAGACATTTTTCCGGGTGGCAATAAAACCGACGAGGTATGTGCTGGGGGAGGGATCGAAAACATCTTTAAAATAACCCACTTTGTCCCCTGCTCATAACTCGTAATAAAAATGGCAAATCCTCTTCAAGATGGCTGTGTGCTCTACGAAGGGAATACAAGCACCAAGGACTTCCGCATGACGTCGGATAGCCACGGACACGTGACCTGCCCCGAAGAATTAGGGGAGAAAGAAGGTGAACCGCGGCCTGTAGGCTGGAATCAAGATACCTGGACGGACGCGGAATTTCCGAAAAAGGAGAGGATGGCGGACAAAGCGTCGCACGCCACAAATAAAGGTAAGGAGTTTCGGGGAGTGATCGATCGATCCGCCGAGAAATTGAGTAAGGCAGATCGCAGTCAGCTTGAAGCTAATCTCCGGAACTCCAAATCCCAAAAGGCCATGCGAGACCCAACTGCGCAGGTGCAGCAGAAGCATATCGGCTCAAGGCTGGAGGGCGGGGATTTTGAAAGTCAGATCTTGCCTCCAGCCGATCATGAAGGGGACTTTAATGTGCGGGAGCTGGAAAATCTAATACAGCCTGTGCAGAGCTTTTTTCAGGTCATCACCTCAATAAGAAAAGTAATAGAGGAATTGGGAGCGACGGCCGAGGCACCTCTAAAGCGCGTGGAGGAATATTTACGCCGCTGCGGTCGGAAGCTTCTACAGATGACCAATTCGGCGTTACAGGTGAGTGTAGTCGGTACCGTACATGAAGTCGGGACTCAGATTACAAGGGCAGCGCAATTGTCTAGTATCGGCTGCCATGTAATCTCACGTCCCACAGTTGATGTAAGCGTGACGACTGAGTGTCCAGTGGAAGGAGAGTGGCCGTCGGAGCAGCGGGATAGTGCTGGCTTACGAGTGGTCCCGAACCTTATGACATAAGCCTCGGTCTCACTTAAAACCAAAGGGGTGCAGACAGTAAAGGGTCTATCTCTTATCCATAGGGAGGCCCAAACTGTAAGCAAGCCCCAGAAAGAAAAGGAGATCCCGCAGGAAAAGTAGGGAGCTCCTAACATAGAGCGTGTATGGAGGGGACACTCTCCGCGTGGGTAGGGAGATAGTCCGGCCCCAGCTGGACAAAGATCAACGCAGGCGTTACCAGACTGCTTCCGGTCACGCCAGACATTGCAATATGGAAGGAGGCTGTGTTATGAATGCCACCGACCGGGCCACGTATGGCGAGACTATCCAGGGAGAACCGGGAAAGTCATTAAAGGAAAACAAAAGTGCAATGTCTCCCCGTTGTTCTCCTGCTCTTGTTTTACAGGAAAAAGCCATGGTCCGGTCAAAGCAGAAAGTCCCTCCTGGGACAGGACTACACTAGCGGGGCTGGTCGCCTTGCATTATGATGCTCGACTGGGAAGTGGCTACTGTGATGGACGGCCGCCGTTTCAGTCCGGCCGGGAAGTCCCTCAACAGAAGAAACCCACCTTTTCAGGGCACTACATCCCCTGGGACACTAGATGGCAGCTCCCCTGGATGGAAATGGTTCCTCGGATTCCCGCAGGGCAGTATGGGACATGGAGTCTGTCTCTTCAGCCCTGTTGGGTGCCGTGGGTGCTGTCAGGGGGAGCTCACCAAGAACCCGAGGAATATTACTGTGACGCTAATCCAGAAGTACTTCGAAGTCACGAGAATGGAAACACGCAGTACTTCCGGGACACCTGAAGGAGTTTGACCCGGAGAAGGAATACTTCCGGGTCATGGACTTTAAAAGGACTGTGGGAAACCCCAGCAGGGAGAGCTGGAGTTGGGTGGTAGTATGACGGAGATGCTGGAAGGTGGAGGATTGTTAATTGTATTAATTATTGAAGAATTGTGGAGGTGTGGTGCTTTGGGCACTATTATTGAAGAAATTATTAATAAATCTTCATTGTGCTTTTATAAGTGTGTTTGGAACGTCTGTCTGAAGGGTTCAACGGGGCAACAGCGCCTCTAACGTCCATAATAATTAAATCTGGACCACCCTGTAGACTTAAACCTAATGGCTAGCTAATTTGCATTCTGTACATCCTGACCGAGTGTACATTTAACAACATGTCCATTTCACTCTTCTCCCTTATAACTTCCTCTCTTAGAGCTGTTCAGGGTCTGTTCTGCTTTAGCTTTAGTCCCAACATCCTGACTGTTTTTTTATCTGTTTGTATTTTTCTGACATATAGTAATTATAAGATTGATTAATTTGACCTATATTGGCTCAGTACTTTCTACCCCATCTTGTGGATTTTTCTCCATGTACACCACTTTCCCTCCTACATTCCAAAGACATGGACGTTAGTTTAACCCACAGCTGTAAATTGGCCCAATGGGACACCGCTAAAATGAGTGTAACAGCCTGTTCTGTAGTGGTCCCTGCCTTAATCCCTAATGCTGCCACACCCCAGAGCTGGGGAATGGGGAATGGTGGATGGATGAATGGATGGATGGATAGTGAACAAATAGTATCAAATCAGAAAGGCTTACTCATTTGGCTCCATGGGGCAGAGAAAAAAAAGACTTCAATTGTACAGTATATAGTATCCAAATACACCAGTAAGTTGTAAGTAAGTTCAAACAATGACGCTTACTCACAAGAACTGAAAAATGTATATTTAATACCAGGAAATAAACCTCCATTTAGGCATAACAAAAGATAAATAAAAAGAAAAGGTCAAGGTCAAAATCAGGAAAACAAAGAACAGATTGTCATAGCACAAAGCCAAAGAAATTGTTGATGAAAATTTTTAACTACCTAATAATGGAAGTATGAGGATTCACATTGTTTTTTAATTGTCTGTATCTAATGTTAGACACCAGGAGAAGTGCTAGTCTACTGTAAGAGTATTCAGCATGTGGCTGTGTTAAGTAGCAGCGATGGGGATATTCTGATATTTATCAGGAACATTAGAAAGATTTTTATTGTTTCAGAGGGAACTTTTTTTTGCAGCAGGAAAGAACAAAACATAAGTCACTGTTACACTGATACAAAAAAGTAAGCCATGACACAACAATGACAATGAGTGTTATCATAAGTACACACTGTGGTGTATGGCCGGCGGTTTATCCCGGCCAATACCCCCAAGCCGCCAGGTGGAGCCCTCCCTGCAGTATGGAGGTTCCCCGAAGACCAGCAGGGCATCATGGACATTGCTGTTTTCATACACAGCCCTGCATGGATGCCATGGGGGCCACTAGGTGATGCTTCAGGGTAGGAATAACGGTTATTTACCCTATGCCCCGGAAGTACGTCCGAGTTACATGGACAAGAAAAATGACGTGCTTCCGGGGTGAAGAAAAGGACTTTTTATCTGACCCGGAAGTGATAAAGGATTATATGGACTGAGGAATGAAACACTTCCGGGTCAGGGACTATAAAAAGACTCTGGGAACTCTCAGACGGCGAGCTGAGCTGGGTGGAAGGGTGGCAACGCGTCTGGGAGTGGAGGATTGTTTATTGTAGAGATTATTGTTTTGGTTTATGAATATAGGGGAGGAGAGGGTGCTTTGTGCACTGTGGATGATAAATAAAGTCTACTTTTGGACTTTCATCTGGTGTCTGGAGTTTTGGACAGGGGTTAAAGGGAGTGGTAGCACCCCCTATCTGTCACAATACTCACAGTTAGTACAAAGATAAATAAAATTACATTTAACAGTACACAAATAAATAATTCAGAATTCAGAAACATCCCTACAAGTAACTGAATTCAAAATGCTTATAGCTCTAGGAATACAAGAGTTCTTAAATTTGTTGCTCTTTAACATCGGAAACCTACATTTGTAGGCTGAAATTTAGGAAAAAGAAGATGGGTACAGTCTGGCAACATTGAGTCAAACTTCTTTCTTACCTGTTTGTAATGCAGCTCAGTGACAGAAGTCTGCTGCAAACCAATAATTTTACTGCCAACTTTTACAGTGTTGTTAAGATGGTTTATATTGTTAATGCACAGGTTGCCAAACCAACATAAAATAGAAAATGTGTAGAACTATGTCGGTATTGCCCATTCTGCTAGACATTAGTGGCATACCAGGCCTGTAGATTTAACAGGTAAGCAGACATCCAGTTTCTCCTTCCCCCGTCTACATTCTAGAAAGTGATGGAACTGTGCAAACCACAACCAGCCTGTGCTTTATCTGATAACAAAATCAGAGCTGAACTTAAATGTTTGTGGAGTCTCTTTTTGGCTAGATGGCGCAAAATAGACACCCAAGGACAAAGAGCTGTAATTCAACAAATGGCAATGCTGATGGACAAAATAATGCACCAATGAGAAGACACTGGTTTTGTAACTGGAAGTGACTTTAAATCCAATTACGATAAATTATTTATTCCTTCAAAACCTAGCAGCAATCACTTGAATTCTCTCTGGGGAACTCTCAGGGGCAATCTTCTCGCACACACCCCAAAATGACTATAGCCATGTTCATAAGACATGAAGGATAAACATAAAGCTTCCATTCTTTCATGACAGCTATGTCTATGGCACTATATTAAGAAGTAAATGGAATCAACACTCACACAACTAAGTGTTGATTGTTCACTACATTATACTCTCAAAGTATGCATAAATTGTGTATTTGTATTTATAATTCTGTAATGGTAACAAAGAGGCAAAATGAAAGCCTTTTTTGCCTTGAAACCAGAGCAAGAATCTCTATGCTATATGAAGTTAAACCAAACGTGATTATGTAAGTTAACAGGCAATCCTACTTTTGAATTCAAACCCTGAAAGTGCAACTTGTCGATTAACTGCAATTAAGGCTGCTGCTCTATCTTCCTCTTGTGTAGTGGGTCTCTCTCTTTCTCTCTCTCTCTTGTTCTCACTGTGTCACTCATGCCTCCCCCAAAAACACGCAGGCTTTTTCGTGCCCCCTTGCATACCACTCAGTAATTCTTCACATACCATCAGTGATATGTGTACCACAGATTGAGAACCAATTATCTAGTGCACATAGGTACAGTAATTATAGATAACACACTTGGTATTGTTTATAGTTTGCCATTTGGTATATGGAAACACACGCAGGCTAACAGAGCATCCATGACATTTTGACCCCTTGGGGGGGCCTATGATCATGTTCTGACCATTCTCCTGATATTGCCAAAAACTGTGTGCCTTATCCTTATCCTACAGGAAGTTTAATGAATGCACTATTGTTAAAATATGCTTTTACCTTGATGGGTAAGCACTGTCCCTCACTTAGTTTCTCTGTCCATGCTAAACGACTGACTCGTACCTAGACTAATCCAGATCATGCTTCTGTGGGATGCAAGCTACTCTCTGTGTATCCCATACCCATTTTTCACCTTACTCTTTAACCTATGTGTGACAGATACTAATTCACATGAACACAATCAAGAATTTCATATCACTTGGCATAGCCTGACTGACTTAATTAAAAAACCTTATACTTAAAGTTCATGATTTAAAATAAAGCAGATTGATATTGCTGGACTATAAAGCTTAACAAGAGAGTACCTTGATACATTCCTGCTGAATTTTGATGTGACACACTAATCGTCTGGCTGTGCATTGTCTTGCAGGCTGTGCGAAGTACACTAGAGCTGCCATAGTTCCAATGGCCTTCTCCCCTGTTTTGTATGGAGCTCAAGAGGTGCCGAGCCATCTCACAAGGTGACCCTTGAGTTTGTCTCAGTTTGGAAGGCAAGATGGGTTTCTTTCCACTTAGCAGCTGAGACTCTACAGGAAGGTGTCCATATGGGTAAGAGAATGCAAGTCCATAAGGTGATGTGCACACCAAGTCATTGCTGTCTAACTGGGACCCTTGTTCAAGGGGTGGTGAGCTTACATAGGGTGGGCTTTCCTTCCAGATGCCAGTCTGGTTACATTCCAATTTTTCACCTTGAAAAGAGGTGAACTGTGGAAATAAAAAAAGAGCATTGCGTTAACTGTAGTTTACCTTCAGCACCGGACTGTCTGAAACAATTCCGAGTAGTTTGGTGAGACTAATTCTAAGTGTCTCTGCTCTGTCTTACCTGATGTAAAAACGTCTTCTGTACTGCAGTATTTGCTGACTTCTGTGACTTCAATGTTTTATTTTAAAACCATGTATTACAGATCTCATATCATATTAGAAGAACTTTATGACTCCATGCTCACTTTTAAACTGATTGATTTGTGTTGCATTTCTCTTTTTGTTCTTTTTTTATTGATGTTGTAAATTACATTATTGTAAATAAAACAAATGTATTTGTGTCTTTCAAAGTTAACTTTAAATAGCCATTGTGGAAATCCTGCAAACATGTGATTTATAGGTAATAAGACAATAGGTGATGCTTCCTTGACCTTGAATTAAATGGCAATGGACAACAAAATTCAAAATAATGTCACAAAGGAAGGAGGATCAAAGGTATAAAATGCACACACGTAAAGGAAAAAAGGAAATAAACCCTGCCAGGCTTCCCCTCAAAACAACAAAAATTGACCAGATATCTTCTCGTGGCACTGTTGTCTTAAGATTTTCTTCCCTGTTGATTTTTTATGCTGTGTAATTCTTGAATATATACAAATTTAAAGAAGAGATAATCACAGGTAAGTTGTAGATCTAACGTGTAAAGGCAGGGCTGGGTCGCCTTAAACCTAATTAACCCTTTACCACTTGCAAGTCTGGAGGTAAAAAGAAATACTCCCTTGTATGTTTTCCTTTAGCAATTATTCCTTTCAAGAAACCATTCATTCTTTTTTAATGGATGCTGACAATGCATCATCCCCCATAACAGAGCCATAATGTTATGCTGGATATAGTTTTTCTTACTTCTGATTGTTGGGTCATTTGTTTAGTAAGATGTTATATTCTACAGGCAGATTTTCATCCTGGATCAAGCTTTTTTCCTATATATTGTGTTTACTCTTTTTTGTATTTTCTGAATAATACTTTAAAAATGTAGTTTTTGAACATGTTTTTGTTCTGTTTTGGGAATACTATTTTGTATATTGCTTCTCTTATATGATTAATACAATGCGATAATATATATACTTTATTCTATAACTTATGTTCCTTATACTGTATTTTGTGTATTGACCCCAGCTGGGGAGGGTGCCTTGATGATGTCACTGTAAAACCATCCCCAGATGTACAGTATATAGGACAACAAAAGTCTTAGGGCTAACTTATTATATTAATATTGATGTTAGCACTTTAACCTATCATACCCTGACTAGAGCTACTGATTAGCTGTGCAGACTGCATTTGTGTTTGTTAGTCATTTTTACATAAATATAAATAATACAATATTTTTAAACTGTTAGTAACCCTCATCTATTCTGTTTCTCCTCTTTGCAACTGGCTGTGACACTTGGTGCCATTGCTCTACTGCCAAGCTGCTTTCTTGCAGGTGGAAAAGTCATCTTGGATAAAGGAACATAGGAATCATTGGATGGAAATATTCTCTCATCAGATTGGACGGCCAGCACAGACTCCACCATAGAATGCCCAGGAGCAGGTAGGTGGCTGCTTGGCCGAGGTCTCCCGGACTGTGACTTTGTTTTTGACTTTCTCTTTTACAATTTTAATCTACTCCATCGTCAACTGGCCATAGCTTATGGATTAATCAATGGATTGATATATTTGATTTCCATTTATGTTTAATCAGTTCCTGCCTAACAAATCTGTATTTATATGTGTAGCAGTTCTGAATTTATTAAGTCCGTCAGTCATTTTCTAACCCTCTTATTCCTGAATAGATGGGTGCTGGACCCTATCCCCGCCAGCATAAGGCGCAAGTCAGGAACAAGCCCTGGACAGGGCACCAGTCCATCACACGGCAAACACACACACACTCCCCAACCACACACTAGGGCCAATTTAGTATCGCCTGTTCACCTTACCCACATGCAGAGGTGGGTAGTAACGAGTTACATTTACTCCGTCACATTTACTTGAGTAACTTCTAAAAAAAAATTGTACTTCTAAGAGTAGTTTTACTGCACCATACTTTTTGCTTTTACTTGAGTACATTTGTGAAGAAGAAACGCTACTCTTACTCCACTACATTGGGCAACACTCGACTCATTACTTTTTTCCATTTACACATTACACTATATTTTTGCCAGAGAGAAGTCGCCAGTGGAGCTACTGCATGACCGTTTCACCAATCAGACGTAGCAACAATAATCACATGACTGTTTCACCAATCAGACGTAACCATGCAGTCACATAACCACACACAAACTTCCTGCGTCTGCAGCCTGTGAGAGAGTTTTTAATATTGTGGGGCTACTGTTTACTGCTAAGCGGTCACAGCTTCACTGCAAGAACCTTGACAGCCAACTCCTGCAGAAGCTTAACCATCACTTCACTGAGTGAAGAACAAGCACGTTTTAACCAAATATGCAAAGACACAAACAGTCAAGGCAAAGTGAGACTTCTTGTACGTGCACAAGCTGCCTTGTTCTAATGTTATTTTCTATCAGCTGTGCTGTTTGGAGGGCAAGTGTGTGACGATGCCGGTCCCCTACAGACTCCCTCTTCCCACATGGGAGTCTGCTGAACCCACACTGTTCATAGTTATGACCGAGATGAGCTGACATATGAGGATAATTCACTGATGAGGCCAGAAGATGGTGGAAACAGTGCTTAAGTGCTTTTATTAAAAACCATTCAAAACAAAAGTGTCAATGGTGCAGTGTTTTAAAAAACAGTACATATATAAATCCATAAAAATCATTGTGAAAAGTAAGGATAAAAAAATCAATAAATAAATCCATTAAAAATCCGAGGTTAAAATGCAGACTAACTCCTCCTGATCTCTGCCCACCTCCTTCTCATTCGCCTGGCTCACCCATTGTTCACGTAGCCAGGGGGGACTCCACAGCCCCGAGGTCGGCTCTCCTCCCTTCTTCCTTCGTACTCACGTTATCGCACCTTGGAAGCCTAGGGAGGGCACCTGCCATGCTCGCCACACTCCACCCGAATGTTCAGTGGGGCAAACTAGCCCCCAGAGCACCTCAGCTAATGCTCTTTCATGAGGCCCTAGCTCGCACTGCTTCCTCCCTCCAGTTGGACGGCTCTTGTTCCCAAGCCTGCCTTTCATGTCTTTTAATCTCTTTTCTTTTCTTTGATTTTCCCTTCTTTTTTTGTGCTGACCCATATATATACACTCCTGTTTCAAAGGGGGCTTTAATCACACTCCGCAGGAAGCCAATGAAGCAATTGAGAATAATCGCACCCACACTTGCATGGTTGTGCAATTGTATCCACGGAGAAAGACACGACTTTATGGATTTGAAACTGGCCTTTTTTTTTTTTGAAGCTGCGGACCCACTACACCACAAAGTGAATATACAATATTATACTGTCAGTGTACAGTATATCTTGTCACTGTAAGTAGTTTTCACTGTTCAAACATACATGTTACCTACTGTAGGTATTGGCTTCAAAAGCTTTGTTGTGAAAAACTGAGATTTGGAACTTTGTGTTATTTGTGCATCTTTATTTTGTAAAGATGTTACTTATTTTTACTCATTTTTTATTTTATTTGGAAATAGCAGAATTTGCACATTAATGTATAATTTTGTCTGTCTTATTACAACATTTCTAAATCATTTATTATGTTCAAACAGTTACTCAGTACTTGAGTAGTCTTTTCACCAAATACTTTTTTTACTCTTACTTGAGTAATTTTTTGGATGACTACTTTTTACTTCTACTTAAATAATATTATTTTGAATTAACGCTACTCTTACTTGAATACAATTTTTGGCTACTCTACTCACCTCTGCTCTCATGACTGTGGGAGGAATCCAAAGCATCTAGAGAAAATCCACACAGACACAGGGAGATCATGCACACTCTACATTGGGAAGAGCCAGAACGCAAACCCAGGTCTCCTTACTGCAAGGCAGCAACACTACCACTGCACCACCATGCCACAATTCTTTATCTAGTAAACAGTGTAATCTATACTTGTATTTTAACTGGAAATAATTCACAGCGCCCTGCACCTACATTCAGTGAAAAGCACAATGCAAAAAAAACGTTGTATGCTTTTTTCAGCACTGTCTTGAACCGGGGTTTTTCATCATTGGAATTTCGCAAGGGGTCTTGTTTCCTTATTTTCTAGTTTATGGACTTTGCTTTGGTTATTGGATTGTGGACTTTAGCTGTCTGGTTTGTTGCTGACCTTCATTAATGGTGTCCTTAATTAATTAAGCATGTTGAAATGCTGCTAACTTTTAGGATGCCACAATATCTGGGAGTGGTTATTTCACATGAAAACATTCAGTTCTTTGCTCAGTAGATGTGTTGGGTTAGATGTGGCAGCATCTGTTTTCTGAATGAATTACAGTATACCATAATTCACTCACTGTAAGGTAATTTTAAAAAGGCAGTAACAATTATATATATATGTACTGTATATAATTTATTTATTCTGCTTTCATATTATAATAGTCCAAGAACACCTCAGAGTGGAGGGCTGGAAGAGAGGCAGTCTGACATTGTACTGTATACATTGAAGAATGCCATTTGTAGCTTAGAAGCTGTTCTATTCACAGGACAGAGGAGTATCCTTCTGTTGTTCAGTGAGATGCAATAGCTTCATATAATAGGAAGGTTATCAGTATGAGAGTGCAAGGAGTGCTTACAGAGCGAATCCCTGGATTAAAAAGATATTGTGGTTTATTTTATATCACATTAGACATGGACAACATACCAGAATAACAACTAGAAACACTTTACATTACCTATTACTGTAATTGATTAAATGAAAATTTCATTTAGTTAAATCTAAGAGACTAAAAAACACAAAGTTAACAAAAGTATGTTCAAATTGTTTTTGCTTTTTATTCCAATTTAAGCTTTTGTCAGAGTATACATGTTTAGGATCAGATCACCAGTAGTAACTAGTAATGACTAGCTACTTAGTCTTGAAACTTCTTTGTTCTAATTTTATAATGAAAGCAATTTCTAATAAACTAGATTTTTGTTCAATTACATGTTTTTTATTTATGTTTTTTTTTTTTTTGATTGGATTTCTGCATATAAGTGTCACTCTTTAGTTCAAAAATAAAAAATGTCCAGTGCAGGAGAAATGATAGAGAATATGCCCAGGATGAGACACAGTGTTTGTTTAAATGAAAATATCCAGAATTGTCTTGGAATTCATTGATTCAACATTACAGATATAATAATGTGTGCATTTTTATTTTTAATATACATTTTATTCAAACCCAGCCACATGGGATTCACAAACCAGTGTGATTCTTCATGCCGGTCCCAAGCCCAGATAAATGGGGAGGGTTACGTCAGGAAGGGCATCTGGTGTAAAATTTTGCCAAATCAACACAAATTTCGATACCGGATCGGACGAGCCACGGGTTAACAATGACCACCACCAGTACTGTTAGTCAACAGGGTGCTGGTGGAAATTGGGCTACTGTTGGCCGAAGGAGAAGAAGAAGGGGGAGATGTGTCCGGAGGCAAGAGGAGAGAAGGAAGGTAAAGAGAGTGGAACTGAGGGTAGGAACTTTGAATGTTGGCAGTATGACTGATAAGGGGAGAGAGTTAGCAGATATGATGGAGAGAAGGAAGGTTGATATATTGTGCGTGCAAGAGACTAAATGGAAGGGGAGTAAGGCCAGGTGGATCAGAGGTGAATTCAAATTGTTCTATCATGATGTGGATAGGAGGAGAAATGGAGTAGGGGTTAATCTGAAGGAACAGTATGTCAAGAGTGTTCTGGAGGTGAAAAGAGTGCCAGACAGAGTAATGATTATGAAGCTGGAAATTGGAAGTGTGATGATGAATGTTGTTAGTGCATATGCCCAGCAAGTTTGGTGTGTGATGGATGAGAAAGAAGATTTTTGTAGTGAGTTGGATGGAGTGATGAACAGTGTACCCAAGGGACAGCTAGCGGTAATTGGAGCGAATTTCAATGGACATGTTGGTGAAGGGAACAGAGGAGACGAGGAGGTGATGGGTAGGTATGGTGTCAAGGAGAGGAATGAAGAAAGTCAGAGGAGAGTGGATTTTGCCAAAAGGATGGGCATGGTTGTGGTGAATACGTTTTTAAGAAGAGGGAAGAACATAGGGTGACGTACCCTTCCTCTTGTGTTAGGGTCAGCACCGACCCGTTTTACTTTTTAAATGCATAACACTACTACCTAATTTTGTTTATTGCATCAAGGTTTTTTGACTTTGTCAGGAATCTGTATTTAATTAAAATAAAAAAAATAAAAAATTTGTACTAAATTATAAAATGCTCTGGTAAAAATTATTACCTTTGTGTTGGTAGGGTCAGTTTTGACCCAGTTATAATTTAAGGTTATAAAACAATAGTTTGGGTCAAAATAAAAATCATAAACACACTTTGAGGGGCTTCTCTCTTTACCTGTGTGTCTCCTTATCTGAACAAACAAAACAAACTAGAGAAAAATTTGACAAGCTTGCTCCCATCAGGGATGTCTGGGAAAGGTGGGTGCAGCTCCTTCCACTGATGTTCAACCCAGGGCCAGAGGTAACAGTAGATGAACATTTTGTCCCTTTCCGTGGAAAATGCCCTTTCCGGCAGTACATGCCTAGTAAGCCAGGAAAACACGGCATAAAAATTTAGGCAGCCTGTGATGCAAAAATCAGCTATGCATGGAATCTGCAGATTTACACAGGCAAACATGCAAGTGGCATTCCTGAGAAAAATCAAGGAAAACGTGTAGTCCTCGATATGACTGCTGGACTGCGGGGTCACAATATCACATGTGACAATTTCTTTACCAGCTATGACCTTGGACAAGAACTTCTCAGGTGGAAACGTTCCATGGTGGGCACAGTAAAAAAAAAGAAAATAAACCTGAGCTGCCTGCCGAAATTTTGCAGGTGAAGGACAGGGCTCCACTTTCTTCAAAATTTGCTTTTACAGACACCACCACAGTTGTTTCATATTGTCCAAAAAAACACCCGAGTGTGATACTTATGTCCACTTTTCACAAAGACGCAGCTGTGTCATCAGCAAGTGACAAAAAGCCCATAATTATCTTGGACTATAATAAAAACAAAGGTGGAGTGGACAACCTGGACAAGCTGACTGCCACCTACACTTGCCAGAGAATGACCAGGAGATGGTCAATGGTTGTGTTTTATAACATTCTAGATGTGTCTGCATACAATGCATTTGTGTTGTGGACCCACATTCACCTAGGGTGGAACTCAACCAGAAAAAACAAGCGGAGAATGTTTCTTGAGGAGTTAGGAAGTTCCCTTGTCAAGGCACACATTGACCGAAGGGAACGGGTGCCCCAGGACCCAGCCGCTGCAGCCTTGGTCAGACAGCTGCAGAGCTCACGTAGCACTCCTTCCACACCATCAGCAACACAAAGAGCATCAGTGCCAGAATCCTCTTCGGTCAGCACTGCCTCAACATCAACCTACACAGCCACAGCCATAACCCCACTGAGGCTACCTGATTCTAAAAGAAAGAGGTGTCAGGTCTGCCCTAGCAATAAAGAAAAAAAGACAAACGTACTCTGCTTCTACTGCAAAAAATATATTTGCAAAGTGTCACTTTTTGCCACACATGCATCTAAATGCACATGTATGTTCTTGCACACAAAGATGTTTTTTGGAACTAGTGCCTCATTTCTATTGGTTTGATTTGCTTGATTGTTCGTTGTTTGTTTGACCTTGCAAATCCACATTTTGATATTTACTTGTTTAGCTTTCCATTTATATTAAAGTTATTTTTGAAAATACTTTTTTGCCTTTTTCTTTGAAATAAATATATATGGGTCAAATTTGACCCGTAACACTATAGATGTTACTACTATAGTAATTAATATTATAATAAAAAATATATATAACAAATTTATTTAAGAGATGTTTTCTAATATTTCTCAGTAATAGTCAGGTAACATAACAACCTTTTATTTATTTAAATAATTCTCTTGAGGTTCATTTAATTGTTTTTTAAAATTGAAAACGAGAGGTATGCTGTTAAAGTAAAAGCTCATGAGGTCACAGCAAAAATATTAAAAACATAATTTTAATGGACAAGGAAGCGTAACAAAGTAATCAAGAGGTAAGGAAAAAAAATTGGATGATTAATAATAGTTTTCAGGGTAATATGGCTGATTGAAGACACGGGTCAAAACCGACCCGTTAACATAAGAGATAGTAACAGAAAGCTAACATAAGAGAAAGGTTAAAAGAGTGGAGGAAGATGCACAGAGGTGGATTACATCCAATGCAGAAGAGTCAATCTGAAGGAGAGTGAAGACTACAAAGTAATGGCAGGGGAAAGTGTAGTTAAGCAGCATAGGATGGTGGTCTGTAGGATGATGTTGGAGATCAAGAAGAGGAAGAGAGTGAGGGCAGAGCCAAGGATCAAATGGTGGAAGTTGAAAAAGGAAGACTGCAAGGTTGAGTTCAGGGTGAAGGTGAGACAGGCACTGAGTGGTAGTGAAGAATTACCAGACAGTTGGGAAACTACAGCAGATGTAGTAAGGGTGACAGCAAGAAGGGTCCTGGCGTGACATCTGGACAGAGGAAAGAGGAAAAGGAAACCTAGTGGTGGAATGTGGAAATACAGGAGAGTATACAGAGGAAGAGGATGGCAAAGAAGAAGTGGGATAGTCAGAGAGATACATAAAGTAGACAAGAGTACAAGGAGATAAGGCGCAAGGTGAAGAGAGAGGTGATAAAGGCTAAAGAAAAGGCGTATGATGAGTTGTATGAGAGGTTGGACACTAAGGAGGGAGAAAAGGACCTGTACTGATTGACTAGACAGAGGGACTGAGCTGGGAAAGATGAGCAGCAGGTTAAGGTAATAAACGATAATATGGAAACATACTCACAAGCGAGGAGGGTGTGTTGAGCAGACGGAAAGAGTACTTTGAGAGGCTGATGAATGAAGAGAATCAGACAGAGAAGAGGTTGGATGACAGAAGACATACCTGTGGAAGTATGGAGGTGTTTAGGAGAG
Organism: Polypterus senegalus; assembly: GCF_016835505.1. Lineage (NCBI taxonomy): Eukaryota > Metazoa > Chordata > Cladistia > Polypteriformes > Polypteridae > Polypterus > Polypterus senegalus. Next base: position 117,384,177 of record NC_053155.1, on the reverse strand, counting down.
ATACCAGTGGAGTTTTTAACCCGATTGTTTAATGAAATCTTGGAAAGTGAGAGGATGCCTGAGGAGTGCAGAAGTAGTGTAAGAATAAGGGGGATGTGCAGGACTATAGTAACTACAGGGGAATAAAATTGATGAGCCACAGAATGAAGTTATGGTAAAAAGTAGTGGAAGCTAGGTTAAGAAATGAGGTGATGCTTAGTGAGCAGCAGTATGGTTTCATGCCAAGAAAGAGCACCACAAATGCAATGTTTGCTCTTAGGGTGTTGATGGAGAAGTTTAGAGAAGGCCAGAAGGAGATGAATTGCGTCTTTGTGGACCTAGAGAAAGCATATGACAGGGTGCCTCGAGAGGAGCGGGGGTATTGTATGAGGAAGTCGGGAGTGGCAGAGAAGTATGTAAGAGTTGTACAGGATATGTACGAGGGAAGTGTGACTGTGGTGAGGTCTGTGGTAGGAGTGGCGGATGCATTAAAGTTGGAGGTGGGATTACATCAGGAATCGGCTCTGAGCCCTTTCTTATTTGCAATGGTGATGGACAGGTTGACAGACGAGATTAGACAGGAGTCCCTGTGGACTATGATGTTTGCTGATGACATTGTGATCTGTAGCGATAGTAGAGAGCAGATTGAGGAGACCCTGGAGAGGTGGAGATATGCTCTAGAGAGGAGAGGAATGAAGGTCAGTATGAACAAGACAGAATACATGTGTGTGAATGAGAGGGAGGTCAGTGGAATGGGGAGGATGCAAGGAGTAGAGTTGGCGAAGGTGGACTAGTTTAATACTTAATAATAATAATAATAGTAATTCTTTGCATTTATATAGCACTTTTCTCACTACTCAAAGCACTCAGAAATTGCAGGGTCTTGGATCAACAGTACAGAGTAATGGGGATTGTGGAAGAGAGGTGAAAAAAAGAGAGCGCCTGCAGGGTGGAATGGGAGGAGAAAAGTGTCAGGAGTGATTTGTGACAGACGGATATCAGCAAGAGTTTAAGGGAAGGTCTACAGGACGGTAGTGAGACCAGCTATGTTATATGGGTTGGAGACGGTGGTACTGACCAGAAAGCAGGAGACAGAGCTGGAGGTGGCAGAGTTAAAGATGCTAAGATCTTTAGCTTTGCCCAGAGGGGACTGGGCGGTCTCATGGTCTGGAATCCCTGCAGAGTTTATTTTTTTTTTCTCCAGCCATCTGGAGTTTTTTTTTGTTTTGTTTTTTCTGTCCACCCTGGCCATCGGACCTTACTCTTATTCTATGTTAATTAATGTTGACTTATTTTCTAACTGTATCTTTTATTCTTCTATTCTTCATTATGTAAAGCACTTTGAGCTACATTTTTTTGTATGAAAATGTGCTATATAAATAAATGTTGTTGTTGTTGTAAGATTTGCATTGGGTGTGACGAGGATGGACAGGATTAGAAGTGAATACATTAGAGGGTCAGTTCAAGTTGGACGGTTGGGAGACAAAGTCAGAGAGGCGAGATTGTGTTGATTTGGACATGTGCAGAGGAGAGATGCTGGATATATTGAGAGAAGGATGCTAAGGATAGAGCTGCCAGGAAAGGGGAAAAGAGGAAGGCCTAAGAGAAGGTTTATGGATGTGGTGAGAGAGGACATGCAGGTGATGGTTGTAACAGAACAAGATGCAGAGGACAGAAAGATATGGAAGAAGATGATCCGCTGTGGCGACCCCTAACGGGAGCAGCTGAGAGAACAAGAAGTATACATTTTATGCAGTATTTTTCAGATACTGGAGTGAAAAAGTCATAGAATAAATTTACATGTACATGCTAAGCTAGGATAAATCAGTTCATGCTGATACTATTCTTTATAAAACCTATTTTGGAATTCCCCCAAGATTATGAACTCCCCCATTTTTTGTTACACTGGTAGGTTGTTTTGATGAGTAAATGATTCCCCCTCTCTTTAAAGAATTAAACTTAATTAGCTTTGGGGCTTCCTCCCATCTTTTTCAAGGAACTTTTTTCAAGGAACAAAGTAATAGATTTTGGAATTTTGATCTGTTTGATCTGAAATTAGCCTGAAGAATTCTCATATGTGTAAAACTGAATTTAACTAATGAAAGTTTTTGGTTATAGGTTTCATTATTTTATTATTTTGAGGGGCCTCATTCTGTTGTTTATGTTTGATTTCTTCTTTACTTTCTTTCTATGTTTTTTTTCTTCTTGTCAGTTGAATAGTTTTTGTTTTAGACAATATTTTTTAATTATCTGGGCATGGTTGTAGTTAACTGATTATTGAATTCAGTAAATTTCCTAAAACATAACCATCACATTTTAGATTACGGGTCTCCTCTTACTTTCTCTTAGCACTCTAATTACAACAGGTTCTTGTCCGTGTTGACCTTTATATTTTATAGGAAACCCTATAAGACAATTTCATGGGGAACCTCTTGTGATAGGCCTTCAGATGGTTTTCATGTGAATTTGCAGTGTTGTCTTCAGCTGAGCTAGTGTGAAGACCAATTTTTCTTCGCAAGCAATGGAAGCTGCCCAATGCATGTGATGTGTATGTGTGTATGTATGTACTACTATATGTTTAACAGAATAAATCTCTGGAACATGGATTTAGTTGGCTCTCCTGTTAGTCATATATAACCCTTGTCACTAGAGTAATTGTCTAAATTTGAATGTATGATCATTTTGTCCAGTTACGCAACCTCAAAACATCTAGCATGAACAATGGCCAAGCTTAATTATTTTGCATATTGTAAATCTATTACCTGAGGGTAAGGAGATGTTTTAAATTTTGGTTTCAGTTTTATGGTTTTAGACTTCATCTGCTTTCGAGTGTCCTGTGAGGTAGACAAGGAGGTACGGTATGTAAATGAAGGCTTTGATATTGTAGATTGATCCAAGGATAACTGGAGTTCCTTGTATTCAATATCCCTGCAGAAGAAAAAGAGAAAAAAGAGCAATCCATTCAGAATTCTAAAGTGAAAATTGTAAACTTTAAAATACAAAACATACTGAATTTCCACACTGATGAGTAGAGAATATGCAATTATTTTCTATCTGACAATCTATTACCTAACATATTGTTTCATTTTAGAATGTCCATATGTCAGTATGGACAGCTGATGAAGTTGTAGGCCTTAAGCTTTTGCACAGATTATTTATTTCACCAACAAATAAAAATGGGAATATAATGGAATTAAGCTAAGGGTCCAGTGTAATCCACTTGATCGGTCACTACCGCACATTCATGCTGCACAGCTAATCCATTCTTTGTCACAGGCCTTCTGGGTTTTCACTCAACATTCCATGCATATCTCCGGTCGTGTCCATGATGCGTGACCTTTATCTGTCTGCTTTCCACATATTGTTTTAAAACATTGCCAGTTAAGCAATACTGGATGGAACATGAGACTTTAAAACAAGCAATCAAGGTTTTTGCCAAATTTAGAAATTTAATGGCACAATTCAGATGAATACGTTTTAGCTGCTGCAGACAGTGATCCATTTTTTATCTTTCAACACTGTGACATTTCTCTTTAAATTTGATTGGTAACCTGATGTTGTGAGTAGTGACAGAGCCCAGTTACATAAATAAATTACAAAATTACACTAGTTTACTGTCACATTTTTGTAAGGTTTTCATTTGATTATATTAATATTATAATTTCTGTGATGCTGATTATAACATAATGTTGCATTCTCAAACCTACTTAATCCATATCTGAGTTGCAGAGATGGAAGCCTATCCCAGCAGTACAGAGTAAAAGATAGGAAATAACTTGGATAAGCACCCAGTCCATTAAATGGCCCACTCACACACATCCATTTAGGAATCACAAGTTAACCCAAAGTGCATGTCTTGGGGGAAGAAATCCCAAACAGACATGCACAGATTATGCAAACTCCACATGGTCAATAACCAAGTAAGGGATTCAAAACCAGGATGCGAGATCTGTCCTGTTGTAGCACCACCCAATGCACCATCAGTGCATGTTGTCAGTTAAATATCAAAATCATTATGAAAGTTATATTCAGTTCCTTTAGAAATTAATTATATGAAGACTCATTATTTTAACACTTAAAACAAAGGCACGTAAGGTTAGTTTAAAATGTGTTGTCCCCTAATATGCTGAGAAAGCTCATAGCACTGAGACTTACGTTAACACATAATTGACACTCACTATACAGTGAGGTCTGGATGACCGACTGTTGTGCACAATGGTTGCGTAGCTCTGGATCCACACCCAGCCTCCATGCTTTGTGAGAAGCCTGTAGTATTTTGTGGTCACTTGCCCTTTTACCAGCACTAAAAAAAAAGCAAATGAACACCATTTTATACAAAATACTATGTATACAGGGTGCAAAAAGAATTATTATGTTGCTAAAAATCTACTTCAGCTTGTACGCACTAATCCATTTTCTGTGACTGCTCTTTTGAAATGTTTATCCCATTAGCATCAGGTAAAAATAGGGATGCACCTATGGCTATGAGAATTGTGTACAGGAAACATTAGCACAGTAAAAAATGAGCTCAAATTAAAGGTTCCCTTTATCCTTTCTACCAGGCATTCGTCATTCATGTTTGCCAGAATGCATTCAAAACTACTTTCCTATTGGCATATCTAGTGGATTGCTTCCATAAAGGGCAATAATTTAGTTAAGTGGACACTAACTGTACTGGAAAAACATTTCATTGTTTTACAGTCTATTTAGGACATCCTTCGCCCATTTGACAACACCCTTCCTCCCTACATGTGACAAAATTCAATTTGCTCTCTGGTAAAACAACATCCTCCCTACTATCTCTGTGAAAATGACATCTGTCCTTCAACAAAATTCTCCTTCCACCTATGAAAAATACCGTTTTTATGATGAAGGTTGTTGACCAGCCCCCCATCTTTTTACTACTGTTCAATAGAATAATGTAGAGACTTTAAAAATGATTGATGGCTGTCTTGCCAGCATACAAAGCCTTCTTCTTGCATTTTCATGATTTCTGTCTGAAGTAAGAGGTAGGATGGGTTTTTGTTGGAAGTTAGAAATTGAATGGCATTGTTTCAGAGATGAGAGAGGAATTTTATTGGTGGATGATGCACTACCTTTTCTATAGAAAAATGTATGAATACTTCCACTCCAGAGCTAGAGGTGTCCTAAATCAAGATATGTCCAGCTTAAAGGAATATTCAATTTCCTACAAAAATGATAATTTTGTAGTAATTGCCTCAAAAAATAGTTTAATAGCATGTTTTTAGAGAATAGAGGTAACAAAATTCTTGACAATATAGGATTCTTTGAGGACCAGTGCTGAAGAAAAAGCAGCCAATGAGGAAAGAGGTGGGTCCTTAATTCAAAGATTGGTCACGTGCTCCCCCTCGATTCAAAGTATATTCTGGAAGTAGAATATTTAACAATATTTTGGCCAAAATACATTCGTTTGGGACATTGTGAGTATACGAGTGGATGCTAATTATGTGACATGAGGAAATGGAGATTTTTTTTGTGGATGTTTTAATATTGTTTCCTGTTTGTGCAGCATTGGTCCACATGGAAGCCTAATGTGTCGGGAACTTTATCTCTATTCTCTATAAAAACATGAGATTAAAAGATTTTCACAGCCACTACTACAAAGAAGACAGGATAAATAATATAAAAAATCTTTTTTAGGTGGAATATTTCTTTAATCATAGTTAATATCATTATATGGACAAGTACTCCATTTAGAATTTTTACAAGATATTGCTCATAATGTGGTGTTATAAACTGAACAGTACAGTTAATCTTTTATTTACAGGGTTTTGGGTTTTCTCTCTATTTATGTGTAGTTTCTCCATAAAATACAATACATACAATTCTTTTCATTGGTAAAATCATAATTTACCTAATATTAATTACGAAGATTGTATTTATATGTGAATCCATCTGTAATCTGCAAAAATTATTACAAAAGGGGTTTACCTTACCTTAAATGTTTAACATTTTTGACTTCATTTGTTTCTGCTTTCTTCTGTTGATGTGTTGTAATTAGTTAACCTAATAGGTACATACCTGGGATGTCAGAAGAGTCTCCAGTAATTGTTGAAATTTGAAGAGTGTTTGCAGTGTGAGAGTGAGGCAACAGCTCTGACGGCTGCTTACAGTATGTGTAAAATGTGTATGAATGAAGCTTAGTTGCCTTCCTAGTCTGTACGTTAAAAAAATCAATTGCCTTGTGATAATGGATGCACAAAGACCAATTTGTAGTTTTTGCAGAACACTTAAAAACCACGGTACACAGAATCTGCTCATTTGCAGCAATATATTGTATGACAAAAACTAACCTGATGGCTTTTTTTTGTGTAAATATTTTACTTTTTCTGAGGCTATGTAAAAGTACACATGACAATAAAGTATGTTTCCCATCTATATCCAATTGAAAAAATATTACAGCATCCTATCCTTGAATGATTTTACATATAAGCAAATAGATTTCTTTCTTTAATAATGTTGAACCAAAAATGTTTCCCAATTATATGATTCAGCTTTTCTTTGAATGCTTTAACTTGTTGATGTATGTTAAAAGTTGCTAATGCTTAAAACAAAAAAGAAACTTACATAAATGATGAGCGTACCGCAGATGAAACACATCGCATCCATGAACATGATGATACAAAGTCTTCTCAATCAGGTCCTGAGGTTCATAACCTGTTAGTTCTGCCACCCTAGAATGCAGGATTCATAATGCATTGCATGAAGTATTTAAAGTACAACAACAGCAGCTGCATATTTTTCTTAAGCTGGTTGTCATCACAGCTGTTTTGTTGCAAATTATTGGTACTAATTAAGAAGGGGTGGTATTCATAGCATTGGCATGCACACAAATACTGTCACTAAGAACAGGCCTCTTTAGTTTCTCCTAGTAATGCAACCAATCATCACTGGAATATCACAGTGCCTTGGTGCATGTCATTTGACACATGCAAGTAAGAATTTCACTGTACTGTCAAACTGTCAATACTGACCCTATAAAGGTATAAACATTCAAACTTCACATACAATCAGCAGGCAAGACCTTCCCTTCTGAAGCACTGAGGTAGCATCACTAACTATTGTGCCACTCAGAAATTGTCACTTCTACTATAAGTCACTTTTTTTAAGAGTATTACAGCTAATTCTGTACTCATGAATTCCAGGCACAGTTCACTTTATTTTAAAGTTGTTTTTGAAAGATAGATTTCTGTTAATAAACTTAAAGATATTCCTTTATTTTAAGAATGATGCAGGCAGGACTGTAGTATGTTGCTATTTGGATATCATTCACTTCTGAAAACAATTTTTACCAATTGAAATAGAGAGTTAATCATTGTCTAGGTTGAATGATTGTACTAAATTATTTTATTTTGTTTAAATAACAAAATATGTGTCATTAGGAATTAACAAAAGAAGCTAATTTGTGTTAAATATCTGGCTGGCAGCAGTGTGACTGGTGTGGCTAGTTAAAGTGTGAAGTTTCGTATGCATATGTCTTTTTAAGGAATCTCTTGGTGGAGTAGGACAGCAATGTGGCTTAATGCAAGGGTAACCACATCTGACATTGGCTCATTTCTTTTCACATTTCAGTGATGGAGGCGGACACTGGTAAATGGTGCCAGATTTATCCATGCCAAGACCGATGTCTAATATGAGTGGTCTGACTCTTTAACTTGCCTAGTTCATAAATAACCATTTGTATTTGTTGCAGTTAGCTGATGATTCATTGGACACTTACTTTGAGTCTAGGAAAATGAGCTTCAGATCCAGGCTTGCACGAAACATGAACATGTTGCTGTGGAGTTTGATCTCTGTGATGGCACTAGGAGGCAAAGAGTGCCCTACAGCCACTAGCCCTACAATCTGGTAGCAGGAGTCATAGAGTGACATGTCCATCATGAACTGGCGTATCTTCAGATAGCCACTGCAGTGAATCACCTAGGATTAGAATAAAGAGACAGGAGGAGTTATTGGCTTCTGCAATATGTAAGGTAAGATGATGTAATTTACGCACAAACAATCGGAAAAAGTGTTCATTTTGCTGGGGTTTGGGAGTTATCTAGGATTCAGATGTATTGTCCATATGTACAGCATTCATATATTCTCCAGAGTATTAACAGAAGCAGTTAACAAATTAAATAACCTGGGGGCATAACTGAAAATTAGGCAGGCTGATGTGTGTTTTTTATTCCATAAAATGAAGTTTATCGTGAAACCAGAGAGTGGCAATGTGTTGCAAGTTGGTTGAACATGGAAATTAGAATTTATCTGTACTTCATACATGTGACAATACTGTGTGACAGACAGGGGGCGCTGTTGTCCCCTTGCACCCTCAGACCAGACGCCAGACACCAGATAAAAGTCCAAATTGTTGACTTTTTATTATAATAAAGTGCACAAAGTACCCGCCACTTCACAATACTCATAAATAATAACAATAATCCAATACAATAATCAATCCTCCACTCCCAGACGCGTTGTCACCCTTCCCCCCAACTCAGCTCAACCATCTGGGATTTCCCACAGTCCTTTATAGTCCTTGACCCGGAAGTGCTTCTGATCCCTCAGTCCATGCAATTACCCAGCACTTCCGGGTCAGGTGAAGACTCCTCTTTTTCTTCAGCCTGGAAGTACTTTATTTCTTCTGTCCTCGTGACTGTGAAGTACTTCCGGGCTATACTGAACATACGAGTCCTTGAGTCTCCCTGCAGCGTCCTTTGGTGACTCCCACGGTATTCAGCAGGGCTGTGAAGGGAAACTCCAATGTCCATGATGTCCTGCTGGAATTCGAAACATCTCCATGTTGCAGGGAGGGCTCCACCTGGCGGCTTAGGGGTTTTGGCCGGGATAAGCTGCCGACCATAGTCCACAACTGTCAGCACTAATTAAGAAAGTTGCTGCCTTGTTGTGCTGGAATCACAGTTCAATTCCCTACAGAAGCACTTTCGGAGTGTGCATAATCTTTCTCCTTTTGTTGCAGAGTGGTTTTGGGTGCTCTGGAATCATCACCATCCCAAATTTGTATGTTCAGATAATGTATGACTTGAAAATAGTCTGTTATGGTTGATTTTTGAGTGTGTTTATGTACCCTGTGATGGCTGGCCCCAGGTCCATGATTTTTTAAATAAGTGCACCTTATACTGCCCTACATGGGATTAACAGATGTAAAAAGGGAGAGATTGAATCAGTTATAGGTGGCAAGGTCACACTGTGTATATGGTGTAAAATATATTTTTTAACTTTTCACATTTGATTAATTTTGTGTTGATATTGTAACCACAGATGTGTGTCATTTTACTATAAGTAGCCCTGTTAGTGTGTGTGTGTGTGAGTGCTAGGATGTGATATCCGAAATTTCATGTCTGGACTGGAACTTTATTGTGTGAGCTACAGCATCTGAATTTTGTTTATAGATGGAAGGGCAATTACTGTTTACTGTAAAAAAAATATTTCAGGTAGAAATATTGATTCTTTATTGTCTGATACCTGTTAAAAAAAGTCTTGCCTTGATGTTTAGAATAGCTATCTCTTCTCCTCAAACCCTTTTAAATATTATTACATTTTCTGTAAAAAGGCAAATAAAATATTTGGTCATATTGTAAAAAAAAGTTGAATATGTTTCCTCTTGAGCAGGAGAGGCCTGGTATAGAGACCTAATCTAAGTCTTCAGATTCTCATAGGCATTGATAAAATCGATCCAGCAGAAAACTTTCAGGTAAACACTCAATCATACACTTAAGGTCACTGACTGAAATTTAGGGGATTGTTGGGGGGAGTGCAATTAAATCACAACTAAAGACGTATCACTTTAAAAAGACTTGTGTGAAGCTCAAACAAACTGTCAAGTGATGAAGTTAAAGGAGAAATATTTACAGGTTTTAAAAAAGTTTCTAGATAAGATATTGGGACACCTTAACTATCAGTTAAAGAAATGAGGCTGATGGACTTAATTGTCCCCTCTTATTTGTAAGACAGGTCATGCTCTGATGCAATCATTGTCAACATGTTGGTGATCTGATGGATCAAAATAATTCTCATTAGCCTGTTTGTTTGTAGATGTGCAGAAGTAAATGGTTGGTTTGTGAAACTGGCCACTGTGTTTGCTGTGTCTCACCTAGAGAGTGCATGTCACTCAGCCCTGTTGAATAGTGTGATTACTGTTTGGATAGAAGTAAATAAAATTGACTACAGGCTGACATATATAACATAACTGACAATGCAACAGTTGGATGTACCCAGTGCTTCCAGGAGAGACTTTAGCCACACCATGACCCTCAAATGAATTAAACAGACTTGATGATGAATTGGTTAAAAACAACATACATTCTTTACCTAGAAAGACAAGATATCACACTTGAGAGGTGATGTGTTGCATGTTGATCGAACATGCAAGTGAGAAGTTCACTGTTGTCTACATTTGACAATACTATTACTACTGCTATCAAGTACTCTAAATTAAGAAATTAATAAACAGTAAAGTTTATTATACAATGAAGTAATTCACAGTGAATTCTGTAAAGACACTGGAAGGAAGGAAAACAAACAAAATAAGTGCCATGAGTTATGACTGCTTTTAGTTTTTACTGTGTTAGGTGTCATTGTTCATATCGGAGTCCCATTAAAGTTAACATCATTGTGGTTTTCTGCAGCAAGTAGTCATTACTTTTACATAGGCTAGAGCCATGCATTTGCAAAATGTTTGTTTTGTTTGATAAAATAACTATTAAGATGTTTTGTGTCCATGTGTAGTGGTTAAAGCCAAGTGAAAATGGTTGAAGGAATGAATGGAGATGATCTCCTGTGGGAATGATTCAAACTGCTTTACAGTCCCTAACCCCCACATTCGTGTTATTTGACTTTTGAAAATGGCTCAAATGTTAAGTTGAGATTTGACAGAAACGTTTGCTCCATTACCATCACAAGATGTTTTTTTCAATTATGAGTGAGTGTTGTTTTTACTCTGAAAAAATAACTGCAATCATGCTTAAAATGCCTGAAGCATTATCATCTCATTTACAAAACTAGAAAATTCTATCAATCATAATTTAAAAATGAAAAAGGAAGGAAAACATCATAGTGCCACTGTCTATATATAAATATGATTCATGTTATACAGTAGAATATTATTTTTTTGAATTCTTTATTAAATCAGAGTTGCTATGTTTTGACATAATTAGAAAGACATTTTTAACTGGAATGCATAGTCTTGCTGTAAGGATGAGTCATAACTGTAATGAGCTAAATATGATTTCAATAGGCCTATGGGTAAAACATAAGACCAGTAAATAGAACAGCATTAGGCACTGTGGCCTAATGGTTTTATGCCAGTGTTTGCCAACCTGTATGACCTTGAGGAAGTCCCTTAAGCTGCCAATAAAAATATGAAAATAACTGTACCAATTGATTTGTAAGTTGCTCTGTTTAAAGGTTCATTGTATTCAGTGATGGACATATTTAACAACACTGTAAGGACACACTGTACTTTGTGGCAACTTGTACCGTGGACTAGGATGCCAGTCCATCATACAGACTGTGATAATTAAGTATTCCCTTAATATTTTGAGCATTGCATGTCTGAAGAGGACAGCCATTCAAAATTTGGTTATAGATAACATGGATCAATGTTAATTGCATGTATAGGTAAATGTGCTTCCATGTTGACTTCAAACACCTTCAATATAATTTCAAATCATCTTCTTCAAGGTCTACAATGCATTTTGTAGAGATAATTGATCATGTCATACATGTGATAGCTGCATTTGCAGCTCCTTAGTCATTGAAGCAGTCCGTTATTAGTAATCAGCAATTAATTCTTCTGCCTCATAGCTCTAGGATCATGGGTTCAATTCCCAGCTTGTTCACTGTTTGTGTAGAGTTTGCATGTTCCTTTGTTGACCCAAGGGATTTTGCTGGCTCACTTTCAAATCCCAAGGACATGTGGTTTAGGTTAATTGGTTACCCCCACATGAAAGAGAGTGAGAGCACATGTGAGAGAGCCCTGTAATGAACTGGAGTGCCGCCAGGGTTAGTTCCTGCATTGTTTATTAAGGCCGCCAAGATAGCAGCAACCTGCAAACACGAAAAAGGAGGGACACTAAGAAGACCTTAAAGCATACAGGCATTAAGAGTTCTGAACCCAAATAATCTAAGTTGTAAACAAACAGAACTAACTACTATGCCACCAGTTTAATTTGTTCAACCATCCATCCTTTCATTTTCTGAACCAGCTTTTCTGGTATATGTGGTACGCAGCACCCTATCCTGACACCATCAAATGCAAGGCAGGAACCAATAGGTTACTTTAATATTACCCATGATTGTGTCCTTGATCTTCTTTCAGCTTAAGAATGAAATATGTCATTTTCTCTATTAAAGCTACAAAGCAGACAAAGACAAGTTTAACTACTTTTTTCTTTAAACAAGGCAAGAAAAGCATCTGAAATCCTTTTTAAAATCTTGTGGTTGCTTGGATTACAGAACAGCAATAACAGATAACAGCTATGCTGTGTGTGGTGATCCTGGCTCATCCCGTTTCTTATTGTATGATTTCGGACACATGCTGACACAAAGCGTCTTTTGTGGCTTCCTTTAAAGAACGATCTTTCTTTGACTTGCATCCAGAAAACAGCTACCAGCCTACTACTTTAGTTAAGCCGATTTAGCTTGAAAAGAAGAGCCACACGAAACAAAGAGACCTCTTTGCAGCCCAACAGCATTTCAAGCGATCACTGAAAATATGGAGACAGATCTTAGTAGGTGTTGGTACTGACAGTCAAGGAATTTTTTACTGTTTACATTAACTGTGCAATGCCTGCTGGGAAATTTACATTTCCGAAAGCCCAGCACCATGCCACATCTGGTTTTGTGCCCATTAAAGTCCCATGACTTGGTATATAGTAGTGTGCGCATTAGTGGCACTAATGTGAAATTGTTTGGAGATTATGAGCTGCAATGCTGGCGGCATAGTGCTACCACAAGGATACTGAAATTGGCATAATATTTCTGTTTGCTTAATTCGATTGAGATCTTCACATTTTATTTATTTTTCTAAGGAGTTCTGTCATTCATCTGAAACCCTCCATACAGAATAATTTATCCTCTCCTTTAACATGAGTTGATTATTTATTGCAGTGTCAACGAGTGGAATACTAAACCATCACGTTGGCCGAATCTATTCACAAGTCCTTTTGGAAGAAGTGAAAGAGCACTGTTTTTTGTTGTGTAATTTCTTAAACATTTACAGTATGTGATGTTATAAAAACACAGGGATGGCCTGCTTTTCCAGATGAGATGGATGGACCCTTGTCTGGCTGGAAGGCTCATATATTGGATTGTGAAAGAAACTGAATAGATGTCCTGAACCTGGCTGGCTAGCGTTCCCTTTCCCGGGAAAGACAACATAGTGGAAGGATGTGGGAGACTGCCTATCAGGGCTGTATACTTCCCTAGTGCGCGAGGTGGCAGTATCTCTTTACTGTATCACTCATGTGCACACCTGCTGGGCAACCTAGGAGTTGTAGCCCTGTTGGACAGTTATGGTAGAGGTTGCTAGTGGAAGTTGTCAAGATTAGATGCCCCTATATGCTCCTGATTTAGTAGTGGTTGCTCCATACAATGGCGTGACACCAGAAGTATTCCTTGGTCTGACATAAAAGGAGGAGGGCAAAACTTGCAGGGAGAAATGGAGGATAGTAAAGAAAAGAAACAAGAGTTATGCATTGTGTGTGTTGTGCAGAAGAACAAAGCCTGTTTAAAGGTTATCTCCTTTAATTAAAACATCACTTAAACACAAAACTAGATTTTGAATAGTTGTTCAAGAGATTTGGGAAACAATGATGTCCCCTAGAGGCTACAATTGGTGTATTTGGCAATCATGTCTATGTCACAGATCAACAAAGAACTACTCACAGCCATTTTTTTACATTCTATTTCTTTCTCTTTTCTATCCTTCACTCCTCCCAGGTAAGCTTTGTCCTCCTCTGTAACTCTGATTCCCAGTGTGAGGTGAGATAACTCATTTTATGTTGGACCTGGGAATAATTCTTGTGTCATGACATTACATGTAGGGAGCACTTCTGGGTTAGGAGAAGACCCCTCAAAATAGGGACATCTACAGTATTCTCACCAACTTCCTCTAACTGATACCGTTGTATCCAGCATGGCTATAAAACAGGACTACAACTCCTCAGTTGACCCATCACCTAGATACCATCACCTAGTGCATTGAGGGAGTATACAGCTCTGATAAGTGGGCCCTGTCACCCTTCCACTTTGTTATCTCTTCTGGATAAGGGGACTTTAGCCCCTCCATTACATGGGTCTTCTGGCCAGGCAAAGCTCCAACCATCACAGACAGGAAGCCAGTCAGTCCCTACCTTCTATTACAGTGGCACAAAAAAAAATGAATGTGAATGACTGACTGCTCGTGGACTGTTTTTTATAGCATATACTGTATATATACTGTAGTATATACAGTATACCTGTATATATACTGTATATATGGAGAAACTAGGTATAAACATGGTGGAAAATACTTAGAAAAGACTAAGAGTTGAATGGTAATTTGGAACAGACAAACATATTGTCAGAGGAGGGTGGGGTTGTTAAGCCCAGATAAAGATTTGAAAAAACGGATTGTAAAACATCCTAAAAAAACCGAAAAGCCTCCACCAGCAGTTTTTTTTTTTAATTTATTGAAAAGCCTGCTACTAGGGCTTCATGTTTTATATCAATGATTTAGCTGTCATGTGGGCAGCAACAGGTGTCATTATACCTATACCTAACACCCATGAAGCAAACATGATCCAAAATGGCAGTCAGATGATTCGCCCTTATAACAACTCTCTCTCTCTCTCTCTCTCGCTCTCTCTATATATATATACATACAGTACAGGCCAAAAGTTTGGACACACCTCCTCATTCAATGTGTTTTCTTTATTTTCATGACCATTTACATTGGTAGATTCTCACTGAAGGCATCAAAACTATGAATGAACACATGTGGAGTTATGTACTTAACAAAAAAAGGTGAAATAACTGAAAACATGTTTTATATTGTAGTTTCCTCCAAATTGGCCCCCTTTACTCTGATTACTGCTTTGCACACACTTGGTATTCTCTCGATGAGCTTCAACAGGTAGTCACCTGAAATAAAACCATTAATGATTTTTAAGCACAGGGAGAAAATTAACATTTGAAAAATCGGTAATGTAATAAATCAGCAAGAAAAGCAACATTATAACAATGCACGGAACGAACCAACACAGTAAAACAGTTTGCTATGGTGCACGCGGTCGTGCGTCGTAACCAAAACTCGGTTTTTAAAGACTGCTTACTTCATTGTGTTTTAACCTCAGTTGTAAAGGATTGTTTTGAGGATCCCATGGGATACCCCTCGCAAACCGTTTAACACGCTGCATATGGCGATTCACCTCCGCGAGAAACATGCCTCTATGAACAGTCAACGTGGCTCAGAGGTGCAAGGAGTTGGTGGGCGTGGCTTCTTCTGCATGCGCCATAGGTGTCTTACTTGTCGGCGGCTCAGTGAGTCCACGCCCCTTCTGGCGTGCTTTCCATAGTTGTCTTGCCTTAGTGAATTCAATATATAGATATACAGAAAAACAAAATATTTGTATTAAAAATGTGTCAATTATTAAGAGCAGAAAAATATTAAGAATCATGACAATTGTGCTAGTATGTACTATGTGGACTTGCTTTTTAACAGTCTGCCCAATCTAATACACCCAACATCTTATTACCTGCTTTATATATGAACTGGTTCAACACTCTGTCTTATATTAATTGTTCATGTTGTTCATTATTATTCTTTTCAACACTATTTGTTAGTGGTTTTGAGATTAATATTATTTTTAGTTTTGAAGTAGAACTATATTTTGCCTTTATTTGCCTTTATCGTTTCTTTACATTTCACCTTCATTTTTGTAAATTGCATATTTTAGCACCCCACATTTCAATAATAATAATAATAATAATAGTAATAATAATAATAATATTCTACCAGTATCAAATGTAACACAAACTCACAGCTGAACTTGTTCAACAGAAGGCCCCAATTTAAATGTTGGCAGTTTTGAGCAGGTTTTCAAATAAATGTTACAATTTTAGTGCAACTTGATGATGAATGAAAATTTTTCGCAAGACAAAAATGGGTGTTTTAAGCAGAACGCTTGTATGATAGGTTCTACTTGACACCGAGGGGTTCCTGCAATGCAGGTAAGGCCTAACCAGCTCAGTTGCACTTTATCGCAGGAGCTGTTTGTCCACAGATGGAGAGGGTGACGTTCTGGCACTAGAGTAAAAGGAAAGCGAAAAAGATTTAGAACAGATCCACCATCTGTTATAGTTAGCAATGTTCAATCTTTGTCAAATAAGATGGATGAACTGTCTGTGCTTATAGCAGATCATGGAGCATACAAGTACAGTGGCATTTTGTGCTTTATGGAGAGCCAGCAAAAACCAGATATACCTGACACTGTTTTAATGCTAAATGGATTTAATCTTATTCGAGCAAACAGAAACCCAGTATAGTGTGGAAAAAAGACAGGAGAATGGTGTAATATAATTAAATTGTAATACAATTAAAACTACAGTTTGTAATTTAGACATTGAAATTCTGGCTGTCAGAATTTGTTCTCAATATTTGTGAATTGCATCATCCTTATTAATATTTATATTCCTCCCTCTGCAAATGGGGACGTAGCAATGGAAATAATTCATTCTGTCATCTACACTTTAATGATGACTCACTCCGACCAGGCAGTTAATATATGTGGTGACTCGAACCATGTGATTTTGGAAGGAACAATAGCAAATTTCTACCAGTTTGTGACCAGTTCCTCTCGAGGAAATAACAGGCTGGACTTGCTGTATTCTAATGTCAAATATGCCTTTAATTCTATTCTACTGCTTCCTTTAGGCAAATCTAACAACAACCTGTTTGAACCTATTCCCAGCTAGAGGCCTGTTATTAGACGACAACCTGTTAACACCAGACTAGTGAGGAAGTGGAGGATGAAATGGCTCTGAATGACCGTTTCCAAATGACAAACTGGGAAATGATGTGTAAGTCACATGGGGCAGATATTGACGGACGCTATCACTGCATCACAGACTTTTGTGTTGTCACAGTGGTACCCACAAAAACAATGCATTGCTTTCCAAACAACAAGCCCTGGATTACCAAGGACCTAAAAGGTCTGCTGAATGAGAGAAAGAGAGGATTCAAATCCGATGACAAAGAGGCTATGTAAGTACAGGAATCAGGTGGAGAAGTTTGTTTCTTGGTGCAAACTGTCTGCATCTTAACATCAGCAAAACCAAGGAACTGGTTATTGACTTTCACTGCACCAAACAGCCTCTGTATCCTCTCACTATTTAAGGAGTGGATGTAAACGTAGTACTTGGGGACCACATTAATGTTGGTTGGATTGGTCTTGGAACACAGTGGAACTATATACGAAAGGGCAGAGCCAGCTCTTTTTTCTTAGGAGAATATGTTCTTTTAATGTGGGAAGTGACATCCTTCACATCCATAACTCTGTGATGGCCTGTGAAGGCCTTTTCTAGCAAAGGAGAGAATTAAAAAAGAAAAAAAAAACAAAAAACTGAGTGTCATTATGAACCATGCTGCACATTTTCTCTCTGACACACTAACACTGAGTACTTTAGGCCAACAAATTATTCTGCAGAAATGAGTCAAGAAACGCTATTGGGACTCCTTTATATAAACAGCAATATTTATGTATACAGTAATCCCTCGCTATATCGCGCTTCGACTTTCGCGGCTTCACTCTATCGCGGATTTTAAATGTAAGCACATCTAAATATATATCACGGATTTTTCGCTGGTTCGCGGATTTCTGAGGACAATGGGTCTTTTAATTTATGCTACACGCTTCCTCAGTTTGTTTGCCCAGTTGATTTCATACAAAGGAAGCTATTGGCAGATGGCTTAGAAGCTACCCAATCAGAGCATGTATTACATATTAACTAAAACTCCTCAATGATATACGATGTGCTTCCCGCGCGGTGCTTGAGATTATTTGCTTCTCTCTATCTTTCTCACTCTCTCTGCCTGACGGAGGGGGTGTGAGCAGAGGGGCTGTTTGCACAGAGGACACAGACGCTCTTCTACAAAATGCCGCTTTATCGCGGTGCTTCTGTATACTTAAAAGCACGTATTGATTTTTGATTGTTTGCTTTTCTTAGCAAGCGCTCTCTCTGACATTCTCTGCTTCTGATGGCGCTCCTTTGAAGATAAGATGTGTATGCATTCTTTAAATTGTGAGAAAGAACTGTCATCTCTGTCTTGTAATGGAACACAGTTTAAATGTTTGACTAAAGGGTGTTATTTCATGTCTAGAGGGCTCTAATAATGTTAACAGGGTGGGAGAGTTTATAAGGGCTTAAAATATATAAAAATAACCATACAAACATATGGTTTCTACTTCGCGGATTTTCACCTATCGCGGGGGGGTCTGGAACGCAACCCCCGCGATCGAGGAGGGATTACTGTACTTTAATGTCTCACTGTGACTGTTACAGCTTTTTAATTTTCTTGCTTTATAGTCATTCTGATGTGTGTTGAGGGCAAAGTGTGTGTATATTATTTATCTACTTATTTATTTAAAGAGCTTTTGTAAAACACCAAATTACCTCCTAGGGACAAGTAAAGATCTATCTATCTAATATCAGTAAATCAATCAATTATTGTTTATCTTTTATAGCACTATCTTCATAGAGAATGACACAAAAAACCCATGTCAGAGTAACAAGATGACATACAACATAGCAAGTAAGCAAGTTAAGTTTACTAATAAACTGATGAGCAGATAAACAGTATGAGTTGATAATATAGTTTAGTCAGGATCAATACAGAAGAGTCACATTAGAGGTGACGTCATTTAAGAAGCAAAAAGAGTTGGGAAGGGTTTTAAGTGCCCAGAGACTGAACCTCAACAAAACACCCAGAAAAAATCTTCCATATAATAGGATCCACAAAGCTAACAGCTTCTTTATGAGTCATTGCAATGGAAAGGACACTGGTGTCAAAAGTTATCATTTGTCTAGCTGCATGGTATATACTAATCCTGACAGGATAACTGAATTAAATGTCATCCTTCCAAAGTCATGATGATTAGTCACCTGATTTTAAACTCCATTTGGCTTAGAAAGCCTGTATAATTGGTGTTCACATTACAAGGATACTAATCCAAAATATATATTACTCTGAGATATATACAAATCACCATAATCCGAAAAGGAATTAACACTTAACACTTCTCATGGGATCTCAGATTAGGATTCAAGATTTGCTTTATTGTATGGCAGTTATGTACATACGAAACAGAGAGTTCGTCCTTTACTGACTCCTCAATAATCTCAATTATTAGCCTGACTAATTATTGTACTTGTCAATATAACTTAGCATTCTCAAATATGCTTACAATGACACAGATTTATTGTCCGTGAACCTAATACTCACTACTTTTGAGACAGGGGAGAACACCCATGCAGACAAATAAAATGTGTAAATTTCATATGGTACAACAATCATGCACAGTATCTAAGCCCTGGATGCCGAATCCACGAGCCAACAGTGCTAACCATTGCACTGCAGTAGCTCAACATACTTATTAACCCAATGATGGGCTGGTGCTTATTATATATAACAAACATATTTCCAGGTCTTAGTTAAGTTAAAGTCAGAGGTAGACACTTAGCTGTTTCTTCAAAAAAACATACAGATGTGTATGCTATTTGAATACCCAGCAGTAAATGTTGTGCAAGAAAGACCTTGAAATCTTTTGAATCAGTCAGGAGTATCAAGCTAGTCACCCTGCTGGAAAGTAGGTCAACCTTTCATTTTCATGTGTTAGACAAATAATTGTAAAGAATCTTTTATCTGAACTCCAGTGTTTAATGAAGATAACATGAATAACGAAAGCACATACTAAAATATATATTGCTTCATTATTTATTAAATGAAATGTGTTTATTTAAGAGAAACTCAGTGATCCCTGAGAGTAAAACTGCATGAACATGAATTCAATAAGTAGTGGCACCTCTTAGCAGCTATAACATAAACCAAAGTTTCCTCCAGTTACTAATCAGTCTACCATCAATGCTGAGGAAATTACAACCACACGTCCTATACACTATGACTTCAGTTGCTTTACGTTTTTGCCTGCCCATATCTCATTTTGTGACAGCATTTGAAATGGGTTGAGATGTAGAATCTTGGCTCAGCTATTATAAATAATAAGATTCCATCCATTTACTGAATCTACTTATTCGTATCTAAAGATGATAAGAAGGCTGGCAAAATCTATCTAGACAGCATTTTGGCAGGAGTCAATCATTACATAGTTCAGAATCACCTATCACTATAATACATACCTTCTTGGAAAGTATAAGGAAATCTGGAGTAAATAAAAAGGGAGAATGCAAAATTTCACCATCATGATATATTTTGCTGCTGCAGACATCTTGCAAATTTGCTGAAATGTTTAGGATTTTGTTCATACTGGGAGACCCATTTTCAGCTCTGCTTCAAATCTTGGATATTTTCTTGCGTTTTCATTTTGTTATGAGTTTACTGTGCCCTCAAGAATGAGATCTCCTACAGGGGCATGGGCAGAAAAGTAGCCCCAGACCATAATACTTTCGTTGACATGCTTGATAGTGTAGATAACATTATTTTGGTTAAAGGTGATTTCAGGTTTTCAAACTTTCCTAAAAATTTTGGATTCATCATTTCAGGTCGTATTTAGTAAACCTAATATGTGCATTCATGTTCTCCTTTAAAAGGAGAGGTTTTCTTACTGCTAACTACCCATGAATATTACTGCTGTTTAAGTAATTGTTATTATCTAAGACTGAACATGGGCATATGCTCTGGCAAAGAAAAGTCTGAAGGACCAGGAATGTGGGTCTCAGTTTCTTTTTGACATCCTGTATGATTGTTCTTGCCAGCCATATGGGACAATTCAGATGAACATTGAAATCTATGCAGGGTTACAATGACCCTGCCATTTGTCTTGAAGTCGGTAGATGAATACTGAAAGGTTTTGTGGCAGTTTTAGAGCTGTTTCGAAACAATTGAGGGCTTGTAACAGTCTTTCTGAGGTCACCTAAGGTCTTCTAAATTGTGGCATGGTGTATTAAAGCTCAACTTTCACATTAACTTGTGTAGAATTCATTTAAAAAACAGAGTTATCGCAGAAAAACTAATGACCTTATCATTTAATATTTCAAATGTATGTTTTTTTTCTCAGGCACTCCCTTGCTTTTATCCAATCCAGGGAGCTTCAGCACATTAATTTTTGTAGGACACAGTCACACTTCAAAGACAACTGCATTTACGTATAAAATGATGACACTAGCCTTATCAAACTATTTATGCACAAAATTGACATATGTTTTTACAATCAAAATAGTCAATTCATTGATAAAATATTAGTTTTCTTATTGTGCTCTTCCACTCACATAGCCCAGTTTTCAAATACATTAATTTGATCAGTATTGTTTATAACTTGATTTGTGCAAAATTTGAAAATGTTAAAATACTTTAAAACATGTGAAACAGTTTGCATGTGCTGTGCATTTGCTTTATTCATGGTCAGGTATAATATACATACCTGTAATACATAGCAAATAAAAATACAATTTCAAATGTTATAATTCATTGTATAATAACACTTGACCTGTCACTGCTGCTACTGTTCTAGCTAAGACAAGACTGTCTTTTAAAAACAAAAATAGAGAACATATAGTGGAAAGAGGTTGTGTCATCATCTACCTTGTATCCTCCACATGTTAATCCAGCATTTCTCTTTGCTAAGACACATTTCATTCTGAGAAAGAATGATCGTTCCATCTCATATTCTATAAAAAAAAAAGAGAGCAAGACAGAGTATAAGCATGCGTTGTGCAAAACCTTTATACAATCCAGATGTCAGCCTCAACATAAGCTGCCACAAACTAATCCTAATTCACCACTCTAGTCATTTGTTACACTTTAAAACTTCACTGCCTTATGCTTGACCATACTCTTTTTCTGCACTTTCTATTTGCTGTTGACTTACAATGACAATTATTCTACAATTAATTATATTAGTGTTGAAGCTGAACCTTTTATTTCATTACTTACTGTCTCCTTTAGTTAACTAAATAGTTTCTTCATCTCTTTCCTCAATGTGCTTCTTGCTTTCATTGCCTATGACTATTACCTTTTCCTTTTGGTTCATGCTTGTTTTCTTATTCTTGTTTTTTTACTTTTCCTATACCTGACCACATCCTTTGCCTGCTGCTTTATGTTCATGTTTATTGACTTTTGTAAGCATGACTTTCTCCATATCTTCCAACAGGTTATTTCACTAAATCAAATCCATATTTGCAATTCCAATCTGGCCATTTCTAATTTTTATGTACCCTTAGTCCTGTGATGATTTATCTCTAGAGAAGGCACAGAAAAACTTCTCACTAAGCTGGTAAGCGGCACCCTAGGCTAGATGTGATGTGACATAATGTGCACACCTATGCAATATCAACTGTCAGCTACAAGAAAAACTTAACCTTAATGATTCCTTTGTCATTTTTCACTAGTAAAATGGCACTGACTCAATTACAATACTATGGATGGCATTTGTAAAACTTAAACACTGTAGTTTAAAAAATTAAACTTTTATGTTTATAACTATAAGTCAAAATAAAATGTTTAACTGAAACTTGAACAGTAAATTTAGTAGTAGTAATAGTATTGTCATGTCTAAAAATTACTATACTATTTTTACTTGCATGTCTGATGGAAATGCAACACTTTGTCACAGTAAACAAGAATGTATTAAACTAAAGTATGTAACTTTAATTTTAATGACATTAATTTATTCATTTGATCTCATAAAATTGCTTGGTTACATTCTCTCCAGTTCATTACTTTTGGTAATGTCATTCCCAAAGTTTTTGTATACTTCAAGGCATTTCTCACCCCAGCCCTGATAATTTAACGGACTGCTGTCCAGAAGTGGCTTGTGGCTCCTGAATATGTAACAATTTTCTAGCATACCACAATGTAGTTCTCTCCTAAGAACTTGATAGCTCTTTAAAAGAAATTCCTCAGTCCGTTTTTGAGATACTCACCCAGCATCAAATCACTGACCCTGCTTTATCCAGTTTCAGGGTTACTGAGAGCTGAAGCATTTTACACAAGACATTGACCAGCCAGCCAGTTACAGGGTACTCATTCACTGACACACACATACCCTTGTACTGGGCGAATTAGCATTACCAATTATACTAACATGCATACCATGATGAGACAAGCCACATACAGACACACGGGAAATCTATAAACTCCTTACAGACTTTGTCTAGGAAAGGACTTGAATGCAGGATTCTGGGCCAGAGCTTACCACTACACCACTGTTGAACTGTGTTTTATTCGACCCACACCAATAAAACCAGTGAAATTCTGCATATAGCTAAAAATCCAATGTAAATGCATTCTTTAAGTACTACCTACAAGATGCAGAGGAGCTTTTGTTTTCTCACTAAACATTAGGGGTTGAGGTTGATGTCATTTTTAAATTGCTCTTTGTATATTTTAGTACATATTTCCATAGAACACATTTGTACAAATAGTGAGATCAAGTGACAATGGTCTGCTGCTCAGTACATAGAGGTCACATGATTATCAACTATTCCCAAAAAGTGAGCGGCGCTGTATTTCTGAAAATACAATAGGGCTCTGTTTTGAGAACATAAGCATTTTTTCACTCATGTTTATAATGACAACATATTTTTTCAGTGTTTCTGATTTCCTGTTTAACACAAGAACAAGTGGGGGTGTTTGTACTCTTCAGCTATAAGAATATCAAATTATCTTGTGGAAATTATAAAGGACCTGCAGTAAGCAAGGAATATCTGTTTTACCTGTCTTTAGATGTAAATACAAAGCCAGTGATGGACCTGTTATAGCACTGAGGAAATGTGTGTCTTTTATTGTTATCATTCTTTGTAGTATCTAGATAAAATGTAACTTTTTTTAACCATTATCTTCACAGAAAACAAAAGTGGTTAGAAGCCAACTGAGCTATAAAAATACAATTTATGGTTGCAGGAGTCGTTGTCAGGAACATTAGCAGAATTATCCATAGACTCGCTGCTAGCTCATTGCAGGGCCTATTTAGGCATACATTCACACTTAAGCAACATCAATTTAGAATTACCAAGTAACAAATTAATTCTAATCTTCCTTTGAAAATTTGATTCGATATATATTTTTTTTAATCTTGGAATCCTACACCAGAAAATGAAGTGGCAATTGGCCATCAATTTAAAAATGATTACCTTGAAGCAGATGATGATGTAATGGCTGATGAGCTGTCAAAACTGAAGTCATCTCATCATGATCTGAAGGGTGAATATACTCATAAATACTGTTTCCTGTTAATTCCACCTAAAAAATAGACATAATGATTTATTACAAATAGCTGGGACACTGTTCCCATTTTTACTGTGTACTCTGTTTTAGAGTTAAAGACACAGTCTTTCTTCTTCCTTTAGTTGTTATAGATGCTATACTCCTTGGAGCTGCATCACCAGAGTCACATTCTAATTTCATGGTCTTTAATAATAGCAAAGCTGATTTTTTACTGCATGTCTACAAATATAACTTTAATGATTTACTTATATTTTAAACCAATAACTGGGCTCTTTACAGAGAGCAAAAAAGACAGGAAAGTGTATTAAATTAAAAACATTGACATTTAATTATCTAAAAAAGTGAAATTAGAGGATTTTTTTTTTAAATTTCATGTTCAATTTTTGTATTTATTGGTAATTTTTTGGATTTTTAGGGTATTAGACCTTGAATTCAATTATTTTTTTATACTTTTTGTTTTTATACATTGTCTTTTTTGAGACATATGTTATTAGCAATGCAGATCCGTAGCCATCACAAGACACCTACTTGCATCATATGACATTATCTTCTGAAGGATATTTAAAGTGGTTATACCAAAATTTTCAGTTAAATACAAACTAACTGTGATGTGTTCAGTAACCTTTCAGAGAAAAGATTATAAGGCAAATTGGATTTTTGCTTTGTTTCTTTTCTGTTTTAAGACTTTACTTTTGTTTTACCCTTTGCCTGCATCTTCTGGTCCACCTTGATAATATTAGTCTTTCAGGAAAAGATTTTTCCATAATATCGTAGTTGATGTATGAGCAAAAAAAAGTAAGCCAATTACATATAAGCACCATGTCAAGGCATTTTATAATTGCAGCTGTATAGTACAATGGTTCACATTTTTTTCTTGATGAAGTCATGCATTTGATGCCCCTTACCCACCGTGTGCTTTGCAACTTTTCAGCCTTGAAGCACTGAGTAGTCATACTGAGGATAAACCATTGTGAGTAAGAGAAACACAGACAAAGTGCTACAAAAAATAAACAATTCTTTATTAAAAACAAGTGATATAAAAATATCATTTCTTTACAGTTATTTAGTGAAGTGAAAAAGCACACCAATTAGTCCATCCAAAAAATTCACACTTCATGTATATGAAAAAGTAAAAACTAAAATAAAAACATTAAAATAAACAGACCAATCATAATGACCCAAGTGCTGTTTCCTTCTCCCTTGTTCAAGCTGCACAAAGGGACCACCAAAAACTTTCAGAGTCCAAAAAACTTTTCCCTCTTCCAGGTTATACAAAGGTCCCAAGGACTTCTTAAAAAGATAAAAACCTCAAATCATATTAATGTCCCAGCTCACCACATAATCCCCAGTTCGCAATACTCCTGGGGATAATTAAAACTATATGCATCCCCTCCTGTTCTTGCTTCAGGCTGCACAGAAGTACCATGGTTCCTCCAACACTAGTGAGAAACCTTTTTTGAAACAAAGAAGTCCTCTGATGTCCTTCTTCCTTTACTTATACACCTTTGGGATACCTTCCAATCCTAATGGATGCCTCATTCTGCTCCCTGTAATTAATAAGTGTGTCTACCGAAAGAACACTGTAACCTGCAAGGAAGCTTTCAAAAGTAGTGATCTCATGTGTATACACACAACAGTGGACACCCGAACCTCTGATTACTCTCTGGTAAATAACCATTTACTTGTCTCTCTCTGGCTCCTTTTCTTTCACTGAAAAGGCTTCACTAATTTTTCCTTTTACACTCGCAGCTTGGTATCTTGTGCCTGGATGCCTCTTTGTGTCCTGATCAGGCTGACTCATGCTACGTCCCAGGAAACCAAATAAATGCACCTGAAAATGCTCAAGGCAAGAACCATCCAAGATCAGCTGTTCAGTGAAGCACAGGAATCAAAGACATGGATAGGATGTGATGGCCTGTGTTTAAACTGCGCTTTACAAAATACTCAACCAGACTTTATTAAGTTGAAGGCTAAAGCAGGGTAATGTATATTCTTGAGCAAAAATTGATATCAAAATTAAATAAACGGATTTGGACGGTTTAGTGAATTCATTTCAGTTATGCCCCCTTTTTTGATGAATGGACCAGTGCCAATGTGTCAATATGTTGCAAATAATCTTAAAAACATTACTAATCGTGATATCTTTAACATGTCTTTGGTTGACTAACTGCTTGCCTTTCACCCTTATCTGAAAAGTAAAATTACTGACATAAAAAGACCATCAATGCTCAATTATACATTTTAAGAAATTCAGCTGTAGATATACACATGACTAAGGCTGCCTCTAACTTTGTAAAAAGAACATTTTATTGTAAAAATAAGGACTTCTTAGGACACTTTTCCCTATGATGGCAGATTTAACAGTCTTTAGAAGTGTTTTCTGGTTTTTGGCAATATTTATAGTATGTTCAAAGTTAATATGTTTACTGGCAAATTAGTAATAGTCATTGTCCTTCTCAAACCCATATAATAATAATGTTGATAATAATAATAATACCACATTTTATTTATATAGCACCTTTCCCATTCTCAAGGCGCTTCACAGAGTCTCATAAAGAAACATCAGTTATATGTAACATTGGACACAGATGTTTCCTGAATAGAACATAGGTAGATACAGGTTATATAAAGACATTAAATAGAATAAAAGACAATAAACCAGAGTAAAATACTAAATTCAATACTAAAAGAAAGCCTAGTAAATAACATAATTTGTGATATAACATACACACAAATTATACTGAGCATCTGGACAGAGATGCTCAGTTTAATTCATTTAGTTATTTAGCTCTCAGTACCTAGAGCTCTTGCTTTGAGTCCTTTAAATCAAAGCTTAAGACTCATCTACTGTTCCCTCCTGGACTTTAGAAAAGACCTTCTTGCACTACCTCTCTGAAGCTATCATATTTTATTGTTCAGCTGCTGCTTTTCATATAGGGCCATGCACAATTTTTAATATTTTTTTCAGTTTTGTTCTTTGCACTATTTGTTAAGCTGAATTAAGTAACATCACCTTCAAACTTGCCAATTAAAGAATCTGGTCATATAGTATTCAAATTTTAAATGTCATCTTTGTTATAGTCAGGATTTAATTCTTGCAGCATTTGGAGGCTTCTCGTTTTATGTCATAACATAGAAAATTCGAAGTCCTCTATAAAGCAACATTCTGTATTTCCTTTTATTCTTCTGTAAACACTGCTGCATGGCTGTTTACACTGATGCATGCACTGATGAGCCACTAGCAAACCTATTCATGGATACCAATACAGGAAGGTAATTGTTGATAAACTTGAGCACAGTAATGGTGTAGTGCCTATAAAACGTATATACTCTTTGGAAGTTCTCATGTTATTCTTACACAACATTGATTCACAGTTGAATAAATATAGCTCTTTGTCAATAATCAACAAAAAATAAACTTTAATATTAAAGTGAAAACAGATCTCTGCAATATGGTTTAAATTAATTCAATTATAAAACACAAAACTATCACATAAGTATTCACCCCTTTAATATAACACACCTAAATCATCACTAGTGTAGCCAATTGCTTTTAGAAATCACATAATTAGTTAAACGGAGATCACCTGTCTGTAGTCAAGGGGTTTTAGTTGATTGTAGTGTGAACGCTGGCCCGGACACACACAGACGGACAACATAGTTCCACCCAACACACGTTTATTTGTACAATATTATAATTAGTGCACTCACAAAACCCAGTGCCTTCTCACCGATTCCCCCAATGTCCAGACCACACAGTCCTGTGCCTCTCTTTCTCCTGGCCGCCTCCAGTCCTCACTCCAGCGCCGTCCTCTTCCACCCGACTTCCGCTAATGACTGGAGGGAGGCGGCCCCTTATATGGGAACCCGGATGGGCTCCAGCTGCTTCCCGGCAATCAGTTGTAGCCACACCCCAGTGTGGCGGAAGTGCTGGCTGCGCACCCAGAAGCCATCCGGGTGTCTCCTGTTCTATTCCCCCCAGCACTTCCTGATGTGGCGGAAGTGCTGGGCTCCAGGGTTCCTCAGGCACCTGGGCGCCGCCTGCTGGTGGCCACGGGCCCCTACAGGGTTGGGCTTCCAAGCCCTTTACCCGTGGCCCCCAATACAACCAGGGCGATCGCCCCCTTGCGGTCTGGAGGAGGCACTCCTCCTGGTCCTCCTGGGCATCCCGGCCGGGGCTGGAGTTTAAATGAACTTTTAATAGTATGGTCTACTTTGTGGTGAGTCAGTATTGTGACCTTAAGCTGCACAACGAAAGCACAAGAATAACCCAAGCAACTCTGTAAAAAGATGACTGAAATACACAAGTTAGGGGATGGATAGAAGGAAGTACTAAAGTCACTGAATATGATTCGGAGTCTTTATGAAATGGAAAGAATATGGCACAGCTGTAACCCTAATAATAATTACATGTATATAGCACTTTCTTCACTACTCAAAGTGCTTAGACAGTGGAGAACCACTTCAAACACCACCAATGTGTAGCACCCACTTGAATGATGTGACGCCAGACATTATTGTGCCAGTATGCTCATCACACATTAGCTATTATGTGGTGAAGGGGTGAGAGAGAGAGAGAGACAATTAGAGACAGTGGATGCTTAGGGGGCCAGAAGATCAGGATAAACCCTACTGCTATCAAAAGATGCCCAAGGATCTTTAATGACCACAGAGAATTAGGACCTCAGTTTTACTTCTCATCTGAAGGATGCTGCCATTTTTACAGTATAGCATCCCTATCACTGCACTGGGGCATTAGGATCCACACACAGAGCACAGGGTAAGTGCCCCTTGCTGGTCTCACTGACATCTTTTCCTTAAGCAGCCCAAGCTTTTCTTAGATGGTCTCCCATCCAAGTACAGTACTGGCCGGGCTTGAACATGCTTAGCTTCAGGTGGATGACCTGTTTGAAGTGCATGTGGTACAGAGCAGGCTGTCCACCAAAACTGAGTAGTCGAGCAAGAAGAAGAGTTGTGAGGGAGGCCACCAAGAGACATATGGTAACACTGAAGGAGCTACAAGCTACATTGGATGAGACTGAAAAGACTGACGCAGTCTGCAAGTAACCTGCACCTTGGGGGAGGATTTGCTTTCCAGCAAGATAACGACTCCAAACATAAAGCCAAAACATACAGGAATGGCTTAAAAACAACAATGCTAATGTCCTGGTGTGGTCAAGTCAGAGTCCAGATCTCAGTCTAGCTGAGAATTTGCAGCTGGACATGAAAATGGCTGTTCACTTTAAGATCCCCATGCAACCTGACAGAGCTTAAGCAATTTTACAAAGTATTGGAAAAATTACATTGTCCATATGTACAAAGCTGTTCAAGAGGTATCTACACAGATCAAAGGCTAGAACTGTTGCCAAAAGATACATCTACTAAATACTGACTTGAAAGGGGCAATTCTGCAATCATTTATTTAAGTTTTATATTTGAAATTAATTTAGACCTCTTTGCTGAGATCTGTTTCACTTTGACATTAATGAGACTTTTTCTGTTGCTCAGTATCAAAAAAGCAAAATTAAGTACACTGTGATTCAATGCTGTATTATAATATCTTGTGAAAATATCCAAGGGGTTAAAAATTTTTATAGACACTGTACATGGAAAAAAAAATATGTTTACCGGTTTTATCATTCTAACACTGCTGGTATTAGCTTCTAGTCAGTGTTATTGTCTGGCTTCTTTTTCTACATTTCTTTTCCTATTTTGAATGTTTGCATAGTGATTTGAGTATGGGAGTGGCATTCAATACATTCTTTATTATTATACTTTAGCTAGAAATGTATTTCATTGTCTGTTTGTTTAATGCCTTGACAGATAAGAAGACTGCTGGCACCGTAAATTTATTTGGAGGGGTGTAACAGAATGCTATATGAAATTACACATTTTCGTATAATGACACAACTTGAGAGATGGCCCCTTACTATATATTTAAATGTATCCTCTAAATGCCATTGAGTGTCAGAATTTAAGGGTATGGGATGTGCAGAATCCCTTTATGCATGCATTTTGTGTATGTATTTTCATTTCGATTATGTTATTTTAACATGTTATTTGTGTTACATTTTAACACTATTATTCTATGCTATTGGGCAGTTTAAGAAGGTAACAATGCTGTCTCTGGCATGTACCTTTCTGGATTTGTGAAAAAAATCTTAGTGTGTGTAGCTAGTGATAAAATCTTTTTTAAGCAGTTAGAACTTTGTGTTATTTGATTTCTGGTTTACAACTTGCAATTCTTTCTTTCTTTCCTCTCCTGGTCCTGTACCTTCCTTGCCTATGGGCTTGCCAATTTTCAATCTTGTCAGTACACTGAGAACCCAAATTAAATGTAATTATTACTTTGAAAAATGTATGCAGAATTTATTAAATTCACAGAAAGTTCCAGAGTTATTGGAATGAAACACAAATGAAAATTAACTAAATTTGTTTCTTTATTATGACTCAGTGTTGGATCACATTTAGCATTTCATACAGTTTTATGAACGATGAAATACACCATCTATTCACTAAAATACAGTTACTGCACACATATGTCCTGCGAAATATTCATGAATACAAACACAAAAAACTGTAAAATGAACACTAGAACAGGCTTAGGTGATGTCAAAGTCAAGTTGGGGAGCATGCACTGGTACAGTGCATTGCCGCACCCACTACACGATGAAGCAACTCGGGATCCCTGCCCCCCAGGCAGACACGCGGTTCAGTCCCACCCTCCGGAAATGAACCTCTATCTGCCACAGCAAGGTGTTACGTGGGTGACCCCTTGGCCTGGTTCAGCCACTTGGGTCCCCAACAATGAGGATCTTACGAGCAGGATTACCTTTAGGGAAACGCAGCACATGGCCGTAGTGCCGTAACTGATGCTCTCTCACAATGCAGGTAATTTGCCTCATTCAGGACTCCATGAGCAACTGCTCATTCAATACAAAGTCAAACCAAAGGTACCCAAGGATTTTCCGGAGAGACACAGTACCAGAGGAGTCCAATCTATGTCTCAGGTCACTGGATAGTGTCCATGTCTCGCAACCATATAGCAAGACAGGAAGCACCAAGACTCTAATGACTTGGACTTTCGTCCTTTTGCATAGATATCGGGAGCGCCACACACCCCTCTCCAGCGACCTCATGACCCCCCATCCTTTCCTAATCCATCTACTGGCTTCATAGGAAGAATCACCAGAGACGTGAATGTCACTACCAAGTTAAGAAAACCTCTCAACAAGGTCAACACTCTCTCAGACAGACACACTGCTGATGGCTGTGCCTAACAGGTCATTAAAGGCCTGGATCTTGGTTTTTATTCAGGACACTTGCAAGCATAGACACTCAGACTTCTCGCTCAGTCTCTCGAGTGCCCCGATCAGAGCCTCCATTGACTCCACAAAGATCACAGCATCGTCAGCAAAGTCAAGATCTGTGAATCTTTCTTCACCAACAGATGCCCCACAGCTACGGGATCCCACGACCTTACCCAACACCCAGTCCATTCAAGCTTTGAACAGAGTAGGAGCAAGAGCACACCCCTGATGAACCCCAGAACCAACTGGGAAAAACACAGAGGTCCTACCTCCACTCTGCATATCACTCACAGTACCTGTGAACAGGCCGGCCATGATATCTAACAACCTCAAGGGGAACCCGAGAACCCTCAGAATGTTCCACAGGGCAGCTCGATCAATTGAGTCTAACGCTTAGCGAAAATTGACAAAGGCTGCAAAGAAACTCTGCCAATATTCGCGTTTGCGCTCGATGAGAACCCTCAGTGCCAGGATGCGGTCGATGGTAGACTTCTTAGGCATAAAAACAGACTGTTCCGGTCGCTGGTAGGTGAGCAAGTGATCACAAGATCCTATTGTGGATGACCCTAGCAAGGACCTTACCCGGCACAGAGAGCAGTGTTATCCCCCTGTAGTTGCTGCAATCCAGGCGATCACCCTTCCCTTTCCAGAAAGGGACGACAAGTCCCGTTTTCCAGTCAGTTGGGATAATGCCAGTCTCCCAAATGGAAGCAAAGATTGCTTGCAATGCCAGGAGGACAGCCTTACCATCAGCCAGGAGAAGTTCACCCCGGATACCACAGATCCCTGCCGCCTTTTCCCCCCTCAACTGGTTCACCACCTGTGCAATCTCAGTGAGATTGGGTGGTTCAGCTAATTGGAGGATCAGCCTCAATAACCGTGGACCCAGAGATATCCAATGTCCTAGCCAGAGGATCAGCTTTGAACAACTGCTCAAAGTAGCCAGCCCAGCGCGTCACAACTACAGTGTCATCCGTTCCATTAGCTGCCCTGACAGCAACTCTCCGAGGAACAGATTCAGATGTGCGTAATGCTTCGTTTCCTCTGTAAGCAGGACGTGGGTCGCTAGACCACAAATGGTGTGTCACTTGCAGAACCATCGCAGCTGTCCATCTCAGTTCCCAGTACAGACCAGAGTTGACATTGAGCTGTGCGCTGCAACTTCTCTTGATGATATCCAGGGTGCCCTACAAGATGAAACACCTCCTTCTGGGAACACCGGTAACACCAACACAACCCTCAGCAACCTTCAGGGTCTTGTCACGGATTAATTAATGATTAAAAGATTTAATTAGTGCATCAGTCTGATCGAGTGAGATATCCAGAACAATAATTATAGTAATGTTCTTTGGAGACCAATACAGAGGCTAAGATGTCTGGAAAATAATACATTTGTAACCTGCTTTGTTCAAAAGGTTTATTAATTGTGAACATGTTAATTAGGACTGTCAAACAATTAAAATTTTTAATCATGATAAATCACAAAATGGCACTTGATTGATCTCGATTAATCGCATTTTTAACCAAGTCAGTCCAGCAATGTCCAGTAGTTCCCTGTGAATATGACTGCTGCACAACTTTTTAGTTGCCCAAACTGTGAAGACTTGAGTCTTTCATATAAATCATTGATACTTGACATTTTTGTCAAATGTGAAGATATTGTGTAAGATTTGTCAGAACTGAATAATGTATTTCATCCATGTATCTATACTAATAAAAGGCAAAGCCCTTAATGACTGACTGACTGGCTGACTGACTGACTCACTCACTCACTCATCCATCACTAATTCTCCAACTTCCCGTGTAGGTAGAAGGCTGAAATTTAGCAGGCTCATTCCTTACAGGTTACTTACAAAAGTTAAGCAGGTTTCATTTCGAAATTCTACGCGTAACGGTCATAACGGTCGACAACGTCCGCCATGTTAAACTTTCTTATTTATGGCCCCATCTTCACGAAATTTGGAAGGAAGGAAGGAACATTGCGTCTTATGTATTGAATGACTGGGATAGGTTCATGGTGTGGACTGATGACGGTACCGGAGATAATTATACTACACAGGAGCACTACAAGAGTGAAATGCTTAAGCCCTTCACCTATAGTTCTGCATGTGAGTTGATGGCTGCTGCTGAATTGTTCAGATGTCGCTATCAAGTGTACCAAAAGGGCCAAATATTTTACACCTTTGGACAACCGCCAATACCTCTTAAACATCTTAGATTCACAGGTGACGATTTCAGTAGTAGACACTTTGATGTTTATGAATGTTTAAACTCTCAAAAACTGGATGCGAAGTTATCGATGAAACCGGTTGTATGCTTACGCTTGACAGATGCCGAATGTCACTTCAACACAACAAGTCCTACAAATACTAACGTAATTGAAACAAACCATGAAACAGGATTATGACAGCAGCAATCCAAGCTGTGAGATTTGAGGCAATATTGCTTTTCACATGGCTAACTGTACGTTGCATGCTCAAGAGTAAGCTCAGCACACAGCTTGCTCATATTACAACTGGAGGGCCGAACTGACAACGTGTCATGCAAAGAGATCCTTAACAAATAATTATTGGTATATTTTCCCTCAGTTTAAATAGATTTACTTTTCTTCTTAATAAAAATATTAAGGCAGTACTTCGCCACTGCGAAGCGCAGGTATTTTGCTAGTCTTAGATATATTTAGAGGTCTGGAGTCTGATGTAATGCGTTTTGCAGTTAATAGTGGTTGTTAATGCTTTAGATTTTGTTTCATTCATGAACAGAAATC
Organism: Polypterus senegalus; assembly: GCF_016835505.1. Classification (NCBI taxonomy): domain Eukaryota; kingdom Metazoa; phylum Chordata; class Cladistia; order Polypteriformes; family Polypteridae; genus Polypterus; species Polypterus senegalus. The sequence goes on along the minus strand of NC_053155.1, from coordinate 117,349,655 downwards.
GAGTTGGATTGTACAAGTATTGATAATTTTGTCCTTTGAACCATCTGTGAATGTAGTATATCAAAAGCGAGTATCATTTATTTAATATCTCTCAGCCACCATTAATAAAATAGCTTAGATCAGAGACCCCCAAACTTTAAGATAAGGTCTTTCAAAATCTTCTGGTCAGGGCCCCCACAATATAACAAAGTGGACCATGATCTCATTTGCTGGTAATGGCAGTCATACTGCATGATTTAGTCATCTGCATGATAGCAGATCCATTAATCAAAGCAAATGCTTAACTACAGTAGACTATTAACACATACAGTATGTGATTAAATGTCAAGTGGTATCTCCAGGCCAGGGGTTTTCAATCTTTTTTCTTTGTGTGTCACTTCCAGGAATTGAAATATTTTGAAGTACCACCATTTTCTTTCAGTCTTAAATTGGTAAGTACTAGGTACAACTAAAGTAACATTTCTTAACTCCTATCCTTTCTCTTATATTTTAATTAGGGGTTTTAACAAGTGTTTATGGGCAGTTTTTGGGTGATTGTGTATGTTGTAACGCACATGAATGAAATGACCCACTTGCTGGGATGGAAAATCATACCTTGCCTTCCAGAAGCAATAAGCAATAAGAAGGACACCATGCTAGAGGGGGGCAGTGAGATGGATAGGCGTCCAGGTCAGCATTTTTGCTGCTCTGTGCATCAAATTTAAGGTAATGGACTGTTCAATGAAGTGTCCCCCAGTTTACTAGGAGACAGGCCTTTGCTTTCTCCCACAGAGGTTCATGGGAGCTGTCATCTGGGAGGACAGCTCTATTGGATGATCCCGGGCTTGCTAGGGACACTGCCAGGGAAAGTCTCCAGTATTTCCTGGCTGCCCTGCCTGATCCGGAAGTGATTCCAAAGTACAATGCTGTGTTATCAGAAGTACTCCTGGGTCCGGCATAAAAGGAGCCACACTCAGGGAATTGGAGTCAAGAGGAGGTGGACAAGGCTTGCTTTGAAGAGCAGAACGAGAGTAAAGGGAATAATCGGAATGTATCATATCATATATTACATGGTATTGTGCTGTGCTGGACATACTGGCGAAAACCAGTAAAAGTACTCCATCAAATAAAACAATTTTATTTGAACCTGAGACTGTGACGATTGCAGTTGTGTCTGGTGTTTGGGACTCTGTTAAGCCCCCTAGTGGTCAAAATGTCTTTTAGTTTTTCTTATGTACATGAAATGTTTTTTTAATTATTTGCTTTTTAAGTGTAAGAACAACATTACAGCCTGATAAGAAATAAAAATTATAAAACCTAACATTTCCGTATATTTAATTAGCAAAAATTATACAGTGGCATATGAATCCAGATAAAAACAAGCAGAAAAATAACTAATATCAACGTCAACCAGAGGAAAATAACTTAATAATAAGTCAATTGTGAAGTATGTTTATCTTTATGTTTTATAGACTTCTTACTGTTAGTGTTAGGTTCCAGTTTTGATCATTTTAAGCACAATTCTGCATCTAACTTCAGCCTACACCTGTATTTCTTTTTACAGGAAGGATATAGGTTACCAAACACTGGCAACTGTCTGAAACAGTAGCTTTCCACTGCTTATTAAAATTAATGATGCTAAAATGAAATGTTAAATTCATGCCATGTAATTTTCTAACCACTTAGTCCAGATCAGGGTCCCTGCAGGTGCTGGCACATATACCAGTTAGAACAGGATACAAGGCAGTAACAAACCCTGGACAGTGTGCCAGTCCTTCGCTGGGCAAACACACACACACATACCAAAAACACACTCGAGACAATTTAGTGTTACCAATTCACTTGCACATCTTTGGACTGTGGAAGGAAACTAAAGGACCCTTAGGAAACCCACACGGACGCAGGAAGAACAGGAAGGACCCACGATGTAAACCTTGGTCTTCTTACTACAAGGCAGAAGCACTACCACTGTGCAACCATGCACATGTATTTTATTATTAATAATTATCCATCCATCCATCCATTATCCAACCCGCTATATCCTAACCACAGGGTCACGTGGGGTCTGCTGGAGCCAATCCCAGCCAACACAGGGTACAAGGCAGGAAACAAACCCCAGGCAGGGCACCAGCCCACCGCAGTATTAAAAATTATTACCATATATATTTGTTCTTCATTGTATATTATTCTGTCATATTTTGCCAGTCTCATGGCAGGCATCGCATGAGACCGAGTGGTGGAATTGAAGTACAACATTGTAACTCATGTCCATGGAGAAGAGCATGAAGACTTGGGTTCAGCTTCTTCATTATATTACTACATACATAATGTGATGTGCATACTGATATACAGGAGCTATTTCAGAGAACAAGGGTTGGGGTGTTTGGTGGAATTTGGGGTTACTTTGGAGATACGAAAGTGGAAATTTCATTATGAAATGTCAGTACACAGTACAGATGCATACTGGCCTACTTCAAGCATTTGTCACGTGTATGTTTAATTAAAATCTAGGCAACTTAAAGACAATCTATCAAATTGGAATTCATTTTTTTTAAATAATAATTTCAGCCTTGCTGGGGCAGCAGGCCCCTGTTTGAAAACAATTGGGTTAGATAGCAAGGGATGAAAAACAATGCACGTGTTAAATGAGATTAAGGGAAAAAATGCATTATATCTATGAAAATTAACTGCATGCATTAAAGTGCCAACTTTGACAGCCCCAGTGTTAATAGTTGTGTCCACGAAGAAAACATGTATCATTCAGTCTGACGGACTAAATAAATGCCTACAGGTTGCCTATATGATTTCTTGAAAGATACTGTAATTTATCAAAAAGAAATATTACTGCCTGTAAAAATACTGCTACTACTGTGGTGTGGTGGTTAAGGCTTTGGACTGACACTACTGTGCTACTGACACTGTGTGACCATGAGCAAGTCATTTGACCTGCCTGTGCTCCAATTGGAAAACCAAAAGAAAGGTAACTTATTGTATCATAAATGTTGTAAGTTTCTTTGGATAAAGATGTCAGCCAAATAAGTAAAAGATACAGTGCATCCGGAAAGTATTCACAGCGCATCACTTTTTCCACATTTTGATATGTTACAGCCTTATTACAAGATGGATTAAATTCATTTTTTTCCTCAGAATTCTACACACAACACCCCATAATGACAACGTGAAAAAAGTTTACTTGAGGTTTTTGCAAATTTATTAAAAATAAAAAAACTGAGAAATCACATGTACATAAGTATTCACAGACTTTACTCAATACTTTGTCGATGCACCTTTGGCAGCAATTACAGCCTCAAGTCTTTTTAAATATGATGCCACAAGCTGGGCACACCTATCCTTGGCCCATTCCTTTTTGCAGCACCTCTCAAGCTCCATCAGGTTGGATAGGAAGCGTCGGTGCACAGCCATTTTAAGATCTTTCCAGAGATTTTCAATCGGATTCAAGTCTGGGTTCTGACTGGGCCACTCAAGGACATTCACAGAGTTGTCCTGAAGCCACTCCTTTAAAATCTTGGCTGTGTGTTTAGGGTCACCCCAGTCTGAGGTCAAGAGCGCTCTGGAGCAGGTTTTCATCCAAGATGTCTCTGTAAATTGTTGCAGTCATCTTTCCCTTTATCCTGACTAGTCTCCCAGTTCCTGCCACTGAAAAACATCCCCACAGCATGATGCTTTCACCACCATGCTTCACTGTAGGGATGGTATTGGCCTGGTGATGAGCGGTGCCTGGTTTCCTCCAAACGTGACGCCTGGCATTCACACCAAAGAGTTCAATCTTTGTCTCATCAGACCAGACAATTTTGTTTCTCATGGTCTGAGAGTCCTTCAGGTGCCTTTTGGCAAACTCAGAGTGGGCTGCCATGTGCCTTTTACTAAGGAGTGGCTTCCGTCTCGCCACTCTACCATACAGGCCTGATTGGTGGGTTGCTGCAGAGATGGTTGTCATTCTGGAAGGTTCTCCTCTCTCCACAGAGGACCTCTGGAGCTCTGACAGAGTGACCTTTGGGTTCTTGGTCACCTCCCTGACTAAGGCCCTTCTCCCCTGTTCGCTCAGTTTAGATGGCCGGCCAGCTCTAGGAAGAGTCCTGGTGGTTTCGAACTTCTTCCACTTATGGATGATGGAGGCCACTGTGCTGATTGGGACCTTCAAAGCAGCAGAAATTTTTCTGTAACCTTCCCCAGATTTGTGGCTCGAGACAATCCTGTCTCGGAGGTCTACAGACAATTCCTTTGACTTTATGCTTGGTTTGTGCTCTGACATGAACTGTCAACTGTGGGACCTTATATAGACAGGTGTGTGCCTTTCCAAATCATGTCCAATCAACTGAATTTACCACAGGTGGACACCAATTAAGCTGCAGAAACATCTCAAGGATAATCAGGGGAAACAGGATGCACCTGAGCTCAATTTGGAGCTTCATGGCAAAGGCTGTGAATACTTATGTACATGTGATTTCTCAGTTTTTTTATTTTTAATAAATTTGCAAAAACCTCAAGTAAACTTTTTTCACGTTGTCATTATGGGGTGTTGTGTGTACAATTCTGAGGAAAAAAATGAATTTAATCCATTTTGGAATAAGGCTGTAACATAACAAAATGTGCAAAAAGTGATGCGCTGTAAATACTTTCAGGATGCACTGTAAATAATTATTTAGACTTCATTTTTCATCATTTTTGTTTAACAGTTAACACTTTGGAAAAAATAGATATACTTTATTTTTTTTCCATAAACATCCCTGAGCTATGCATTAAAATGCTTTAGAGAATTTACTTTTTCCTTACTTACCTCTATTCATCACATCTGTTTTTCGATCTGTTTCCCTTGACAAGGGTCAGGCAGCTATGGTAGCTTATTAACTGCCAGATATTCATAATATGAATCACTGGTCCAACTCCAAAAACTTCCAGAAACCTTCCCTGCCTTCCACTGTTTAATTCTCACTCTGGTGTATTTGCATGATATTGATATACAGTATTTTGGCAGCACTAAATTTTGACTATTAACTGCCCCCTTTCAGCCTCAACCCGTACTGACACATGGAGGAGGTATCACTATCTTACTAAAAACATCTTGCCACATATAACACAAAGTAACATAATATTTTCAAATCCACTTAACCTAACTTAGGGAAACTCTAATAGCAGGTGAGAACCAATCCCAGCAACATCAGGTGCAAGGAAGAAACCAAACCAGGGGCAAGTAGCCAGTCCATTACAGTATTCACTTATGTACACACCCACAATGGACCAATTTACAATCTCCAACTAGTTCAACAATCATATATTTAATAATAATAATAACAATGCATTTTATTTTTGTAGCACGTTATTTAAGTGTGGTTGGAAAACACAACATACATGGAAAGAAAGTGTAAACTCAACATAGAAAAGGCCTGACTGAGGGATTTAGACCCAAAGTGCTTAATCTGTGAAGCAGGAGTGCTATCTATTACATGACTGAGTCTTCCTGATAAAAAAATAGAAGTAAAATAAAATTTTATGCCTAGTAAATGGAATTCTATACAAAATGGTGTTGTATTTTATTTTTACTTAGGGCTACTTCACATTCTTGTAAAATTTTGCAAATACTTTGTGAGTGCAAATATAAAGCTTTGGATCTATTGATAAAGGGGTTAGTTTATGGACAGCATTACCATGTGAAAAAATCAGCGGCACTTTGATGTATTTTCTTCTTGAATTTGAAGGTCAGATGAGACACTAGGCAGGTCACTTCTCAGCACTTCAAGTACAAATTGGTTTCTTTGCACTACCAACTCCAAAGGATTAGCTACACCCTTTGAGGTTGCAAATCTTTCTGATGGCTGCAAATGCTCCAGTGTTACAAAGTCTGGCAAACTTGAAGTATAATGTATGGTCTGCATCATCTCCATGCGTAAGAGAGCAGCAGGACTGACCAGAGCTAAATTACCTGGTTTCACACATGGCAACTGATAACAAAGTTCTAAATCTTTCCTCAGCCTTTAGAAGTAGTAGTATTTTCATGTTTTCTGTAGCATAAAAAATTTCTGTTATGAAATATATCAAAAAAATATTAATTTATAGAACACAAATGTCAAAATTTTAAATAAGGAAAAAAAATTCTACTTTCCTTTTAATTTCCCACCTATTTTGAAATCAAAGTCTTCAACCAAAGGACTTTTCTAAACTTGTATTACTTCAAAAATAACACTTTTTTGAAAAGTGTCCTTTCCAACTAATGTTTAACTTTAATGTTGATTTTTTGTTTGAACCAATCTATTGTATATTTTGAAAGCTCTATTTTTTAAAGACTAATACACTTTATTAAAATAAGGTTATCTCTGGCAAACAAGTGAAAAAATAAGTTGTCATTTTAAACACATTCCAGGATCTTCTTGCACATTCTAAAATGTCAATGTGAAAGCACATACAGTAACAGAATTATTTAGATCCTGTGATGCACCAAGAAAGCTATACTACGATGATCAACATTGTGAGTACGCTTTAAAGTATTCTTGACACCGCACTGTTTTTGCCATGCATTACTTCTAATGCTATTGCAGATCTAGGAAATAAAAGGTAATATTTAAAGGTGAAAAGGGTAGACCTTTACCTACAAGACAACTGCAGAAATATGATTGGAAAAATAAATAACTTCCAACATCATAGTCATTTGGAATGCTGAAGAACAAGCAGTGAAAACCATTAGTGAATTTAATGTGGCTACAAGGTGCTGGAAAACCAAAAAACTGTAGAGGCAAGTCTGAAACTAACATGACCCTGCTTACTCTCTCTGTTATCAGACTAAACAACATCACAAGATAACACAGCAAAAAATAAGTTAGTGTGTCTTTCTGTTAAAACTTTACTGTTTTCATCCGACTATACTTTCTTAGAAGGTTGGCATCCTTCAACATCTGCAATAAGATGCTGCAGATGTTCTACCAGATGGTTGTGGCGAGTGCCCTCTTCTATGCGGTGGTGTGCTGTGGAGGCATCATAAAGATGAAGAACGCCTCACGTCTGGACAAACTTGCTAAGAATACAGGCTCTATTGTAGGAGTAAAGTTGGACAGTTTAACATCTGTGGCAGAGCATTAAGCAAACTCCTGTCAATCATGAAGAATCCACTGCATCCACTGAACAGTGTCATCTCCAGGCAGAGGAGTAGCTTCAGTGACAGACTTTTGTCACTGTCTTGCCTCACTGACAGACTGAGGAGATCGTTCCTCCTCCACACTATGCGACTCTTCAATTCCACCCGGGGGAGTAAATGCTAACATTACTCAAAGTTATTGTCTGCTTTGTATCAGTATACTGCTGCTGGATTATGTGAATTTCCCCTTGGGATTAATAAAGTATTATCTATCTATCTATCTATCTATCTATCTATCTATCTATCTATCTATCTATCATTTGTCTTTTTCTTTAATTTTTGTCATTTTACAACACACATAGAAACCATTTTCAAAATCAACTTACCCAATATCTGACATTGAAGCTGGAAATTGCAGTAATTGCATATCTCGTACTGTAGCTGGAAATTGCAGTAACTGGTAATGCAAATGTATGGTTAACAAGCAGTTATGAAATAAATAATTTGATGACCGAATGAATGAATCAGTTAACCAATTTTCATTTTATACTGTACCATTCATAGTGAGTACTTGGAGCAAGGAAATATAAACAACAGTTTAACCATTGTGGACACTAGGAGGCATTCCACTCCCTCAAACCCAACACAACACACACAGAGCACAATTTAAAACACAAAATAGCCTTTTTATTGTGACGAAAACTCTACATTTCCCCCCATCATAGCCACAAGTACAGCACACGTTTAGCAGAATGGCTCTTCTTTCATTCTTTTCTGATCTTTTCCTCCTCCACTCCTTCCTGCAAGCTTTGTCCTCCATCTCCCAACTCTGGCTCGTCCCTGTAAGGCTGGTAAGTCCTTTTATACTGGCCAGCCTGGAAGTGCTTCTGCTCTTCTGCCCACGTGATCTGTAAGCACTGCCAAGTCAAGAGGAAATCTCATGCCATACAGCTCCTCCATTTCAACAGCAACCCCTGGCGGCACCCACAGTACCCAACAGGGCTGAGATATAGAACTCCAAGTCCCATGGTGCCCTGTGGGAATCTGGGGCACCACTGCAATCCAGGGGAGCTGCCATCTAGCATTCTGGGAGAGGAAGTGGCCTAAAGAAGCTGCCTACTCCCATCCTTCCATTTCCTGGGCATCCCGGCTAGGTTGGGCTGCAGGTCATCCCTTACACCATAAAAATGAACACATTCTAGGCAGTGAAAGTTATAGAGTAATGTTTGAAAGACAAAATTTATTTAATAAATGAAAAAGACAAATTCCAGTAACTTAATTAAATTCAACTGATGTAAGCTGCATCTTTACCCAGTACCTGAAAACAGCTGTTAGACTATTCAATATTGTTATTGTATTTATTCTCTTGATTACTCACTTAATAGGTCTGTTCTAATGTAGCCTACTAGATTATTGTTATGCACTCATATCTAGACTACCAAGAACAGATACAAACCTCCTGTGGCTTTTTTCAAAATGCAGTGGCAGGAATCTTAATGAAAATGAAAAAATCTGAACAAATTTAACTGGTATAAGCATTGTTACAAGGACTGCCTGTGTCTTTACATTCTTAATTTTATGCAAGGCTCTGAAAAATCTTGCACCTCTCTCTATTTCAGAATATGTCCCAATACATCTCAAATTGTAATCTCAAATCTTTAATCACCGACTTATTCAAATTTCCTAGAATGAGATATGAAAAAAATGGTGATAGGGCCTTTTGCTTTTATGTATCAAAAATTGGGAATAGTTTACAAAATCGTTTTGGGCAATTATTGTTGAACATTTTAAAATACTTTTTCATTTTTGTCTATTGCACAAAATTACAATTAATACTTAATAGTACTGAAAATAAATAGTTTACTTGTCATTATTTTATGTTGTCTGATGTCCTGTAGTGGTGCTTTGTGTCAGATGTTCTTAGAATTTTCATGATATTTAGTCAAATAGATAGATAGATAGATAGATAGATACTTTATTAAATAATGAATAACTTTATTATATTTCAGTATTGTAGAATGTCCAGGTGGTGCTGTTCAGTCATTTGGCCTTGGAACCCATTAAGGTTATTTTCACTGGTATCCTTTTGGCTGGCATTTTTGTTTCCTCTCCTACCTGGCCATTTTACCATGGCATCTGTTATCAAATCAAATGCTGATTCTTGTCTTCATAACTGTTGACTTACAAACTTAACTGAATTACTGTAAATTGTAATTAAATTTACATTCACCTCCTTCTTCCATGTTTTGCCTTTTTTTATGATTTTTTTTTTTTCTTTGATTGTATGATCAGGGTTATTTCTTTTACTATTACTAAAGCACTTTGAGCCATTAGATGCCACAAAAATAAATATTGTTTCCAATGATACAAAAATACATATTGTTTCCTTTTGTGTTAAATATGTTATTTATGGTCCAAGTTAGCAGCTTGAAAGGTTCTCCTCTTGAGTTGATTTTTGCTGGACTATTGACCTCTTGTGCCCTAAAGATGTCTATCTATCTATCTATGAGACTGTTCACCTTTTCCCGTTTAATTCATTGTTTGATGCATTAAGGAAAAAAGTTTAAGTTGTCTTTATATATTCAAATTAATCAATTTAATCTTAATTTCAATTTGTTTTACTTCACACTCCAGCTGTCTGTAGTACTTCTTGAAACAATGTGCACTCCTACGAGGAGTTGTTCAGGGCTATACACTATGCTTGGCCCCTCTTTCTGTGACACTTACTATGTAACACTTATTACATAGCAGTAAATGTATTTAAAGACAAGAGAAATTAAAAGTGGGGTTTTAAATGGTGGTGCAGCTCTAGTATTCTGTCAGGTAAACATTGGCCAGCTGTGCACATGGAACCAGGAGTTTGTGCGGTACAATATCTCTAGTGCTGACTTTTATATAGTAAAATTTGAGCCTGAGTAATTCAGCACAGCATTCTGCTTTTATAAGGTGTGGATGACAGCATGAACCAAAGTTAGAATTCAGATCTGAATGAGCTGACTTGGAAAAAGGAATGCTGAAAAGGTAAATCAAGATTGTTTATTAACATGTCCATGATCCAGATTGAAAGAACGGAAAGTAATAGTGATAGTAGTGGTGTTGTCTCTTGCACAAAGTACACAAAAAGTCTTACTTGCATGCCCAACCAACATTCAATACATCGCCATGATAAACAAGAATATGTTAAAATACACAGCTTCATTATTAAATTGAAAACATAACTAATGTACATAAATGAGTGAAATGTATTTCATCTTGCACTCATTTACATGAACCCACCCCCCATTATGGGAGATTCATACACTTGTAGGTACAGTATGTACGTACAGTAGTATACTGGTAGAGGGCCATGCACAGTGAATTAAGTCATGTGCACTGAATATCTGTCATCCTGCAGGCTTCCAAGTGTTTTTAAATATAAGAGTTGCTAGTGCATTTATAAACACTCAAGGCTTGCATAAACCCTCCACAAGTCAGATGATGTGTTCCACTTTTGCTTATTTTTAAGGCCTCAGTAGTAACTTGTCTGGTTTGTTTTACTGGAAGCATTTGCAGATTTAGTACATCCCCTGATCCTATACGCTAAGGTAAATTCCATTTTCCCTGACTCCATGTTTTCAGTAGTTTAATTTACATGTCTTCATTGTAAATAATGTTGAGTGTCTCTCACTGTTCATTGACATTATCAAACTAAATACCACATAGTAAAAGATGAGGCAATGAAAGTACTCTTTGTTCAGGGTGATGCCCTCTCTCTCTGAGAAATTAAAGAATATATACAAGTTATCACTACTAAAACTGCTTAAGTATGAAACAATATATGTTTTCATGTATTAATAAAACCATTGAAACACTGGAATACATATATGAACTGTGATGTTAGGTATAAGATTTTTCCATTTTGTGTTTTTAGTGGAATTCTGTGAAAAGTCAAGCAAACTCAGGCAAGGCAACTCAGGCACCTTCTTCAGACAAGATGTAATTATATCTTTTACATTACATTTTGCCTGAAGAAGGGACCTGAGTTGCCTCGAAAGCTTGCATATTGTAATCTTTTTAGTTAGCTGTAATCTGTTTAGTTAAAAGGTGTCACTTTGCTTGACTTTTTACTACATTCATAATTCATTCATAATGGCTAACAGGGTACAACACCCTAGTATTAGTGGAATTCTTAAAGATGTATATTTTATGCTGCCAGTGAACCAGACATCTAAAGCAGGATTTACAGAAAAGCTTAAAAAAATCATTATTACTGTTAAAAAATAATTTTAAAAGTATGTGCTTTCTAAGACTGCAATAAATATTATTTAGAAAATTAAAATCAAATCTTCAAATAAATATCAATAAAGCTTAACAATATAAGTTTGATAAATAAGAAGATATCATTCATACCATCCAACTTGTTTGGTTTGTTAATAGTACCATTGTATCAATATGTCATCCAAATACTTCTTAAAGGTAGGCAAGGTTTCTGATTGAACTACATTACTCAGTAATTTGGTCTAGATTCCTACAACTCTTGGCTTAAAGAAGTCCTTCCTGGTTTCAGTTTTAAATGTGCTTGATCTTAATCACTACCAGTGCCCTAGGGTACATGATTCTCTATTTAGTCAAAAAATTCTGTTAAATCCACTTTGTTGATATCTTGGGTAAGGTTTTCACATAGTCCTCTTTGATCAAGGCTAAAGAGATTTAACTTACTGTGTCTATCAGAGTAGGCCATCCCCTTTAGTCATGTTGTGCATTTAGATGCTCTTGTCACAGTTCTTTTTGCGGCATGGAATCAGTATATTTTTTGCTGTGTGTAGTTTACACTTATCTAAATGTGATTTATTTTCTTCATTTTAAAACTGATGTTGTTCTGTAGCTTTCTTGTTTAGTAGCAATGGACCCATTGCTGCTAATGTAACTTGTACCAATATGTGTGACACCATAGCAGCTAAAATATTTAAGATAGTGTCACAAGATGCTCAGTACCCTATGTTTTGAATAAAAACTCCACAATTAGTATTTTTGACTTCTTCTTGTTAATGTGACTTTTCTCCTGTCTCTGACTTTGCCTTTTTCTCTGCCTTTTGGCAATTTCCACTTTCCTTCCATTCAGTATAGCGGAAGCTACAAGGTGTTTCCATGAAGAGTGTAGTGTGGGGATCATTCTTCGTGTTTGTTTTCACCTTGTCTCCTCTTTTGTGGTGTTTCATCCTGTGACGGCTAAGGGGTGCCACAGAGCCCTAAACCCCAATCACACGCACACAAAACAGTCCTGGGTTCAAAGAAAGGATTTTTATTATACAAAATACCTTTCTACAAACAAATAAGCAAGTTGTTGTCCTTGTTCTTTCTCTTACTCTCACTCTCTCCAATGCAAAGCTCTCCTCCATTCAAGTGTTGCTTTCAATCCTCCCAGCTTCCAGATCATACGGAAGTCCCAAATAACAGGGAGAGTTTCTCCCTGCAACACCCTTTAGCGGCACCCATGGTCCCCAGCAGGGCTGTGCAACTAGCCTAAAATGAATGGCATTCCCTGCTGGTTTCCAAAAGGGCACCAATATCCAGGGCCACTGCCATCTAGCATCCTGGGGGAATAAACAACCCCCAGAGATGGTCCTTCCTGGAGCTTCCCTTTTATCTCAGTCAGAGAAGGTACTACAGATATATAGGACACCTGTCCATCTGTCTGGGGCTTCCCATCCAGGAAAGAAACCTTCCTCTCCTTTGGCTTGAGTGTCCATCCATCTACCTAGGGAGTCTTGTTCAGGTAAGGCACCTTTCTCTGTCTCAGTTCGGGATGCTTGTCTGTCCACTTGGGGCCTCCCATCCAGGTAAGGAACCTTCCACTTTCCTGGTCAGTACACCCATCCGGTGTGCCACTTGCAATTCCATGGTCAGTTTCATCAGCTTTCCAGCTCCTGAACGCTCTGCACATGACCATAACGGCTCTCCTCTGCATAGCTTCTAATACTGCTGTAATTTTAGCGTGGTGACCAGAATTATACAGCATTCCAAATGCAGTCTCATCTATTATTTCAATTGTCATTATGGATAGTCCAGAAAAGAACTAAGACCCCATGCAAACCTTGCAACAGAAATGCTGCAATACCACCAATGTTGAAATACCACCTCAAAACACATTAACAATGAGGCCTTCACATTTTTATTTAAAATGGGCATGGCACACATGCATCAGCTAGCTCTCGGAGAAAGTTGGTAAACTGACTTTTTCTCACTTACCTGAGACAGCCCTAAATGGACAGAGGCAGTTTCTGAGATGTACATGATTTTGCCATCAGATGCTACAACGAATACAAATCCATCCAAAGTCTGAAAAAAAAATAACATCTGATGCTTTCATAACTTATAAAATCTCTGAGCATATGTCAGCTTTTATAGAAGCCATAAAAACATACAGTATAAAGTTTGGACAAGTTATATAAAAATCTAAGATTCATCAACTAGTACAGTCATGCAGTAGCATTAATTATCAAAATGGCAAATTACAGAGCTACACTCTTTTATTTTGTTCAAGACATCACTATATCATTTGAAATCACTTTAAAGACATTGGACATTGTCATGAAGATCCTGTGTGCTAAGGAGTTTCTAGAGTATAAGGAATCACCCATGATGCAAAAAAAAGGTTAGAAACCTCCATGATAGAGAGAGAGACCCACACTAGGCGGAATTAGAATAACTCTGCATGCAAGTCAAGTAATACAAAACAGATAAAAGGGTTTGGCAGCCAGCAAGTCAAATCTTCATAGACTATAATACAAGAAATAGAGACTGTTGGCCAGTTTGGAAATGGGCAAGTGATCCAACAGATGTTGGGATGCTTCCTCCTAGAGAGAAAAAGACTATGAAGGGCTGTCCATTTCCTGGTGGAAAAGTAGCAATACACAATCTGTATCTAGGGAAGACACTGCTGTTATTCCTCCCGCAACAAAGCACTAAAGGGATGTAGGACTCAAAACAAAAAACACACAAAACCTGACCCTGCTCTTACTTCAGATCTGGGCCCACCGGATTGGCCTTGGCTCAAGCAGTCTAACTCAACTCAAAGAGAGGGATTCTGGCCTTTTCCTGTCGAGTAAAGGGACTAAGCCTAGGTAAAGAATTACAAAAAACTCTGGGCTAAAAAACAAAAAGAACATTTTTGAAAATTCTTAATATTTAAAAAAATATATTTTAAGTAAAAGAATCAAAAAGGCAGGGCAAGAAAAGGAAGAAAAAAAAGTTTTTTGATTTTAAGCAAACAAATCCAATTAGCAGTAGTTAACAATGAATGCAGGGGGTCAAAAAACAGCAAATCCAAACAAGAATCACAGATCAAGAACAGGAATCAAAAACCAAAACAAACTGACAAAGAACCAGTTAACTAGCCCTTCTCCATAAAAACCTGTTGAGGCAGTATCCCAGCTGCATGATCAGGTGGTCTCTTATCCTTTTGTTTACTACATAAAAGAGACAGGGCAGATAACCGATAAAACTAAATGTATTAAAATATAACACAAAATAGTCAATAAACACAATATTAAAGAAATCATAGTATTATAGAAAGACTAAATGATACCAAAAACAGAATTCTAAACACAATATATAAAATTATATAAATATATAAAATAACAAAAAGATTAAATTACAGACTTGAGCCAGTGCATGAGCTGTGCCTGAAACATAGCAGACTTTAAAAGACTTGAAGGAGCAAGGCCAGTAGTCTCCCTCCCAGCACAAAGAGGCAATGTAGGCTACTCAACACTGAAAGCTGCTGTGGGCTGCTTCAGGGAGCTTTAGCCTCTTGTCCCTCAAGTAATTATACAGTTTTTGGGGAGTGACTGTGGAGTTTAAAGCTGTCTTGGCCTAGAATTGGGAGGACAGGAAGCCTTACTGATCAAAACTACTAGATGCAGTTTTTTTTCTCTTTGTAGTTCCAACCCTTACACATTTTATTAGTTACAGGTTAAGAGAGATGTCATAAAAGTGCTTTCCATTGTTACTATTTTGTGCACTCCTTTTCTCCCAACATTAGGAACCTTTTCCAGTTATATTAGCCATGGGTCAGCAACTAACATATTAAATGTACTATTAATATATTCTTAATAAGAATTTTATTAACAGGTAATTTATTCAATTTTATAACAGCTTTTCAGGAGCCTGGAAAGTGCAGGTTTGTGTCGTGTAAGACAAACTTTCAAGCAAGCCAAACTTTTTAGGCGCTATTTCTGTCTTCTATCATTTTTTTTTTTGCTTTTAAAATTAGTGGTGCCACAGAATTGTAATTATAATCTATTTCAATTCCTATAGATTCATTCCTTAAAAGTGGAATATAGGAGTTGTAGCATAACCATCTCTACTTTGATTTTGGACCAAACGATGTGGAATTAAAGTCCAATGACATTAAGACTGGAGATGGTTAATGCATATGCAAAGTTGCAACTGGAAGAATAAGGAAGATAAAAATGTTAGAGTCGGGGTAGTGTTCCAGCATGTATCCACTTTTGAGTTATTTTCTTATTATATTTCTGCTTGCTCTAAATACCAGCTTTTGTAACATTTTTTTGACCAATCAACTTGGACTTCCATGCTATTTCAATATAAAAGTATAAAGTAAAGCTATTGTTTTTATGTACCACTTTATGAGTATCTCAGCTTGGATTTCCTTAAGATCAAATGATATTTGTTTATAGATGCATTTCTTCAATATCGGTTAATGCACACCAACAGAAATCTGGGAATTTTATTTTAATTGTAACCTAGATAAACTGAAAGGAGAAGCTCTATATATCTACGGTGCAGTTATAATACTATGAGAGTGGCAGAAAGTAATGGAGGAGATAGAATGTGTGTGAAATAAGTGGTCTGATGAAGGAGAAACATGTACAGAGAGAGCCATGTTAAGAAAAAGAGAAAAAATTAACTAGGCTGCTGACTGGGCTTTGGCAAAGAAAACCAGAAGACGAGAGAACAAGACTGATGCTTGGAGTGAAAAAGCCAAAGAAAAGAGTCCAAGATTTGAGTAGAGAGAAAACATGATGCAAAGGGAAGGAGGATTGTGGATGAGCGTAATATAATATGTCTTGTAGTCATGAATACTATTCTTCAGGAGGAAACCAGTTAAGAATGAGAATACAGTTCTTCTTTAGTTTGTTTTAGGCTTCCTATTATTCTGACAAAGAAAGAGGTGGAACAGTCTTATTTTACCACCATATTCTCATGCAGCGTGTAGCCCAGGCCTGACAACAGGTAAACAATTTGAACTCGAAGACTAACTATGTTTTAATGTTGGGTCCCAAGCTGTAAAAAGAGACTTGGAATTTTATGTATTAGTGCACAGTATATATCAGTAAATACATAAATTAAATATTTGTTTATTAACTTCTGAGCAGGTTATGTATAGTGAAATGTGTGCTAGCAAAACATGTTTTGTTAAATTTGGCAATGGTGGAATTCCTGTTTTAATTTCATTGAAACACTGTTAGCTGCTAAAGAATGCTAAAAGCAGTTCTTCTCTGTGGCTGAACAGATAAGCAGCAGACCAATCTGTTTTAGCTAAGAGCAAAAGACATGCTTTATTGATATGATTTTGTTCTAATGAGGACATTGCTGCATGAACTCAGGGAGCACCTTTAAATTACATATTTAGAAACGAAACCATTTCACTTCTTTTATAACTCATTTTTCGTTTACTACTTGTAAAGCTCTTTGAGCTATACTTACATATGAAAATGTGATACATATGAAAATGTTGCTATAGCTGTTTTCTTAAATGGTGATAAAAGACATAATACTCATGATGAGCTAGCATACTCAAATGAGAAATTGATATAGAGTTTGTATAAAATCTTTGAAACTGCAGTTCAAACAGTCTGTGAAAATGTAGTTCTGTTTCCACCACAACATCCTCCCGACAATCTTAATTTTTTGTCATTTTGATCTTTTTAGCAATTTTCGTTTGTACAATTTACTTTTCAGCCCAGTGCTACCTCAGGTTATGCCCACCATACTTATTTGTCTGAAACCAAATGTTATCATATTGAGCTACCCTTTTTGATGCCAGCCAATGGCTAAGTGTGTCTTTTTTTTAAAACTAACAGATAATTTTAAACTTCTTATTACATCTAGTCACAATCTACCCTTATAGTTTCAAAAGACTGCCATGAGATGACCCCAAGTAAATAGGGGAAGCACAGGTTTCATCCTCCTACTTCAATGCATACCCTCACAGGAGAGTGCTATGTGGGTCTGGCATCTCCTTTGTCACATTCATGCTTAGTTGTCTATGGTACTGTTCAACCTATTTATAGTATAATATGCTGATATCCTCAAATCATTCCAAAGGCTGTTTGTTATTGAATAGGGGCTATAAGCTGTAAGTTCTTTCTTAAAGCAAGTACAGTATGTGTAATAAGTTCCGAGCACTGATTTATCAAACTGTCACAATATGAAAAGCATATAATGTAAACAGATTTTAGAGTTCGAGTCAAAAATGGTATCCTTTCTGCTGAGTATTAACACTTTGTATATCTTAACACTTTATAGGTTCTAGAAAGAAAGAAAGATTAATTCATTACTTGAAGCAAATGGGATCCTAATTCTTTTGCCATGTTGTCCAAAGGACTAATTCGGGTTGGGTGTCCCCAGGCATCTCCTAAACCTGCAAGCAAAAACAACAGACATTACTTGAAATGATTCATGTATCAGTTCATTTTTGGAGTCAGAGCCTCTTTTAGCAGCATTATAATAAACAGCAAAATCTCCTCTGAATTAAAATACTTTTCCATTGCAGAGCACTCTCATACATACAGTAATCTGAGAAATGTATAGCCACCAATGAATGTAATGTGTAATTGAGATCAGTGATGGAACTGGAATACCTGGAGAAAACACACACAAAACACTGACAGTGGCTAACTTATGAACTCAACTTAAAGTTCATTACCAGTGATACAGCAAAACTAACCACTGCATTACCAGGATGCTGTACATAAAGTAACATTTGTATAAAATAATAAGTACTAAATCATAAACTTTAGATATGGAGATGATTTAAAATAATTATGTTTTGCCATGATTTTTCTGTTTTGTTTGTTTTATCTAATTCTAAAGACTAGAATGTATGCCTCAGTTCACTCAGTGCTGAGATTGAGGGAATGGAAATAAATAAATGTGACAGAGAAATAATAATTGTGTATGAGGAAAATACAGAAAGAATGGTCAAAAGGTAGGCAAAAGGCAGAGGTATTGAATCTCACAGGAAGTACATAGAAAACCAAGACGTTCTCTCAAGATTCTAATATACAGCCAGTACAGTAGTATTATTGTCACGTGTATTGTAAAATTACTTGCATGACCACCTAACAGCAGTGTGGTCATTGGAAATTAACGACTAAGCACAGTTTATGGTAAGCAACATTTTAACATTTAATGTTTCTTAATGTCTCTTTTATGCTAATACATGTACATTTTCACTAGTCCAAATTCTACCTGTAATTACATTTTGACAAATCATGTATAAAAACTTAATTATGTACAGTATGTACTATATCAATTTCATACACATTAAAAATATTAAGGAAGGAGATCAGTCAGTATCACAACAACGCCATAAAGAAACAACACTAAATCTGTGTATTTCTTTATTTTTTGAAATGCATTAGTACTTGACTACTCACAGGGATGTTCCTTTATTTTAAATCCAAAATTCAAAAGCCAGTCTGTCAGTCCACATAAACAGGAATGAGTATTGTTGATGTATAGAGGTACAAACAAAATGATACCACAATGAAGTGGGGAAAATGATGATAGTTACCATCATTAAAAACAAATAATAGTAATAATAATAATAGTAGTAATAATAATAGTTCAGAAATAGTAAATAAGGTGATTCAGGACAGTATTTAGTTAGATCCTAGCATGCACTGTTATGTCAGTCACAGATATACATAGTGCTCAGAGAGACAGAAAAGAAGCTAAAATCAAAACAGGTTGTTAAAATACCATGATTTGCAGTGAAAACTAGAGTGCTAAACTGTTATTGTAGTTGGGCACGAATTGTAAGGAGTCACTTACTTTTTTATTTTTTTTATTTTATTGCAATCCATACAAATCAATCAAGTTTTTGCAAAAAGAAAAATTGAGTTAAGGACAAATCGATCCCCACCCCTGAGAGAGAGAGCAAGCCAAACAGCATGAAATTTAAGGCTTGTAAACATACCTAAATTAATAAATTTGATAAGCCAATAGAGATTAATGCAGAAGATGAAAAATAAGGAAATAATTGCTTCCTCTGTGCTTTAAGAGCTTATTTTAAAATATTACTGATTAGATCCTGCCATGTTTTGAAAAAAGTCTGCACAGATCCTCTAACTGAGTATTTGATTTTTTCCAATTTCAAATAATATAACACATCGGTTTCCCACTGACTTAAAAGAGGAGAGTTTGGGTTCTTCCAGTTTATCAGAATAAGTCTGCGTGCCAAAAGTGTAGCGAGTGCAATCACAATTTGTTTTTCTTTCTCCACTTTAAACCCATCTGGAAGAACCCCAAACACAGCTGTTAATGGGTTAGGAGGGATTTTGAGACCAAGGCTGTCTGAAAGGTAATTAACAATTTTGGTCCAGAATGATGTTAATTTGGTGCAGGCCCAGAACATGTGACCCAGTGAGGCCGGGACTTGGTTGCAGCGTTCACAGGTTGGATCATGCCCTGGATAGAGTACTATTATTCAACTGGAGTCGAAACACTAAGACAGAGAATCAAGTCAAGATGAGAAAGCTATGAAATGTAAAATAAAATGCCAGAATTTAAATCACTAAACTGCATTTGTTCACAGGTTGAATCTGTAAACATGGGTGAAAATGTTATTGGTGCTGGAATTAGTGAGTCTTCATGACATGAATCATTGTGCCTCTTGGGAGGTGGACCTTAGCAGCCAGCAGGGTTTCTTAGCAGCTCTTTATCTGACCACAGAGATTCTTCTATATAATATGGAGAACTGTAGTGTCCCCTTGGAGGCCAGTCCACAATGTGCCACTACCCTACTGTTCTCAAAGCAGAAACAGAGAACTCTGGTACAATGTAGTGGTCCACGTCATTCCATATTTACAACATAAGCCAGGAGCAACATCATAGCTTGGTCTGCTTATACGCTTGCATGGCTTCTGAAAAGGTTCTCTTAAAAGCAGAACATAGAGGATGTGGACATACATAATTCACAATATTATTTCTTTTTACCTGTCCTTATCTGGAACACGTAATTGTGCAGCCTGTAAACATTAATATTCTATGTAATAAGTTAAAGTAAACCATGATTCAGTGTATACTGTTTTTGATCAAAACCCTCTAAAACTTTATAACAATACAAGATTACATATCAAAGTGTTAGTTTTAACAAGACAATGTGCTACAAGGTGAAATTACATTTTTTACCAAAAATTTCCATTTTTACTAATTACCTGTCTGAATTCAAAATAATACAGTTTCATCTAAAATTGTGCTTTGCAATGACTATGAACAAAACCCAAGTTACTAGGAAAAACAACAATTGATCTATGGCAGGAATGTTTTACTTATGTGTAATTGTATATAGCATGTGATGAGAAAGAGCAAAAGGTAAGACGTAAC
Organism: Polypterus senegalus; assembly: GCF_016835505.1. Lineage (NCBI taxonomy): Eukaryota > Metazoa > Chordata > Cladistia > Polypteriformes > Polypteridae > Polypterus > Polypterus senegalus. The sequence continues at coordinate 117,328,972 of NC_053155.1, read as the reverse complement.
CAGTAAGCTAGTCATAGTTCATTACAGGGAAATGTATCTAAATCTTTCACCTAAACGAAAATAGTAACCAAAATAATAATTAAAAATTCAATGCAAAAAGGATGTTCTAAGACCTCTGAAGGAACAGATAAAAAATGATCATCAAATAATGCTAGTAATATTTAAAGAAAAAGCTACATCATTACAAACTTAAAGAATTCTGTGGAATCTTTATTACAGATGCCTTTGTCTATTACAAACACCATGTACTACTGTTAAAGACCAAGCAGGTTTAATTCCCTCATCGTAGGATGTGAGTTTCAGTTCAAGGGTAAACTTGGCTGCTGCTCTCTGCATATTTGCATTGCTTGTACATCTTTTATGGCCTGGATATACTTTTAAACTCAATATTTAAATTAAAATGACCAAAAGGTGAAATTATGATAAAATATTATTCCATTAATTAATAGGATCAGTTAAAAAGTTGTGCCGAATAACCCACTGATGATGCAGCAGCTGGGCTAATTTATCACTAAGCTATAGTACCCTTAACACTTGAAAAAATAACTAATTGACTATAATGGGGTCCATTCAGTATCTTCCTTTTCTTCATCATATTAACATACACAGGCTACCAGCATCATTCATTTCAAACACATTAGGGATTCTTTGCACGTCAGTTATTTCATTTTACTTATTGAGTGAGTCAAAATAGGATTTTCATTTACTCATTTCTGTGGCAGAGGAATTTCATAACTCACAACACAATCACCTGCCATAGGCAGACTGTTAAATGACCGAAGTGAAGTACAAATAGACAGAGCTGCAGCCACAGTCAAGAGCAACAAATTTTGAAGATCTCTTTGAAATGGCCATTCAAACAATTTATGTTCATCATTATTCTGTGCTTGTTTTTTGAAATTATCATTTTTATACTGTTGTCGTATGTATATATATATATATATATATATATATATATATAAATATAAATATAAATATATATATACACACATTCATATATATATTCATATATATATATACATTCATATATATATATTCATATAAATACACAGACATAGACGTTGTTCTATATATTTTTGAAAGGCAGGAGAACACTGACAAAATTAATATCCATTGTTGATGGAGTCACTCTTGTTAGTTTATTGATTCGTATCAGTGACTGTCAATCTTCTCTAAAAGCCAAGAACAATAAGAATGGTATATAAGTATAATAAATTCTGCAAGTAGTCTTTCTCTTCAGAACTGATCAACAGACATCCAATATAAACTAACAAAAAACACAAAAAGTTTATTCTTTCGCGGATTTTATTTAATATTTTTTTATTCCAGATTTACTTAATTTCATATTGTTTTATTTCAGTCTAGCCATTCATGATGTACCTTGATACTGTACGTGAAACTGAAGGAGTGGTGATGAAATCAGTCAGAATTGCCTGCACTGATTTGCCAAACAGCCGCATAGCTCTAATAAACTGCTCTTTAAGCCCATTCCACTGCTATTTTTCTTTAAAATCTAGTCACACTCTAACAGTGTTGTCACTCCAATATTAGTCATTTGAGTAGTGATAAGAATTTGAATTTTTAAACTATAGCCCTTCTCCCATGCTAATGACACCCTGAGCAAGGAGGTAGCCTATAGTTCCAGAGGAGTATTCTTGGCACTTGGACTATCTCTTCATTGATAAACGACTCAGCGCAGCAGTATAACCTGCTTCTGGTGAGAGTGATGGTGATGAACACCTTTCAAATAGCATCTAGTTTCCAGAAATGCCACTTTCTAGGATACACAGAACTTCAGGGAAAGACTTTGTCTCCACAGTTGAGTAAGCATATAAATGTTCCAAGGTGTGATAGACTGAACCCTGCATGTGGATGCCATACTGTTCATTGCCTGTATGGTCTATAATAAATGCATCTGTATGATGAAAGATATCTCAGAGATTCAATATGTAGCCTTTTTGAAAAAAAAAAAGAATTTTTTCATATCTGGCAAGGCACAATACTCTATGCCAAAAAGTACAATGGCAGGGGTACATCCTGTTAAATGTACACTTAGCCTACAAGACATCATTCCCAGTCTTGGCAGATAATTATAATGTATATTGACTGCAAATGCAACTTTCATTCTGCAGCTATTTTATTCTGTAGTTGCTTTTGAAATAATTCAATTTACTGGAGCTATGCTGTTACAATAGCTTCACTATCTATCTATATCTAGAAAGTTAACTTTTCAAATACTGCTGCAATGCTGTTTTCCTAGGAGTAAGAACACGGCGTAGCACATCATTTGTGGGTTTCACTTGCTGAGAAATGGGCTTGTCACTGCATCCAGTCGGTGAGCCACTAGTGAATTGGTCTTTGTTTAAAGGTTGTAAAAGGCAACATGCTTCACAAGAAAAATACTAATGTACTTTGTAATTAGTAATTACTAAAATCAAATGAAAGTGTGGCGGTACATTAGAGACTTCCAGCACAGTCAATTTGAGTGTGATATTTGTATGATCTCCCAGTATCATTATGGCTTTTCTAACAGTTACTCCATAGTCCTGAACTATTATAAGCAAGCCTAGGAAAGCAATAAATTGATTTATAGTAGCGGGGTCTTGTATACAGAGTGAAATTCTTACTTACTGTACATGTCTAACATAATAAAGAATTATTAAAATATATAAGTTCTTCATGCGCTTGCTATCTTCTAATAGAAAAAGAGGTTCAGAAAATGGATGGCTGATCATTTTAAATTCAAAAGTATTTTTGCATAAAGTCTACTGTAGGATTGGGTTGAGAAGGCTGCCAGTCAGGCCCTTGATATACACAGTAGAAGGTGTAGCTGAATGATATACTGTTAGCTATGCAATAGAGTTTCAGTTTACACTAACTGTGCTATTATAAATGAGATTCTCTATTTTTCACTTCTGTACTCTTTTCTATTAAATATTAATGTTACATTGAATAGGGTTTATATTTGCCTGACGGAGCACAGTATATTAAAGTTACCAGGTGTATGTTCCACTAACAGTTTCATAATTTAAACTGAAACTTTCAGTTTAGTATGCATACAAAATAATCTTACAATGTTCAATTTATTTAGATACAAAAGGTAAATCTAACCATCCCTCCATTTTCTGAACCGACTTCTTCATATTAAGGCAAGCACAAAAATAAACCTGATCATTTTGTGTTGTGTTTTGCATATTTCTTTTACATTAAACAATTTGTGATACTTTGGTATATACATTAGTGCAGTTTGCTGTTTGAGCTTTTTAAAAAGTGGTACAGCAGAGATTTGATTATTTATATAGACATGCAAATTGTTCCCTTCTTATTTTATTAAAATATTTCTTATTCAACATATATTTTTGCACTTTGACAGGTTAATGTGTTCCACTAGTTCTCTGGGGTGGAACATAGTTTTAAAATCGACATCGGTTCATGCTTAAAGGTGAAATATACAAATAGAAAGCATTGTACAAGCCCTTGGCACACTTCAGCCTAGCTGATTGCTCAAGAGAGTTGTGCAATTAATCACAACAGTTGATTTTTTTCCCCCTTCTGGTTTCACCTCATTTGCATGTCTCCGATTAAGCATACTGTCTGCAAAATCAAATCCTCACTAACTGCCAGCTTAATTCCTACAAGGCTTTTTAAAGAAACAAAATTGCCTTTATTCTCCAGTTAAGGATATAAAATGACTCAGACAAACGAGGCTCAGGATTGCATAATAAACCGTCTCTGTTGACTCAGAAATGAGCCTCACAAAATAAACGTATCATATCTAATAAAGCACGTTCAGAAGGTTAAAAACCATGTTCTGTCAGTACTACTTCCAGAGAATGTTTCATATTATCCTTTCAATAGACATGAATGTAGTGAAGCTCACTAAACCATAAGCATATACAGTTTAAGTATAGCACAACCAGACTTTAAAATTGAGAGAAACTGTTATATTTTTAACACAGAGAGCCAGGGACTTCCTGTATAAAAAAATCCTTAGATTTCATACTAAAATTTTGTTTACTCTACAAAGGCAAAAATGGTCACACAAAATAGTGTACGAACAATAAAAATTAGTTTTAAAAAAAAGAATATGTAATGCTAGGACCCACCCCAAACTCTTTTTTAAACCTAAAATCAACATTAAAACTATGCACTTGTGCTCGGTCATGTAGCTACGTCAAGCTATGTCACCTCCCACTTCTTGTAACTATGTATGGCTTAAAAAAACTTTTTTTATATTTGAATTTGACCATGTTTCTTAGTGACATCTTTACTATCAAATAATGGGAGAAAACAGAACACAAAACTTGAATGTGAACTTGAGGTATTACTGACTTTGGGTGAATTGGGAGTTGCCGGGGGGCCTGATTTCACTCGTCCCCCATGGATGCACTGTTACTAAAGTAAGTCTCAAATAATGTATCAATTTTTAAGGCCACAGTTAAAGTAAATATGTTATTAATCAATGAATTAGGTGTACAGTGACACAGTTAAAGCTGCCTCGTAATAATGAGTCCGGGGGTCATGCCATTTTGGAGTTCGTATGTGGGTCCATATGGGTTTTGTTTGGTTTCCTTCCACAGTTCAAGTGCAGATTAGGTGAAATGACAATGCTAAATGTCCCCTGATGTATATGTGTGTGTTCTTGCCTACACAATTTACTTACTGAGATATGCCCCAACTGCTCCCAACCCTGGTAAGCAGGTTTAGAAGATGGATGGATCAACAAATACTATAATCTGTCCTGGCCTTACAGAGAAATGCTCTTTACAGATACAATTACAGGTTAATTCACTGTTTCAGATTTAGCTTGAGAAAGGTTGTTTGAATTTGTATATTTTGTCTACGGTATTTTCCTCTTTTATACACCCAATAGATGCTCATGGTGGCAAATGGATCCTTGGCAGTGAGCAATGAGTGATTAAAATGGTAGTGTACATGGCTGCAATATATGCCTGCCAGTACAAACAGTGACATGGTAGTCTGAACCAGTCTCTAACACGTCACACTGTTACAACATTTAAAAAAAAAAGTAATATATATCTCTTTGATGAAGCAAATAAATAATAAAAAATGCTCCAACTTTCAAATTAGTTAACAAAGTTGCAACCAAATGTTACACTATGCACACATTTTCTAATATGTTAAAATAAGAAAGTGCTTATTTTTCCATAATTAAAATCCATAGACAAACAAACTCAGAACACATTTTCTATTATTTAAATATTGTTAATGGTATTTGTGTTCTTTTTTTGTGATAATGACTAACTTATAAGATGTCCTAGAGCCAACGTCTTGGAGTTGTGTGCTGAATTGGAGCCTACATAAAAGATACCATCATGCAGAATTCACGCAGTTCATGTTCAGTTACAGGTTTAGAACAACTGGGATGGACATCAGAATATGACTAACGCATCAATAAAATATGCAGTATAACAGGATTTTCTGTTCAGTTCCTTATCCTGCCACCTGGAATTGGTAAAATGGCAACACAAAAAAAAGTCTGCGTAGGGCTTACAGATGGTCAAAACTGTTTTTAAGTCAATTTCCTGTCCAAGTTAATTTTTTTTAAATCCCAACTTTTGCATAGGAAAAGTGAAAGTTTTATATACAGTAGTTTTATATATGAAATGCTGTATCTTTATCTTCCTAATATTTTCCTTGTGTACAGTTCATTTTTTTCTACTACAATACATTTTTAAAAAATATTTTATTTACTAACATACAGATACAACTATTTACTTTGCATTAAATACAATACAAGCAAATAAAAAAATAAATAAAAAAACAAGAAACAAAGCAAATGAAATTCAACCCCGACCAAAAGAAATATAAAGAGAAGAGAAAGAGAGAGACACACACACACACACACACACATATATATATATATATATATATATATACACACACACAGTGGTGTGAAAAACTATTTGCCCCCTTCCTGATTTCTTATTCTTTTGCATGTTTGTCCCACAAAATGTTTCTGATCATCAAACAAATTTAACCATTAGTCAAATATAACACAAGTAAACACAAAATGCGGTTTTTAAATGATGGTTTTTATTATTTAGGGAGAAAAAAAAAATCCAAACCTACATGGCCCTGTGTGAAAAAGTAATTGCCCCTGAACCTAATAACTGGTTGGGCCACCCTTAGCAGCAATAACTGCAATCAAGCGTTTGCGATAACTTGCAATGAGTCTTTTACAGCGCTCTGGAGGAATTTTGGCCCACTCATCTTTGCAGAATTATTGTAATTCAGCTTTATTTGAGGGTTTTCTAGCATGAACCGCCTTTTTAAGGTCGTGCCATAGCATCTCAATTGGATTCAGGTCAGGACTTTGACTAGGCCACTCCAAAGTCTTCATTTTGTTTTTCTTCAGCCATTCAGAGGTGGATTTGCTGGTGTGTTTTGGGTCATTGTCCTGTTGCAGCACCCAAGATCGCTTCAGCCTGAGTTGACGAACAGATGGCGGACATTCTCCTTCAGGATTTTTTGGTAGACAGTAGAATTCATGGTTCCATCTATCACAGCAAGCCTTCCAGGTCCTGAAGCAGCACAACAACCCCAGACCATCACACTACCACCACCATATTTTACTGTTGGTATGATGTTCTTTTTCTGAAATGCTGTGTTCCTTTTACGCCAGATGTAACGGGACATTTGCCTTCCAAAAAGTTCAACTTTTGTCTCATCAGTGTATTTTCCCAAAAGTCTTGGCAATCATTGAGATGTTTCTTAGCAAAATTGAGACGAGCCCTAATGTTCTTTTTGCTTAACAGTGGTTTGCGTCTTGGAAATCTGCCATGCAGGCCGTTTTGCCCAGTCTCTTTCTTATGGTGGAGTCGTGAACACTGACCTTAATTGAGGCAAGTGAGGCCTGCAGTTCTTTAGACGTTGTCCTGGGGTCTTTTGTGACCTCTCGGAGGAGTTGTCTCTGCGCTCTTGGGGAAATTTTGGTCGGCCGGCCACTCCTGGGAAGGTTCACCACTGTTCCATGTTTTTGCCATTTGTGGATAGATCTGATAGATCTCAATTACTTCTGTTCTCATTTGTTCCTGAATTTCTTTGGATCTTGGCATGATGTCTAGCTTTTGAGGTGCTTTTGGTCTACTTCTCTGTGTCAGGCAGCTCCTATTTAAGTGATTTCTTGATTGAAACAGGTGTGGCAGTAATCAGGCCTGGGGGTGGCTACGGAAATTGAACTCAGGTGTGATACACCACAGATAGGTTATTTTTAACAAGGGGCAATTACTTTTCACACAGGGCCATGTAGGTTTGGATTTTTTTCTCCCTAAATAATAAAAACCATCATTTAAAAACTTAATTTTGTGTTTACTTGTGTTATATTTGGAAGTGGAATCAGGAAGGGGGCAAATAGTTTTTCACACCACTGTGTATATATATATATATATTTTTTTTTAAGATAAAACATTTAACAACATTAGAAATTAAATCACAGGCCCAACATGCTTATTGTAAAATAATATTAAAAAATTGTTTCCATGTTTTTAAAAACTTCTAGACACATACCAAGAGATAATTATATTTTTTCTAATTTGAGATAATACAGGGTTTCTCAAACTTGGACCTGGGGACCCCCTGTGGCTGCAGGTTTTTGTTCCAATCAGATTCCTAATCAGTGACAACACCTGATAGCACTGATCTCATTTAATTAGCTGGTTTTATTTATCTTTTATTCTACATTCAGACAAGCACAGCAGCATGATTTTTACATTTATAAGAAACATTTCGTATAAATATTTCTGTTTTTGCTATGGATATAAACTCTCTTTTTATTATATTTCACCCTTTCTCTGTGCAGTTTGCTCCCTTCATTGAATCTTAATAATAACAATTAAAAACAAGCAGAGCAGAAACCCAAGCAAACAACACTCAATCGTGAAAGGCTGCAACTACTTTAGTGTCAGCCCCACAAAGCAGTAAATAACAGATTGATTAAACATATAGAACACCTAGAAAGGTAGAATGACAATCAAGATGAAAAAACTGTTAAAAAGAAAAAAAATCTATACTGCTTAGTACATTTTACTACTTTTTTTTTTTTTTTACCAAGCTTAGTTTTCTAATTTGTATATTTTTCCCAAAACAGGAAATCTGGGAAACAACAGTTCACTTAATTAGCACAGGAGTCCAATTAAAAACAGAGGCTGGTTGGAACAAAAACCTGCAGCCACAGTGGGCCCCCAGGACCGAGTTTGAGATCCCCTGATATAGAACATTACTTACACACTGAGTTATAGAGGTTGGGTTGGAATTCTTCCATGATGAGCAGAATAAGTTGCATTCTAGTAGTGTGGCAAAGGCTATTACAATCAATTTATTCCTTTGCACTATGACCATCCAGGAATATACCAAATACTGGTTTTAATGAAGTAGGAGTAATTATAATGCAGAGACTATTTGTAAAGTAATGTAAACATTTTATTCCAAAATAATATTAATTTTGTGCATCCCTAAAAAATACGGGCTACTGAACGTGGAGCTAGATGGCAACGCTCACAGGTTTGGTCTTGCCCTAAGTACATTTTGGACAATTGATAAAAACCCTTCAGTTGAATTACTAAATTCTTGGCACATATGGAATTCAAGTGCATTCTATGAATGGCTTAGTTCCACTTCTTTTTTGAGACACCAAATGAAAGGTCTTTTTTCCACCATTCATTAGGATCTTTGAAGGGTAGATTATATTAAATATTTTTATATACTGTTGAAATGCTATTGGGGTCTTCATTGAGATTTACCAGTATAACCTCTGGAAGTTGGACAGGTTTCTTTTAACAAAATTTCTAATTTGCATATAGGAAAATAAGTGTGTAGGCAGGAGGTTGAATTTGAAGCTCAATTGTTCATAACATGCAAATATGTGTAATATGTAAAAACATGTCCTAATCATTTGTAGTTTCCGTGAGTTAAAAAGATAAATATCTTGTACAGGAGCAACAGAAAAGAGCTTATCTACCTTAAAATATGCACTGCATTGGTTCTATATTTTAAGTAATTCAAAGATGACTTGGTTACTAGTGAACAGATGGTAGTTAGCACAAAGCAAGACATTTAAGTAACATTTAGAGCAAGATTTGATTTCCATTGCAAGCCAAGCCATTAAGGATTCAAGAATTACTGCAGATTTCCAAGATTTTATTGTGTGTATATTTGTTGCCCAGTACTAAAACTAAACGTTAGCTAGTGCCATGCCACCTTCTCCTTTAGATCTTTGTACATTCACCTTTTGAATACTTAGCCATTTTAAATTCAATTTTAGTTTTAATTGAGTCTAATTTCTTAAAAAAAATATTTGTTTATGTATATCAGGATGCTCTGGAATATATATTGCAGGTTAGGAAGGATGTTCATTTTTGCAGTATTAATTCTCCCTGCTAAGGTGAGACAGAGAGTGGACCATCTGCTAACATCATGTTTGATTTTATTGATTTTATATTAGTTCTGAAATTTTATTGGAAGAAATATTTATTTTTTTTGTGATGGTTTTCCTCAAATATTTAAACTGCTTTGATACTATGAAGAATGGCTACCGTATCTACTACATACATTTTATTCTATTATATAACAGTAAACTATAGACAATTTCAGATATAAATCGACAAAACACGAATGAAGTTTCTTGTTAGGGTGTTGGACCACCATCTGCCACATGAACTGTTTGTATGATCTATAGCTTAGAATTTCACCGTGGAATCCTGGAGGAGGAATGTAGTACGATTCTTTCACAATAAACACACTCTTTGTTAAAAAACAAAATTGAGATATTCCAGGCATCTCATGGATGGCTTTTAAGGTCTTGTAACTAAAAGTGTCACTCTTTTGGATTATTTTTACCAAGCAATTATGTAGCCATACATGGAAAAAGGCATTATCACACTGAAAACTCCCCTTTATTAGGAGGAAGATTTGCTTCACCTTGGAACAATGGATGCTTAACTGGTTTTTGTGGTTTCATTATTTAGCCTTATTAGCTATAATCACAGTCAACAAGACCTGCTAAGTGTTTTTATACAAGATCCTGAGCATGCATCACTACTTTCTGCATATTTTTGCCCCTCCTATTTTTATATATATTTAAAAATAGCCTTAGTCAAACTTTTGTAACATCTTTAAGGTTTTATTATAAAGTTTTAGTAGCGGTTAACTACAACTGTAGTGCCATCTAGTGAAATAACTGTAACAAACTTTAGTATTATTTTGCATCGTAGCAGCAACTGTGATTAATTTGCAATAAAGCATAAAAGTTCTCAATTTCAGTAAAAACATACAGTATGTATTTATATAACTGTCACGGATGGACATGAAGAGCAGGTGAGATTGACCTCGTTCCTTTTCCTGGCTGGAAGGCCATGATAACAGTTGGATTGGAAGGGACCTGTAAAATGTCCTGTCCTGTCCAGGAAGTGGACATGGAAGGACACTGGGGCATTTCGTATGCTGGGACTATCATCCTAGCTGCAGAGGATGGAAATCCCATATATGGCCAGAAGGCCAATGTAGTGGAAGGAAGGCTGCGACAGAGAAGCATCCTGGCAGGTATAGTTAGTGATCCCTCAACCGGTTGGGATGTTAGAGGAAATAAGGGATGGAGGGACATTGCCTCCCAGACACAGGTCATCCCTTTGTACACAGGGAGACAAAAACCCTCATGATGATCCACTGTTTGGATGCCCACAAGGCAGCATGGGAATTTTGGTTCTATAGAGCTGCCCTGTTGGCTTCCCCTCGAATAGCCAGAGAGAGTTTTTGGGGGATGGATCCCCGGTTATTCTGCCTCACCAGCAAGTTCTTACTGGACACAATAATTTTGGTGCTGGAAGTACTCCCAGGTCAGGGTTAAAATTGAACCCTCCACTATGCCCAGGGGGTTGGAGCTGGATAAAAGAGGACGAAACTTAGATGGTAGAAGTGGAGGAGAAAGTAAACAAAACAAAATAATTTTATTGTGCACTGCTGAGTGAAAATAAGCCTTTTAGAGGTACTTTTGTCAAAATAAAATAAGTTTATTTGCACCCGGGTATGTCTTTGTTTAGTTGTGTTCGGGTTGGGAATCAGTGACACTCCCTAGTGGCCACAATATAAATGCTGTATGCATTTGAATGTTTTGCATGTGTATAGGTGTAGCATATAAGATGTGCAGTAAGTGCAGTTTTAAACATTCACTGCATGTATGTGTGATTTACCGTGATTGAACCCAAAAATTAATCTGGTATTAGCAAGTGTGGGTGTTTGTGTGGATATGCCCTGTTATGGACAAGCATGCAGTTCATTTTTTTTTTTTTGCGCCATTCTATAATTAGTTCTGTCAGGAATGGTCCTGTCCACCCATGGTCTTGAACTGGAGTTCAGAAAACCTGACAGATGGAAGTCTGTAGCATACAGTCTGTGTGATGGAGCACTGAAATAGTGAAAAAGAAAGCAGTTTAAAAGGTTTAGCTTTATAGTCTTGCTTTAAAACACTACAACCTGTCATTAATTAAAAGCCACTGTAAATAATGTGCAGACTTGGTATTTACCTTTAAAGATAAACAGCTGGACCATTAATTGTTTTCATTGACAAATAAAATGATTTTTTTTTCACAATTTGTAGTGATTTTTAACAGTAGTTGAGAGGACTCAAAATTCTGTATACACCTTGAGAGATGTAATAAGCAAAAACAAACAAACTAAAAAAGAAAACACATTTTATACTGTCTATATTTCATTCACACACCAAAGGCACATAAACTTATTTATATGACTATAGATGCTCACAAACAAGAAAAACAGAATGCAAGGTGGGCTCAAGATAAGCAATTACCAGACAGAAACCAACATACAAAGGATCAAGTAACCTAAAGTTTTTACAAATGGAAATCCTAACATTAAATACAGTTTTTATCTTTTCTTTCTACCTATCTTAAAGTCACTTCAGTTTCAACAAATTTTTCCGGGCTGGGAGTCTTAGTGGCAATATGCTGATCTGGACTGACCAGGCCACCCAGTTCTCAGCAATCATCATCAGCTCCTCCTGGAAAATTGCCAGAAGCTCCAAAGCTATTTGAGAGAAGTAATCACTCTGGTATGTTCTGGGTCTGCTGTGAGAGACATTGATTGCTACGTCCATACTATTACATTTTCATTTAAAAGTAGCATTTTTAAATGAAATTTATCTCTGTCAATATTAGCAATACTAGCATCAATTACAAAAGTTCCTTCATCCACACTAAAAGAACTGAAAATACAATATGATGTAGATGTTCACCTACACTGGGCATGCACACATCAGGCATAAAAATAATTAAAGGGACTGTGGAGTGAAAAATTCAGTGTCCTGTAAAAATCAAACTCCTCTTTTCTTTATACAGTTTCAAAACTATTAGTGTATTTACAACAAAGAAAAATTCTTAAAGGAGTTGCAGCTAATTGCCCCCGTGGCACATTAATTTGCTGATAAGAAAGAAAGAAAGAAAGAAAGAAAGAAAGAAAGAAAGAAAGAAACTTTATTAATCCCAAAGGAAATTGTAGAGTTACAGCAGCAGACGAAAAGGCACAAATATACATGTAGCAAGAATTTAAAATATTTATTATTAATTATAATAATCTTAATTATGCTAACAATAAATAAACATATAACAATAATTATCTATAAGTAAATAGCAAAGTATAGTTATTTACTAAGTACACATTGATTAAAATTGCACATACATATAAGTTACAATTTCACAGTATAGGATGTCAATAAATGGCACAGTATACTTCAGACAACATAATTATCTGTTAAGATGTCTGCTAGTATCATGCAGGACAAAGGGAACAATGCCACCTTGCTCAAGGGGTGCCTCGTTATTAAACCTGATGGCTGAGCGAAAAAACAATCTTACATAGCGCTCCTTGGAGAAACACAGTTGTCCCAGTCTGTTACTGAATGTGCTGCTCTCTCATGTGGAGATGAGAGTTATTGTCCAGTTTCATAAACAGCTTCCTGAGTGATTACAGTTAAAAGTAACAGCCTTCGGTACTGTTATTGATAGTCTTGTTATTGAATAAAAACACCACAAATGTTAAAGTGACCAAAAAAAAGTGATCAGCTTTAAGTTCATTACTTAGAGGACTGATTATAATCAGTCCACAGCAATTGGAGATCATCTTGTACCAAACAACATTTGTAAAATCAACTCAATAGAGAAAATAAATAAATGCAAGTGCATGTGTGTCTATATCTTTGCTTTAATGAATTGTGTTTTTGTGTCTCTGTCCTGTATTCTTGTGAGTTTGGCTGTATTTTACAATCCTCCACTTTGTTAAGTTCCTTGTTATTAATTTTGCTGTGAAAAGTGTCCCTCCTTATTGAATAGTTCAGATTTATGTGATAAAATTAATAAGATGCTCTCAACTGAGTTATTTACAATTTGATTTTTACGAGGCTCTACATTTTTCACTACAGTGATAACCCCACCAGCAACAAAATTTATCTCAGAACTATAGCAACCAGTAAATTATTTGGCTTTTGCACATGTATGCAGCATTCAAACTGTACAGTACACAATTTAGATGCATACAAGTAAGCAACACAACAAGCACCATGTTGGAATATAGTTTTCTACCATGTAGGGTGACCAATCAGGGAATGAAACATTGCAATAAATAAGATACTATCAGGGAATGGCTACATAATAAGCACAAATAAATCAGAGCTTGATTAGAGTCTGCCTTTTTGAAAAACTGTGCTATTGCCCAGCCACACTGAAACATAGAGCCAGTGTTTTCAAAGTATATGGCTCTGAAGTGTGTTTTCAGAAGTCTTCATTTTCATGGGTTTAAAATGCCAGGATAATGTGTACGAAAGATTAAAAGGAGACTAATGTCTGTGTTTTTGAATGAAAACATAGTAGGGTGGATGAGGCCTAAGGGTCATTATAAACACATGCTCTAATCATCTTAATTGGCTATTGCTGAAGTACAGAATCATTGGTTCTACTGTGTTATACTCCTGTGTTGCAGAGCTCCTCCGTTTATAATAGAGAATGAGTCCAACATCCCTTTGTTTTGTTTGTTTGTACTTCCCATCATATGTTTTCCCAGAACTCTTGAGCAATGGCGTGATGGTGTCTACAAATAAGTCCTAGTGTTTCCATAATTACCTTTTGGAAACAAACATTTAGGAACTGCTCCTTGATGTTATCTCTATTGTTGATACCTCGAAAAATATCCGTTTCTGTATCTCTATCCATAACCTCTTTTCAAAACAAGGAGAAGCTCTTCTGGAGGTGAGATTTGAACTTCTCTTGAGCATAGGCTTCAAAGGTAATTTTTAACACACCATCGCAAAATATTCCTGTTAACCTTCTGTCTGACATAGGTCACCACCCATATGTAATATGTTAATAGTTCAGCACATCTCTTCATCTGGATATTTAGAATATATGGCTACAGATAAAAAAATATGACTACCAAGTTAATCACTGACCTTTGGCTCAAGGTTCTTTGGTACCAGTTTGTACTTACAAAGAACAGTGTGCTTGAACACAGTGTTTGTTAATGAGCAGTATCTATCTATCTATCTATCTATCTATCTATCTATCTATCTATCTATCTATCTATCTATCTATCTATCTATCTATCTATCAATGACTGGGACAAAATCCTATAACAATTCACAAGACAGACTCAGATCAAGAAGTTTATTCCTCCCAGTCCCACCCATATAGGTTTCCCTGTCACTCATCAAATGAGTAATGAATTCTTCTAAGAAAAATATAGTGTCATTAGTTGGTATCCTTTTAAGAATTAAGTTTACTATCTCTTGAACAGCACATGTTTTGAATAACTGTTAGACACATGAAAAACTTAGCATTTTCCTCTCTGTATCTCTTAGGTTAAGATGGCCCTCTTGTTCACCAGTGTAAATTCTGTCCTAATGTAAGTACTCCCACACCCACCAAAGGGCTGGTGTGGTGTGTTGGTGTAGCAGAACAAGAGACAGTCCACTCTTAAAAAAGAAGTCAGACTGCAAAAACGTTACCTTTCATATTCAAAGTGCCAGTCTCTATTTCTGAAGTCTACTATACCTGGATCTGCCCTACACTTGTATCTCACACTTACCATTTGCCTTGAGGATTTTTTGGACTGAGCTTGACCAGACGATGTGGCCACGTGACCACCTGTTGTTAATCAGCAAAAAACACCTCTATGGATACCTGTCTAATGAACGTGCATCTCTAAAAAAATAGTTCTGAGGATCATTGAAGCATATAAGCCCATATATCATACCAAGGTCCTTTATAATGTTCCTTTTCATTTTCTTTTTTCTGCCCAGTAGGGGCTGTGTGGGCAGAAGTCCACATGACCATCATCATCAAGTTCTTCCATGTGAACCTTGAATACCATGAGGACTGACTGAGGTCATTTATGTTAGGTAGAATGCCTAGAGGGGCCTGGGTGGTCTCGTAGCCTCCAAACCCCTGCAGAATTATTTTTTTTCTCCAGCCATCTGCAGTTTTTTTTTTGTTTGTTTTTTCTCTCCTCCCTGGCCATAGGACCTTACTTTTATTCTGTTAATTAGTATTGCCTAATTTTATTTTTTTTTATATTTTGTCTTTTTTCTCTTTCTTCACCTTGTAAAGCACTTTGAGCTACATCATTTGTATGAAAATGTGCTATATAAATAAATGTTGTTGTTGTTGGAACCCTTGGAAATTTCGTTTTTCTCCAGCTTAATTGGAGTTATTTGTTGTCTTATCTGTCCTTCAGGCCATCTCATCTTATCACTGGATTCATTCTCAGAGACTTACATCATGACACTGTACAGTACATAAGTATGCTACCCTTGTCCTTGATATTTTGTGCTGTGATCATTTAGATTAATTTGTTTTTTTCTTTCTTTGCTACATATTCTTTAATTGTATTACCTAATTTATTTTTCTTTTCTTATAACTTTCTCTTTGACATCAAGTAAAGCACTTTGAGCAACACTATTTGTATGAAAATATGTTGTTGTTGTTTTGTAAGTTTAGGGTATAGTCCTACATGGAAACTGTGTTTTAAGTATCTTTTTCCTTTTATCCTACCTGTAGCTTTCTCAATGTATGTATTGTCTTTTTTATTTTGCAGAAACAGGCTAACACAGTATGCACTTTCTAGATCTATTACATTATTTATGGAATTCAGCTGGGTCATGATTTGCAGCTACTCTAAAGTTAGTTCGAGGTGCATGAAAATAAGAACCCAACAACATAAAAAAAAATATAAAAAAAAAAACTTGATTCAGTACAAATGCAAAAAAGGGAATATGAGTATAAAAAATGAACGGTGTTAGCTTTTTTTTTTTGTGAATTACAGGTATGTTGAAAATGTTTTCCCATGCAGTGCAAGTCTCTATAGAAGTACAGTATGTGTTGTCACTTTCATACTTTTTAAAAGTTTATGCCAAAACTCCTTTATTACTTTAAAAGAGCAGGGATCCAAGGCCTTTCAGCTTATAGCACTACTGAACCTGGAGTTGGGAGGTGTATATTTGGCAAGGACTTGACTGACAACCTTCCAGGATGTGAAGGTGTTTGCTTTTGTGTTAAAGGAAGGTAACTACTAGAATGACATATAAAGCGTTTGTAGATAGTTGATGAGCCAACCGAAATGATGGGCAGAGCCATCTAGTGTTTACTGTATAACAGGGTTCTTCATCTATTGTCTTTTGAGGGCCATACTGTATTACCAAATGTAAAACGTTGGGAGGGCCAAGCACAATTCTTCACATGTGAACAAGATGAACAACACTAAATGTAACACTGAGTCTCACCGGGTGTTTATTGACATTAATATTGACCATTTTGTTATTATTATTTAAATTGAGTTGAGTGACTGGGCCACAACAAAAAAAAATCTTACAAATTTGCCTTAGAATGCCATTTAACAATGGTCTGGACTATCAGTCACTTTATTACTTTTTGTTACATTTGTTATAATTACATTTTATATATTTCTTGCACTTATAATTATAGGAAAACAGTATACATCCACAAAATGTTCCCAATGTCAGTTAAAGCTCATTCTTTTTTCTTCACTTTTATCTTGTTTATATATGGTACACATTTAATAACCAGTACTATATTTGTTTCGTAATGACTAAAATTGCACTTACTTGACTTTGTAAGAGCATTAAAGTTAGGTTCATATGAAGTGGTAGCAATATGTAGACATTAGTGGAGGTGTGTGCTTGCTAGGATGGAAAGCTTGACTCACATGGGTACATCATAGTAAACATTGTTGAAAATCTCTTTAAGCATTTGGGAACTGGACCTGTTTCAGTTCTGTCCAAAACTGTACACCTCTCACAGATCGAAGCACTTGCTTCAATTCAGATGATTCTTGCATGTCTATCAGTTCTGGCTGCAGGGAACGTTCCTTAAGTGACATAAGCAAATGTTTGGCTTTTGATACAAACTCTCCTCCCACATCAATTGAAAAGGGATTCTTCGGAAATTGCAAGACCTTAGTGGGAATGTCAAAGCTGTTAAACCTCAAAGCAAAGTTCGGCCTTAACTGGGCAGAAAATTATGTTATTATTATGGTGATCTGCGCAGATGTCAAGTCATTTATTAAATCACGCAGTGTTGGGATATGTTGCATTTTCCCTGCAGTTAAATCATTTGAAAACAAGTCGTTTCTTTATAAATCCGTTACATTTTTTTAATAAAAGCGATGACTGTTTTGCCCTTTCCTTGCAAACCAAGATTAAGTCAATTTAAATGTTGGAGGATGTCATTCAGGAATAACACTTCGACCATGAGATTGTCGTCCAGCATTTTAAATTTAAGACAGATGCAGAGAAATGCAATGATCTCTTGTGCTTGGCTGACATATCAGGCAGGAGTTTGTGAAACAAGTGGTGCTGTAAGCTCGAAGTTGCTCTGATGAAATCGATCATCAACATAACACTGTCCACCGTTTTTGTAAGTCATTGCTGAGTTTTGCACATAGAATGCTTTGATCTATCATGCAGTTATTTCATCTGGAATTCACCATGGAAGAGGCGTCATCTGTTATTAGCAGATTTACTTGTTGCAAATCTACTCCATTTTCATTAAAAATAAAAGTTTTCTCAAAATTGACTGCCCCTGTCGTCTATCTTTCCAGTGCAATTAGACTGAGCAAGTTCTTCCGAAAGCACTCCTCATCAAAAAATCTCATGAACAGATTCATCAATAGCTACGGTAGCAACATTACATTGGCCTTTTTCAATCTCTATAAAAGGGTTTTGAAAACATCACTTGCTAGTACTTGAACTCTTCTCATGGTTATTGTATCGGACATTGGCATTTTCTGAATGGATGAAGTTATGCTCTTCCGTACGTTGTTGCCTGTCAGTACCACCGCTATAGTAGATAACATGCATACTTTGGCAGTCGCTGAATTAGTGAACATTTTTTTTCTTTTTTCTGAGAATCCCTTCTACATGTAGGGAGGTTTGCATGGCCCCCACAAGGGGGTGGGGCCTGACAGGGCTCTAGTCAGGGGGCCCGGGATCACAGGGGCCCAGCGCGGGATAATTAGATATTATACACAAACAAAACGTGTGAACAGAAAGCAAGAATTGATCCTACAGCGTTGAGTGTCAACTTCAGCATAAAATATTTTGAAAACTAAAAAAAATATCAAAAAAACTTTCAGATTCTTATTAGGTATCACGTTTTCCTTAACCCTAGGTGAAGGGTCCACCAGAGATCCTGGCCTAGGGGCCTGCGTTAGAATGTGGGGGCCATGGAGGTTTGCTGTAGTCTTTTACTGCTCAGATCATGATCAAACCATGACAGCTCACCTGCTTTCATAGCTCATTACTAGGCTTTGCACTATTCGTCTACGAGGATATGAGTCTGCTAGAAAATTTGTGCCAAACTTTGAGTGTTTTGTATTAAAGTGCCTTCTTAAATAGTATTCTTTCATGATAGTAAGTGACTCTTTACCATGCAGAAATATGGGTTTTCTTAAAAGGTAGAAACAGATACAGTATTTCTCACTCCAGTTATTATTAAACTGTCTGTTTTCATCGTCGACTCTTTTCCTTTTCAAGGTTGTAAAGCCATATTTATAGATATTTGCTAGCTGGAAAAGAGGAGTAGTGGAAATCTTGATACTTAGCAAAGCTTCGTAGCGCACTTCAGGGTCCTCTAAATATGATATGACAGCAAGGAGAGGGGCAAAGAGAACAAGCCGTGTTCTCTTTAAAAAAATTGAAATCCGTGCATTGGTGCTCAGAAACAAGTTTATCTGTGGTGGAAAATGCATTTTAATGGGCCGAATCATTTTTTTTACGGATAGGTCGTGGCCCACCAGTTGAAGAGCCATGTGAGAGACCCTATTTTATTATTATTTTTCCTTTTGTTAAACTTTGTATTCTACCTGTTCAGTTAACTTTCTTTTCTAATAAAACCTCCTTGCATATGTATACTTTCATGGGCTTTCTTTGGTTTTGGAGAAAGTACATCACAATTGCTTTACATATAGTCACCGTTTTATATATCTTTGTTTATATATGAGATATCTGGCATTACTTACTGGGACGCACAATGTAATGAAAAAAATATATATTGTAATCGGTTAAAGATTAGAAAACCAAATAATTTGTAAATTACAATAAACATTTTTCAGAAAACCTAAAACCATGCTGTATTTTAAGGGGTTTTGGCACAGGGTGTGCCAGTTCACATTGCAAAACAACAAGGGGCAAATAGAAACAAAGTGTTGAAAATGCTAACAAAGACACATAACCTTTAAGAAAATAAGCAGTACAAACCAATAACACACAAACACACACAGAAAAAACAAGTTCCCAATACTATCTCAAAACCACCTCCCATAACCTAAAATTTCTTTAGCTAGATGGATCTATAGAAAATCATTAATACTATAAATTATCCTCGTGTGCACCCTTTACACACATAAGAAATGCTGTTGCATCATGAATACATCTTGCCCAAGGAAGTTCAGAAAGTAAAAATATTAATGTCTGCAGCACATATTCAAAGTAATCATCTCTCCTTATGCACTGTTAGATTTGAAAAATGTTAAAGTCTTTTGCAGTGCCCTTCATAAGTGAAGCTACAGTACTTGTACAGAATTTCCGGACAACAGCATGCCTGTTTATATTTGCTGTTACTTGAATTGGCACCTTTCTGCTTGCTCCCCAGAGGTAAAAGTAGTACCACCCCTTCCTCAAGAGACAGCTCTCAAACATCCTCCCTGTCTGTGGGAGTGTCTTCTCTGCATTCTCTGTTTCTTCCTTAAAAAAGAAAAAAAGCTATTTGATTTTAATAAAATTAAGTTGCTATGACTCTTTCGTTTATTGCCTAGGCTAAATAGTTGCATACAAAACATCAGGTTTGGGGTTACAGAACACAATACAAATTATAGAAAGACCTATAAAATACTTCATACATTGCTAAAAGGCATGGGCAGTCCAGACAAGACCTAGGTGCTCTGAGTTGTTAAATAGTATAAATTACAGTGCCTATAAAACACACCCCTGGGATCATTTTGATATTAAAGAGTCTTTTTTCTGTTGATCAATGTCAAAAGGCCAAATTAAATATAATGTTATTCAATGTTGTATAATAATAAAATGTGAAAATTTCCAAGGGGTGAATATAAACAGTGCCCCTAATAGCTGAAGACTTCAAAGTTTGTCAAAAATATTTTGAAATCAGTATGGAGAGGTGGCCAGAATGTAAGGTAAGCTAAGTTTTGTACACAAGAATAATATGTAAAAACCTGGGAAATTTCTGCTGTAATACTTCTTCATTAATAATACATCCAACATAGGAGACTCAGGATTTTCTGGAGACCTTTAGCTTGCATCGTGTTTTAATCAATGTCTTTTATATTTCTAACATATATAGCACTGTCAACACTATCATCAAATTGTACAGTCTGATTTATATAATTTTTGGAAGGTGCTTGCTGCTTTGCATAGACATGAAACAATGTTATACTTTATGTCACTATCTGAAACCGTCACACTTCCAGGGTAAGTAAATTGCTCTCCATTTTCCATGATTGTTGCCTCTTGGTCTTGGTTGTATTGAATCTAGCCTAGTGGTGGGACCTTAAAGCTTATCAGTAGAGTCCACAAACAAGTCTACATCATCTGTGAAGGCCATGTCTATTAGCTTTGAGTGGTCTACACTACACGGGATCCTATCAGTGCTATTCACTCTTTCTCATTTCATCACAAAGTCCATCATGAAAAGCAACAGAAATGAGCTAAATATACTTGTTTCTATTCTGTAATGCTTTGTGTAGTTCTTCTCTCTCTGGATGCAGCACTGTGAGATATCATACAGGCTTCTAAAGATGCCGATGAAGTGCTTTGTTACCTGTAATTTGTACATTACTTTCCAGAGGGATTGCTCTGCAGGATTCCTGCAATACTGGTAAATGATGTTGCTCAGAAAGAAGATATGATCAATGCAGGTCTTGCCTACTTGTAAAGGCTTCTTGTTCACTGTGAAGGTTGTTGTTTATGGTTATATTTTAGACTATGTAGCAAGAAGGGTGCAGGATGTCCTCACCAGTTGTTACACTCTACCAAATTTCTTTTGTTTGGGCAGCCTGACTATCGCACCTTAAAGCAAGTCTGGTACTTGTCCCTCTTTCCATCATGTACTGAACAGTCTGGTGAAGTATTCCATTGTTTCTGGGGTGATGGTCTTCATCAATTTAGCTGTGATTCGATCTCTTCCTGGACTCTAATTAATACATACTAGTAACGGCGCACTGCATGATAACGTGCAATGAATACACTAGACTTGAGCATTTATAGTTTTCATACTCTTTCTCTGTATGTTTAGCATTTGTTTGTTTGCTGGCCGCTGCCAAGAGTTGATTCCACAATAAAATAAAATAATAATAAGAGGAATAACCTTGGAGGTCAATCATCACTCCGAAAGCAGATAGTAGACGTCACATAGTATATGTGTACCAAATTTCAGGTCAATAGTTCAAACGGTTTGCAAGTTACAGGTGATTTAAAATCCTGGACGGACAAACAGACAGCCACGTTAGCGTATTATATAAGAAGAAAGCCTTGACTGCCTCAGCATCTCCTCCACTAATATTTCCCTTATGTCAACATCATGCAATGACGGTGTTGGATCCTTAAACCACTGAGTGTGTGCAGTTGTCTCTTTGAAGTGTTCCATTCATTTTACACCTTCTTCTTCTGTTGTTATTAGCAATTTGTCATGCTTGTCCTTGACAAGAATATTTTTGTTGGTCCTTATATCAGTGATCTTACAAGGACATAGAGTTATTGTTCTTGCCATCTCTTTCTGCTTCTTCACCCTTTTACTCATTCCATGCTCTTTTACCTGCACTTGGCAAGATGATCAAGTTGTCTGTGTATCATTAGATAGATAGATAGATAAATACATAAATACATAGATAGATACAGTACTTTATTAATCCCAAGGGGAAATTCACAAAGCCTTGACAAAGTCTCATTCACCTCTGCTGTCTCTGCCTGTTCTCTCTTGTCCTTCACTACCTAATACACATCTGTCAGCCTCCAAGTTCTACTTTGTATCCACTGATTCTTCAGCACTCCTCTTTTTCTGCCAATTACTTATTTTTTTTCTGTCTTTAGGAACCATGTCCATTGTTCATCTATATCACTGATGTGCTGTAAGGTTTGAAGTGATTATTGGACTTCATTTGGTGCAGTTTATTGATTGTACTATCATTTACCCAACTGTCCAATTTGTAATTGTCCATTTCGCTACACATCTTGCTAAACAAGCCACTCTGGTATAGCATTCTAACATTCCAGGTTTCTGTCCTTAAGCCTCATGTATAACTGCACATAGAATTCACACTAAAACATGGTGTACAGACAAAACTGAAAATGTGTTTATACACAAAAAAATCCAGATGCATTAAACTGAGTACACCAAGTTTGGCCCAATTTCCCCTTTAACATTCCCAATGAACATGAAATTTAACACACTTGCACACACCTTCAGCCCCACCCTGACTCTTCACATAATTTTGCATATTTTATATTATAAATAGCCCCTTCCGTTCAATGTTTTTAAAAGACAACAACAAAAGCAGGTGGGAAAAAAGAGGAATTTCAGTGAATGGCGGGGTGGAGGCAGGGAAAAACATACTATTTGTTAGCTTAAGCAGTGGTATAAGTAACAAAAGGAAGTTGATGGAATTATACTTGAACTTGAAAGTTCAAGTTAAGAAAGTCACACAGTGCCCGAAATAAAAAAAGAAGTGGTCAGATATCAAAATGGATGTGAAAAGCAAGTCGCAGCCCACTGTCACTTTATTCTGTTTCAGACAATATTATAAAAGCTGACCAACGTGCCAAGGACATGAATCCACATGGTGATGGTGCTGCTCTACACGTCTGCCTCAGAAAGCTATGTGCTGACAAACACTGCTCTGGTGTCACAAAATGCTGCAAGAGATGTGACAAATTAACTAAAGAACATAAGGGCTGCACTATGTGATACTGTCCACAAATTAAATGACTTGGTTAAAAACTAAATGCTGCATCTGATCACCTGTTTTTACATTCTGCTAACTACATTCAAACAAAGTTGTAACACTGTCTGATTTGGCTGATCAATTGGTGGGTCAGGGTCAGGTTCATCATACTGCAACTCTTCAGGTACGAGAAAGCTACAATTGTGTGCCACATTATGCAGCATGTTACATTCTTGCACAATGAGACACACTTTCAGTGGACTACAGAGCAGCACATTAATAGAGTGGAAATGTTTTCTATTTACATAAGCACATCCTTTCTCTAAAGGTGCCTTTAATTTTGGTGTATTTGATAATACCCGTGTCATGGAAATTAATATGAAAAAGAAAGGTAAATGACCCAGAAACAGTAGCATTGCTTTGATGCTGGGTGCTGCTAGTTTGCAAAACCGACCAGAAAAGTGCATATGCATGGTGTGAGGCTGTCGTGAAAATGTGTGTGGCTTTACGGCAAGTTTAGTTTTTATACTTCTCAAAGTGAGAGTGGAAACGGACGTACGCAACATTTATGTGCATATACACCATTTATAAATGAGGCCCTTTGTCTTTATGTGAATGTTAAGGATTTTACCTCATGTCGAGCACCATGCTTCCTTTCAGCTTTAATCTGTTTCTGTCATTATTTCTTGCATTGAGACTCCTTCCTTGTTCATTTATGGATTTTCATTCAGTGTTTCTGTAGCTTGTGTTTGCTTTTTCAAGGTTAGATTTAAAGTCTTACCTCTCAACCCTTCTCCTTTTTCTGAGTTTGGGACTGGATGGTCTCTCATCAAGTAACCTAATTATTATTATTAGCTTATTAATTGTTCAAAACTCAACAGATGTATACAGGCATCAGATTTGCTTTTCGCTAAAGCCAAACTTTAAGACCACTGCAAAATACTGCATGGATCTATATTGTAAACTGCCAACATCTTTTCAGTACCACAAGCACTAGTTGGTACATAAATAAGAGGTACACATGAAAGACAGGCCATTTCTGAGCATATCAAAGACATCCAAGCCCCTGCCCTCAATGAGTAAAAAACTAATTTTTGAGTTGACTGTATTTGCTGAATTTAAGACAGATGGAAAGGCCTGAGTCACACATGATAAGCGCAAATAAACAGGTGAAACTTTTTGTGAGATTTGAAATCTTTGTGCTACACTCAGTTGCAGCTTTACTTTCTGAAGCAATCTAGCATACTTTTTAGTTTGTGGTCTTTCCACTCTATGACTCTCAACCTAAAGATATCAAATTTACTCAGATTGTCTAAGTTGTTGAGGTTTGTTTTAAAGTGCAGACAGACCATTACTGCAGCAATGGAAGAATATTAGTCATTGTTGGAGGACAGGATTGCTGTAGGATACTGCTGGGAAACGGACAAATGGATGCCTAGTATGATAATGCCCTCTTAATTTTCTGTAGAGCTGAGTGTGGTGAAGAAGCACTGACCTTCACTACACATTATCTTTAACATTACAAGGCACAAGGTATTTGTGAAAAGTGTTTCTAAGTAGGCCAAGAATGGTGTTGTAGATGGCAGGAAGAAAACAAATCAGCTTACATGTCATTAAATATGCTACCCAGTGATTAACTCACACCAGTATTTTCATTGATGGTTTTTATCGACAATTTGTAAGGTTATTCAGCTGCCACTCATATAGACAAATTTATGATTATTTCTTGTATATACTATACTATTATATGATTGTTACTTGTCTGTTGGAGTCAAGCAAGTAAGAAATTCATGGAACTGTTTACAAATGATATTAACACAAACTAAGGTATGAGATGGCAAAGCAATCTGCATGCAACTGGGAATATCTGCCCAAACATTATTGGTGTGTTCATGATAATGTCACAGTATGAATAAAATATTTAGAAAAATAATCATAGGCTACTTATACACTTGAGTCAATTTAACATTTCATTGATTTTTTTAAAAAGAAAATACCCTGACAGTAATTTCTGACACTGCAAACTGGAAGGAGAACTAAGCCACTTTATTAAATAATATTTTCAGTAACAGAAGGTGCTCACTTGTAATGAATAAATCTGTCAGATTCTAGTGAAATTTGAAATAATTTTATCCTTTTTCCACAAAATTAATTTTGTTTACCATTTTAACCTACTTTCCATGGATGCTTACTGGTTGTGGAGATGTAGTTGTGCATATACTAGTTGGTTACAATTACCATCATATTTAGGAATAAGGGTATTCTTCTACCAACCATCTAGTGTATGAAATAATGTCATGCTGCAAAAATGATGAATAATTCTATGCGTTTTGCCACTCTAAGTAGCTCATCATATTTAAGAATGGGGCGGAGCCTTCAACCATACCAAAATAACATGTAAACAAGCAGTTGTAAACACACATTTAGAACAAATTGAAACTGAACCATTAATTGAATCAAGTGAAAGTGATGCGAATGTCATATTGGTCCTCAGATATTGACATGGATAGTGAAACTCATAGCATTTATGCCTCTGTATATATCATGAAGTATCAGTGTAATAAGATATTTGGAAAGGAATGGAAAGAAAAAAGTGATGGTAGTCTCCGAAAGGAACCATGCCGTAGTTGATACTGAAACAGACATACAGTATGACTTAGTTTTTAGCATTAGTATGTAGCAGTGTACTCTTTCCCAAAATGCAGTTAATGGATTCAGAAAAGTCTCTAATCCTAATTGATTCATCTTTATTTTATATAGCACCTTCTTTCACAAAAAGAAGTTATTTCTTGATTTTTGTCTGTGTGCTAGTGGCATTCAGACATACACAGCTGACAATCTATTCAGTGAAAAAACATTTTATAATGATGTTTCCTCAGGCAAAGCTGGTAAAATTAAACATATTGCTTTTTTCTCTGCTTAATTCACATATGTCATAAAAATAATCTAGGCACTAACTTTCTTGGCAATGGCAGACATTGCAAAATAAACAATTCCTTTGGAAACCAACAACTTTTAGAATGTGGTAATACCAACTCATTTCAACAGCTAGCCTTTTATCTCCCATCTTTCACCTCTTGTTTTAAATTAAAATAAACAATATTTGAAAGTTCAGAATCATCAACACTTGCTGCCAAGCTAGGAAGCAGGTCAAATATTTGACACCCATCACACATTTATAAACACTTTGTGCATGCCACTTCTCCACCTGATTCAAATTAAAAAAAAATCCAGTTATTGTCCATCCATCATTATTGTATATAATTCTTTTTTAGTGTGTGCTATCAACATGAATGTTAAAATACAATTCACATTTCATTGTGCTTGTGCTTGCAGTAAAATAGAAGTTCCTTAATTAATTCAAAAGTATCCAGCAATGTTTAAAATGCTGGCAAAAGCTTTCATATTTAAGCA
This sequence comes from Polypterus senegalus, assembly GCF_016835505.1. NCBI lineage: Eukaryota > Metazoa > Chordata > Cladistia > Polypteriformes > Polypteridae > Polypterus > Polypterus senegalus. The sequence goes on along the minus strand of NC_053155.1, from coordinate 117,302,065 downwards.
AAGCTCTGTAGATTCCCTGACCTGAAAAGCACCTTCCCTTCACTTTTTGGTGCTACTGGTAGAAAAAGTTTGTATCTTCAGAGAAGCCAAGAAACCCCATATCCACCGTCATATTGTCTTGATGTTTCATTAACAACTTCATGTTCTCCAAAGACAAATTGTAGGTTAAATTCTAATGGAACTTTAAGATGACTGGATTCATTTGAAAATATGAATCCACGCCTTTTCCTCTTTCGAATGATTCCAATCTTGATTAAAAATGGAAATGTATCACGCTCAGTTAATCTTAATCCTCTTTTGGGAGTGCATAGATAATTTACTGGTAACCTTGTCCCACTGAGGATACATATGTATGAAGATTCACTTTCTGTTAATTTCCAAACAAATGTATTAACTCCTGTTGCATAGTAATACTAGTGTTATTAATGGATGGATGGATGGATAGATACTGCTTCCTTTATATACTGTATATGCTATAGGTGTATACTTACTGTATACAGACAAATATAATGTAACAATCAAAATTTTGATGTTGAGTTATCAACAGAATTTTTAAGTATCCCTGAACATTTGACTACTATTTGACTACTTTCACAGTAATGTCTGTCTGTATTTTCATAGACACGATAACCCAAAAATTAATCTATTAATTTGAATGATACCTGGTACAGTTAATAGCATTTTAAAATGCCAGATGTCTATTGATTCTGATCAAAATTATTCCAGTATCAGTGGTTCTGAAACTGTGTGGTGGGCCCCCCTAGGGGGATGTGAAGTAACAAAAAGGGGGTGCGAAAATGTGAAAAAAAGAAGACAAGAACCGAAAATATGAAAAATACATCTATTGAAACCAAAACAAATTAACTTAAACTACATTCTGATACTAGAAAAATAAATATTTAGAGTTAGATAAATGCCAATAAAGTTAAGTGGGTATAATAAAATATGGATCTATGATATATCATTAATTAAAAAAAAGAACAAATTGGTATCAGTGGGCTCCTTTCAAAAAAATGTTACGGGGGCGCAGTTAAAACTGTTATGAAAACTCGGGTCGCAAATACGTAAAGGTTGAAAAACGCTGCAGTAGATGTTGCTCTGCAGAGAAAGACATCTGCATTATTTGGGTCCATTTTTGCACTGAGTGAACATATGGGGAAGGAGAACATAATTGTGATATATGATTTTTCCATTTCACACCATCCATCCATCCATACTCTTCCGCTTATCCGGGGTCGGGTCATGGGGGCAGCAGCTTAAGCAGAGAGGCCCAGACTTCCCTCTCCCCGGCCCCTTCTTCCAGCTCTTCCGGGAGAACCCCAAGGCGTTCCCAGGCCAGCCGGGAGACATAGTCCCTCCAGCGTGTCCTGGGTCTTCTCCTGGGCCTCCTCCCGGTTGGGTGTGCCCGGAACACCTCACCAGGGAGGCATCCAGGAGGCATCCTGATTAAATACCCGAGCCACCTCATCTGACTCCTTTCGATGCGGAGGAGCGGTGGCTTTACTCTGAGCCCCTCCCAGAAGACAAATCAAAAACACTGGATACATCAGGTATTTTATTTTTAATTCATTCTTTTATGTTACACTTATTGTCTCCTGAAACTGAAAAGATTTATGCACCCTTAGTTATACTGCATGTTTCACGGATTTGGTATGTGAATGAAGGCCAACACAACCTCTGCAGGGTGTAAACTTAAGCATACCTTATTTCTGCATAGTTTAATCTAGAGATATCACAAGAACTGATACTTTGGTACTAAGTCAATACCATCCATCCATTTTCCAACCTGCTGAATCTGAACACAGGGTCACGGGGGTCTGCTGGAGCCAATCCCAGCCAACACAGGGCACAAGGCAGGAACCAATCCCGGGCAGTGTGCCAACCCACCGCAGTAAGTCAATACCAAAATTCCAAAAACATAATGGTATTAATACTGTACTTTTTTTACAGTATTAGTAGTACCGAGTGAGAGTCAGTGCAGCAGTCATATGTGATACTGAGTACACAAATTACTTTGAAACACAGTAATACGTAAGAAAACTATGACTAAAAACAAAATATGAAAATGGCTTACAGTGGTGATGATACTATACTCCATCAACACATGCAGAAAAAGAAAACAGCAGAAGTCATGTCTGGAATTACTTTGAGACAGGAGAATTTCAGAGCACAATTGCAATACTTGTGCTTATTATTAAAAAAAACGCACACACAAGATTTAGTTATTGCCACTATTATCTAATTCTGGAATTGATTTACAAATAGATTTGAGCGTGCTTTGAAAGTAAAATGATGTGCTGTGGTTTGTAATCATTTAACCTGTAGTGTCACAAAGTTGTAAGAGTTGATAAAATGATGATAGTACTAGGGTGTTGTACCGTGTTAGCCCTTATGAATGTAGAGAAAAGCCAAGCAAAATGACACCTTGTTATTGGCTAACTAAAAAGATTACAATATGCAAGCTTTCGAGGCAACTCAGGCCCCTTCTTCAAGCCCCTATCTTGCCTGAAGAAGGGGCCTGAGTTGCCTCGAAAGCTTGCATATTGTAATCTTTTTAGTTAGCCAATAAAAGGTGTCATTTTGCTTGGCTTTTCTCTAAAATGATGATGAAATTAATTGTTTTCTAATACTGCACCCAACACAGTACCAATAAAGGAACAGAGGATTTGCATTCTTTCTCTGATTGTAATGACCAGCATATCTACAGATACTTGTTTGACCATCGATTCATTTTCAAACTGGCATATACAGTTCAGGGTTGTGGGGGATACCTCGCCTGCATCCACAATTATTCATATAGGACTGTGAGAAAAAATAGCTAATAACAGTTGTATCAAGTAAAAATGGAGGCAAGTTTCAAAATGAGTGGCCATTTGGTTTGTCTTTATCTGTGTTGAAACAAACGTCTCCATTAGTTAATACCAAAATAAATTTAATTTAGTTTTCAATGCTTTGAAGCAAAAAGTACATCACCCTATTAATAAGACAGGACTGTGTTAATGCTAAGATTCAAAGTACGGGCAACACAGCATACTTTACTTCAATGCTGAATGTGAATAAGCAAATGCTAAATTTTTGTAATTCGTTTAAAGGCAAACTATTGTTTAAAGCTTTAAAAACTAAAGTGATGATTTATAAACAGCCTAAGCATTACCAAAGTCTGATCACTCATATAAGATACCTTTTGGAATAATAGGTTAATGCAAAATTGACAAGATTGATTTCAAACAGGTAGTCTAATGCTAATGAGGCAAACATTAATCTTATAATAGTAAATGATACAAACCTAAGTGTTTCTTTGACAAACCAGATTTTAAAAACAAATTGTTAGTAAAACAATAATGAGAATGTTCATATGATAATTCTGAATTATCTTGGAATCCACTAACTCAACAGAACAGATATAAGAAAATTTAAATGTTTATTTTTAGTATTGATTTGAAGCAATATTTCTAGAGAGAAAATATCACATTTCTTCCAGCCAGCTCAGAATCTTTCATTTATTGCTTTAAACGTTTTCCTATTGACCCTTGTAAAACTGTTCAAGCTTCTTGCATGTTTGAAATCTTTTCACTGGTTTATAATTGCTGTACAGACAAATTTGGATATGGTAAAAGCCATTCCAAATCATTAGTTTTCTCACACCTCTGAGTACTGCACAGTTTGAGATACATTTTACTCCAGATGAATTATCAACTTCAGTTCCTTAACTGACTCTGGGACATTATCGATATATTTAGTTGAATTCATTTTTCCTTGTGCTTGCACAGCATTTCTTGTGCCACTGCCTACATCATAATCCCAAAGCATACTACTGAAATCCCTATGCATAGTAGTTTACAAGTTATTTTTAATCATTATAATCAATAAAGAAACTGAAACTGAAAAAATCTGGATAATAATGTATTTATTTATTAACATTTTATTGAATTTATTAAAATCACACAACATTCCATACAAGCAAGTTTTATAAAACTAGGTTTGAAACAAATCAACCCCCACCCATTAGAAAGAGAGCAAGGCCAACAGAGTAAAACTTCAATAGTAGGAAAAATAAATAAAAACTAAATAAATAAATAAAAAATAAATTAATAGAATTAAAAAGGGGAAGAGAATCCGCTTCCTCAGTTTAAATGCTTATTCTAAAATGTTATTGGTTTTGTCCTGCCAAGTTTTAAAATTATTTTGTACAGATCTTCTAAGTGAAAATTTGATTTTTTTTCCAATTTCAGATAATATATAGCATCAGTTATCCACTGACCTAAAAGAGGTGAGTTAGGATTCTTCCAGTTGAACAAGATAAGTCTGCGTGCCAAAAGTGTAGTAAAGGCAATCGCAGTTTGTTTGTCCTTCTCCACTTTAAGCCCATCTGGAAGAACACCAAACACAGCTGTTAATGGATTAGGAGGGATTGTGACATCCAAGCTGCCTGAAAGGCATTTAAAGATTTTGGTCCAGAATTATGTTAATCTGGTGCACACCCAAAACATATGGCCTAGTGAAGCTGGAACTTGATTGCAGTGCTCACAGGTTGGATCTTGCCATGGAAATATTTAGGACAATTTTAAACGAGACTGATGCACTCAACATATTATTTTAAGTTGAACAATTGTATGCTTTGTGCATATGGCGCTAGAGTGAATTCTGTGCATGGCTGCCTTCCACTCCCTTTCTGAAATGTTGAGTAAGTGGATAACACATGTTTCACATGTTTTTTCTCTCTATATATATTTTCAGAAAAAGGTGGATGAGATATTTTTTAGCTAGTAGCTATCCGATCTACGATAAAATCCAAGATTAAATATGCTTTAATAAATTCTTAACCTAGAAGATGCAACTGAAAGTTATTTACAGTACAAACCACTTTCAAAGAATGCAGGTTCTGAGTGCCACATAGTACAACTAACAAAAAAAAATAATCATATAGAATATGTAAGGTCCGTGAAGCAAAATATTGGTAAATTACAAATACAGAGCACATCTGAAAGTATAATGTCCTGATTTTTTGATATGTCTATAACTATACTGTATATCATTTTAAAGACAGCTTTTCAAGAATTAACCAAATCAGGAGATGGACAAGACAAAGTCACAGTCGGAAATGTCAGCAGAGTCAAGAAATACTATAAATATCAAAACCCAAAATGTAAAGACAAAATCCAAGACACATACTGGACATTTTAATAAACTGTTCCCCGGTTTAACTGCCATCATGATAGTTTCCTGTCCTTTGAATCCAGTCTTGGCCAACCAGCAAGTACACAATGATGTACTTTATACCATTGCTATGGTAACTACATGTGGCACAACTTATGGCTGTTACATGGTTGCAAGAGTGATAGAAAAGCCCATAAAAAACAAAAGATGTAAAACAATTTTAAATCCTTTAAAATAGCCTGAAATAATCAAAATTATTACAGAAATTACCTGTATTTTAGAACCCTCAACAGGAATAAAAAAGTAAGAAAATGTATAGCCCTCAGTCAGAGAAAAATAAATTCAAAAGTGTGTACAATCATATTTTATCTCATATCTATCAAGACGAACTCAGTAAACACTGTTTAGATTAGCATTTGGTGTGCTCTAGCTTACTAAGACACAATCCTTGCTACCTAGATGGGTGCAGTTTAAGAATCTGTCATTTTTGATATTACTTTTCCCATGAAAATGTTATGATAAATGATGTTATTATACTATAGCTAAAGTTTCATCCAGAGCTGAAGTTTCTTTTCATTTATTCTTTTTCATATTGTTTACATATTCTGTACTTTCTGTTATTGAACATGGCTTTGTTTTCTATTTTGTTTATTAATTATTTGATTTGTTTATATGTATGTGAATCATGTAGCTTTATTTTGTGTGCCTTGCCCACCTCAAACAGAACCAGACACTGCTTTTGTGGGGCTGTTTTCAGACCTATATAACCCTGTAATTGGCTCAGAGGGCTAGTGCTATGGCATTAGAGGATATTACTGTTGGTTTGTGCCTCTGTCTGGTATTTATGGACTTCACCTGTAAATTGTTACTTTTGGTACACTGAACTTTAGCTTTTTTAAAGAACTAAGAGTTTTAGATCATGATCGGACTTTTCTTTTTGGAAGACTTACCTGTTTGTTACCTTTTTGCTCTTGAACTCTTTTTTGAAATAAATTCTCTTTAAAAATAAAGAAACACTATTTTTGTCTTTTGGGCTGGAGCTGCCATCCTGCTTCTCGAATTTGGAGTAAGGCTGATTTTGGTTTCTAGGCCTTTTAGAGTACTGAACTCTAATTTTGTGGGGCCAAGCAGATCATAACAGATATTGAGTAAACACAAAATATGTTTAAAGACTAGATTAAATACAATTTTATAATAAATGTTAAAAAAAAACTGAGGATTAGAGCATAGATACAAAAAGTAAAATATCTGCATAAATATTTGAAGCAGAATACTTATACTTACATATTTATTCTGGTATTTATAAATGACTGCTTCAGTGATTAAGAATGGACATATATTTAGTACATGTTAATTTGAAAACACTTTTGATGTATGGTGCAATAACACTTCTTACAATGTTCTTGCATATGATCATGTGAGCTCCAAGGGGAAGGGTCTCAATAGGTGGCCTTTAGGTTTTAGTTTCAACTTCTTATTCCACGGCACTTGGCACAAAGTAAGACAGGGTAGAATGGTTTTAAGGGTTATAAAACTCTTCATACAGTTGCCACCTGCAATGCTAGCTAGCTGTTTTCCTGTAGGTGTCTTTCAGCTTCTATGCAATAGTATTATGCAGGGTACTTACAGCATGTGTCACCTATCCATGTATCCAAACTCCTTTATTAATTTAGTATTTTTAATCTCATCTGTCAGCCCTTCTCATGTTTACTTATATCAATTGGTCCTCTTTTACTTTTGATCTTTGCATTTATTTGTCAGGAATGAATTAGCTTATGATTTAATTCACAATATGATACACTTCTGTTATATCCCATTGATAGTCTGCAGTCCTATAGATTTCAACAAATAACCTTGCCATAGATGTCATTCTCTGGGAATAAAATTCACCATCAGCCACATATTACCAACAGCTCTCATTTTCCTTTTTATTCATTTTGTGTAAAAAATCCATGTATTTTATTAAAATGCAAAGCTGTTTTTTTAACTGATACTAAAAAAGTTTGATTTATGATATACTTAGAACTTTTATAAATCTATGACATCTGCATTTTCAAAGTTTACAGTGTCTCTTGTCTTGTGTACTCAAAACGTTTAGCATGATGGACTCCAAAAATTATTTTCATCAACTACCATTAGATGCATTTCTTCAACCCTCCATCTTCATCCATCCATCCTTCCACCCATCTTCTAAACCCACTTTATCCTGAGCAGGGTCATGGGGTAGCTGGAGCCTTTAACGCTAATCCCTATGCAATGGAAAAGGTTTACTAGTAAGTATTGTTTCATGTCGCTAGATACTACTTTCTTAAATTTCTTCTGTGATTTGTGTTATCATTTTGATGACTTTAAAGTAGATGTCCAAAATTATGCTCAAGTGATAATACTCATGACTAATTCTAAAACAAGAAACCAAACCAAAAGTCAAAATCAAAATAATCACAAGCACATGCACATTTTTGTTGAAATACAAAATTTAGGATACTCTGCATATCACACTGCCATTTTAAATAGCTAATGTGCGACTACCGCATACACTAGTAAAAATCTTACATGAACTAAAAAGCCATGTCTAAAATCCTATCTCAGTTTAAAGACGAGACTTCTGTCATTTGTTTTTGAGAAAAAAGCTTATTCGACCACTCCCACAGAAGAAATGAGCAAATACAAACTGCACTCACCTAGCATGCATAATTAGCCACGTAGCACAGCGGCAAGTGAGCGCTCAGGGATCAGCAGTTTATACTCTGCAGTAGTGCTTGATTTGCAGCAGTACTCATAATATTCTCATTATGGTCAGCTAATATACCCCTCAGATGAAAGTACTGCAACTTACTCATTTTTAAATGCATGTAGAATGCAAATCTGGCTAGAATACCAATATTGTAATGACATCATGCATGTGTGAAGCAGATCAGGGAGCACCATAAAATGGAGTACACAGAGAGTATGCAAATGTGAAATGTCTGCAGTCGCACAATAGATACTAACATCCGCATCTAATGGAGTGCTGTGAAAAAAAAAGTTTGTCTAAACCACTCCCACAGCAAATTACCAGGAAATTATTAGTTGAACGAACAAGATCACTGGTGAACCCATAATATTCGCTGCAAAAGACGCTTTGTCAATCAAAACTATTCCTTGGGCACTGCAGCTAGGAGGGCTGCAGTAAGACACCTTCCTCATCCTTTAGAGACATTTTGTAATGTTCTCAAGTTCCAGACTATCATGAGAAACATATTATTGCTGAGATTATGTCTAGTTTTGACCATGCCTTTCTTTGATCTTCTTTTCTTAGTAATATCCCTCAGTTCTACATTTAACTATTTTGTACATGGACAAATGTTGTTTCAATAAATTAAATTTATAAATTATAAATTAATAAATTAATTTATTGTTGCTTAATTTAACTGCTGATTTTAGATGTTTAGAGAAAGGGTACTTTCATTTTTCATTAAGTTTTCATTAAGTTTTGTTATCACATTTTGTTTAGTTGAATTCATCAATTATATATTTCTTTTCTGTTAGTTATCAGTTTATTAATAGACTACTTAACTCATTCTTTTAGTTTTTTGGGAAGGTTCTTTTGTGGTTTTGGCTTTATAATATGTTTACTCTTTTCATGTATTATTACCTTTTTTGATATGTCACCTGCTTTAAGGTCTTAATTTCTTACTTTTCTAGTTTTCATGTGCACCAGAATTTTGTCTGTGATTTTATGTTTTGAAACAGAATATTTAATTTTTGTCACTCAATTTCTATTTAAGGGTCAAATGACCTTTTTAAACATATACTATTTTTTCAGTGAAAAGGAGGAAAATATATTGTGATATAAGGAACCATGATGGTAAACTAAATTGCAAACAAAAGTACCAGCTGGTTTTGGACTAAATTCTTCAAAACTAAATAAGTCATTTGTTAGGGGAGAAGCCAGAATTTCTAGCTTGGGACAAGTCATCTCTGAAAGGGCTACAAGTTTTGAAGAAATTCAAACAGTAGGATCAAAATCAGAACTTTTGAATTCCTCCAGTATGCCTTTCCAAATTCTTAGCTTGCTTTTTAAAAGCCAAGTAAACCATGTGTTTCAAACATCTGAGCCTCACAGTTTCATGCATCCAAACTTTGTGCTTCATCTTCTTCAACACCTCTGTGCTACAGACACTTGCACTTCTGTTAAGCATCAGAGCATAGCATTTTCTTTAGACTTTTCCCTCAAATACAAGTTTTCCAGTGCTTGATTCCACTATTACATAATCTTATATTTGTTAGCACTGCTGCCTTACAGTTCTCAAAATCTAAATTTTAGTGCTGGCCTGATCTTTGTCTTTATAGAATTTGCACAGTCTACATGTTTTTTTCTCTAAGTACTCCATTAGTGTCATTATACTAAAGGTGTACAGTTGCGTTTAATTGCAGTTGCATGTTCATGAGTGTACCCTTTGACGAGTTACTTCCCACCTTTTACTGAGCCAAGACTGGCCTAAAGTTTTCCATTGTTGTATTATACTAGATATCACAGTTTTACTGTTTAACCTGCTACCCCAAAAACTAAAATTTATTTATTTTTTCTCATCAAGCACCGTTTTTCTTGGCATTTTATTACCTTACGTGCAATCTCCTTTATTTACTTTTACCTCTTCTCACTAATCTCCAAACACTCTAAAGGCCAAAGCTCCTTCAGCATAGTCTTCTTTCTTTCTTTCTTTCTTTCTTTCTTTCTTTCTTTCTTTCTTTCTTTCTTTCTTTCTTTCTTTCTCACATGACCAGTCCTCATTATCTGAATACTGTCAGGTTTTTGACAATGTTTTTTGTTTATTACGTGCTTTATATAAAATAGCAATAGTGGCAACATCCATGGCCCATTGATGAACCCAATGATATAATCCACATGTGATACTGCAAGCACTGAATTCTAAACCGGCCTATGTAAAGGATGCATGCAGATAGCCAAAATAATAGAAAAACCTGCCTAAAAGACTCCAAACTAAACTGAGAAATTAACCAATCACCATTTGGTTCTCACTTAAATGATGTGTGGGATTTTAAATAAGAACATACCAAATGACTAGAAAAAAAACAAATGTTTTTCAAGGTTCTTCCCTAGTTATCTTTCCTACCAACTAATCTTATTATACAAGGCAAGAACTTAAAAAAGCAAACCCAAAGTGTTTGAAAAAAAGGTTTCACTACAGTAGACAACAGGTTTCTTTTAATGTTGAGAATTTAGTCACATGTAGTAAAAACTGCTTATGATTATTACAAAGCAGTGTCTCAACATTGCAAGTTTTTGTTTTTCATAGTGTAGCGCCAGTAAAAGTTAAGAAAATCTGAGAAACATTCTTGGAAGAAATTGGGGTTAGGGTTAGGTTTAATCAATCTAGCCCTATTATAAAACAGGATTTCTATTAGCATTAAAAAAATTATAACTTTAAGAACTTAGACTCATTTCTAATATAATTTATTTGGAACTCATAATGACCACACATTATAAAGGCAACCCTAAACTTGAGGGTGGCTTGTCACTACCTAACTTTCAGTTCTATTACTTGGCTACAAATATTTGTACAGTAAAGTACTGGAAAATTAACAGGCGTGCACAACATGGAACTACTTCTGCATTTTTAGCCATGGAAAAAAAACTTCTTTAAAAACGTCTTTGTATGTTTTCTGTGTCCTCAAGTCAACAGTAATTATTTTCAATTCACCAGCAACACGGTGGTTTATTATTTATTAAGATATGAAACCAAGAAAGGATGCATTTCAAGGCAGGAACACCCTTACCTGTTACCAAAAACAATGATCACCTATTTCAGCTTTTTTTAATCCACACAGTATTCAACCTGTGGATGTCACTATAGGTTATGACATTTCAGGTTCTCTATATAGATAATGTATTTGCATCTTTGGAACTATAGTGCTCCAAACCTAATATCCAGTAACATAATTTTCCTCTACACACAAATTAGATATTAATCAAAACGGACCTACCCAACTGGCCTAATTTTTCACTTATATCTATCACTGAAGATATACTGGTTATTTTGACAGCATCTCCACAATATATATTAAAAATCCCAAGGAACGTACCCCTTGATGATATCATGCATAATGGGAATGGGGTCTTTCAATTAAAGTTTCAGAAAAGGAATGAAAATCAGCTATTCATTTTAATTCATAATGTTTCTCAAGAAAAAAAAAAGTTTTCATGCTTAGAAGTGAAGGTCTAGAAGGATTGAATTATTACAGGTACATGAGCTGGACAAAACATGTCTGATTAACTGGAAAATGTTTGTCCACATCCTACCTACATAGAAAAAAACTTGACATTCCATCCTGGCTCTATATGGCCTTACAGTTTCACAATGGCTTTTTAGGATTATATTCTTTGTAGAATTTGCATTTATTTTATCTCTGTGGAAGAATCTCTGAAAATATGAGTGAATGCTGATTTCAGAGAACTTTTTTTTTAATTTAATAAGAGTGGTTGTGGCCATTCAGTACTCTCCCAGCTATTTCCTGCCCTATAGCTTTGCCTGTTTAAATCACAGAGAACCTTATTCATTGTACCTCTTTGTAAATATGCATATTCCATTAGTATCCCAAAAGTTTTGAGCCAATAAAAATCAGACCATTCATATTTGTATATGTCTGTGGATTTTTAAAGGGCATTAAAATTGCTTTTCTGGCACACATTGTAGCAAGACAAAATATACATTTTCAGCTTGCAGGAAAACTGAAAGATCTGTTGAGTGAACCTTCAGTAAAAGCCAGGATGTGCATTTTCTACATGATTCTTAAGCAATATGTTAAATAAATTTGAATAAAATGCTGTCAGCTTCAATTTTAAAATACATATTAAAAAAAAACCATCTGCAACCTTCATTAGAAACATTCTAAAATAAATCACATCGTTACCTTACCAATCCTGACATTTGTTTAATTAATTATACTCATATAGTATGTATATCTTCCCCCTTCCAAATATACAATAATAGAAAACAGAAATTAGGAAACGAAGAGAGTAAAAACAGAGGAGCAGTTAATTTAATTACTAAACAGTAATACCATTTTACTTCAAATAAACGCACTAACACTGCCTCTAACTCTTACGCCAAATAAAATAAATTTGACTGTAGTGTAAGAAGTAGTTTAATATAGTAGCTCCCTCAGGTCAACATTTAGGAACATCCTTCTTTAAACAAATGTAACCTCTACAATGACTACATTTACAAAACTCAGCCATTTTTAGACACCCTTAATCCGAAAAAGAGCTTACAATGTCTCTGTATAGTCAATCTCCCAGGAAGGTGTCTGATTGTACTATGCTAACTTCAGACAATCAGTCACTTAGCATCCCATTAAGTTATTTTGCAGTAGTTGTGTGTCTGAGGGTTTTCACTCTAATCACTTAAAACACTGAGCCTTATATTTCATTACAAGATAGTGACAAGACTAAGTGGGGAGTTTATGATGATTTATTATTATGAAGTTAACTGTTACACCTGTGAACATGATCTTCTCTGCCAACCCAAGGCAACAGTGAATATCATCTGTATCATGAGTTGCTTATAACAAACAAAACTCCATACAATACAAAGTGCCCTGATTTTTTTAGTTTTAGTTATACATAAAACTGCTTATTTCCTCTCTAATTTACATCACTAGCTCTCACTTTGATCTTGCACTTAATAATTTTTTTCTTTATGAACCCAATCTGAAGATCAGCCTTGATGTTCCTGATTAACTTCTTCCTGAAGACACAGAAAATTTTAATTTTACATTATGCGTAAACTCAGTAAAGGTAGTGTTCTTCTTTTGGAAAAAAGTGATTTTCTCCAAATTTTACAGTTTTGCAGTGATGAGATTGTAATGCATTTTCTGCAGACTGGTAGGTTTGGACCCTAATTCATTCAAAATGTGTCTCTTGTTCCAACAATATACTTAGTCTTTCTTTCAAAATTATTCCACTTAATTTTACTGAACAAATATTCAGTAAAATATCCCCCACACCATATAGGGAATCTACTTAATTCAGTTTTAAGGATACAAGGAGGATAAGACTGTTCCAGTAGCACTGAGTGCAAGACAGGAACCAACCCTTTCATTTACAGAGCACACTTCAGTCTCTCTGATTCATACTAGGCCAGTATAGATGCACCATTTAACAGACAGTGGTTGGGCTGAAAATCAAAACCAGTCCTGTAGTTATGAGGCAGCAACACTATCTGCTATGCCACTGAGCCTCTCACAAAAAAAGTCACAAACTTATTTGTCTGAAGCACAAAAGTAGTGTTACTATGGGCTATCTACACATTACAAACAAATGGATGCTACTTATGTGTGATTATGATCACATTTTAAGTGGAAGCAATTTGAGAGTTAAATAAATCCAAGTGTCCTGAGAAGCATAATGCCTATTTTCTGGAAAACAATAGTAAAAAAAGAAAAATAGTATGATACATTAACCAAACTGAAAAAAGGACAACAGTTTTTTGCATGCAGTCTCATCTCAATACTTCTGCAGCGTTAAATTTTATTCCTATTTAGTTTTACATTTCTATACTGAAAATGTTCCATAAAACATACCAATTGTATCCCTCTATATTAAAGATGTGTTTCTTTGAAATCCATACTGTACATCAGGTACTGACTAATCATGGCAAAAAAATCGATAAAAGCAAATAAAACAAAATTCGAGGGTATCTAGAAGGAACTGAATTTAGATTTTCTATTATTGTTAAATGTCTGATGCCCCAATAAAAATATTCTGTTATGAATATATTTCATGATTATTGACAACCATTTTGGTAACCTTGTGACCCCCCCATTCATTGTTTCCAATTCCATGAGCACAACAATTTTGTATTCAAAAGTATAATAACTTAGAACATCACAGTTTACAATATAAGATATAAGTATCTCAATTAATTGCTAAGGTAAGAATTTTCTCTTTTTTTCTAAGACACTGACATCCCATCTAACCTGACATGATAAAGGAAGGGAAGGACGGAAGCCATGCCATTTGGTCAAATCGCCTTTGTAAACACAATACATTGCTATAAAATGAATTTGCTAATTTATACAATAAATTCAGTCTCTTGTACATTCCGCATGCAGCGTTTTAAACATAGAGCCACTCCATTCACATGAAACTGAAATTATTCAATAATGTCTTGCAAGGCTACAAAGGTGGAAACAATTTTTGATTATGCAAATTTCGCATTCATCACTTTTGTATAACACACAGCATATAAAAAATGACTTACTGTTTTAAAAGTTAATAGATGTCAAAGAAATCTGTAAATTTTGCAGGTTCATATTTTGCCCTGACAGAGAGCAGTTAGCTATTAAATGCAGGAAAAATGAAAAGCACTCCTTATCGCAACAACATCTTTGTTAAAATGACTGTCTTGCACTATTTGAACTTCAAGGTTACTAAACACTTAGGCAATTTTTAAATATTAGATCGACTGTGTGTGTATAAATGGCGGGAAACACATTTGAGAAATAAAGAAGCTACAATTAAACGTATATCTTTTGTAAAAACGCAACACACTTTTGATAATTGTTGTAGTTAATGAAAAAAATAACATTCTTAAAGGAACATATAATGCAGAATCGGTAGTTGATGGTTGACTGGTTGCCTTAAAATGCTCATCAAATTTTGGAAAAGAAAATGAAAGAAAACGGGGATCTTTTATTCGTCATATTGGTTATACTGCATGTAATATGTGAATATGCATTTTCTTTTGAAATCGGTAAATAATAGCGATTAAAACAGTCTAATATGTGATAATTATTCTAATATCAACCACTCTAGTCAGACTTGCAATTCCCTAAACAACACAGCCTGGATTTAATGACAATCAGAATGTTAAGGGTAATGAGACTGACTGCGGCTTTATAGCCCACCAGGGAACAAAAAGGATAAACAAGCAATTAGTAGTTGCTTAAACAAAAGTGTTTGCTAAAATACTGCCAGTATGTGTGTGTTGTTATTATTAATAACAGTTAATAAAATTTATTATTATTATTATTACACATCAATGAGCACGTCGTCACTAACAGTATTGCTTTTTTTGCTTGTCTCGAAAGCCTAACTTTTTCAAACTAAACAACAATCCTTTCATTGGAGCACAGTGAAAGATAATCGACAATTTGGGTCATTAAACTCACAGGGTAACGCAATGAACCATACACTAGCACAGTATACACTATCAACAAAACCACCAAATTCCTACACTCCACTTATACTTGTACTCACTCACAGCAGTTAGTGGTGGACTGGCTCCGTGTCCGCCGTTGATTTCTGCATTGTACTCGAGGATTACAGGATGACTACAGCACTGCCCTGTTCCCCAGAATTGGAAAGCAAGTATAGAAAAACGATAAGTACAATACAAAAAACAAAATCCAATATTTCTACGGGAAAAAAACATAGACGTGCGGCTTTCCAAGGGCCATGAGATGTAAGACCTGCAAATGTTTTTTCCCGCACTTTTTTTGCCAAGCCCTCAACGTCTTTCCAGGGACTACGCGAGAAGAAAAGCGACCAGGTGAGAAATTCACGTGGACGTAAGGAAACCACTTCCCTCAAAAAATCTCTCCATCTCTTATCTATTCAGGTACATCTTGATCTACTTGCATATAAGCAGTAAAAGACGTGGGGTTAACATCAAAGTAACGCACATGACAAATAAAAGTAGTCTAAATAAGGAATAAAATTACAATAGCTTAAAACTTTTCCACTCAGACATGTTCTCCATATTAAAATGGAACTAACTGGAAGTGTAAAATGTATGTAAACGTAACTTGAAATTCAATATGTAGCCATCTATCCCGTTTTGAACCCGCTTAATGCAGTTCAGGGACACAGAGGCTGCCTCGGTAAAAAGCAAGGAACTATCCTTAAGCTGGCCGCCTGTTTATCAATAACCAAAATGTAAAGAGAAACGGATTGAAGGATAGATAGTATTAGAACTTAAGTCCTTAAATCTTGATACATTATACATTAAAGATTAGGCATAGTGTCACATCGAGTCAGAAAAGATCATCAAAAGGGCACTTGTATGGAGACGACGCTTTTGCTGTATTGTAGATGAAAAATACAAATCACTGTTGTTTTAACGTATGCTTTGGAATTAACGTTTTCATTTTTCAGTTGTTCAACGAATCCTTTGTACAAATCATTCACAAGCTTATATCAGCAGGTTTAAACTGCACAGGAGTGGCCAACTTTGGAAAGGATCTTATCCCATTGCTGGACACGCATACATAAGCGCAGACTCACCAATTTAGCATTTAGCATATAGTTTTATAGAAATTGTATGAATATGTATGTAATTGCATATTTCTATATTCATATTGCATGGTAGGCTATTTGTAGCGTCCAGAGTTGTTTGTGATGCACTTAGCGTGTTTTATTTCGAATTATATTGCATCTGTAAATCATTAAACTCCGACTTTCGCTATGAAACCAATGAGATTAATTAAGAGGTTTTTTGATTATAAAAATAATTTCTTTAGATTTGTTAGCAGCGGGCAAACAAGGCGGTGGTGGGAGTCCTTTGTACACTTCATGGTTAGGCTTATTTCCCTCTTACGTGACGTCAGTCGGCCCTGAAAAATCTAATTGTCTTTACTCGTCCGTCATTTTAACTGGCACTGACCACTACAGGATCGATATAAGGCAACAGAATGTACAAAAACAACTTTAATAAACGTTAAAAATTAAATTCCACGTATAGGCTACTGTATGTCTTTACAATAGAACTATAAAAATCCTGAATATTACGAATATTACGGATACAAACATAACATTAACGAGCTACACTTTTTAAAATAACGGTTATTTTAATGGCATTTTATTGTTCTTTACTAAGTTTTGTGGTTCCTCGTAAAACCATCGCTTGGCAAAGCACCATTTCATTCTGGGATGGGTTCATTGCATATGAAGCTGGTTCTTTGTGCTTTGAAATCTTCCTAATATGTAGGAGTGGAAAGGCTGAAATCCTTAATGAATGGTATAGGCAACCTAGCAGGCAGATAGGATTACCTGGTCTTAGCCTGGGTTATTTTATGATGGAAGAGTCCTTTCAAAATCCTGACCCATTGGTATTTCACAAATCTGTTATCATCTATTCATTGTTATTTACTATATTGTGTATTTTACTAATTAAATAAAAAAGGTTCTTTCTGGATATGTGGATAGGGGCTTTGGGAACCAAAAATTATCTTCCATAATGGCATAGCACTTAAGAACCACTCTGGCACCTGTTTATGGTCATTTTTGTGCTAACATATAGATATTCATGCACCCAGCCACGGGTTTATTAGTGTCCTGTGCTTTATGCTAGAATAGTCCTGAAAAGTGCAAACAGAATAATAATAGTACTTTAGTTTCACCCCACAGTCCAAAGACATGCAGGTTAGGTGCATTGGCAATTCTAAATTGTCCCTGGTGTGTGTGTGTGTGTGCGCACCCTGTGGTGGGCTGGCGCCCTGCCTGGGATTTGTTTCCTGCCTTGCGCCCTGTGTTAGCTGGGATTGGCTCCAGCAGACCCCTGTGACCCAGTAGTTAGGATTCAACGGGTTGGATAATGGATGGGTGGATGGATTGGTGGATGAACAGGAGTAGATGGTATCTATGCTGGTTTCGGCTTCCAGTTGGCCTGCTCATCACAAGGGGTTTCCCTCCAGCTATGTCCGTTTTCGCAGTCCACAGACTTGAGTAAATGAATGGTGTATTAAACCAGCATTCCATTCAGGTGGGGTTTCTGCCTCGACCCTACTAAGGAATTAAACAAATTCTGAATGATTGGATAGATTTTCAGTGTAAACAGAGATTTCCATTTGAGTTGCAAACTTACTTTTAGGCAGATAATGTTAGCCTGTGTGGTGTAGTGGCTAAAGCTATTCATTTTGGATTTCAAACACTGAGGTTGTGAATTTAAATCCCACTATTGACATTGTGTGACCATGAGCAAACCACTTCACCTGCCTGTACCCCAATGGGAAAAACAACAGAAATGTAACCAATTGTATCTCAGATGTTGTAAGTCACCTTGGATAATGGTTTCAGACAAAATAATAATACTAACTTTAAAAATAAAATTATGCTAAAAATGCAGTCATTAAATATTACAAACTTGTATTATATACTGTGGGGGTGATGAGGGAAACCGTTGATTATCTCAAATATGAGACTTGTTACAGTGCATCTATTCATTACTTTTTGTTTTTTTTTTTTCTGTATAACAAATGGAATAGCTTTTAGTGAGGTTTTAATGTATGCAATATAGGAATTCCTTAATTTTAACGTCTTATTAACGGTTCTCTGTTGAGTATGACTAAACAAAACGTTTGTTTAGATTTTTATGATCTAAATGATTAAGAAATGCAGCCAGCTGGCCTGTATCTTTTTAAAACAGATTTACAAAATAAATTTATGATGCTCGATAATAAAGTGGCTATGATAAACGCTCGTTTGTTTGGTTTATTCATTTCAGACCAATATAAATGGGTATGAGGTATTGCAGTGTTATGTTTTGGCCATGCGATGTATCAACTGGTCCTTATTTAGCTGTTTACAGAACTGACTGGCTGTACACATTTTTGGCAAGATTCTTCAATGAATATTAAACTTTGATTATTAAAATGCTAAATTGTATGAATGCCTTTTGGCAAATAACTCTGAGGTTGGTTGTGATCACAATGCCAGGGAAGATGCTGACACCCAAAATGGAAGATGATGTGTGAGATGTCTCAGTAGACCAGGAATTAAATTATTACGTCTCCTGTAAATCCTTACACATACTATATGACTGACGCCTTTATCCAAGGCGACTTGCAACATTTATGATATATATGTTTACATTTTTTTTTCCCCAATTGGAATATAAGCCGGTCAAGTGACTTACTCGTGGTCACACAGTGTCAGTAGCGGGATTTGAACCCACATCCTTGAGGTTTAAAATCCAAAGCCTTAACCACTACACCAATTTGTAGTTGATCTCGTTTGTCTGCATCATTTGTGCAGTAGTTGCAGAGTATTTTTATTCTGCAAAACAAGTTTATTCGTGTACGATGACTGACTGATGACTGAAGTTTATTCTGTTTCTGATAAATAAATATCATGCGGCATATTCCTTTATATAACTAATGTTTCAACTGTTACAAAAAGTAAAATTCAAAAGCTAGCAATTGATCCTATTTATTTAACCCTTTCAATGCCGTTTGAAATTAAACTCAGGCGATTTTTGTGAATTCATTTTTAATTTCTATACTCTTGTAGGACAAACAATTTTTTTAAATCACATAATGAGATGTCAAAAATATTTAAATCAAGTAATATTACAGAATGTATTTAGAAAACAATTGGAGAGTGTACACGAGCAACGAAGAACCATTCTTCTGTCGCCGTATGTGTTTATACAAGTTATTGGTTATGGATATCCAAAAAGATCATCTATTGTCAACTCTTTCTTGCCTTTCCATCCTTGTAAATTTCAAGAGAGAATCGTTGATCACATTGCATGGCATAATTAAGTGAAATGTAAACAATCTAAACCCGTATGTTGTGAGAAATCAAGCAAAATGGCACCTTTTATTGGCTAACTAAAAAGATTACAATATGCAAGCTTTCGAGGCAACTCAGGCCACTTGAAAGGCTAAATATAAAACACTTCAGAATTATACAAATTCTGAGAATTTTAAGTACATCGTCTAATCGTGTACACTTTGTTCTCCATGTTCTTGGCGTTTAATACATATGTTAAATATGCAGACGTTTTCGTGTGCAGAACTAGTTCAAACAGCAAACCGTCAACTGCTCCTTAACGGGGGTTTTGTGAAAGCGCTCAGAGAGAAAATTTAACTTTAGCAAAATTTCCTTCTCTGATAATATACATCGCGCATGACTTTTTTCTCCATTCTAAAGGGCATTTTTCGCAATGTTCGAAACTGATTCCGGGTATTTCGTGGTGTACTCGATTCGATGCAGTCATGGTTTGAGACTTGCCTCATAGCAACGGCAGGATTGTCATTGAGGACCTGAGCGCAGGCAATATGCGCCCAGCATACTAATAGGGTTTTAAGTCTGAGTTTGATTAATCAAGCCAATGAGTAAACCCAACAGGGCAGCACAGCTGACCAACAAAAAAGGGACTTTTTTTTCAACAACTTACTTCTAACGTGTAGCAGAGGACTGAAAAATTAAAATCTTTAGATTCCCTCTGCGCCTCAACAAGTGTTAATTGGGATGACCGAGCGCAGCCACACTTTTCTTTTTACACTAATGCGACTAACCATAATCAAGGGGAATGGACGGTTATGTCACCTTGAATAGAACATACCCCGACTTTCTCTAAGCACGTTTATAAACAATTTTATTACCCTATAAAAAGTCGATGGTTCTAAAAAAAAATCACCAAGGAAAAATAGTGCATCCAAAACCAGCTGCACATGACAACAGGTGCGGTTTTGACTGTTTTTGCATCCCGAACATCGAGTGTCTCCCCCTCTCTGTGTATATAGTTTGTGTAACGAAAACGTTTACACCATATAAGCCTTCAGAATATATCTTTTTATTTTTACGTATGCAGAGTACAGCATGAACGACAGTTTCGGTCGTACCCTTCAAATTGCTCAGTGGGAAACTGTTCTGGCTTCTCTGGCGGTAATTCAGATTTTGTCCATTCTAATGCTGGAAACTACTTTTTATATTCCTAGGAAGAAGCTGCTGGAACTTACTCGTTTAATCCCTTCCAAATATTGCTATTAACCTCTGGCTGTTGTTTGGGCTTTGATGTCTAGCGTGCGTTTTTAACCACGATCTCCTAATTGATCGCCATTCTTTTTAAACTTCTAGAAAAGGCTGTTTCACAGTTACTTAATACCATTACAGTTAGAGATTAGCTGAATAAGTGTTGTCACTTTTAAAAATTGTTTTCATTACGCTGCTTTCAAAGAATAACTGCAGTTGTCAGCATCCAGCTTTCAGTACTCGATTATCCGTACTTTATCCGTATGTTTACCTCGAATGTATTACCTTAAAAATTATTAATTAGAACATATTATTAGTGTGTGTACCTTTTGTAATTTCGGTAATAAAATAATAATATTAATATTGTTCACAGATTTATGTATGTGTATATATATATATATATATATATATATATATATATATATATATATATATATATATATATATATATATATGGCGCAGTGTTTAGTGCTTCGCACTCTTAAATGTGAATTGCCTCGAAGCTGCCATATGGTTCCTTAGAGCGGTGTCCCCAACAGAACCATCCAGATTAAGGTTCCACAAATTGCCTCATGTATTTATTGTGATCTTTAACGCCTTGCACGAATACCCATGAATAGAGTATGACAGTTGGATAAAATCCCAATTGGTTCCTGATTTTAAAAGGAGCCTTGGTGCATAACACAGGCTAATTTCAGCTTTTGCTTTTCCACCTATACAAAAATATTTCTTTTTTGTCCATATATTAGGAAACTTTTCAAAGAGTAAAGAATCAATTTGACATGCGAAGAACTCTTCCCAGAATTAAATGGCTTTTTTTGCCAAGTAATGAGGCTTGATGAACCATGCAATCCAGTAAAGTAAAATTAAAGAATCGTACACTTCTCAGCGCATACTTTTGGATTTTTGTCTACATCACAAACACTTGCAGGTAAGACTTTCGTTTCTCAAGAAAAAATTTGTCCGCATCGTTTTGCTTCCTACCTTTTTGAGTGGATAGGCTGCGTCTTCTACCCAGACCCTTATAGAATGTGCTCAGAAAATGAACGATTTGTTCTATGTCGGAGTAAAAAGTAAAAACTGTATCAGCTTCTGCACATTGGGGTAGTTCTCATTTTCACCAGACTTTAAACAGGAATTATACCTTTTGATTTACAGGAGATGTCATTTTTGACTGCCAGTTGTTTTTTACTTGTTTAACGTTACTGTATAATTCGCTTCAATAAAAAATATGTGAATTGTTCTAAACTCTTTCCTGTAGAAATGTGTGTGTGTCTTTAATTATAATTTAACATTCCAAAATCCGCTCAGTGCAGTTTAGGGACGATTAGCACCAGAGACAATCCCAGCAGCACTGGGTTCGTCATTTTACTGTACAAATACGTTTAATATTGACATTTAATGTTAAAGCTACTATTAATACCGATATTCATTTTCGTGTTTTAATCAAACAAAGCTCTTCTTAAGGGTGTTACACTAGTGTGTGCGTTTTTGGAACACAAAACAGCTGTTTCCTGCCTTGTGCCACATGCTATATGCTACTGGACAGACTTGCCTTATTAGACTAACCGACCTGTGTCTTCAAATCGTGCATCTGTATACGTACTATGTGCATTATAACTGTAAACTACTAAAATGAAGGGAAGCTTACAGAATATAACGTAAGATTTAGAATGTAATTTCATTAGTTATTTTCAACTATATAGTTTTATATTGAAATTCTTGCATTTTTCGTTTTCTGTAAACAAACTAATAGATTATTATTGTCTAAAAATGACAGGTATGCGCAAGATTGTTTTTTTTTTATTTTAGGCAAAGTACATACCAATATCAGTTGTCTTTAAAAGTCTCCATTAAAATTACACTACTGTTTAAAGTCAGTTTTGAATTGGTTTCATATACGAGATAAGATTTAACTCGAGTTCAGTCTGCCCTCCGATCTTTAAAATGCTTCACATAACATATATCTGATAACTCGTAAATTTCAAAAATACTTCAGTCATATTCTCAGCGCCTCTTTCTTATGATTGAGCTGAGTTAAAAATTGCTGGATGTAAGGAAAAAAACTTTAATAAAACGACCAAGGTGAAACTATTTCTTCTACGTGCATTCATTCATAATATTAATTTGGCCAGCATTGTAACTTGTGGTGTTTTTCTGTTTACCAGCTATTACTCCTTTCTCTCCAATGTTTGAGAAAAAACAGCTTAAGATCCGCTGAGTAAGACATGTATATATCCCTGTCAAGGTAAAACAGCTAACGTGTCCCCCATACTTACCAAGGGATTTTTGAAATTAAATCAAGTCTGCAAAGTTCACAAATGTGCGTTTTCCTGATTGTGCTTTCTGTATCCTTCATGGGGAAAAATACATGGAGTGTTACTGTACAACGGCCGTTGAGTACAATACCCCACCGCAGCGCAGGTTTGTGCGTGTAAAGTCTTTCTAATTGAATTTATATTTGTGTGACGCACTTCTCAGTATAGACTAGGAGCGCTTGCGCAAGTTTCCAACTGTAAAGCAATCACAAAATAATTAAAACATACATCGTTTACAAGCATAATATAAATAAAATATACACAATAGAATTGTAAATTTGATTACCATAAAATTATACCAATAATTAGCCCTTAAGAGGCTCAATAATTACCCTATTAATATACTTCTGTCAAAAACCAGCAGATCATCATCGTCTCTGAAAAAGACTTGTGAAGGCTTAACATGATGGTTACATCATAATTGTTGCTCAGTTTTAACGCAGATTGCAGCCTTCATTATTCCACAATTAGCAGGAGAACCTACCATAGCACACGTTTGAGTAAGCGGAGCTAATCCTTTTGAGTAAGTGTAAATCTGGAGTTTGGTTAATACCAATTAACCATAATGACTGGAAAATAAATGCGAATCAGATAAATACGTTTCTGTTGGTACAAAACATCGGAACGTACAGCAAACAGCTTATAATGCATTTACAAAGCACGCTATCTCCTGCATCTTAAATGTCTAAGAAAAGTATGAATGTCTCAAAAATGTTTCATTGAGAAATGTTACTTTAACATGGCAAATTCTGTGAATATCTCGAAATGTGTGCAATGAATTCTTATAAAATTAATTATAACTGTAATAGAGTAAGATTGTGATATGAGGAAACGTGGTATGTATTTTAAGATATATGTAATTAGGCTATAGAAATTCAAATGTGACTGACTTTTCAAACCATCCAATAAGTATATAATCAAAATATACTGTAGTGTGGTTATTTTCATCTTGTACATTAAAGCTTTCTTTTTCAGTTAAATAAATAATTTGAAGAAGCGTGTTCATTAACGTTTGTGAATGTTCTCGG
The DNA here is from genome assembly GCF_016835505.1 of Polypterus senegalus. Lineage (NCBI taxonomy): Eukaryota > Metazoa > Chordata > Cladistia > Polypteriformes > Polypteridae > Polypterus > Polypterus senegalus. Next base: position 117,277,799 of record NC_053155.1, on the reverse strand, counting down.
CAGAACAATTTTAATAATATCAAATTAATTTAAAACACCCAGGAAAAAATGTATGCTTGTTAATTTAGGTGTTCATATTTGATTCGAATATTTTAATCTCTGTCAAAATCTATACATTTCTTCATTTGTGTGGTGATTAAAATACTTCACGTGCATTGCATTTAACGTCACCGTTAATTTATAAACAAAAATATATCACCTGCTAAGACATGTTAGTTCAGTAATATACACTACGCAAGTTCCCAGTTTGATATATTAAGATGTCAAGTGCTGGTGCAAATATGGCTTAGGCTTTCCAGCAACAGATTACTCTTTTAGAAATTACACGTGTGGTTTATAGTCGAATACTAATATATTTCTCAGCACTGCCCTGTGTTTATTTATTTCCCTATTAGAATAAGTTGTAAATACTGTTTTAAATTGCTCAATATTATACATATTAGCCACATACGTTTGTCCTAGACAGACGGATTAGGTTGCCTGAGAAGAGAGAAATAAATGGGCCATATCACAAACTATACTACTGAGCAAAGTGCGACAACATTTACGGCTCAAACATATTATGGACATTAGCTAATATATATATATATATATATATATATATATATATATATATATATATATATATATATATATATATATATATGAGTAGAAAGATGAATCAATGAAATGCCACTGAATTTTCTTTAAACTACTTCTGAGAATGTCCTCACAATTAAGAGAGTATAAAGCTATAGCTACTTAATACATATGGATAAAAGTAAAAAAAAAAAAATTAACAGGAATTAACAAACGAATTAGCGGTGTTTGGTTTATCTAACGTTAAACTCGTCCTATAATAATTAGTAAAAAAAAAATTGATTAGGCGGTGAAATCAGAAAATGCACACCGACACCAAATTGATGCTTAATGCCAATTATCCTCATATTTTAACACAACTTCGGAATAACATCTACTTAAAAATTGTAATTATGATTGTCCCTTTTAAAACACAAATGCATAAGTGATACATTTTAATCAAAGTTTAATTATTGAGGTTGGTATAAATGTACAGACATTTGTAAAGGTGAGTTCTTCATAATGACACTATAATACTAACCACTGAATAAAAAAAAACAACATAATTTTGATTGTAAATGAAAGCGGTATACCTATGCATACATGCAGGGCTTTAAACATTTTTTTTTTATCTCGTTAAAGTCTGTTATCATAGGTTGCCGTGTGCAAAAAAACCCAAACAAGTCTGTTTCTTCGTTTATTTAGACATCTATAAAACATTAACTAGGGTTTAATTAAAGGTGTAAGCTGCGAAAACTGATTGTTGAAGCAAAGTACACACAGACAGAGCCCTGCCGATAGCATTTGAGAACGTCGACTGTTTCAGCTAGAAAGCTAATAACAGTGTGAATAAAGGAAAAAATATTAATATTTAATCCTAACACAGTTCTCAATGATATTGTTCACGTATATGTAACAGCAAACTTTTGGTGGGAAATTAAATGGAATGCTTTGGATAAATACTGAAGACAGGTGGTCAGTACTAATTATCTTTTTGTCTGTATGTTAAACAAATTACTGTTCGTATTTATCCGGTAGAGAGAATTAATCCAACTTGGCTTTAAGTGGGTCCAGAAAATCGTTACATTCAACTGGTTTTTCGCCTGTTTCTTTTTGTATTTACAGACGTAGTGTACTTCTCATCAATTAATTTCACTGAGTCAGTCTTGTCATTGAAATAAAATCTGCGTAATTATCATATATTATCTAATCTAATCTATCTATCCCGTCATTATTTACAGTTAAACATGTCATCTTTCGCAGAAGCTGAAATTAGTGCCACATTAATTATTGTCTTTCATTAACTTCATGCCCAAACGAGTATCCTGTTAGGTAGCATATCAAAAATATGCAGTTTTAAATTTGAAAAGTTCAAAAATAGAACAGCAAAAAAAAAAAAAAAAGACCCATATGCAAAAAGAACAGTATCTTCTCCAGCAGTCGTAACGCCCAAACTTACCTTCAGGAAACACAGCTCTCATTTTGAGATAACTGGTGGTCAGCCTGATGATGGAGGCTTTATCCAGCTGTGAAGTGATGGCTGAAGGCAATGGTAATAACTTAGCCAGTTCATAAAATTCTCCATTTTCCTTTTCTCGTCTGGTCTTGGCAGCATTCTTGGACTTTTCCTTCATCTCTGACGGGTATTACAGATGAATAGTACTGGCATAATACATGTACAATACTCCACTTTTCAAGTCAGTTTTTTTTTCAACTGTAGGAGTATTTCTTTTCCACTCTTTGGATTACAAAGTTCTGATTGACATCTTGGATTGTAAACCTGTCAAATTGTCCTTGAATAAAAATCACGGTATGATCTGTTAAAATTAATGTTCGTCATCCATACATGTTTATTCTCTCTACACGTGATGCCAAGGACTCGTGTGAGCATTTTTATAACAACGTCATGTTTCAGTTATTTGGATGTCTTTTTTTTCCTATGGCGTTTCGCTGTGTATCTTTTAAAACAACTCGGTAGCCGCATTCAGCCTCCCGGTTTGTATTTTCGCCAATGGTGTGAGAATTCTTCTCAGCCCATGGAAAAGATAAGAGCTAAGCACCTCTTAACTTTTGTGTTAATTGGTGTTGATCCTCGTCGGCTAGTTTAAATAAATAAACAAACGCATATGTTTTGTTTTCCATCAGGATGGTCCACTTCTGCTGCAACGCTGAAGGATTTTCAGTAGCGATAAAAATGAAGACAGGCGAAACCTATAGGTTTTGAAAATACCTGCTACAAAACCAGAGTATTATATCAGCAATGTTCAAAAAATATTTTCTTATAAAAATCATTCAGTCATTACTTGGGCGCTTTTGCAGTTGCAGATCCCAGGCATGTAACGGCTTTGAGAATCCCGGATTGTACTCTGAAGGTGCTGACCTGTCTTTGTTACGCCGAAATTAAAAGAAGAAGCAATAAATGAGAGGAAACAGATTCTCTGAAGGAATTATGCATGAGGCAACTATGGGCTAGGCACCCCAGCATAGATCAGATATTCCTTTGTTTCTGTTGTATTTCATTTTCTTCTTATATTTATTGTGTCTAGTTATATACTAAAAAAAAAATCGACCAATACGTTGATCCTGGAGGAAACGCGCAGCACCGTGGTCCCCTTCCTGGTCGTATTGCTGAAGCCTGTCAGGTGGCTGGAGCCTTTGACCCCTAGCTTCTGGATCGTACGAAGTATCGTCTTACTCCTCAACCAGACCCTCGTGTTCTCTCCTTCACAGGTCTTTCCAGTCCATTTGCCAGCTCTGAGAAAATCGTGAGAAATGCGCCGATTTTTCTAAACAGGATCGTGCAGTTTGCAATGCCAAACCATACCGGAGGAAGAGGGGGCGGGGCTTGGACTAGAGGGGTACTGACGTCACTCAGCGTTCCTGCACTTTGGAAGAACCGAGGCATCTTTTTGACAGGGGTCCCGTTAAAAGTGAAAATGAGCTTGGAATGGAGTGTTGAGAAAATTGCGCAATTACAGGGAAAGTGGACAACGAACGGAGTGTTATCATTTCGCATTAAGGACTGGCCACAAATATACATGATGGTCGTTAACAAATACTTCACGCAATTAATTGCATGTACCATTTGTGAGATGAGTTTGCATTTTTAAACATAAAAAGAAAAATACTACTTTCAGACTCATTTTGAAGTGTTTTTTTATTTAGTGATGAATGAAGGTTTAAAAAGTACTATACTAATATATACATTAAATGTTCCCTTGGGATTAATAACGTTTATCAAATCTAATCAAGTAGCACATGCACTGGTATATTTATTTTGAACAGCTATTGAAAATGTATGATTTGATGACAAGTACAGTGCGGCTTAGCACTCCATGGCAAAAATGTCAGATAAACAACAGGTTTTTCTTTAAATATGCTGAGTAAATATTTTTCCAGCAATGAACTGCGCAGAGGTAAGTCGAAATGGAAGTACCATTAATCGCACAAATGTAAGTGATAAATTATACAAAGATTTGTATGTTACTTCAATTAATAATCCCTTTATTAATTCATTGTTAATATTTAAATGAATTTACATTACTATTTTGATAGTGAAAATTATATGACGTGCGGTGGCGAGTTTTACTACATAAAATGTTAACAAAGACTGCGATATTAAGAATAGTCTTCCTGAATGGACTAAATAAACAAAATAATGGCGAATACTGGTGAAGACTTTTTTACTGATCTTAAACTACAAGATGTTCAATATATCAGTTAAATCTAGTGTATAAGCTTCTTTGTAAAAACATTTTCATGAATGTATTTGAGTTTTTCTTGAAAAATTGCATTGATTTGCTTATTCATTACATTAAACCATTTTGCTTCTTCTAACTTGTTTAAAATGGTGATCACCCCTTAATCAATGTTTGAAATACACATCACTTTACATTGTATTTATTTCAGGATTTTTTTTAACAAATGTTTAAATGCTGTCAGTTAAAAGTACATCAGTTCATATGTGTTACACGCACGCGTCCAGAAGTTTTAGAGTCGTTTGTGAGATTTTGTTCTGTTATACTGTTTCTGTGTTTTCATGCCGCATTACCAGGAGAGCTCGTATGCTTTTATTACATTTCAAAATTGGATTTTTAGCCACCCCATATTAACTTTGTTTTCATTTCTTAACGAACCACAAAGTTTTAAAAGCAGATACACTTTACGTCGTAGTTGGTACTGTTTATGTTTTCGTTCATTTAATTAAAATATTCAGAGGAAAGTGATGGTTTGATGTATTCTGTTTTGCACATGGTGTAAACATCATATTCTCAAAATAAAAGTTTTCATTAAGTTTACTGTTCTTTTGGATACAATTGAATTGCAGTTTAACATATGTAAGCAGATACCAAAAAATAAAATTATTCGCGAACAGTGTGTGTTTCCTTTAATGCATTAAACTGTTACTGAAACCTAATAATGGGCATCAGTTTAAACATGTAGATAAGACGAATTGCCTGTTTCACTAAAAAATAGAAAAGACCAATCATGTTATGCATACATTATGTAAAACACGAAAAATACATGTGATAGTGAAAGCTAATAACATCGTGTGAGGCATAAAGTTCAGTAAAAAGTCAACAGAAATGCATTTTAGAAACCAACAATGGCTGGGTTTTTGTGACTTTTTCCTCTGAGATCTGGATATTTTAAATTTCTCCGATCCAGCCAGTATCTTAACCTTTTTCTGTTTCACATTGGCAGCTAAGAGAAACGAAATAGTAAACGAAACGCTGACTGCAGACTGGGCTGTGTACACTTCAGTGACTGCGTACTGATTGCGCTCGTGTGCAATAATTTAAAGGATGCACGACGTCTATGAAATGTCTCATTTATTTTACATGTACTAAATAGTCTATCTAGACGAGGCTAACCGCTTCATTCATGCTAAAAACAACTTTATTTCAATTTTAATGGTAAATACCTTTGCCCTTTTAAAATTTGAATTGTTTAGTATTACAACCACGTTCATTACTCTTTCATTATATAGCTTAAGAGAAATCGGTTCTTTTTATTTTAAGCCATCAGACCCTCGTTTACCGGGATAGACTGCTGACTGTCAAAAGAACTTACATTATAATTATTGAAACTGCTATGAATCACTACAAGGAGTGTTTCGGCTCAATCGAAACTTGATTAAATAATTTAGCACATTTGTTTATTGGTATTAAGCCAGGAAAAATCGCAGTAAATCGAGGTATTGTTTTCGGTGCAAAAATAAACACTATTTGAAAATGCAGTATACCATGGGTTGAACTCCACAGTGTACCTTTCCCCCCCCCACAAGTGAATGATTGGACTAATTGAAAGCCTGTTTGTCTTTGGCATTAAGATACCTCAAAAAAGTCGTTTTTACTTTTCTTTTTAAACCCTCATAGTATGAGGTTGGTTATAAACACAAAATACATATGTGCGTCTGCTACTAATAATAACAATATTTATTACTATTTTATAATCAATTGTATTATTGATAACAGTGGTGATAATATAAAAATCAAAACAAATATGACAGTGAACCTTTTTTAAACTTTAGATTGTCTTACGGCCTAAAAATGAAATGAACATTAAAAGAAATTGTTCTCAAATAAAAAAAAAATCAGGTGTAATATACACAGTGATCAGTGTTGGCATTTGACAAATAAAACGCCTGCGTTCTTAGTCTTACTTAAAACCCGGATCTTTTGTAGGAACAGGTGCAGTTTATCACTTGCCGTATTAGCTTTTCATTGTTTGCAGAACTGTGCTGGTTGAAGGACCTGCGGGGGGTCCCGTCATTGATTAAGCGTCAGAAACCGTCAGTCTCAATCTTACACGTCCATTATTTGACACGCCAGGTTGAAACATTCAAGTGTAGGACTGTCTGGGCGAACGGCATCATACCTTTACCGCACTGTAACGCCCACAAATTTAAGTTTGAAAAAAAAAAAAAAAAGTATTTTGCATAATGTTTGAGCGTTTTAAGCACCGTTCCTTTTGAGCTTATTATCCCGAAAACGCCTGACAAACTAACCTAATATAATCTGCACAAAATTGTATACCTTTTGGGTTGAAAGTTTATTTTTTTTAAACTGATCTTTTAAAATCCAAATGAGGTTTTATTGGATGATTTTCAAATTTATTTCAAATTGCGGCCTTTATAGTTTTTTACTGGCTGCGTGTTCAAACGAGAAGCCAATGAATTAAACTGAAGACATATACACATCTACAGGTTTTGTCCACCATGTCAAAAAATGCATTTCAATTCAAAACTCATTGCATCTATTAATGATCAGAGTGTCTCTTGCCAGGTTTTCTGTTTGTTTTGTCAATGCCCATTGTTGTCAGTGCAGTTTCACAAATATACTTTTCTTTGTACTTGTGGCTTTGCATGATATGCTATTTGGGGAAATTTAACATTTTATAAAAACAGTGAAATTCTTAACTAATTCGCGAAAAAGTGACTTCTCGGAAAATTCCCAGAGCACTTTTTTTTGGATTCCTGATCAGTATACATGCCACACAGTTAAACTCGTTTCTCATTGTTCACCCCCCTTGTAAGTATTACGTATCATATTGTTTAGTGGAAAAATGCACTTTAGTACGGCACGGCTGGCAAAACTAAGAGGCGTAACAAATGCACTAATGTACTAAGTAAACATGCAAGGCTGTGCGCGTGTACATATAACATGAATACTCTGAACACTTCATTTAACTGAAACATGTGATATTAAAAGTAAATACGACCTATGTAAATGCATGGTTAAATGAATAAAAATCGGTTTATCATCATTTACATTTCACTGAATTGTTTACTTGGGTACAGTTTAATCCACGCGGTCTGTAACACAGATAAAGTGACCTTGTCTAATGCAAAGAGGCAATAGGCACTCTTAAAGTCCAATTTTCGGCTTTTAGTAAATATGATTGGCTTATTAATATGTTATTTTTGAAGCTACACATTTAAGAAAACATATTAAATACATATTAGAAATTGCACTGTCTCTCCGTTAACGTTTAAAACACATACACACATAAACACGTAGAACGTATATCGTGTGCTGAAAGATTGAAGCCACTTTTCCTGTATTATTGTAAAAGTTTGGTCCAGTCCCGTAGGCGCCCGGCCAGCGCGCATGCAGCTCTAAGTAGCCAGGCCCACGGTGCTGAAGCTGCAAAACGCTTTCTCTCAGAGCCAGCAGTCGCGAAGAAAGAGGGCCACACAACAGAGGCGGATAATGCAAAGCGATAACAACGCCTTCTCGGCATGCGAGTCCCTGAGATCAAATACGCCCGGCAGTCTCCTCTCATTTAAAGTGAAATGAGTTTGGGTGGTCTCGATTGTGCATTTGTTACGGCCAATTGTTATTCCGCGTTTGAGACATGATTTACGTATTATCCGAGAAAGACAGAAAAGAGCTTACATTAAATAACAGACGAAGTAAGCCAGTCCGAATAAAAGGATGACAAAACGGGAAGGCATGTTTAGAAACTCGACACCAATAACACAAGAGTTACGCGCACTTTTCTTTGCACTTCGACACAGTGCTGCAGCTTTCTTTAATATAAAAGGCGACTTTATTTCATGCAATTATAAGACAACTTGTCCAGATTTCACGCTGTACCGTGCGACAGGTGACACATGCGGGTATATTGCATGTAGCACGATGACAAACGCTGAAGAGCTGTGAGTTTAGCATTCGCAAATGAGTAACTGTAATACAATTGATGTAATTTTACCATATCGCGTTGAATGTGTTATGTTTAAGTGACACGAGACATACTCGTTGTGTGCGTTAATGAACTATTTAAGAGTACAATTTATGCATTGCTTTACAAAGAAAAATATTCAGCATCAGTATAATTTAAAAAATCACTTACTCTCTTCTCGATAGTCACTTATACATTTGAACAGAACAGCATTGCGCTGCATCAGAATACATTTATTTAAATCACAATATCTCGCACCGTACTTATTTTCTACCTGACATTGAGTTTTATTTCCGAAGCCACGATTCTAATTTCTGATTTCCAAGCCAATTCATGTAACACCAATAAATTCCATCTTCCCCACAGACGAAACCCACATAACAGCATAAGACCATAACACACACAATCAACAATATATTGTAAATTATTGTTGTATTAGTCTTGCGGTGAGCAGAGCACTTAAAACAACTAATATTGTCCTCTGGGTATTAACAGGTCACATGTGTTTTTTTAAGTTCCGTAGCCTTAAGATGTTTTCATAAATGCGCCTTACGCGAAACAATCAACAAAATCATGACAAATGTATGTTGCAATAACACCTTCAAACAGAATCCAATTTAAAGTTCCGGGGGTATCAAATCCTAATTAGGCACAAGTCAGAAAGCATCCGTGTACACTGCGGTGGTCCATCGCACAGCACTCTCAGGGCAGTTTCAATTTCACAATTAACCTTACCTGAACTTCCTTAAAATGTAGCCCCCATAAAAAAAAATCCACAGGAACACAAGAGAACATGCAAACTACAAGCTTACAACAGCTGAATTAAAATCAATGGATTCACCAGGCTGTAGCTCTACCTGCTGCACCACCGTACCGCCCAATTGTTACAGTAATATGGCGTTAAATACAAATACTTTTGTAAACTAAATTTTTAAGCAACCATGTCCACGCATAGGATCCCAAAACATCGATTACACAATATTTCAACCCAGTTTAATGAAGTCTGGGTACGGAAAAGACGGTGTGTGAGCGGTAGAGCCTCTGACTAGTTCATTTATAAGGCCCCTTCAGCAAAAATTCAATAGAATACATACATTATTATAATACATGTATATACGTTTTAGCTCTTGCTAACGGAGACACCGAGCGCCAGGGAGGACTGAACCGACGGCACTGACATTCAAATACCAGTGCTTATCTACAGCACACCATCTACAAAAACTGTTAATTTGGCTTAAATGTTCGTCCCTCTATTCAGTTCCATCCAACTATTCGTTATTTGTCAAACGGGCTAAAAAGTGCTTAAATAATACTGAATAAACGAGCACGAACATATTTAAATCCATCCATTCATCCATTATCCAACCCGCTATATCCTAACACAGCATCCCGTTAGCCAATCCCAGCCAACACAGGGCGCAATGCAGGAACAAATCCCGGGCAGTACCGCAGTAAAATTAAAATGATTATTAAAACAGAATGAAATGACAACGGAAAGACAAACGAAAATGGATCGAGTGTACACATGCCCAGCATAGACTGGCATCCTGTCCATACCTGACTTCTACCATCTTTTCAAAACTGTCACTCCGCCACGCTCACATGGGAGATGGAAAATGAGCTGTCGGAATGAACAGGAGGCTGACACTGGATTACAATACCCGCAGTTTTCCACTTTGCCATCGTTTGAACAATTGCATATTTTTCACACATTTAGCTTTTCAGTCTGCTCGGACTCATTCATTTGATAAATATTTTGCCCAGTGCAATGCCAGGTAGCTTTATAAATAGTTTTGTGTTTAACGTTTCTGTTTATGTTAAATTTGTTGTATGTTTAATGTTTACATTTATGTTATAGGGAGACATGTTGCTTTAGGGGTTCACCTGTCCGTGACGGTGAAACTGAAATAAGCGGTTTAAAAAATTAATGGATGAATAAAGTAGAAAAGGGATGGACTTTCGTGAGCAATTAAAAATATTCATACACTTTTTCTATTGAATAGCGCACATTGCTGACACATTTTTTAAGTGGAAAATTTTTCCCAGTTTATTCTGTTTGTTTTTTTTTTTTTTGTGACACCGGTGTGAGGTCCTCATCTGGTTAGTGCACTTCTCTCAGTCTCTTAAGGTTTGTATAAGTGGAGACAGAATTTGTATGTCTCTCTCAGCATATGTTTTATGTATTCTTTAATACCCACCAGCAGTCTGCTGAGGCTTGAAGAAGCTCTACACTCTTGAAAATAAAGGTGCCAGAGTGGTACTCAGAGTGATGCCATAGGGGAACCATTCTTGTTTTCCAAACGACCCATCCATATGAAGGTTCCAGAAAAAAAACATTATTTGTTTAGATCTGTAACAGGCTCCACACAGTGAATAATCATGAAGAGATTGTAACAGATTTGTGAAATACCAAATGGGTCCTGATTTTAAAAGGACTCTTGCTGCATACAATAACACAGACTAATTCCAGGTTTTCTTAAAATGCTAGTGCCCTGCTAGGCAGCCTGCAATACATTCAAGATTTCATTTTTTTCTATTTATTAGGAAGTTTTCCAAAGCACAAAGAACCAACTTCACACACAGAGAACCCTTTGCAGAATGCAATGGAGATTTATCAAGCAATGGTTCTATGAGGAATCAACCTGTTAAAAAAAACATAAAATGCCACTAAAGAACCATTATTTAGAAGAGTACACTAACTGCTGTGACACTGTACAACCTTAAAGATATTGGTTCTAAAAGGGCACTTTACTTGGTTCGGTGGTTCTTTATCGAACTATTGCTTGGCAATGAACTATTTCATTTTGGGAGGGCTTCTTTGAACATTATATTTGTTCTTTAGGTGTTGAAAAAGTTCTTAAAATTTGCACAAAACAGGAAACTTTACTGTATTGTACAGTGGTTCTCAACCCTAGGGGGGCGCAAAGAAACAAAAAGAGGGGAGCAAAGATGTGAAAAAAAGGAAACAAAAATTGAAAATATAAAAATACGTCTATTAAAACCAAAACAGATTAACTTAAACTACATTCTGATACTAGAAAAATGAATATATAGTTAGATAAATGTCGATTAAAGTTAAGTAGTGTGACAGATAGGGGGCAGTATCGCTCCCTTGAACCCCTGTCCAAGACTCCAGGCACCAGGTAAAAGTCCAATAAGTTGACTTTATTATTAATAACAGTGCACAAAGCACCTTCCTCTCCACAATACTCATAAATAATAACCAATACACTATAATAAACCAATCCACCACTCCCAGACGTGTTGCCACCCTTCCACCCAGCTCAGCTCGCCGTCTGGGAGCTCCCACAGTCCTTTTATAGTTCGTGACCCGAAAGTGCTTCTTAACCTGTAGTCCATGTGACTTCTTAGCGCTTCCGGGTCAAACCAAAACTCTTCTTTTCTTCGTCAGCCCGGAAGCACTTTATTTCTTCCGTCCTCATGACCTGCAAGTACTTCCGGGCTGTAGGAAAACCAAATATCTCTGTGTCTCCCTGCAGCGTCCCCTGGCGGCCCGACGTTATCCAGCAGGGCTGTGTATTACAGCTCCCTAGTCCATGATGCCCTGCTGGAATTCGGGGCATCTCCACATTGCAGGGAGGTCTCCATCTGGCGGCTTGGGGTCTTGGCCGGGATAAGCTGCCGGCCATAGTCCACAGTAGTATAAAAAAAATGCATCTATGATATATCATTAATTAAAAAAGAACAAATTGGTATTGGTGGGCTCCTTTCAAAAAAACGTTAGGGGGGTGCGATTAAACCTGTTATGAAAACGCGGGTCGCAAATACCTAAAGGCTGAGAAATGCTGGTATAGTAGGCTAGCAGGATAATGATAGATCAAGAAAATTTGAACTTAGCCTGTGTTGTTTTCTGCAGGAGACCTTTTAAAATTATTCATCTGTTCATGGATATTGATAGATGTTAATGATCAAAATAAATAAATCTTACTGTAATTTTCATGTAAGTGTTATATTGGGAGCCAAAGATGCTTCCCCTAATTGTATCCCACTGAAAGAACCACTTTGTCAACTTTTTCCAATTATTTTTAACAGAGGCCTAAAAACCACATCAACATCCATGTCATCGTCTGTGGATACATTTGTGTGGTAAGCATATTGTTCATGTGTTCATATTTATGGTATATTTTGCTCAGTTAATGCTGTTTCCTCCCACTTCTGCATGACATTAATCATTAAATTGAGTGGCAATTCCAAGTTGAGCCTAGCTGTGAGTGAGTGTGGACCCGTGTGGCCTTTGGCACACTGCTTTCAGACTGCCCGTGGTCCTCTAATGCAGGGGCGTCAGATTTAGACATTCTTAACTAATAACTAATCAGTGTTGCTTCATTTTTACCTTAATTTTACTTGGCTTGCTTTTTAGGTTTCTAACTATAAATTTTTTATTTTTTCCCTTAGCCAGTGCCTGAAACAATAATGCAGTGCAATGTGAGCCAACAAATGACCAATGAACTGAAGAGTATCAAATTCACTTCCTTGAGGGTCTTCATCTTAGCTACAACAAATTGTCTAATTAGATGTCAACTACTGCTATTAATGAAGCATGTTATTTAATTCTATGGCTTGTTGGTGCCCTCATTCTGGTGTCACACCAGACATTTACAAAACTGATTTTTTTTTTTTTGTGTGAGGTCAATTTTTCCGCAAACATTTCTTTCCAAATATTTTATCAAAACAGATATTTTATAATGGACACAGAGGTGTAAATGGGATTGGGTTAGTTGGTCATCTGTTGCCTCACTTTGCATCTCATTATTGTTAAGTAAAAAAATGGACAATTACGGATTCAGGATCTTAAACAGCAAGTCAGTTAAAATGAACACAAAGGAAGTACGGGCCATTAGCCACAGTAATTTCTTACTAATTAAGGATATGGCTGGAAGGTAAACCTGCAGTCACTGAACTAAGTTTGACACCTAAAGGAAAATTGAAGCATATTGCTCATAAGCAATACATTTGTTATATGATATTAATTTCTTGTGTGTTTCAATTGTATTAGTGAATATTGAGATAAGCCAATTTTATCTGGGAATATAGTAGGTTATTTACTTAATTACTGTAATAATAAAACACACTTTTAGATCCTTGTTATTATAAAGTATGCCCTTAATTCAGTAACCAAATACTAATGATAATGGAGCATACTACCTGTATATTGCCTTCTACCTTGCAGTAAGGAGACCAGGGTTACAGGGTTCATGTCCCGGGTCCTCCCTGCGTGGAATTTGCTTCTTCTCATGGTGTCTGCATGGGTTTCCTTCTACAGTCCACAGCAGGCAGGTTAGGTGAACTGGCAATCCTAAATTGGCCATTGTGTGTTTTTGGGCTGTGTGTGTATGTGTGTGTGTGTGTGTGTGTGTGTATGTCTGTGTGTGTGTGTGTGTGTGTGTTTGCCCGATGATGGACTGGTGCCCTTGTTCCCGCCCTGCACACTTAGTTAGCTGGGATAGGCTCCAGCAGACCCCCATGACCCTGGTCAGGACTAAGTGGGTTAGACAATGACTAACTATATTGCCTTGATTTTAAATACTTTCATTATTATTTCTTTTTTTTTCTCATTAACTAGCAGCCAAGCAATGATGAGAGGCGAAGTGAATCAACAGATGACCAGGCTAATTCAGATCCCATTTGTTACCATGTCTTTTGTACACCTGTCTCAATAAAAATCTGAAATGAAAAAGAGATGATCTGAGAAATGCTGATCTGCCATGGTCCACAAAGCTTTTGGATGGTGATCTCAGAAAAAAAAGAGAGGCAGTGTTGAAAATAACAGGTATGGCACTAAAAGCTTTAGAATTATGTAAGATACTTCATTAGCAGCTAAATAGGAGATTAGTTGGAGTGAAAATGGTGGCCTTCCAGGACTGCTTGAGACCCCTGAGTTAGCTGGTCATCGGTTGGCTTGCTTTGCATCTTATTATTGTTGGGTTAAGGAAGACACAATTAAGCAAGTCAATTACAAATACATCTAAAGAAAGGCAGTAATTAATTACAAATTCCAGCCACTTAGACACTTTAAGATGTGAGTTTGGCACCCCCTATATTAGTGGTTCAGTGCTAAATTAATGTCCACTACAACTGACCAGCTTTCATTTTTATGTTTCAAGACATCACATTTGATGGTCTTATTCCATTATAAAAAAATGAGAATTGGAAAGGTGGTCACTACATAAAATGTATTCTTCTTCTCTTTATTTAATGTATGTCCCCAACACTATTACAAATATTTAGATTCTTAAGATAAATCAAACTAGTGATTCTCAGCCTTTTTATGTCAAAAGATTCTCTTATTAGCAAGGGATGGTATTATATGGAATTCTGAGCCTTATTATTACTGTATTACATAAGTAATTAGAGTCTTTTAAATACTAATCGTTTGCAGCATGCTTTTTGTGTCAAATGGACATGCCCACATCTACTTTCATTCTATACTGACACAAGTTGCTGTTCATTTTCAAATCATTGCCCACCATACTGTATTTCAGTTTAACTAAAACCATAATCTCTTGCCAAACTTAAGTCTTCCACATTGTATAAAGAAGAAGTTCATGGTTTACGTGCACTCCATGTCCTAAATCAGTGGTTCTCAACCTGTGGGGCAGGCCCCCCTAGGGGGGCGCGAGGTAACAAAAAGTGGGGCGCAAAGATGTGAAAAAAGAAAACAAGAATCAAAAATATGAAAAAAACATCTATTGAAACTAAAACAAATTAACTTAAACTACATTCTGATACTAAAACAATAAATATAGAGTTAGATAAATGTCGATAAAAGTAGGTATAATAAAATATGCATCTACATTTCAAAAAAATGTTAGGGGGGGCGATTAAAACTGTTATGAAAACTCGGGTCACAAATACTTAAAGGCTGAGAAACGCTGAGCTAGAGGGATACATAGCCTAAATTCTGAGACCCGTTTTATCCACTTCAAGGTTAGTGGTGGCCAGAGCCAGTGTTTAGCCTACTAGACCTGAGTACAAGGTGATATACAATCCCAGACGGACCACCAGTTCATCGCACACTCCTACACTCACTTCTAACCATAATATATCAGTAAACAGTATGTAGCATATTTAGAAGGTAGAAAAATATTTATTTTACCGAACTTTTCTGTAACAAATGAAATGTATTGTTGAAGATATACAGGTAATTTTCAGTAGAATATAGGGTAACTTTCCTTTTTTCAGAAAATGTATTTTCCTTTCACAATTCACAGTAGTTTTTCGTAATAGATCATGGTAGATTTACAATATAGAGCCAAATTAGAGTTGCCAAAATATCCTAACGTGCACGTACTTGGGGATAACTCAAGGCAAACTCCACACCAGTTGTGGGACTTTAAGCAAGAACACTGGATAAGAGAAGTAGAAGTGCTAACCAATGTGCCACTGTGCTATACAATGTTTCTATTTAAAAAAAATCTTAAATTACTTACACAATTTCTAGAACACCTGCATATGTTATTTATTCTTATATTTCAAACTGTTACAAATTGTGACAAAGTAAAATTCACGTAATTTTGATATTTTGATCACAACACACAGACCTTCATTTTCCATTGAATGGCTGGGCTATTGCTTTTTACCTCCAGCATACCTGTTGAAAATTCCTCCCCATTTGGGACGTAAACCCAGATGCTACTCTCCTAAACACAGCTTTTGCCGAGTATACTGGAAGTATTTTTATATTTAAAATACTGGAAATATTTTTGCTGAAGTGATTGTTGACATACAAGTATTTGGATGCAAGTTCTAATCTTGCCACAGGATCAGTTCATGTCAAGCCTTGTCACTCAAACACCTTTGGACCAGTTGATTGCAGATATTTTCACATTGTATCCTAGCACATTCCCATAACATCATTAGACATATTATTACAATGACTGCTCAAGAAAAATACTGTATATTAGAAGACTCAACAAAGACAAATTCAGCAATAAAAATTAAGAATATCTGCTATGAGTTTCTTTAGTTTGATATGCTGAAGCAGAAGTGCATCTCCTATACTTTGAATTAGCGTTTTTTTTTCTTCTACACATTCCAAACTGAATTAAACAAACAAAACTAGCTAAGAAATTGAAACCACAATTTTTTGCTTGCAAAGTGTGTATAAAAAAATTCCCCTCTTCTCTGGACTAAAAAAGTCAAAGAAATATGACAACCACTCTGCCTGGAATAATATTGTAATGTGAGATGTTTTTTGACAAAAGCAAGAAATTGTGGTTTGGGCTTTATATTTAAATAAAACCTCTTCATCTTCAGGAGTGCACACTAGCATAATGTATGGTATAGAAAAGGAGTTCATTTTCCTTGTTTGTGTAGGTGTCTTCTAGGGACAATGGCTTCTTCTTACAGGCCAGGTGCCTGCAGTGGAGGGGTCTGGTGGAAGTCAGTTTACCTTACATAAGATTCTCTCCAGGGCTGGTTCCACCTTGAACTTGGTTCAGCAGGCACTGGCTATGGCCCCCATACCCCTACCTCAGTAACTATATATTGAACAAACACCTTGAGAAAAGAAATTGAAGGAAGCGGAGTGCAAAAAGTGAAAAGGTACCATATAGCACAGTATACTATTCAATCATATCCCACACTATACTATGCTAATAATAACATTTCATCACATAATATTTCCAAACCCGCTTAATCCAATTTTGGGTTGTAGAGGGCTAATTTACTGCTACTATTACTACTATGTCTACTAATATTACTAATAATTATCATCATCATAATCATCATCACAGTAATCATATTTAAAATTTAACCTGAATGAAGAAATACTATCTCTAGAACTTGCACCTGTTAGTTACTAAAGAGCCAAACTGTTATGTTAACTTTTGTTTCTTTAATTCATTTTCAGCTGAATGCATTTTTCATTCTGTTCTAATATTTTATTTTAGTTTTGAAATAAGGTAAATCAAATGGCATCTTCATTGTTTATGAATAACCTATGTTTAAAAGAATTGTTATATTTTAATGGTTTGTCTGGAATTTTCATAATCTTTTTTGACTGGCAACTTTAATATTTTCAGTCTGCCCTTCTGTCTTTTATTAGAAGCATTGTTTCCACTTATCAAAGACCAAGGGATCTGTTGGTATGGTCTGTTTTTTATGGTATTATGGTATGGTCATGTTTTTAATGATGTTCAAAAGGAATTATGTTTTTCCACATTGCTGTGATGTTTTCTTATGGGGGCTGCCATTTATGTTGACAGCTGCTATGTGGTTACCTGGCAAGACAGCGTCATCAACATGACTGCATAAAGGTCAGTGTGTGAATTCCTCCCATCACCTGAGATTGCACAGTTTAGTTAAATAAAAAAACATTTAGAGATCATTCTTATTAGTACATTCTGGATAGAAATTATTCTTCTGTGCTTTTGACTTCATTTAATGTCTGCTAGATTCAGGTCTGATTATGTGTTTCTTTTTTGACTGTAACCTGACTTTGATTTTTGATTTATCTCTGAGCTTTATTTATTTATTTCATATCTTTACTGTTGGAACTTTGGCTTGTTATTTTGACTTTGCAACTTCTCCCACTTACCATTTCATTTAAAAAAGCTGCTACTCAGTGCAGACAGTACACTAAATTTTTAAATATGTTATTAGGTGAGGTAGGTGTACTTGCTGATCATGGTGCCAGAGAGTGGTGGCTATTTGCCTATTGATTAGCAGATGCAAGTAAGAATTTCACTGTACTCTGTGCATGTGACTAATAATAACCCTATAAACCTATGTTTTTGAATTCCTGCAACACTCTTTTCTTTCACTGTAATTCTGGACATCAGACTCTAGGGCAGATTACCCATAAGCAGTTTCACTAGCACGACACAGTGTCATATCACATTCTTTGGTCATGATTGCAGGTAATTTGTGTGCTTGTACTTTCTAAAGAAATTATCAGTTTATAAATATCATCCCCTGTCTCCTCGCTTTAGTGATTTGACTTAGATGCCCATTAGATATGATTCCGCAGTTTTAACCTCTAATTTGTTCCTTGGCTACGTCTCTAACACCTGATTTATGTCTCCCTCTACTTATTTCTAAAGACAGCAAATATGGTATAAAGCAAATAAAATACCTAAGTTACTATACTGAAAACAACTTTGAATGCTTCATGCTGAAAGTTGTCAGCATCTAAATTAGTTTTTGTTTATTTTAGTGTTTTTGAAGATTTCTTCTTTGTGAAATTTCCTTGCAATTCATTTTTCTTTCTTTTTTTGTCACACCATAAAATATGTGATTTAGTGCTGATATCACAGTGATTTTTACATGTGCTAATGTGCAACTGCTGCTACATGTACTGTACGTAAATATTTGACAGGAGTTGCAGTTAGTATTTCTTTTTATCTTCTTGACAATTAAAAAAAATGCTGCTTATTTTACCTAAACACAAATGTCTCATTCAATTAAAGAACTTCAGGTTTCTAACTTTGCTAGTTCTTGACTTTGAATTTGGTTTGTTCTGAATGTAAGTTCACCAGATCATATTACCATTATAAGCCTGTTTGGCATTTCTGTTATGTAGCTTCCATTTTTTAATATCTGTCATCAGTGAACCATCCTGGGTATGACGTTAAACTGCATCCGGCCATGCAAGCGATCCTCCAACTTGCAGGGAAATAATGGGGGTTGGTGGCAGGATTGGCACTCCAGCCACCGTAAAAAAAAACTTCACAAAGCTCTGAGGAGACAGAAAGGACTCCTTTTTGCTCTCTGTGAGAGTAGCTCTGCTGCAGCCGCCCATAGGAAGGCTACACGCATCATGAAGGGGAAGGGGGAAAGCCCTTGGGAGCCCCATCCTCGGAAGAGTCAAAACCGTTGGAGAGCCAATAGGGTCAGGTCTGTGGGGATCGGAAGTGTGGTGCTGAGGCCTCGCCTGCTGTACGGCAGCTTCGTCGTGTAGTGCACCAATGCATGCTCCCCAACTTGACTTGACTTGTCATCAGTGAACAGTGATAACTCTATTTAATAATATATTTGTTGATCACAAAAAAGTTACAAAATATAGAATTACACTTGAAGTCACCTATGAAACTGAGCTTGAATGGTCCTGGTTGCTGGTAGGCAATAAGTTGAACGTGATATTGTTTTTGGGAATTGGAACATTGTGAGAATAACATGGTCCTCAACATTATTTAGTTCATATTTTGTCCTTCAGATTGTTCCATTTGTGCCATGCAAATCAGACAGTCCAATAACAAAGAGCTAAATACATTAACAAGTCGTGTGAACAATGCAGTTTTATGACACATTGTGGTCTTCTTCCCTCAATGTTTTCATCTCTTTCCATCAGTGATTCCTTCCTTGACCACAGGTACTATTACTGTGACTTATTTAAGAGATAGTTTTCACTAGAAAATGTAGGATTATTGACTTGTCAACTTTATTATGTTACCACTTACACCAATATAACATCTTTGTTTGAAGCTGTGTGGCCAAAATGTGTAATCTAATTTATAAAACACACAATAGCTTACAAGCAAGGTGTGCCAAACGAGGGGACCCACCCCTAATTAATTCTTCAGTTTTCCTCAAAAACAAAACTTTAGGGGGTCCTTAAAAATAAACAAAAAAATGTTATGGAGCCATAAATCGCTCAATGCTTTGTAAGAAAACAGGCTCAAATACAAATTTGGAAGAAGGTCAATTGTTAGGGTGTTTCTTTTTATTTTAGCCTGTTTGAAAAGACGGGCGTCTGCTGTCCATGCTGCTAACTAACAGTCTGCAGTGATGATTTGTGGTAGGATGGTGTTGATGACATTTCATTGAGCCTAAATCCACTCTGAGATGAAAGAAAAGAAAACAAAGCTCTCTGCTCTCAAATATTGGATTTATTTTTAAGAAATTAAACAGAACAATGAAAATGTCTTAAGAGAAGAGATTTCAGTTGAAAGTTTCCCAAGCATCAGCACACATATGGCAAGTGTGTTGACAGCTGCTGCTCTCCCAAGCTGAAGTGTAGTATGTATGTTTAATGGAAAATGGCTGTTCTGCATGAAGCTGGACAGAGGTTCATTGTGGCTTTGGCTTGTAGGTTCCTGTTCAATGTAATATGCAATTAGCCTATTTAAGATATTCCTATTCTAAGTGATAACATTATACAGTATATAGCTAATTCAATAAAAGAGTAAGTCTCTGGTGTTCAGCCAACAATGACAAATTAATGAGATCCTCTGAATACCATGGGAAAATCTGCACATTGCTCACAAGTGTACAGTGTTTAAAAGGAGCACTCCAATTATGAGTTGCAATATAATTGGCTACTTTCTCCAAAAGTAATAGCCCATTAAAAGAGGTAGTCTTATTCTTCAATGGGATTGTAAGATAACCAGTGTTTAGAAGAAACCTGGTATCCTAGTGAGTAGATTTATTTGATGAAAGCATCCGATGCTTATTATTTGAGAATTGTTTTGTAAAATAGCATCCATTTCTATCAACAAATATTGAAACGGCTTCTTAACCTTATTCTATTGCTCAGCAGAACTTTAGAGAAAGAGCAACTCCTGACTATCAGTTTAATGTTTGGCAATAAACATCATAAGATGCGGGTAACAGCCATATAACCAAGAGTTATGCATTGCTCTTGATACTGATGGTCGCTTAGTTATTGCAATGCAATAGTAAGTTAAATCCTCTAAACACATGTGAACAAATGTTGACTTTCAAAGTTGGAATCTGGAAGAGGGACATGTTTTAAGATATAGATTCTTGTTTATCCTACTCCTACCCTTAAGAACTTGTTTGTTGTTATGAACCATTTTGTATTTTTGAATGTGTAACTGTAACTATTTTTTATTATTCTTTATTCTTAAAGTTATGTTGGAGATATTATCACAAATGTATTTTGTGGCTTGCATTTTTCTAAATGGCATGACTATTTACTTTGTTGTTGTTAGTACTGATGTCCATTGCCATTTACATGATTATCAGCAGCACCATACTCAACATCAACCCATGTCAATTTTTTAAGTCAGCAGCACACATTATTTGAAATCCAAACTTTAGACTGAAGACACATAAACAAAGTATTAGTGCTAGTGAGGGAAAGACAACCAGATATATTTAAGATTATTGACTACAGGTCATTACTGACTTTAGGTATTATTTCATCTTGGTTCAGGTAATTGGTCTTCCTATTTAAATGTGTTGCGACTCCTGTCTCCCTCTACTTTTCCCATTCAACTAACATCCTCAGAACACGTAAGCAAATAGTGAAACGATGATGTGTATAGATTGATGTTGTTGTTACTTTCCGAGATAAGGCATGCATGCTATTGGTAGGCAATTTAGTACTTAACTGAGGTTCAAAGCATTTTGGGTTTACTACAGTGAAATTATCTGGATCTTTCAATCACTTATACTTTCATTGAGAAACACAATATACATTCACTATCATGGCTAACACGATTAAATGACTAAAAAATAATGGCAGCAAAGTTTTTTTTAAAGAAGAAACCAAGGTGAGACAAGTTCTGCAAATGTACTAAAACCAAGCCAAATGTCATTTCTTTGACCTTCAGTTACCATGTTGTCTGTGGGGTGTAGCTGCATATCCAAGACATTGGCTCAATAGCAGAGCAGCCAATTCACTAAAAGATCATTTCACTTAACTAACTGCTTATTCAGCATTTCAGTTCTGAACTTTATTTTTTCAGACTGATAAACATGACAGTACAAACCTATCTGGACATATTTCAAATCAGAAATAATTCCAGTGTAGAGTACCTCCCTTGACTAAATAATAGTGTACTGTACTTCATTTTCTAATGTGTTTCTTCCTTTTTTAACATTCATTTTTTTAAAACAATTTTATTAGATAAGGAAGAGCCGCTGTTGATGAGTTTGTTCAATGTTGTGACTGTTCCATTGTACAGATGAAGACCAGGGATATGGCTGTAGACTTTCGATATTCCCGTTCTCTCCTTTTCTCTAAGGGCAGTGGGTAGAGTTGGTGGATCAATACAAACGTTACAGACAATCATTGACAACAGACTTATCTTTGATTACAATACAGAATATTTCTAAAGAAGATCAATTGTTTTAATGTCAACAGATCTCTAATGATACTTTTCATGTCTTTTATTGAATCTGCTGTTTACTTTTTTATGTTGCATTGTGAATATTATTATAAAGAATAAAGAATGTCCGTTAAAATTATCAATACAATTATTAGCTTGCAGATGCCCTCTCTTACCGTGCTTTATCATGAACAATTTAGAAGAAGGCCAATTTGATTCTGTCAGACAGTAGCCATCCACTGTATCAAAAGTTTCATTTGTGGTCTTCATACTGCAGAGTTAGTTTTCCAAGGGGGAAGAGCAACAGATTTAGGAATTCTTTTGTTCTCAGAGCAATGAGCATTTTGAATTATAGTAGTTATAAGGATCCTGCTAAGTTTTGAATTATTACTGTGTATTGTCAGAGTTCATTATTCTTATTTGTAGAAGTGTTATAAGTGTTTATGTAGATTGTAAAAGTGGTTGACATATGTTGGATTATTTTCTGGCATCTGTGTAGCAATGTCCAATGTTTTGAACGCTCCTGCTGCAAACAAATGTTCCACAGGGAAAATAAAAGCCTACTTACCCACTTTGCTAGTTCTTCATGGTGTAAGTCATTATATTGTGAGGACATTTACATTTATCAGTTGTGGCAGCTTAAGTGAAATATTTTAATAACGAATTATAAATGTATAACATTTCTTGGCTGTAATTTGACCAGCCTATGCTTTAGGAAAAAGAAGAATATTGCAAAATGGGTCAAAAAGGTTCACATTTGTTACTTTGTAAGAATCAGCACTATATAAAAATAGCAATATCTGTATTTCCTTTATGAATGCTATAGCCACAATGTGCGCCTGCCAAAAATGGGATAAGTGACCATTTTCCAGACATTTATTTCTACACTTCTACATTTGCAAAGTGGGGAACTTTTGGCTCGTTCAAGATTATAAAATCATAAACTATGTTGCTCCCTATAGGAACATTACGGCTTCTGACTTGAAGAAATTGATAGGCAACTGGCACCAGCATGAAGTTCAATGCTCGGCTATGACTTAAACAGAACCTGGATCAAAGCTTATAATAAATTGATTAATTTAACTGTTTATACAATACAGAAACTGAAAATATTTTTAAAAAGTACTAATGTAAAGAAGATGAATTTTGCATGCATTTTTTATAACTTCACATTGTAGAATATAAACAAAAGATTCAAGACCAAACAAATACAAAAATAATTCAATAATTAAAGTCCATTGCAGTAAAAAAAACCCTCTGATTTGTTATTTTAACTGTGCAATCTATGCTTATTTTATTTAATATTTGCTTTCTTAGCTAGTTCATAATACTCTAAACTAATATGTCAAGGAACATATTAGTTATTCACAGCTTAATTTATTTAATATAAATTTTGCCAGACTTGCTAATGGTAAGAACTATTAATGTTTATCTGTTTGTCTCCCTTTTCTTTTAACACATTTATAATCTTAATCATATTTAACAAAATACTATAATTCATGCAAGAAATAGATACCAACAGCTGAGTAAATGCTCTCTTGCAGACTGTAAAATAAAAAAAAAATAAACAGGGGATTATTTGTAGAAAACAAGGCTCATGATCTCATTTTCACAGTTTAACACAAAAAATCCAAAAAGTCGGGTCTCTTATTTTTCTGATGCAAAAGCTACAGCAGTTGGAGCCAACTTAGCTCCTGTAAAACTGTCAAAGTTATACATATATTTAGGACTATTTTGGGGTTTTTATACATACATATTCCATTTCTAACATTAGTTCATGTTTTGTTTTGAATTGAAAAAGTTGTTTTTCTTTACCGTTTTATTCTATTTTTTACTGCAATGCCGGTTTTGATTCTGGTCACATGACTGCACTTGTCACCGTGATGGCATCACAGGAACTGATCATATAAATTGAAAGTGAATGCACTATTCCTTATCTCTCAGTGGATATAACAACTCTTGTCATTTTTTAGTGTTAGTTCGCTTCTTGTTCAAGTAGGTCCTAATGGTAGAATTCTTAATTCTAGTTACGGCGTTCTTCTGACTGTGGTTCTTATTCTCATCTTGTTCTGATCTAGTCCTTTTGATTACTGTTTGTCAAGTCTTGCTTTGCCTTCCCAGCTTTGACCCACTGTTCTTTCCAACCATGTCTCTGGAATTTTGAAATCATTTTGGGCTTTATTTTTCTCGCAATAATTCTTGGGCATCATGTGTGTTTGTAACAACTGCATAGACACACCAAGGATAAATAATGTTCAGTTACTTTCAGTGTACAATCTTTACAAAGTCTGTGTCTGTGAATTGAGCATCCTTAAAGTCATTGCACATCATAGTGATTAAATTAATGTCAGAATTTCCACATTGTTTTAAAATATTTTAGAACATTTACAGTGATTTTATAACCTTTACTGATCATCAAGAGAAACTCTAAAAATGAGCAGGGGCTTTGCTACATACAGTAGTTTGTTCTTCACAGTAGCAGCACAACCAGATGTCTTGGCTGGACAAGAGCAGCACTTGAAGACACTTTACTGTTATCTTGCTCTGTGGTTAGCACATGTGCAGATATGATGACATTTTTCTTGAGATAAACTAACAACAATAATGGACGTAGTATCATTAATGAAACAATTTATTAAAATATGTTGGTAGTACTAGAGTGTTGTACCATGTTAGCCATTATGATTGTAGTGAGAAGTCAAGCAAAATGACGCCTTTTATTACATCTTGTCTGAAGAAGGGGCCCAAGTTGCCTCGAAAGCTTGCACATTGTAATCTTTTTAGTTAGCCAATAAAAGGTGTCATTTTGCTTGACTTCTCATTAAAATATGTACAATATGTTCTTCCAGTATTCATTTCGTCTGTTTTTCCCAGTGCTCGATATGTAAGGTCACATGAAACACAATTTCCTCTCTGGGATTAATACAGTGTACCAAATACCCAATACCAAAAAATATTAGGATGAGATTCCTCATGTAATCAACTGGACACACACGCACCCAGCAAGAAGGAAATGTGAAAATTTCTGTTTGCTAAAGTTATTTTCAAAATAGTGTCAGAATGAGAAAATGCAAGAACCATTATTAAATAAAATTTTTAATACAAATATTTGAGAAGCATTTACCCAAAACTATTTTGTTCTGTTTTCATTTATTTGAGGGATTATATTTATGAAGCCAAGTTATTATAAAATAATTGGTGTCATGTTTGAATAGATGGAATGTTCTTTTCAACAGGTTTTAATAATCTGGAGGAGCAGAAATAAGCAAGCAATCTTTTGTGGGCTAAACAAGATGACAGTCAGAGCTGTAATGATGGTTAGAAGCTTTAATAGGTGTTTTAGTTTTTTACCAAAAGCAAAAGAATTTAACAAAAATCATTGTAAAATAAAGTAAACGTCAAACCAGAAATTAATTTCCTAAAAAATTAATTACTTCGGCAGTAGTCTTTTACAGTGTATTTCCTTTTAATGGTCTTAAAGTTCAGATGCTTGTACAATGTGAGTGGCCAGCTGTCATGATGTCTAGGGTCACACTGCTTGTGTATCAAATGTTTAGCGATCACCTGTCTGCTAAACCTTCAGTTTTCAATATTCTTTCTTTATTTCTTTCTTTCTTTCTTTCTTTTCCTACTACTATTTGGGGTCGATGTGATCGATCAACCTTCTCTATTACATTTTGGTCCTGCAACTCCTTGCCAATCAAGTCCTTTTCCTTCAGATCTTTTTACTTTATCCATCCACCACTGTTTTGGCCCACCTCGCGTTCTCTTCCCCTGTTCTTCCATTCCCATCATTCTTTTTCCCACATATTCATTGTCTCTCCCCATCACAAGTCCATACCACTTCAACCTACTTTCCTGTACTTTCTTAAATATCTTTCCCACTTTTGCCATACCTCTGATTGTCTAATTTCTTATTATGTAATTTTTTGTAACTCCACACATCCATCTCAACATTCTCATTTCTACCACATCTAACTTCTCTTGCATTCAATTTACTGTCCATGTCTCAGGTCCATACACCATTGACAGTTTTTTTATATCAGGATCATTCATGTGAAAAATCTACTTTTGTTCTTTTCAGATAATATTTACACGTTTTTTGTCTATGAATTGATTTTATTTATTGATTTCATTCTTTTCATTGTTTTGATGATGACATCACTTATGTTTTCATGTGTTTTTTTTCTCAGTGATGGACAAGTCAGGTTAAAGCAGATGTTTGACATTTTTAAAGTCATAGTGTTTTCCTAATCGAGGTGTTAGGAACTGGGAGTTCCTAGGAATAAAAGTCACATATACTGTTGCAAAACCCACCACAAGTGGAAGGCTCTGTCAACCCTTGGTTTGAAGCAAAAAGAGGCAAACAAATAATCTTTATAAATAAAAAAAATTATTTTTAAGAATGGTCCTGAACAATGAAGTTCCAAAGAACACCAAAGGCCCAGACGGAGCTGACTTTCACAACAATGACAAACAAAGGCAAAAAAATCCAACAAAAAATCCAGTCATTTCACAAAAACACAGTATTAATCACAAGAGAAAGTCATCCAACCCATGGTATTCAAATGTACCTGCCACAAATGACTGTGCTTCCTCCGGGCTTATAGGGTTGAGGGCAATCCCTTGATGGAAATGGGAAGTTGGCCCTGCCTCCAGTGGAACCACCCATAAAATAAACAGAACATGGCAGAACAAGCATAGAGACATTGACATTACATAATACATGAAACAAATGTAAAACACAGAATATAAACAAATACCAACAATAAACAAACAAACAAAAAATGAACAAAAAAAGGCATAAAACAGTAATTTGAGCCCCAGCAAGGGGAGGAATAATGGGGGAAACAACACATCATACAGATTGATTTCCTGCAGAATTGTGATTCTGTATTAAATAGCAATAATTCTGACAAACTGACAAAATGTGGTTAAGTCAATTCTAGGTAGGTTTTTAAAGATGGTCATTGCGGACCAAACTTTGTACAGGTTCTCTACCTGTTTTTTCTGTCTTTTTTAATCATCTAGAACTGTCCTGACTGCTTTTAAAAAGTGCCTAGAGACGTTTGTGTTATCTCACTTTTTAGACAGTGGCATGAAAAGATTACTTTTGTTGAGATTACCTGTGAAGGGGAAGTTGGGGTGGTACTTAAGGATTTTCAGGTGCAAATTATAGTGTAATTTTAAAAGAGAAGTTAGTAGCTGGTGTCTGGAGAGGTTCATTTTGATCATTGAGTGTTAATTACCTATGTGTTGTTACAGAATGTGGGCATATCAGTACTAGTTAGGCAGTACTGATGCATCCAGTTCTCATGTCTATGCTTCTAGTAAATCTAGTGATCTAATTTATTATTAAATAACAGATACAATACATAACATATTATATGCATAACCCATTAATCCAATGCAGGGTCTTTACATGCATACATACAGAATATACATGCATGCATGGGTACTACCATGTTCCCAATGAGGCTCAATGTCACCCTGAATTAAATCCTTGAGATAAAAGTCCAACTAAATGACTTTATTATAATAATAATGTGCACAAAGCACCACTACCTCCATTATACTTTCAATAATAAACAATCACAATAATCACAATCAATAATCCTCCACACCTCCCAGCAGCTCAGTCATCCTTCTTCCCAACTCGGCTTCCTGCTGGGATCTCCCACTGTCCTTTTATATTTCTTGACCCGGAAGTGCTTCTTTCCCTCAGTCCATGTGATTTCCCAGCACTTCCGGGTCAGATAAAAATTCCTTCTTCTTCTTAGCCCGGAAGTACGTCAACTCCTCTGTCCCCATGACTGGGAAGTACTTTTGGGCTATACGGATGATACCAGTCTCTGAGCCTTCCTGCAACGTCCACTGGCGGCCCCCATGGTATCCAGCAGGGCTGTGCGTTAAAACTCCAATGTCTATGAGGCCCTGCTGGAATTCAGGGCACCTCCATGCTGCAGGAAGGGCTCCATCTGGCGGCCTGGGAGTCTTGGCCGGGATAACCTGCCAGCCATATACCACACTATCTATCTATCTATCTATCTATCTATCTATCTATCTATCTATCTATCTATCTATCTATCTATCTATCTATCTGAATGTTTTCATTGTCATTTTCAAGCAAAAATATTGAAATATTCTGGATTCAATTTTAGTTTACCTTTTTATTAATTACTAATTTTGCAGGACCATCATCTTGAATTTTTGTATTGTATAGATATATTATTTCCCTAATAAGTGGGTCCAGAACATTTTTGCATTCAATTCCTTTTTCTCTGGTTTCTTTCTGTATTCACAAATGTTCTGTAGTTTCCTCAATTAATTTTACTGAGTCAGTCTTTTCATTGAAATAAAATTTGTTCGATTATCACATATCATCTTTAGAATGTTTTCATTGTCATTTTAATCCACAAATTTTAAATTATTCAAAATTCAATGTTGTTTACCATTTCAATAATTGCTAATTTTGCAGGACCATCATCCTGACCTTTTCTATTTTTATATATATACATTATTTGCCTTCTAATGACCATTCTTGTTTGAGGTCTGTGTAACCTCTTCATGACCCCAATCAGTGGAATTCACAAATTAATTAAACTTTAACACTTGCAGGTGTGCTGTGCACACTAAGGTCTTATTGGCATTGACAGGTTCAATTAGCAACTGAATCCAGGAATTTAAACCTGATTATCTTCCTTGATTGTCCTGAGGTTAGTTTAAACTTTACACTGTGGTTGATGTATTAAGCATAACATCTACATCAAGATAAATTATGGAGTCAATACATAAGTAGTAGTAGTAGTAGGAACTAAATGGCACCTGTCCAAGAACATTAAAATGTTTTTATTATCTTGATAAACCTTTTTGCAATTCCTTTTCAATGATTTCTGGTCTTTAGTTTATTTTCTGTATCTGAAGCCTTATATTGCCATTCCATATTAAACAAAAAGACAGTCTGTGGTGATTTTCAAGAACATTTGTTCATAGCAGGCTAGTTAGTGATTTGTGAAGTTTAACAGCATCCCCAGATGAATACTTTAACTCCTATCTACTAGTGTCAATATGCATATTTATACTATTTTCTGGGCCCGGTGAAATATGGTTAATGCTTATAGTGCTGAAAACTGACAGAACATTTTTCTCTTGGTACAATTGTTTCTGTATGACACCATTAAGAAAACTATACCCAAGCTAGCATAAATTTGAATGTGCATTTTGTTTCTTGTTGTTCCTTTTAATTTAATGTGTAAATGCTGATGAATATATTCTAGAAGTAATGAAGGAAGAAAATCATTGGTAACTGTTAATGTTTCAATGCATGGGTTATAGATGAGCTGAGACTAGGGTTATAGGATTTCTCTCCATTTAAATATAATTCCAAATAATGAACAAATCTGAAAAAAAAATCAATAATGACAAGAAACAATGAAACATAAGTATTGAAGGATGTATTGTTTTTGATAACCGTTTGTATTTTCTGAAAGTTCTGCTGTTTTTATTTCCATTTTAATTTAATTCCACTAGTTGTATCAGTATTTCTTTTGGACCTGGAAGACATTAAAAGAGAAAAAAGTGTAAGGAATATAGCAGGTACCTGTATATTGTAGTAATGTCAAATGAAGCTTGCCAATGTAATTTAGATAAAGAAGAATTAGCTGTAAACATTTTCCAGACATGCAAATGATAAGGACATGCCTGCAGTAAAATGAAAGAAAGAAAGAAAAGCAAAGGGGATATTTTGATTTGTTAAATATCATAACCCATAAACTGTTTGAGATAAAGAAAGAAAGGAGGTGGTAAAGAATATACAGGGAAGTGGAGAAGAGTGACCAAAGGATTTTATAAGTAACCTGAAAAGAAAACAATTTAATGGAATATTTACTTCATATGACAGTCAGTTTGATTTTATGTGTCAGAAGAATTCTAAAAGTGTAGTGGAAAAGGACACTGGAAAAACACTAATATGGAATATTTCAAGTAAAATTTCTACATTACATAACAACATAATAAATTTGTCTTTTGAAGCAGAGCAAATTTTTTTGCTTTTATATATATATACATATATATATCTGTGTTTGTCTGTATACATGTGTGCAGTGTATGTATATACAGGGAGATTCACTTGAAAGAGGCTCCGAATATTCTGCAATAACTCTTGCTAGGACAAAGCAATCTGAAGGAAACAACGTACAATGTGCTCCTCAGTATATGGAGCTTCGAACAAGCCGGGATGCCCCTGCGTTGTAGTGATGAGGTAGGTGCCAGGCAGTTGTCACGACGCTTAACCTCCGTTTGCAACATCTAGGTGCATACCACCAGTACCCCTTCACTCAGTCTCTCTGCTTCTCATCAGGATGGTGCTGTACAGTATTGAGCAACGTGTCTTCACCTATTGGGTCACCAATTCATTTAAGCGATGCCAGAATCAACTGGATGATTGTGAGTTAACGGAAGGTTTCTTCCAGAAAGATGGAGCAACGTGTCACACATCGGCAAGGAGCATGGCAGAAACTGAGTCCTTCTTTGGCAAAGGGGTTATTTCAAAAGGGCTTTGGCCATCACGGTTGCCTGATCTGACACCAACAGACATGTAATGCAATTGATTACACATATGTCAACGTATATGACATATTTTTTTGGTCTAGATTGCTTCATTCTAATGGGAGTTACAACAGAATATTAGGGGCCTCTTTCGAGTGAATCTCCCCGTATCTATACTAATAAAAGGCAAAGCCCTCACTCACTCACTCACTCACTCACTCACTCACTCACTCATCACTAATTCTCCAACTTCCCGTGTGGGTGGAAGGCTGAAATTTGGCAGGTTCATTCCTTACAGCTTCCTTACAAAAGTTGGGCAGGTTTTATATCGAAATTCTACGCGTAATGGTCATAACTGGAAGCTGTTTTTCTCCATTTACTGTAATGGAGATGAGCTTGAACGCCGTGGGGGCGGAGTTTCGTGTGACATCATCACGCCTTCACGTAATCACGCAGTACATAGAAAACCAGGAAGACCTCCAAAAAGCGCTGAAGAAAACATGCATTATATAATTTAGAAGGCAGCGAAACAATAAGAAGCGAGCGAGTGACATATACAACCATATTGATGAGTTCTGCTACTTCGGAAACAAAGCACGATGTAAACCTACACTTTAAATTAAGTTCATAGACAGGCTGCCGGTGGCGTTTGTAATTTAGTGCCTGCCCATATAAGGCCGTCCGTCAGCGGCAATCCAATAGCAAACTCCCACTAAATATTCACGGGTTAAGGACTGTGCTTATGCAGAGGAAGATGAGATGGTCAGCGTGGTGTTTGGCACAAACTCAGCGAAACTGCGAGAGAAAGTTTTAAGTGCCAGGACTAAGGTAACATTAAATACAGTCATGGACATAGCACGAGATGGCACCAGCACAGCTGGGAACCTTCGATGCAAGTACACCGAATGGCTCACGTGAACTGACGCAGTGCACAGATAAAAAGCAACAGTTCCAAAGAGCGGAACAAAACCGAATTACACAATTGAAAAGGCAGCAAAAAATATGAAGCGTCTGATACATATAAGCATATTCATAAATCCAACTACTGCGGAAACAAAGCACACGTTGGAAAAAGTCAATGTCCCGCTAAAGGAAGACAGTGTAAAAAAAACCCGTGCATGCAGTGTGTCAGGTCTCAGATAAAGAAGAAGACGAGCTGTTTATTGATGCAGTAAGAAACGAATCGATGAATGAAACCTGTCATCTTTACAACGATTGACAAACACGGAATGTAACTTGAACACAACACATCCTACAAATACGAACCTGATTGAAAGAAATAATGATAATCAAATCCTTGATGACAGCAACACTCAGTAACACTCACAAAACAAATACTGTATATTGACAGTCATGTTACGTTATTTTAAAATGTTCCCTTTTCTTTTTCTAGCATTTTAACACACTACTTCTCCGCTGCGATACACGGGTATATATATATATATATGTATATATATATATCCCGATCTACATACTCGAATAATGGATACTTTATTCGCCATCAATGATTGTTTTGGTAAAGCCATACTCAGTGTATTCATTAGATGAACGGTAAAAAAGTAAGAGCGAGGGGAGGATGACTTATTGAGGCATGAAGGCTGTAGTGCGCGTCAACTCTATCTGAATTGCGCGATCACATTTAAAAAAATATATATTTTCAAGTTCTATTTAGTCCATATGTGTCAAACTCAAGGGGCGGGCCACATCCGCCCGGCGTGTAATTATATCCGCCCGAGATCATTTTATATACTGTATTATTGTTATTAATGGCCCGGGTATATGAAGCGCTGGTAACACAATAAACTACAGATCCCATAATGCAGCGCTTCAGCTGCCTTGCCAACACTTACCGTTAATCAAGTCTAGCTTATGATGCTGCAAGTTATTGCGAAGCTAGCTCACACGATGCTGAAGAGAAAAGTTGATTCTGAAAATAGAGCCTTTAAAAACCGATGGGAGGCTGAGTATATGTTTACTGAACCCGTGTGTCTCATTTGTGGAGCTAATGTGGCTATAATTACAGAATTTAATCTAAGACGGCACTATGACACAAAACATCAGGGTAACCTGAAAGACCTGAATGCAATGCTGAAGATACAGAAAGCAGAAGAATTAAATAAGAATCTGACACTTCAGCGGACGTTTTTACCCGTGCACAATCACAATGTGATTTCAAGTAAAGCTGCTTTTATGGGAGACACAAATGCATCAGTGCAACTTGCCCCACTTTCCCTGTTGCCAAGTAATGTTGAACCAAGTCGTCACTACGGTGTTCCCAAAATATGCTTTGCTTATAAACTGAGCACTGAGTTTGCACGGCGCTTTGGTGACTTTGAAGAACAAAAAGTCCGTCTACATGCGGCTCGAACCTTGTGCATGTTTGGTAGCACATATCTGTGTGAGAAGCTCTTCTCAGTGATAAAGACTAACAAAACAGCACACAGGAGTCGCCTCACTGATGAGCACCTTCAATCCATCCTGAGAATCTCCACAACACAGAACCTCACACCAAACATAAACGAACTTGTGGCCAAAAAAAGATGCCAGGCGTCCAGCTCTAAAATGACATATGAGCAAAGACAACTGAATGATTTGATTTGTTATTGCTGAAAGGAACACATTTTATTTATATTTCCAGGTTTTGTTATGCAGCATGTTCATATTTGAATTTGTATAATTTTGACAGGATATATTTTATGGAGAGCAAAATCTTTTGGGATATTTAAAATCTAAGTTTATTTTTATATAAAATTACATAAGAGTAAAGAAATTTGAATGTTTGTTCTTTTAACGTTTACTGTATTTCTAACTTGTATAATTTAGACAGGATATATTTTTATGGAGAGCAAAATATTATAAGTTGTTTAAGGTTTGAGTTGATTTATTCACGAATAATATTCCTGTCTGTTTTTACCATTCCTACCAAAGATATTTCTGTCGACTAAATAAAAATTCCTTCTATTTAAAATTTAAATAGAACTTGAACAAATACGATAGTTCATAATATCCACGCAGACTTGCACGTAAGAGCGGAGTTATCCGTTTTAACAAGCAGCGTATTGCACTGATACGAAATAGCTGTGTGTGTATATATGTGTGTGTATGTGTGTATGTATATGTATATATGTAGATATATATGTATGTATATGTGTGTGTGTGTATATATATGTGTATATGTATAGATATGTATATATATGTTTATGTGTGTGTGTGTAAATATATATATATATATATATATATATATGACAGCAACACTCATCACTCACAACAGTGACAAAACAATTACATTGACAATCATGTTACGTTATTTTCAAAATGTTTCCTTTTCTTTTCATTGCTTCTTTAACACACTACTTCTCCGCTGCGAAATGGCGGGTATTTTGCTAGTATATATATATACAGTGGTACCTTGGTATACGTCCTTAATCCATTCCAGATCCTTGGACTTATACCAAACAGGACTTATACCAAACGAATTTTTCCAATAAGAAATAATGGGAAAATGATTAATTCGTTCCCATGAAAAAAAAATCTTATTGTTATTGGCATATTATACATTGATGGGGTTGTATAAAATAATTTAAACACTGCTTAATACTAAAATACATAAATACAAAAGCAATTAGATGAAATAAATGAAAATGACTTGGCCGATAACAATGAGTTTAATTTTACTGCACAACAAAGGAGAGCGTTACAGTTCTTCCAAAGTAGCCACTTCAGGCGATTGTGTAGCACTGCCATTGTTCTTCTTCTGGCAGTCTTCAATGCAAATCCCTAAAGCAGATTCCATCCAGACTACTGCCTTATTACATCCACTTACAACTTGTTTTGCACCCTGGTTAAAAGGACACTGTGGCCGTAGATTTTATATTCCTTTCCTACTTTTTAAATAAAAAGAATCGTAGCCTTCAACAAATCCAAAACGTTTACTTTTTCGGCAATCGTTAACATCTTCCGTTTGCACTTGGGCACGGCCCCTGAAGCAGTAGCAGATCGTTTTGGAGCCATAATGAAGGGCTTGACTATGCACAAAGATAAACACAAAAGAGCACAACTCTTTACACAGCGAAACACGTTGATGCTGAATGAGCGAGACGAGACTTCCTGGTTAACACTGCATTCAGCACGCAGGAACTTAACTGCGTGCTCTGATTGGTTAGCTTCTCAGTCAGGAGAACTTAACTGCGTGCTCTGATTGGTTAGCTTCTCAGTCATCCGCCAATAGTGTTCCTTGTATGAAATCAACTGGGCAAACCAACTGAGGAAGCATGTACAGGAAGTAAAAAGACACATTGTCCGTAGAACCCGCGAAGCAGCGAAAAATCTGTGTTATATATTTAGTTATGCTTTCATATAAAATCCACGATAGAGTGAAGCTGCGAAAGTTGAAGCGCGATATAGCGAGGGATTACTGTACAGGTTAAAACTTGGCCCTTTTTTTTGAAGGCGCGCGCCCGGTATACCACACGTGTTGTTCTAGCACACGAGTCGTATTCCAAACAAAGGTCGTATACCAAGCAAAATATTTCATCTCTAAACAGGACGTATACCAAGTTGGACTTATTCCAAAGCAGACGTATACTGAGGTACCACTATATATAGTGGTCGGTGCAAGGAATTGCAAGTCCGCAAGGTGCAATATTGGGATGGCAACCCGGTTGTCTCCATTTAATTGATACAAATGAGCAAACAAATGTTACACTCGATGGCACCAAAATCAGGATCCTTGACTCAGGAAACTTTCTTTGGTAACAAAGCTTGCCAAAGCTTGTTATAGTCATGGTGAGAAGGAACTCTGTTGTGTTGTACATTTTTGTAACAAGTGATGCCTCCTTGTGAGAACTACGGGATATGTAGTGGAGGGACTGGAAGGGGCAGATTCAATTGCCTTAACTGAGAGTCTCCTTGTACTGTGGAGGGAATAAAAGAGGGTAAGATTAGTGCCAGCACCCCCTCTTGACCTGGGGTGGTAGCACATATCCCAGTAGAGCCCAGAGGATGATGCACTGATGCGCATGTGTCACTATATTAATTTTAAAATGATACACTGTTTAAAAAAGAAACAAGAACAAAAAACACACTAGATCAAAGTTAACAATATTAATATCATAAGCTTCAAATAAGTAATCCATTGTCTGAATGAAGGCTTTCAGTGTAACACATTTCTCTTTAGTTGACCTACAAAAAAAATCCTAAAATAATGAAAGCTCAAAGCCTTTGAAAAAACATACATATCCTAAATATAATAGTAATAATGTTAAAGGTAAAATGATAAAGTATCTAGAAAAGTATGGCACATACAAACCTAAAATGTTTTCCTTTGCGGTACCCATGTTGTTAATAAATGCAAAAGCAAAACAACAAAACACCTCACCATGAAAGCAGAGTTCTGCATTTGGCATGCTGTATATTATCTGATCAGCAAGGCTACCTTCAGCTGCATTGTGTAATGACCATTGCACCTCATGTACGGTACATCCGCCTCTGGATTAATGAGCTGATTAGATTCCTGGAAAGTATCATTTTATTTATAACTGCACTGAAGAATATTAATTTTCCCAAATACATAACAAGCATAGAATTTTAGATAGATAGATAGATAGATAGATAGATAGATAGATAGATAGACAGATAAATAGATACTATGGTGAGCCAAAAAGGTTATTTGTGTCCTTTATTTACCAAGAATCACAATTTCAGTGGTTTTATGCTTGTTGCTAAAACATGGAGACAACCTACCTTGTGAAAAGTGATCAACTATTTCCATTATTGATCCAACAGACAATGATTCACTTCTACATTTCTTGCCCGTGGTAACCTGATTTGAATCATGCTATTAAAAAACGTTTAATGTATTTTAGCATAAAGGATTAATCCCTGTGTCACACTTTTCTCAAAATGCATAAAATAATTGCATTTAAATTGTGAGGTGAACATACTACAAAAATACTTGTACAACATGGAGGCAAGAGGATTTCACTTCATAGATTACCATGGCAACAAATGCATCATGGTGTATGCTTTTTTCCCATACAGTGCCCTCTACTAATAAGCAGTGAAAGTGAAAACTTCCTTCAATAAAATTACACCAAGCTTTTAAACACTATTTTAAAGTATATATTTTATTATAAGTGAGACACAACAAAATGTTAAATAAGATATAAAGCCTAACAACTTTTCTTTATATGATAAATTCTATGTGTTGCTTTCTTCTATTTTGACTGTGTGAGATGTGGCCGGCTTGTCATCCCGGCCAATACCCCCAGGCCGCCAGATGGAGCCCTCCCTACAGTATGGAGGTGCCCCGAAGACCAGCAGGGAGTCAGGGGACATGTAGTTTTTATACAAGACCCTGCTGGATACCACAGGGGCCGCAAGAGGGAGCTGCAGGGAGGACTGAAGACTTTTTGTGCCCTATAACCCGGAAGTGAGTCAGAGGAAGAATGACGTGCTTCCGGGGTGAAGAAAAGGACGTTGTACCTGACCTGGAAGTGATACAAGCGTCTGGAGTCGTGGACAGAGGTTCAAGCGAGCGATAGCGCCTCCTATCTGTCACAGTGGCGTAGTCGGCAGGATACTCCAGCGTCTATTGTGGAGGACCTGTATTTAAAATTTCTGTGGACAGCGAACCCTGAAAAGACAACGGCGTCAGGAATTACCACAGCATCGCCAGAACCAGAAAAATCCAAGTCCAAAATGGGGAAGAGGAAGGGCAAGCAGAGCGACAACACCAGTGGGAGAACCTTGTGTGCAATGGCCGACGCTCAGGAGGAGTCACAGAGCGGCCTTACAAGTCAGGAGAAACCTCCAGGAACCAACGATCACTCTGAGGTAAGTGCCGGGAACGTTATTGACAATCCGTTTGTAGTAACTCACTTTGTCCCGTGCATGTACCTCGGAGATGATCCCCTGGAGGAAACTGCCCCGACAACGATGGCACGCTCCTGTCGAAGCCAGAGCACCTAGGAGACAACTTCCGCATGTTGGCAGCCGACAAGGGACACGGCAGCAAACCCAGTGCTTGCTGGGAAGGAGGAAGTCCGCGTCCCACTGTTTGTACCTACAGTTCCAAAACAATGGACTTGGACATTCCGAAGGGGAAGCGGGAGGCGAGGGAGGCACCGCTCACCCCGCGAGAAGGTAAGGAGGGTCGGGAAATGGCTGATCGGGATGTCACAAAAATAATAAAGACAGACCACAGTTCGCCGAAGGAGGCAACCCGACCCTCAGAGAACTCCAAATCCCAGAAGCCTCTGCGAGACACTCCTGAGCACGTGCCAGAAGCGGACGTGCTCATTGGCTCCCGGTCGGCAGGTAAGACAAACAGGGAAGTGAGTCTTCTGCCGGCCGAAGTAAATAATAGTATCGACTTGTGGGATCTCAAACGCTTAATCGAGCACGTAAGTAGTTTCTTACAGGTTCTGATGACCATTGAGAAGATCATTGAGGAGTTGGGAGCAGCAGCCAGAGAGCCGTTGGAGAAGGTGAGGGCCTATGTGTGGCGATTTGGTGGGGAGCCTCCCGCGATTGGCGAACGCGGCGGTACATGTGAGTCAAGCCGGTACCGTAAAGCAAGTAATAGGGACGCAGTGTAATCCGGGCCCACTTTTAATGAATAGCGGGTGCCAAAACAAAATATTTATTTATATAATGTTCCTCCTAGGTTCACACGGGAGTGGCAACTGCATTGCCGGGACCCGGTCTTTGGATCTCCTTGGGGGAAGATGTCCCGTGTGGGGCAAGATGCGCAAAACCTTGGTTTTCCTCTGGGGGAGGAGTACTGTGAGATGTGGCCGGCTTGTCATCCCGGCCAATACCCCCAGGCCGCCAGATGGAGCCCTCCCTGCAGTATGGAGGTGCCCCGAAGACCAGCAGGGAGTCATGGGACATGTAGCTTTTATACAAGACCCTGCTGGATACCACAGGGGTCGCAAGAGGGAGCTACAGGGAGGACCGAAGACTTCTCCGTGCCCAATAACCCGGAAGTGAATCAGAGGAAGAATGACGTGCTTCCGGTGGTGAAGAAAAGTACCTGACCCGGAATTGATACAAGATCATATGGACTGGGGATTGGGAACACTTCCAGGTCAGGATATATAAAAGGACTATGGGAACTCCCAGACGGTGAGCTGAGCTGGGTGGTAGGAGGGCAACGCATCTCGGAGTAGGAGGATTGTTTATTTGTGATTATTATTGTATTGAATGAGTATACTGGAGGAGAGGGTGCTTTGTGCACTATCGCATTTAAATAAAGTCAACTTGTGGACTTTTACCTGGTGCCTGGAGTTGTGGACAGGGATTCAAGGGAGCGATCGCGCCTCCAATCTGTCACAACTGATTAAAGAGGTTAAAAAAGGGAGAACAATTCAAACAAAAAGGAGAAACAAGGTAAAAAGAACACTACCAAGGTAAATGGTTCAACATGTTTAGTGCATGTAACTCTGTTGAAATAGGATGAGCCAACGTAAGAGAAACTCCTTTACTGAGTTTAAAGTGTGTAAGAGAACAGACAGACTACAGTAAAGAGTTGAGCTCCACCCTGGTGACCCAGTATAACTGGAATTGGGGAAAAAACCCCAAAGAAAACCATGTAATAATTGAGGAGATTTCTTTCTAGACGAGGGTTCTCAAAAGAACTGCCTCAAGATGGTAGATTTTCTGGGCTTAAGTCCTTCCGGTAGGAAGAGGCAGGTCCAGGTGGATGGACACACTGGAAGTGATGTCTGTGGTGTTATAATCCTCTGTCTCCCGGTTTGCAGAGGTAGGGAGAGAAAAGGCATTAGACAACAGCATCAGAACCAGGAGCGTCGGGGAATTACAGTCCTCAGAGCCCTCAAGCTGTCCCCTATGCACCAATGTGTGAAAAGTGCTATTTGTAGATAGTCATCTTGCTTGAACAGCTACAGAGATTTTATTTGCTCCTACATTTCAATACAGAAATGTGTTTTGAAGGAACAGTTTAATGTAAAAGGATTAAATTTGTTTATTTTGTAAAATAAAAATAATTATTTAAATGTGCATATCTTGTGGTGAGTTTTGAACTTCTGGATTTTAGGACTGTTGTCTTTTCCTGCTTGTATGCTTTCTTTACTGTCAGTAAAATGAGTTATTTTTTCAAAAGATTTATGGCTGGGTGGTGTCTATCTGAATCACTCTGCTGGGATATTCGCTTTGTTTGGAACCTGCTTCAGTGATGCTGTAACTGTCCGGTTAGTGTTATTGTCCTGAGTAAACCTTTTTTTGTCCATGTCAAAGATCTTGTGTAGACTGAAACAGATTCACCTGTCTCACTCTGATGGGCTTAGGGAACTTTCTTTAGTCTTGAGCAGAGAAGGCTGTGTTAGGATATAATCCAGCTCTTCAAAGTTCTCAGAGATATCGATAAATCCAATCCTGCAAAATGCTTTCAATGAAATAACATACACATAAAGATAGGTGGAAATTAAATTCATTTAAGACCAGAAAGGAAGCCATTTTATCTGACAAAGACCTATGGGAATCTGAAACAAACCACTGAGTCTTGTAGTTGAAACAGAGACCTGGACAAGGTTTAACAAGTAGAAAATGTGTGCATGGTGTAATAACTTCATCTAAGAGTTATCACATTTTTATTTATAAAACATTTTTGTAGCAATAATTCTTATACAGTTTACAATTACATGAAATAGTAGACTACATTGAAAATATGTTTTTCAAGAGCACTTTTACAGCTTTATGTACTGTAGTTAAAAATGTAGCCAAATACATTTGTGGTGGTTCAATGGATTTTATAGGCAGAAGAATCTGAATTAAGTGATGTAAAAATGGCATTGATTGCTGTGCTGTTGTTAGTTGTAGAGCGGTAATGACTAACAAGTCTCAGGGCAAAATTGTTGGCTGCTTCAGACTAAGATGGAGAGCAGGTCTGGAGCTTTGCTGATAAATTGTAGTGTCAGAGAAATATTGAATCATTGTGTAATGTATGTTTTTTTATTTCAGTTTTTAAAGTTAGTTTTTTTAAAGGTTTTTAAGTGTAAAGCTTTTTTAATAAAAAAAGAAAACTCCCATAATCATCCCCAACAAGTGTTTAGTGCAGTAAATACATGCCCCCCTTTCTCCACTACAGAAACAAAACCTCATCACTCATTTAACCCCCAATACCACCAAATCAATAATTATGAGCGAACCGTGTGGAGTTTGGCAAAATCACCAAAATGATTGTGAACTTCACTGACCTCTGCAAACTGTATTGGAGTCAATGGAGAAGGAGGAACTGAACTAATTTTGAGTCATTTACTATTGTGTTTTAAGTGTTCCTATGGATAGAAAAGCATCCACTAACTATGATGGACCATATATCGAGGCCAAAATTTGATCTGAGCTATGAGGCAGTAGTACCAACCATTGTGTCACCGTGCCTCAAACAATAAAAGACACAAATGGAAAATAATCACAAATTACAACAAATGGCCACAGACTAACAGAAATAATTAAAAAATATATACAGTGGTACCTTGGTATACGTCCTTAATCCGTTCCAGGTCCTTGGACTTCTACCAAACAGGGCGTATACCAAACAAATTTTTCCCATAAGAAATAATGGAAAAATGATTAATCCGTTCCCATGAAAATAAATCCTATTGTTATTGGCATATTATACATTGATGGGGTTGTATAAAATTTAAAATACATAAATACAAAAGCAATTAGATGAAATAAATGAAAATTTAACCTCACTTTACTTTTTAATAATGTCTTTGTTTTTTACAATCGCAGATATCGTCATTCTCGGCATACGGTATGCAGCAGCCATGTCCCGGATACGCATACTTTTCAACAATCAATTTAAATTTACGTGAAAAAACACAAAATCATGTTGTGACAATGTGGGTTTGCTGTATGCTCCCATCTGCTGTCCGGGAGCCCTTGAACCCTACACTGTCGGTAATGTTACCGATGAGCTTAGCAGTGAGGCACAACAAAGCACAGGATGGTGAAAAAGTGCAAAGTGCTTTTATTAAAACAATCAACAAAACAAGATGTTTAAATTAAAGTGCAGTGTACAAAGTTCCAATGAATAAATCCATAAAATCAGAAGTGAAGCGTGGAGGTTAAAACCAATAGAAAAAAGTCTTCTTAAAAACAACAAGGTTAAAATACAGCAGGAAGCATTCCTTAAAAAAAAAAACAAAAAAACACACAACAAGAAGCCCAGTGCCTTTTTACCAGGGGAGTCACCCTACTTGCAGCTGACCTTCACTCTGCCTACTTCAGCTGTTCAGTTCATCTCTCCGATCCCTGGCTCCGGCAGGCTCCTCCTGACAGCGACTTGGGATCCACAGCGACCTCCTTCTGGTCAAACCTGCTCCATGATCACTCAGTGGGAGTGACCACTACTACTATTCCCAGGGTGTCGGCCCAACACCCAGGCTCCCTGTTCATCTGCAACGCGAGCCTGCCTCTGCGCTCGCGCTCTCTCTCCTGCTTCCTCTTTTTTCCTCCAACCTCGTGTCTGTCTGTCCGTTCTTTCTTTCTTTGTTTTTCCTCCACTTCTAGTCGACTCACGCTTCTGTTTATCAAGAGGGCATGGCAGCTGAAATCAGCAGCCCCAGGAACAATCACGAATGCGGATGGTCTGTCACCTGTTCACTTAGGTGAGAAAGGCCCACATCGCGAATCGCCCTGAGAACCGCTTCAGCCCAATACTATCCACTTGCAGAGCCACAATGCCCCCTCACCAAGCTGCGAAAACGGTGATTATTTATTTTAAAACTGGCCTTTGACAGGAGCTGTGGACCCACTATACCACACACGTGAAAATTCACAGAGAGTTATAGCGCGGGTTGTTCACTGAATGCTAGCAACTGGCACACTTATGCTCGTGGGCAGTCATGGCTTTGTCTCGAGAGAGGTAAACAAGGGTAGCACGCAAGTCGTGTTCCAAACAAAGGTCATATACCAAGCAAAACTTTTCGTGTCCAAACAGGGCGTATACCAAGTTGGACTAATTCCAAAGCAGACGTATACTGAGGTACCACTGTATATAATTGCACTCACCGAATTCCAATCTTGGGGCACAAATTAACACTGTAATGAAGTAGCAGTATGATGCTGGCTAATTCCATTGTTTGAAGTTGCAGCACTGGGTGCAGCTGCATATCTTTTTTGTTTCCGAACTTTGTAGCTATGCTTTACACTTTTTTTCTTCCATAAAGAAGATAAAAATGCCTTGTAAACAGTAATAAATCTTTCGCTATTTTTACTATTTAACACAGTAGTATGTCTTCTTCCTCAAGGTAGGGGGAAGGGAAAAGCTCCTTTGTCTTGTTTTGAGATTGTACTGTGACTGGGCACATGGCTAATTATGCATTCAAATTAGCCATGTGCCTCTAGCAAGTGCACAGGGTTTGGTGTTATACATTTGATGGCAGTACTAGTAAATGTTATGTCATTACTATCTGCTAACGTACCCCTCTAATCAAAACAGTACAAGTTTTTTTTTTTTTTTTTATAAAAACGCATGCAAGTTGGAAGAACATCACATAGTTTGGCAAGGATCTTACAGTACGCCTGCATGAAATTTCTGCATATGTCTGCTGCAGCTCTCTGATGTCAAAATGGCCTTTCAAAGGATCATGGGGCACTGGGTAGAAAAATGTTTGCTTAACCCAGCCATGGGGCAAATTTCCAGGAAAATATTTTTGATGCAAAGGATTATTAACAAATACAGGATATTTTCTGTGAAAACAAAAAATTGAAGGAAATAAAACTACATAAATA
Organism: Polypterus senegalus; assembly: GCF_016835505.1. NCBI lineage: Eukaryota > Metazoa > Chordata > Cladistia > Polypteriformes > Polypteridae > Polypterus > Polypterus senegalus. Next base: position 117,234,210 of record NC_053155.1, on the reverse strand, counting down.
AAATGACCAATACTAGCATAACATCAAACTGAGTATTACTCTATGAAAGGAGAAAAGCAACTGCACTAAGGTCCCTATGTCCTTAATTGTCATGCATGTGCATTGGAGGGCTCCCTCACCAGCTCTGTCAAGGTATGTAATAACCTGCTGGGACGAGATGGGGTGCTGCCGATAACACTTCTTTTTCTCTCACAGCACCAAGAACCTACCCAGTTAGGGCAAGTAACTCCACCCCTTCCAGTCCTACTGACATAAAACCTGGGTGTCCCATAAAGAGGTATCACTTTTGGCCTGAGCGAGCCACAGGATGGAGCTTCCTAAAAGCCAGATCACCTTAAAAAGCATTTTTAAAGCCCCTGTTAGGGGCTATGTGCGAAGACACACTCTTTACATTATTTTTCGGCTAGTTTTTTTTCTCATCCTTGGACAAATAAAAAGGGATGACGTTTTTGGTGTCCCAAAAACGATCTGCTTTTGTGTCTGTTGTCACAAGAACGAGACATGAACAGATAAAGAGTTGGGGCAGCCACCCGTATATTATGGTATCCTGGCTGCAAAATCGTTTTTTCTTATAGAAATACAGCACTGAAGTGCTTACAACAGAGTCCAAAACAAGACTGACACAGAAGGGAAAAGGGAAGGCTTTTAAAGGGGGAGACAGGAAGTGAGGTCATAAGGGTCGGGCACGTGTTCATCGTTCATTGGTTTAGTCCCGGATGTGACATCAGGGGGGCCGGAGCTGGCAAGGTCTGTCTCCATTGGCTCGGTCCCAGAAGTGACGTCCAGAGAGACAGGTGGAACCTCCCGGGTTAGGTCTACAGGGAAGTGAGAAAGAGAGTTAGTGCGCTCTGCCACATCCCGGCATGGCTCAGAACTGCCTTCACTCGAGCCCTTTAGCTGCCTCCCATGCGCGTGTGTGACAAGGCCCCCTCAGCCCAGACCCGGGTCGGGCGACGACCTAACCGAGAGGTCGTAAACCCGAGAGAGCATCGGCGTTGGCATGGAGAGCACCCCGACGATGAACGAGCGAAAACTTGTACGGCTGCAGGTCAAGAAACCACCGGGTGACCCGCGGATTCGACTCCTTGTGCAGGGCCATCCACTGTAGAGGTGCATGGTCCGTGACAAGGGTGAACTCACGCCCAACAGGTAGTACCTCAGCTGAGTGATCGCCCATTTAATCGCCAGAGCCTCCCTCTCCACCGCCGCATACCTGGTCTCCCGGTCCAACAGTTTCCGGCTCAGGAACATGACGGGTGTTCGACACCATCGACACTTTGGCTCAGCACGGCTCCCAGGCCTGTGTCCGGCGTCCGTCTGGAGGATGAAAGGCAAAGAAAAGATAGGTGCCATCAAAATAGGTGCGGACGGAAGGGCCGTCTTCAAGACACCAAATGCAGTGTCTGTTTTGCAGTCCATACCACAATGTTCGGGCCCTCTTCTTTGTTAAATCAGTCAAGGCCGCTTCTCTCAAAACCGGGTACAAACCGGCGGTAGTACCCGCTAACCCGAAAGGCTTGGACCTGCCGCTTGGTTCATGGACGGGCCATTTCAGAATGGCATCAATTTTGGAGCACTGTGGCCTTACGGTACCCGACCCACCAGGTAGCCTAAATATTTGGCCTCGCTTAATCCAAAGAAACATTTCTTGGGATTAATCCGAGCCCGCCTCACCAAGTGTCCGTAATACCGCTTGGACATGCTGTAGGTGTTCCTTCCATGTGCTGGAATAGATGACCACGTCATCTAGGTAGGCAGCACTGTATGAGTTATGAGGCCGAAGCACTTTGTCCACCAGACGCTGAAAGGTTGCTGGAGCCCTGTGTAACCCAAATGGAAGGACACGATACTGCCAGTGTCCGCTAGGGGTACTAAAGCGCGTTTTTCCTTCGGAGTCCGTTAAAGGAACCTGCCAGTACCCTTTGTCATGTCAAGTGTGGTCAGGTATTGAGCCTGTCCAAGCCTCTCGAGGAGGTCGTCCAGCGTGGCATTGGATAGGCATCAAATTGGGAGACTTGGTTAAGCCGACGGAAGTCATTGCAGAACCTCCAACTCCGTCAGGCTTACCGACGAGCACAATGGGGCTGGACCAGGGACTATAACTCTCCTCAATTACACCTAGTTCCAGCATGCGCTTGATCTCAAGCTCCACTTCAGCCTTTTTGCCTCGGGAAGACGGTGCAGGCGTTCTCGGACAACAACCCGGGCTCTGTCACAATGTTGTGCTCAATCAGAGAGGTCCTTCCGGGTGTTCACTGACTACCTCTCGAACGGTCCGGATAACTGTTTCCAGCTCCTGCCGCTGCCTGGGTCTCAAGTCTGCGCCAAAGTTAAGGTCGTGTGTGTGAGCGAAGAGTGAGCGGGCTGGCGGAGGAGGGATCGGGTCCCTGTCCTTCCACGGTTTCAGCAGGTTCACATGATATACCGCTCCTTTGGCCGGCGATTGGGTTGACTCACCAAATAGTCGACCAGTCCCTTCCTCTCCTTAACCAGAGGGGCCCTGCCAGTGGGCAAGCAACTTAGAGTGGGAGGTAGGCACTAGGACCATGACCCGATCTCCGGGTGGAACTCCCGAAGAGGCGTGCAGCGGTTGTAGTAGCGAACCTGTGCTGCTTGAGCCTCCTCCATGTGACTTTTAAGGACAGGCGAATCTTTCCAAATCTATCGCGTAACTGCGCGATATACTCCAGTATGTTAGTGGTGGGAAGAGCCTCTTCTTCCCAGCCTTCTTTCAAAATATCCAATATGCCCCGAGGTTGTCGCCCATACAGTAGTTCAAAGGGGGAGAACCCCGTGGAGGCTTGTGGGACTTCCGATAGGCAAAAGGACGAGGGGAGGAGCTGATCCCAGTTCCTTCCATCCTCGCTGACCACCTTACGTAGCATTTGCTTGAGAGTTTGATTAAACCTCTCTACTAATCCGTCGGTTTGAGGATGATACACGAGGTTTTAAATGCTTTATTTTCAGTAATCTGGCAGTCTCCTTGAACGTCTCCGAGGTGAAGGGGTCCCCTGGTCTGTCAAGACTTCTTTGGGGATCCCCACGCGAATACCCTAGTAATTCCCGTGCGATGGCTTTAGAGGTAGCTGAGCGCAACGGAACAGCTTCGGGGTATCGTGTAGCATAATCCACGAGGACTAAAATGTACTTGTGTCCTCGGGCTGAGGGCTCTAGAGGTCCCACCAGGTCGACCCCGATTCTGTGGAAGGGAACGTCAATCAAGGGAATAGGAACAAGAGGAGCACGGTCCCTCCTAGGAATCTGTCGCAGTTGACACTCCGGGCAGGAAGCGCAAAGCGGCGAACCTCCTCATTAATTCCTGGCCAGTAAAACCGAGCTTGATCCGCTCCAGAGTTTTTCGGTGCCCAGGTGGCCACCTAGGAGGTGGGCGTGTGCTAGCTCGCAGACCTGCCGCGGAAGGTACGCTGCACTAGCAGCAGCCTCGTCTCCTGCCCGTCATGCATTGCTACACGGTAAAGGAGGTCATTATCTAACACAAAGTAGGGGCCCTGTGGCATCGACTGACTAGTGCGCTGGCCATTGACAAGGACCACTGCATTTTTACAAACTTCAGGGAGTCGTCATTCCATTGCTCCCTTTGAAAGAAGCCGGCGTCTTTTAAATTGAAACCGCAACACGGAGAGAGGGTCAGCGCCGACCTCAATGGGCGTGGTTTCCTCCCGCTCCGCCGCGGCGGTGGTGGATGGCGTGTCAGCCTGCGGCGCCCGGAGTTGCCACGTCAGCCAGGACGGCTGCTTCACCTCTCTGCCGGCTGATTACACGGCGTGGAGGCAGCTTGAGACGGTTCATCTCCGCCCATAACGAGGCCCAACTTAACCCCGGAGTGGTATGTGTCTCACCGCTTTTAATGTCAGACCAGTCCGCCCTAGTATCACCGGGTGTGGAGGATCAGGAAGGATTGCCACGGTTACTTTCTGGACTGATCCTCCGTAGCTAATGACACAAGCGGCGGTGCTGTACCAGCGGGTTTCCCCGTGGACACAGGTTATACTGGTCTTGAATTTTAGCCATTGTCGCGGTAGCACAAAGCGGCGGGCAACAATGGAAATGTTGCTGCCGGAATCGAGCAGAGCGGAAGTTTTAAACCCGTTAACGATCACCACGCCTGTATGCGGGACCGCCAACGGGTTTGTCAGAGCACACCAAGCCCTCCTCCCCCTCCACCTGCATTCCTCCTCGCCTCCAAGCGGTTTGCGTGCCCGCGGCGCCTGGACGCCGATGCAAGCTCCGGGTTATACAGGGAGGGGCTAGGTCTTGGGACATACCCCGGCTGAGTTTGGCAGAAGGACGGTTCTGCTCTCCCAGAGTGTGAGGCCGCCCTCTGTGTTTCCAGAAGCTCTATGAGCCCTGACATGTTCGTAAACTGCACGCCCCAGACCGGCTGGGTGAAGCCCTGGGGAAGTGCTTTCAGGAGCAGATAGCACGCTACCTGCTCAATGACCTGGTAGGGCTTGTTTTCCAAGGGCCGTAGCCACTGCCATACTTTTGCCCATAAGGACCAGGCTTGTTTACTGGTCGGCCTCTCAGGGTCCAACCTCCACTTCGTTATTTTACTCACCTGCCAGTCTGGGGCACCCCAAGGTGGTAAAGGGGCTGTGGTTTCACTGGGGGGCAGGCACTCTCCCCCAAGAGAGCATACTGAGTCCCTCTTGTCTCCCCCCTCCAGGGCAGCCCAATTCGGTGAGCCCCACCGCACACTCCCTGGCCTCTCTAGATGGCCTAGTTCTGCGTGCTGGGAGCGGAGCCCGCACCGGGTCTCGCCGAACCACGGGGCACCCTCCCGCCTGAATACTCGGCCCCGGTACGCTCCCACCTGGGTGTTTTGCAGGTCCTGTCCCCTTCTCTTCTGGGACTTCTCCATCCTGCCGACTACGCCACTGTCACAAAACGAGACAGACAGAAAAAGGTTTGGGGCAGCCACCCATGTATTTGGTATCCTGGCTGCAATCGTTTTTCTTTAAATACAGCACTGAAGTGCTTACAACAGAGTCCAAAACAAGACTGACACAGAAGGGAAAAGGGAAGGCTTTTAAAGGGGGAGACAGGAAGTGAGGTCATAAGGGTCGGGCACGTGTTCATCGTTCATTGGTTTAGTCCCGGATGTGACATCAGGGGGGCCGGAGCTGGCAAGGTCTGTCTCCATTGGCTCGGTCCCAGAAGTGACGTCCAGAGAGACAGGTGGAACCTCCCGGGTTAGGTCTACAGGGAAGTGAGAAAGAGAGTTAGTGCGCTCTGCCACATCCCGGCATGGCTCAGAACTGCCTTCACTCGAGCCCTTTAGCTGCCTCCCATGCGCGCGTGTGTGACACTGTCATTGCCACCACTGACCACATAATATTAGTAAAAACAAAACAATTCATTTAAATTATCCAAACACTAAAAACCTGGAACGGAACTTATTTATTGTATAATGGGAGTACCAAAAGTGACACTAATCTAAAAGATTTTAATTAATAAAACCATAACCTCAATTTGGCCTTCATCACATGTTTTGCCATTAAGCAATAATTTTAACATGACCCAAAACTGTAGTTCTGCTCTGTGGCCTGTATAACAATTGCAATTAACTTTCTAAACCCATCCTATGTTTACCTTAATTAGGTGAGCTGCAACTTTTCTGTGTAATAACAAAGATATTATTCTTTACAATAAAAATGTGCAGATAATGCAGCCATGAGGTTGTTTTTGATGTAATGTAAATACTGAGTATATTGTGACAGGTATTCACAGTCATTGTCTGGCTGGGATGCCAGCAGGATGGAAAGACCAGGGGAGAGAACACCTGTGAGGTGTTACCTCCCCTGGGATAATGGAGGACAGCTCTCCTGGGCAGCTGTATCACCACGTTCCTCCAACCTACTGGGAGTGAGACTTTCATGCAGCCCTATTAGTTCCCATGGGGGCTGCCAAGGGGAGTTGCAGAGTCTGACAACGGATTTTCCATTACACCTGGGAATGATTCCAAGTAATGTTGATGAATCACCTGGAACACTCCCAGGACCTGTTTAAAAGGAGCCAGCCACTGCTAATCGGGGGCAAGAGTCGGGGGAAAGAAGACACAGCCTACCAGAGAGGGAGTGGAAGCGGAAAAGAGGAAAGAAAAGGAAAGCAAGAAGATAAAGAATAAGACAACCTTGTAGTGTTTGATACCGTATACTAGAACTGTGCTGTTATGTTGGGAAGGGAGTGAAAAGATTCCCAAGGGGAAGATTAATAAAATGAGTGTTGTGTGGTAAACGTTTGTGTCTCTGCCTGCCTGTGTTGGGTAGGGGTTAATGTTAGGGTTAGGGCTATGCACGCCCCTGGTCTCCACAACATATTTGTTCACTCTGTACTCATAGAGCGACTCTTATTGCATTTCCTTTCCTCTTCCATTTTATTTCTTTCCTATTCAATTGTAGCATTTACTGTACATATAACTCACCTGAAGCAGCAGGAGATGTGAGATTTTGTATGCATGGCTTGTACATGTGTGCCTCCCTTGGAGTTTTGCCTAATTTGTACTGGGGTTCTGAACAGTTGATGAACTATTAAGAAGATATACTAAATGCACAAAGTGAAGTAACATATCTCAAAGTAAATTTGAAACACTAAACTAATCCATAATTGAAGTTGCACAGAATGTTTTTCTGTTTAAAGATGACAAGTTTGCAAATTTGCTAATGCTTTTCGATGGGAGGTTTTGAAAGTTTGTACAACTCGCTGTATTTGAGATACCAAAGGGAATGTAGACTGTCCCGACAAATTTTCTTGAAGAATTAATGTGCCAAATTTAAAAATGCTGGGTAATGAGTTGTTTCATGCAGACAGGCAGACAGGTATCTATCGCAGTTGGTGCTTTTACCATTATTTGTGAATGCAACTAAAAAGCATCAAGATGAGATATTGGGGAAACTTATCTATTAGTTAACCAAACATTGTGTATTTTTTAAAAATAATTCAGTTAGTCAAACAATCTTTACTCGACACAGTTCCTTTAAGAGAACACATCATCTATACTAATAAAAGGCAAAGCCCTCAGTGACTGACTCACTGACTCATCACTAATTCTCCAACTTCCCGTGTAGGTAGAAGGCTGAAATTTGGCAGGCTCATTCCTTACAGCTTACTTACAAAAGTTAAGCAGGTTTCATTTTGAAATTCTATGTGTAACGGTCATAACTGGAACCTACTTACATACATATACACGGCCATAGCCTGCAGCTTGGTCGCAGTGTGAGGCGGAGTTGCGTCCCTCATCATCACGCCTTCCACGTAATTGAGTGCCTGCCCATATAAGGCTGTCCGTCAGCATTACACAATTGTGAAGGCAGCAAAAGAATATGAAGCGAGTGACGCATACAAGCATATTCATAAGTGCAGCTACTGCGAAAACAAAGCACGGTGTAAACCTTAAGTTTAAATTAAGTTCATAGACACACTGCCGTTTGTCATGCCTACAACGAATACGATATTTGCGAGATACAAGTTTAATGAGAAGACGCAGGGTATAAACAAGATTTTTGATCACTTTGTAACAGAGTTAAAATTGCTGTAACGAAGTTAAAATTGCTGGTGAAGAACTGTGCTTATGCAAATGAATAGGAAAGCAAGGTGTAAAGCTTAACTTTAAATTAAGTTCATAGACACGCTGAAGAGAAAAGAGAGGTACTGAAGATGATTCAATAAGTAATCTAACATATTTGAAGGGAAAAATACTTGAATAGACAAAATAAACCTAAATCATATTTTTAATAAAGTATACAAACACTGATCTTCAACTAAAATGCATAATATATTCAGTGTTATATGTGTTTAAATAATACAGTGTATACACAATAAAAATGATTGGAAATTTTTCAAGAAGATCTTCATACAATGACTAGGTGATACATAACACATTAGCATGTAGCATCAAATTTGTAGTACAGTTAAGTGGAGGTACAAAGCAGTGTAGCTCACAAATATTTGTTCAATGAAAGACATCTTACTTACAGGCGCAATTAAACCGAGTTCAAACATGAATGCACTCCACAAATATATCACTTTAAAATGTCTTTGTATTTTATACGAAATTCCATACTTTTCAGAAAAAAATGATAGCTGTTATTTTAATCTTCAGTGACACATCCTGCCCTTTTGAGAACAGTTGGTGGAAACCTCAGGCTCCCTCTAGAATAGACCTCTATAAAGATGGGAAAGTAAATGATCCCACAAAAACAGGTGGGGTCAGTCTGGCGTATATGACTTAGGAAAAGGAAATTGGTTGATTGTTGGATAGGGAAAAGTCCAATAAGGATCCAATCGAGCGTCTGACTGAAGTTTTGCCAAACTATCTTTTGAAGAAAAGTACTTTTCAGCCCTCAACTTGGCAACAAAATGTTGCTCAGTCTGCATTCTCTGCATACAGTTGTGGGTACAGCTGACCAGCACAGCATTGTGCTAGCCCATATCCCTGTCACAATCCATTTCCACAATAGCCTGAATTTTACATAGCATGGAAAGTGCACATTGCATGTTAATATTTTTTTTGTATCAGAAACTAAAAAGAGCTTCTAATATAATAATACAGATAGACAGATAGATAGATACATTTGGAAAAGATAGAATGTATACTTGGTTATGCTATTTACAGTGTAAATTTTAAAGATGTCTTGCTTTTCCTGTTTCACAAAAGTAAATATAAGGAGATTTGTAGTAAAGTTGTACACTGATATTTTGACATGTGATTCTAAAGATCATATTTACTTTCCTATCTAGAATGTTAATATTTTTCTATTATTTATTGGTACTTAAACAAAAGACCTTTTTCAGTGAAATTGTTCCGAATTGTTTAGATGAAGAATATTGCATACACACATACTTACATTATAGAAACCACATAACCCAAGTCAGGGACACAGGGCACTGGAGCATATCCAAGTAGCATTGCAGTTGTTTTGAATTCTTCATGTAAGTACAGACACAGTAAAGAAACAAATAAAATTAAGCCTGAGGCTCAGTAACTCTTCAACTGCCATGCTTTATTGATCCATAACCTAACTCACTGAACTCACCAAACATTTATTTTATTTGTTTGTTTTCTTTTAGATAATTTTTCCTAGACAGTTTTCATTTTACATTGCTTTTTTGATGATATTTTCAAGTTAATTTTTCTTTCCAGGGCTTCTTTCCCATTGCAGCGTGGTCACTGTGCATGTGTTAATTAATGACGTATTAAACGCCATGTTACTTCATTAACTGCATGAAAACTCCACCAATGACAGTTATTGTACCTTCACTACCCTTACCACAAGAAAACATGTAGTTGCACAAATCTGTGATAAAAGGTATTATTTGAAATTTCCTTATTTTCATAAGCATAATTTTAGAAATGCAAAGGCATATTGTCTAAAGTAGAAATTTTTTCCATTTCAATTCGGGCATGAAAAGTTCTAGGGCTTTTGCTTTTAGGTTTGTGTCCCATAGACCTCTTTTTAGCCTACAAGAACAGGCTGTTGTGATTCTTGACTTGTGTTATATTTTTTTATTGTGAATATTTTTTTCTGTGTTTATAGATTTATTATTTGTTTTTCAAATGATTCATTGTTTGTTTTGTTGACTTCTATTGCTACTGTTTGGCCTTGCAATTGCCATTTTGCGTCATTGATTTTCCTGGAAGGTACGTTATCGTTTAAAGATTGGCATGATGGGACCGTATGTTTTATGGACTCTGCTAAAAAAATTTACACGTTTGCTTTCATTATTTCCTTATTTGACTTCATGGCTCCTTGCACAGTTTTTCAATTACGCCTCTTGGGTATGAATTGTAATAACCTCTCTCTTATGCTGCGTTGGATTTACCTCTGACGTCTAATGTCAGAGCTAGCAATGATGTCACTCCCAAACTGGGCGCATTCCAGCAAAATATTTGGAAAATCAATATGGATGCCTCTAAGAAGATGCTTGCTGTGCTCACTTTTCAGAATAAATACTAACTGGTATTTTGTGCATCCAAACACCATAGCAACGCAGATAGAAGTTGAACAGTACCATGTGTACAACTGATTTAATGAGTCACAAATAGACAGAAGTGCTAACAGTGTAATACTACAGCTTTCACTAAAGTTTGCTGTGTATGTCGCCATTTTGGATTGTCATTGTAATCTGAAGTTGAGCAAACTTCGACTTGACAGACCAGGGGCCTCATGTATAACGCCGTGCGTAGAACTCGCACTATAACATGGTGTAAGCACAAAAGCCAAATGTGCTTACGCACAGAAAAATCCAGATGCAGGAATCTGTGCGTACTCCAACTTCCACGTTCTTCCGCTACATAAATCCCAATCAGCTTGAAAAGTAACGCCGGCACGCTTCATGTAACGCCCCAACTCCTCCCAGAATTACGCCTCTTTGAATATGCAAATGAATATAAATCGCCCTTAAGCTCAGCCTTCTGTGAAAAGACAATGGGAAAAGCACAGGGGAAAATATAAGAATTTCAGCGAATACCAAGTGGAGGCAAAGGAAAAACATACTATTTGTTCAAATAAACCGTGGTATAATCAACAAAAGGAAGTTGATCGAGTGACATAGCGTGTTGGAGAAACTTGAAAGCTGACATTCACAAAATCGCACAGTGCCGGAAATAAAAAAGAAGTCACATATCAAAGTCGCCGTGAAAAGGCGAGTTGCAGCCCACTGTCTGAGTGTCATATGAAAGCTTATTAGGGTACAGAGAAAAAAAGGCACACAGTGGGGAAAAAGCACGAAATGTCAACTTCAATCTCGACATTTCCACTTTAATCACATAGTTTATTTTGTCATTAAAGTAGAACATCATAAACTTCATCTTAAAATCGTTTAATTAACCAGTTTCTCAAATCACATCGTAATTAAAGTAGCACGTTAAATGCTTTGTTTTGTATTTGATCTTCTATGTGCTCTATGTGTGTGAATCACTACTTGCTTCTTAAACCGGCTCTCTTCCTCCAACTGGACACAGAATCCATTACATTCGTGATATTACAGCTCTCTGAATAACTAAAATACTGAGATGTATACGTGATATCATTTTCATGATGATAGGAGTTAAAGCATGTTATTAAATATGAGTTTCACGGTGCAGTGATTGTGTGTGACCTTCGATGAAATAATTTATTGCAGCAGTACTCAGGGGCGGCTCTAGGCTTGTGGTGGCACTGGGCAGAGGAAGAATCGGTGGCTTATGCACAGTGGATGGCCACGTCCGTTGCAGACACTGCATAGCCGCCTCGTGCTCATGACACAAGCATTTAACTTTTGCCGAAATTTGTTGCTACATTTTTAACTGTGTTGTTATTTTCTCTTTCTGTTTTATATTCAATATATATTGGTGTAGCTGCCACTGCAGTCCTTGCTTTTCTTTTCCCAAATACCCAATCACCACACAATCAGCTCTGTAATAGAAGTTAAGCCATCTGTAAGCTTAGAGCACCGATTCTTCAAAACGTTTAAGGAACACTGAAATATCTTTGTAGTACATGTTTAATTATTCTATCCTTCACGACCTTACCAGTGAAGAATATAGATTATTTAAATGAAGTTAAAGTTTTATCTGTATAATTTAATAAACATATTTTGCTGCATTTCACTTTAAAAATTATATCGTCATCATATGTAAATACAGGCTTTATAAAGTGGAGCAGGTTGTGCAATATTATAACTGTAGTGCAAGTTTACAGTGGGGTAATTGTACTTATAAGTACAAACAGTTCTACAAGGTGCAATTGATTGAGTGCGTTTATAGTTCTTGGGATAAAACTGTTTATGAACCGCGAGGTCCATACAAGAAAGGCTTTGAAACGTTTTGACGTGGCTGAGACAGCATGTCCTTGAAGCTGTATACCAATAATTCTCTTTCCGATCAGCTGCTGCTGTGATTCACACTCAGATACAGTGATATAAATACTCTGAGTGGTGCAGTGAGAGTAATATGGAAAAAGATGATCCGCTGTGGCAACTCCTATAACGGGAGCAGCTGAAAGAAGAAGAAGATAAAGGTGCAATGAGAGTAACAACGCTAAAGCAGTTATGGTATTTGGAATACTAAGGATATTCCCTGGACCATTATATTGTTAAAAGTTAATTACAATCAGATGCATTACACTAATAAACAATATGCGGTTAGTTTCAGTGTATTTATAAAGCCACGTCAGGAAAATAAGGTGTATCCACACAGGACCAGTAGCATTGCTTTGACGATGGGGGCCGCTAGTCTGCAAAACCGAGCGGAGCACTTGCGTACGACAAGGTATGAGGTACCGTGGAAAAGTGCGTGGCTTTACGCCAAGTGTAGGTTTTATACATCGCGATTTGAACGTGGAAAAGTTCTTATGCATCAGAAACTTACGCACGTTTATACATTTGAGACAGGATAGGTTAGATTTTGGAAGGCTGAGTAGGAAAGTGTTTTGGTTCTTGTATGCTGTATTATGGATTGTGGGCTAGTAGGTGAGTTACACAGTTTTATGGAAGGGAAGTTAGAACTTTATAGCTAACTCCAGTGGACACACATAAATTGATCCTGACATTAATTTCAGTCCAACAATTTTTTACTTTGTATTCTGCCTATAGACATCCCTTTCTTGCTTGTTTATAAAAAAAGCATTTCTATGAATCCTGTAACTTGCTGAGGCACTATGTTCCATGCTAGTTCTATCTTGTGTGACTAATATATGGGGTCTATCCATGTTGATCCATATTAATTCTATGCTAGTCAGTCAGTCAGTCATTTTTCAACCCGCTATATCTTAACACAAGGTCACGGGGTCTGCTGGAGCCAATGCCAGCCAGCACAGGGTGCAAGACAGGAACAAACCCTGGGAAGAGCGCCAGCCCACTGCAGGAAACACACACACCCCCAAGCACACACTATGGACAATTTAGGATCGCCAATGCACTTAACCTGCATGTCTTTGGACTGTGGGTGGAAACCGGAGCGGACAAAGGGAGAACATGCAAACTTCACGCCGGGAGGACCCGGGAAGGTTTCCTTACTGTGAGGCAGCAGTGCTACCACTGCGCCACCGTGCTGCCCTAGTTTATAAAAATAAAGCATGCATATAAATTATGGCACTGAAACATTTATAAGTTCTCCCAGGAATCACATGCTATTGCAATCAAAACGATAAAATAGTATGTGACATAAAAAGCTAAACAATGTAACATATGTTAAACTTGACATACAGGCATACATTTAAACAAACAAACATTAATCCCAGAAGAAACAAATCACCGATATGCCTCTTTCAGCTTTCCACAACACCTAGAAAGTTTATGGTAGCTTACCTTACAGAATACATTAAAGTATGGCAAATTGCCATATTAAAGGCATATTCCAGTATTAGTAGCTGTAACCATCTTTTTTTAGCTAGTGGGCAGTCAGCTATAAAAAAGGGCAATATAGTCTCTATAATGCCTTTTACCAACCAGATACAGTATATAAGAACTTAATGAATGAATAAAGCTGCAAATAACTGTAATGTGCAAACGCTGTCCCTTTATGTGGGATACATCTGTTTTAGAATTACACTATATCACAGATCATCATTGCGGACAATCTTCTAACACGCTGTGTTAAAATGAATAGAGATGCTTTAGCTGCCATTTAAATTCATCAATCCATTTACTGAGCCTGTTTAGTCTAAATTAAGGGTCACAAGGGGTACAGAGTCTTCCCTAGCAGTAACGTAGATGCAAGACCCTGCACATGCTGTATTTACTCTATGAGGAAAATATGAGAAATATAACCTTCCCAGTGGGAATTTCATTTCCACGCTTTTCCTAGTGGTAACTCCCAATGAGACAATTTGAAGATGACTCTAAGCTTGTTTAATTAAATAAAATTAAAAAAACTAATAACTAGGTCAGCTAGAAATGCCATTTTATGTTCGTATTGTATTATATAGAAAAACAGGGTAATTTTGTATTGCTTTTTGTGAGAATCAAGCAGGAAATTAAGAGCAACCTTGTATTTCTTCTACATTTACTCTTATTTTTTTAGATTATCAAATGAATTAACTGTACATTAACATTTTCATGAAAATAACATTGTTTTAGTTTGTTTGCTGCTGATGCTGTATTTACTTTTTTTCAAATGTCAACAAAATATGCAATTTTTACCTGGGGATCCAAACTTTTGTATGGAACTGTATATACAGTGTAAAAGAATACACAAAACAATATGAAAATTTTGGGGATCCACCCCATATCCTTGAAGTAAGGATGGTGTAGAGTCTGTCTTTACAGACATGAGCTCAAAACAGAACTGAGGACAAAGAGAACATAGGTAGCATACTGTATATAGCAGGTAGACAGGTAGAGATGTAACAAGATCAGTGGAATTCTGGGACCAGAAATGATATCAGATGGAGGTGGGATCTGGAGGATCGGAAGAAGAAGTGATGTTGGTTGTCATCTGAGGACCAGAAGTGACTTTAGGCTGAGGGTTCGTCATCTGGTCTGCAGTGAAAATGGAGTTAGACGGCAGCGCCAACCCTTGGTCTGGTGGGAACATACAGGTTTTTGAGCCCATAAACTGTCTCCCACATGCATGTGTGTGACAACAGATATATAGAAATAAATAAAAAGTATATGTAGCATGCAACATACAGCATATATAAATTTACATGCATTCAATGAATTCAGAAAGTATTCAGACCCCTTTATTTTTTACCTTTTCTTATTTAAATCGTTTAAATTAATTTTGTTCCCATATCAATACTCAATACCCCAAAATGACAAAGGGAAAACAGGATTTTAGGAATTTTTGCTAATGTATTAAAAATAAAAAGCTGAAATATGATATTGACAGAAGTATCGAGAACCTTTCCTATGACACTTATCATTTGGTTCAGGTGTGTATTACATTCTATTGATCATTGCTGAGATGCTTCTATACCTTGTTTGGAGTCCACATGTGATAAATTCAATTGATTGGGCATGATTGGGAAAGACAAACATCTGTCTAGAAAAAGTCCTACTGTTGACTTTGTGTATCAGAGCAAAAGGCATGAAGTTAAAGGAATTGCATGCAGAGGTTAGAGACAGGATTTCAAGGTGATAAATAATTTTCAGCAGCACTAAATATTCCCAAAAGCACAATTAGCACCTCTGATATTTTTAAATGGAATACATTTGGAATAACCACAAGTCTTCGTAAAGCTGGACACCTGGCTAAACTTGTCAATTGTAGAAAAAGGGCCATAGTAAGGCAGGCGACCAATAGCCTGATGAGTACTCTGGATGAAATCCAGAATGCTTGTGTGAAGACGGGATTAACTTTCAGAAGGACAACCATCACTGCAGACCTCCACTAATCTCAGCTTTATGAAGAGCGGCCAGAAAGAAACTTCTCAGTAAAAGTCAAGTGGAGGCCATCTTGGAGTTTGTGAAATAGCACCCTACTGACTCTCAGACAGTGAGAAAAATGATTCTCTGATCTGAATAAACCAAAGTTAGCATTATTTCTGTAGGAAACCGGAAACCAGGCAAAGGCTATGCTCCTCACCGGTTCAATACCATTTCAATTTTGTAGCCTGGTGGCAGCATCACCCATGATGTTGTTCCTCAGTGGCAGGGACTGAGAAGCCAGATAGGGTTCATTGCAAGCTGAAATGGAACAATGTACAGAAAAGACCTTAATGAAAACCTGCTCCAAAGTGCTCTGGAACTTAGACTGGGCTACTGGTTCACCTTACAGCAAGACAAAGACACTAGGATCAAACCAAAAAAAAAACAAAAAACACAGGAGTGGCTTAGGGTCAACTCTGGTATTGTTCTTGAGTTTCCTAGCCAGAATGTGGACTTGAACGCAATCAAACCTCACTGAAGAAGAGACCTGAACAGACCTGTCCACTGATAATCTCCATCTACCCTGACTGAACTCGAGAGGATCTACATACAAGAAAGGAAGAAGATCTGCAAATCTAGTTGTGTGAAGCTTGACACGTCAAACCCAAGAAGACTCCATGCAAAGGTGCATTAACTAAGTTTAGGGCAAAGGATATGAATACTTGTGTCAGCTTTAGCTTTCTATTTTTAATAAATTTGCAAAAATGTATAAAAACCTGTTTTTGCCTTGTCAATCTCTGATAGGGAAGAGTACATTTAAATGATTTTAGTATAAGGGTGCAACATAGCACAATAAAAAGTGAAGGGTTCTGAATAGTCTTCTGAATCCACAGTATATACAATTTGTTAAAACAACTGGTCTCTCTAAGTCACAGCACGAGAACATAGTGACGGTGTCCACACCTACGTTGACCTACATTGGGTCAATTTAGCACTATCAATTTATAAACTTGCATATCATTAAAATGGGAGTTAGGGGTGGAGTTAGCTGAGTAAAAGCTCCACAAACATGGAGAGAACAATCAAACTCCATATCCACTTTGGCCTGGCTAATGTTTTAGTCCAAGTTGCTTAAGCTACTAATGAGACAATTCAGAGACTACCCTGAATTAATTTAATTAATTCAATTAGTATACAAAATATTAAGTAGGCTGTGGTGGGTTGGCACCCTGCCCAGCGTTTGTTTCCTGCCTTGCGCCCTGTGTTAGCTGGGATTGGCTCCAGCAGACCCCCGTGACCCTGTAGTTAGGATATAGCGGGTTGGATAATGGATGGATGGATTTTAAGTAGGCCAGCGACGAACTGAGTAGGCAGCAGTGCTAACTACCTTGCCAATGTGCTGTTCACACTTTTTATTTCAGATAATATTTACTGTAAAAAGGAAGAAAAACATTTTATATTTATCACTAAAATAAGCATGGAGTCCACATACAAGCCTCATTCCCACATACTGCTTATCCCAGTAATTTATAAGTAAATTGCAGGGTGGATTACATAATTGAAGAAAACTGGATTCAAGCATCCTGGGAAGCTCGACCCAGTAATGTTCCAGGTCAAGACCTAGCATAACTCCTGCCAATTTATTGCCTTGGCTTTTGTTTTTATAAAGCTGAAAAATTTCCAGGTCAAGCTTGCAAAACATAAGCCACGTTAATGCAAGTGAACCATTTACTGCCGAGTGCAAAATGTTGTATCTAAGTGCATAAAAGCAGGCATGAAATTTGCTTTGTGGTGTTATTTACTTAAATGGAAAATATCTGAGAAATGTGCAGAAAAGATTATTAAACCAGTGTCATTTACATGAGTACCCTACACAACATCAAGGAGGCCAAAGATATGCAAATAATAAAAAAGATAAAAATATGCTGTTTTATAATGTTTTATTAAATGAAAAGTCACAAAGAATTTGCAAACAGGCAGAACAAAGTTGGGAGCATGCACTGATATGGTGTGTTGCCGTCCACACCACATGACTAACCACCTCAGGATCCCAAATTAGGAGCTGAGGGCAGCCATGCAATGGGGGACACATCAGCACCACACTAGTTTGAATGGAATGGAACAGCATGAGGTTTTTTTACAGTGACTGGAGTGCTAATCCTGCCACCAACCCTCAAGTTTTCCCTACAAGTTGGAGAACCTACTTGCAGGGCTAGATGCAGATTAACATCTTACCCAGGATAAAACAATTGCAGGTTAAGGGCCTAAAACCACCTAATAAATTTTAAAGCAATAGTTTAGCAGTCTGTCTGTGCTACCTGTACAGGTAGAGATTGCCTTGCCATTACATCTCTATTTCTCTCTTTCTCTTGCTGTTGTAGTGTGTACGCCAGTTGACCTCATGGCTCAAAGTTCAATGTGTCTTTGAGTTCTAATTGCACCTCTACACCACATCACATCCCATCCCATACCATCCCCAGGTTATTTACAGTGGTTACTTTCAGTCAGGCCTTAAAATCAATTCTGGGTCAGGATCAAGTCTCTACATCTTTGAGAATCCATCAAAGGGGCAACCCGGTGTGCTTCTCTCTACTGGTTGTGAGTCTTCTAGCATTTCCTGAGATCACCATAGCCTCACTCTCCATTTGCCACAATGGTTAGGCATCCCTAACCACATTCTTTGACTTCTAAGGCGCTATATGGGTGCATTGACTGTTTTGCCTCTGGTCACCTAACTAGGTCTTTTTGATTTTTTTCCCTTTGTGGCTTTAAACAGTACACTTTCACAATTTATTACTCCCATTTTGACCGTCAGTTGCATATGTTTACTCCTTCTAGGACTTTGGTGGGTCAAACCTCTGCAAACCTTTCTGCCTATAAGCCACCCATTTCCACCAGTGACGGCTGTATGCATTCTACTTCATGACCACTTCTGTGCAGTAAATATTTTCCGTAGCAACAGAAAAATCTGATAGGCAAGAAAATTTTGTAAATTGTATTGCAATGTTATTTAAAACACATAATATGAAAAGTGGCAAAGTGTGATTTAACCCTTTAAAATCCTCATTAGGAATTTGTCACTCATTGAACAGCATACAATAAGGAGTCAAATGGCCACTTTGGGTTATAGCACCCTGAGACAAAGCAGATCTGACATTTAATGTTGTTGCATAACAAAGTTAACTGCATTTAAACAATATAAATATTTTAAAGCACAGTCTTTTCTGACATTTGAGCACATTTAATAACACAATTAGTTGAGGAAATCCACAGATTTCCTTTTAGTCAAGAAATAAAATCAGTCATAACTTTGTTGGTGCTGGGTCCCTTAGTCACCTTATATATGTAAGTGTTATCAACCCAATGAGCGTGAAAGAGTAAACCTCACTTAATTTCAGAATGGCTAATGTGAGAATTTCCCAGATTTCACGTGTCAGACAAACTACATCCAGTAGGGAATTCAGCAGCTGAAAATCAAATAGCAATATTGTAAAAATATATACATGTGCAATGATGCCATAATGGTGCCAGAAAGGATCAACTTGGAAAAGCTTATGGAGGTGAGGAAAGGTGGTTGATGGTGTTGGCTGGTGGAAGCCAGAAATCAAACCTGAATAGGACACCTGGCCATTAAAAACATTCACACTCATTCAACCCTACCCACATTTTGTTCAAATTAGGACAATGTAGAGTCTTCAATCAACATAAGGAGTCCATCTTTGGAATATGAATGCAGTCCTGGGGTGAACATGAAAAGCCTTCCTAGACAATGAATGGGCTTAATTTCAATTCAGTCTCCTGGAAACTGTGAGGCCGGGTTTTGGATTGATGAATGTTATGATAGTAGCTAGTCGAGTTAAATATTTGTCAGTGTGGTTGAAGGTTGTATACCAGACAGGCTGATGCTTTAGGGTCTACCTGGAGTGGTCTGATGGCACAAATTAAAAGGTTTGCTAGAAAGAGTGGTCCACTATTTCAGCGGTTCAATCTTCTACAGTACCTCAAAGTTTAAGCAGCATACAGTCCTGTCACTCTCCTCCCATTATAAGCATACCTTTCATTATGTACATCTTTACTGAGTTTTACTGTGTTGTTCTAATCAGTATATTGTTTTTTGTCATTTTAAGCATGTTTCCCTAGACAGAGTTTGTGCCAAAGGTCTATGCTGACTTGCAGAGTTGGTTGAGACAATTGTGAAATTTTGATGTCCTTTTGTTAAATCAGACTAAAGACCCTGTGCTCAGGAACTATACCCTTAAGAAAAATGTGCTTGTTTCCATATTTTATAAACAGGAATGAAATATTTCACTAATTCAAGTGAGGACATATAATTACACTGGGCCATGTTTTTCCAGAAACCATTTAACTCAGGTATTGAGTATGCATCAGTTTAGAACACTTTATTTTTGATACCCAAACTTTCTGGCTAGCACATTGACTCTTAGACTCTCATAAGCACTAACTCTAATATTTGTTTTCCTTATTTGTTTAAGACAGCCTTCCAAGTTTTGTATGGACTCATGTGAATGTTTATGCATTAAACTGGTGTATTGACTATGTTATGTTCTTTTAAAGATATTCTAGTTTCAATGAGTTAGACTTAAGGATTATACCTTTTGCTGCTTGATTAAATCATCTTTCATCTGAATCGAGGGGTCAATTAAAGTTTTCCCTTTCCATTTTCACAATGCTGTGTGGCAGTAGGGGGCGCTAGTGCTCCCTTGAACCCTCAGGTATAACTCCAGACACCAGGTAAAAGTCCAAGACTTTTTATTTTCTTTCACAGTGCACCAAGCACCCTCCACACTACTCATATATTAAATACAATAACAATACTCTTTTAAACCCTCCTCCTCGCC
Source organism: Polypterus senegalus (assembly GCF_016835505.1). Taxonomy (NCBI): domain Eukaryota; kingdom Metazoa; phylum Chordata; class Cladistia; order Polypteriformes; family Polypteridae; genus Polypterus; species Polypterus senegalus. Next base: position 117,214,039 of record NC_053155.1, on the reverse strand, counting down.
CAGACACTTGCTCCTCTACCTCCCAGCTCAGCTCAGTGTCTGGACTGAGGCACCGTCCTTTTATAGCCCCTGACCCGGAGGTGTTCCTGTCCCAGCAGTCCACAGTTCCTTATTCCTTCCGGGTCAGGGCAATCAGTCTTTTACTTCACCCCGGGAGCACGCCATTCCTTTCCGTCACGTGACCGTGACGTACTCCCGGGTCATAAGGCACAAGAGAGCCCATAAGTCCTCCCACAGCGACTCCTGGTGGTCCCCAAGGTATCCAGCAGGGCTGTGTATAAACACTACAGAGTCCATAAGGCCCTGCTGGACCTCGGGGCACGATCCTGCTGTCTGGAGAGCTCCTCCTGGCGGCCTGGGGGTGCGGACCGGCCTGGGAAGCCGGCAGTCCTCCACAGCTGATATGTTGTAATTCACAGAGCTCATTTTTTCTTCTGTTATATTGTGTCGTTGTCAAAGAGCTAAAGAGTCTGTAGAAGTCAGTTAGGACAAACAAAAACACTGAAATATGCAAAGCTTAGAAAATACAAGTTAATCAACACAACTATAAAAGTTTACTTACTTTAATTATAAATGCAACCTAGATGGTTATCACCAACAAGAAGTAAACTCTGGAAAGTTGCCACCTTTTCACTCTTCAAGCAATAAAAAGGTAAATAAAATATGAGGCAATGTTTTGAAAACCGATGAATACAGATCAGGAACATTAGCCTCAAACTCTGTGTTATATACATGACTACACATCCAGGACTTTGAAATTTTTAAAAGAATCTGCAAAACTTCTCCAGCAGCATTCTTTCAGTTGAACAACAAATCAGATAGACACAAACAACAGCGAAAATGAAAGGATGGTGAAGTGCATATAAAACGGAAATCTTCATAAAATGAGTTGTGGAAAGCTGGTACACACTATTGTACACTGTGGTAAATTTTCTCAGTTCTTTTACTGTATTTAGTGTGCATTCACAAGCCACTGAGTGCCACATTGCCATGTCTACTTTTTGTAGGACTTTCGGGAGTACACAAGCTTGAGTGTCATTGTTTCTTTTGTACGTTTTTATTACTGACCATATTTATTGCCTCTTTCGTGTATGGGATCAGTGTTTTTTAAGCTGACAGTAATAATAATGTTCATCAATAATAATATTCACTGTGCAGTGTAGAGATAAGTAAATTCACAAAATTGTATAACAATGTGCATAACATAAAACAACTCTAACCTCAAAGTTAAGAATTAACAATAATTGTTCACTTATCTAATGAGTACTCTTTTTTTGCAATTTAAATTGAGATTTTGTGCAATTATTAACTTAACTCCATAAAATAAAAGCAACCAAGTACTTAACTTACATGGTTCTAGAGAAACAATAGACAAAAGACCTGCTTTGGAAAGGCCATAATCTTAAATAGTCTTTTAAAAACTTTCTGTATTCATGGATCGTTCCTCAAATTATTATTATTAACATTGTAATTTACCAACAACTGTTAACTAACTAAATGTGCTAGTTTATTTTTGATACAGCATTTTTGTTCCATAATCTAAATATCCATTAAAATCACACTAAAAGCTTACATGATGAATAATCAGATTAAATGCATTTCTTTATATTTATGATTTTCGTGCAAATGAAATAATTTAGTGTACATGCATTGCAAGTAATTGTTTAGGAAACCCAATTATACCACAATTGCAATATTATATGGACTATACCTACAGTATGTGATTCTTCTTTCGGCTGTTCCCATTAGGGGTTGCCACAACAGATCATCTTCTTCCATACTGTATCTTTCTGTCCTCTACATCTTGTTCTATTACACCCATCACCTGCATGTCCTCTCTCACCACATCCATAAACCTTCTCTTAGGCCTTCCTCTTTTTCTCTTCCCTAACAGCTCTATCCTTAGCATACTTCTCCCAATATACCCAGCATATCTCCTCTGCACATGTCCAAACCAGTGCAATCTCACCTCTCTGACTTTGTCTCCTAACCATCCAACATGAGCTGACCCTCTAATGTGATTGCTAAAAGTTAATGCATTTATTAGAATTAAATATATAATTTACAGTAACTTCTGTCATTTTGGGGTTGGGAGCTGTCTTGCATCAGAAGATGGAAGGATATACTCTGTCTCCTTGAATTACAACTGGAAAGTCTGAAAATGAACAGATGGATGATTTAAGAAAAACAAGAGGGCAATGATAAAGAGTTGGGGCACCAACCTGGTAAACCCATATAATTAGACTGAAAAAACAAAAGAAAACACACAATAATTGTAGAGAGGTCTTTCCAGATGTAAGTGCAGGACAAAACTGACAAAGATGGTGGAGCTTCCAGTTTTCAGGATGTCAGGATAAGACAAATCCAATTGGAACGATCCCAGAAGTGACGTCAGAGGTATTATAGGTGTGAATCATGCGGTCTGCAGAGGGAGGAAGAGAGAAAGGCATTAGGATACAGCGCCATCTCCTGTTGTGGTGGTAGAAATACAGTCACTAGGGCCCTTCACCTGTTCCCTATGCACATGTGCATAACATCAGATGGATAAAATTATCAATGAAGCAGTTATCAATGACATAGTGGTTAATATTGCTATCTTACAGTTCCAAAGCCCTAGATGTTCACACTGTCCTCTTATGTGGATGGAATTTGTAGAAATACTCAGATTACCACCTAAAGATGTCAGCGTTACCCTAATTAGCATCTCTGACTCAAGTTGCTATAGGTGAGTGTTTGTGTGTGTAAACATAGACAGCCATAGTATCCAGGATGGGTTTATGCCTTGTCCCTGGTATGAATGTAATAGATTATGGCTCCCTGATGCTCCTTGATGGAGAAATGTGATATAGAAAATGGATGTATGGATGGGTGAGTTACGATATGTAAGGAAAACAATCATAATAATTTGGGTCATCTTGTGCATAAATTTAAAGTAAAGCCATTCACAAATATAACATAAACATAAAGCAATTGATATTGTGAACGAATGTGGACACTCAAACCACCAAATAGAGGATTTATGCCACAACCAAGCCATTTAAAATGTTAATTTAAGGTTTTATTGAGTTTGTGAAGCTTGGTATTAGCCTGTTTAGCGTCTTCTGTAATAAAGAAGTCTTAGTTAAGACATGATTAATAGAATTTAGTCAGTATCTACCATTGTCTTCATTTGACTGTGGACCTTTTCTCACTAAAGGCAAATTTCACATCCAATAATGGGGATGGTGGAGGTCTTCTTCTAACTGCAACAAGAAAAGGAAAATAAAAAGGCAACAAGTAAAGTCCACTGAAAGAGGCCGCATCTTCACCCTGCAGAATAAAAGCATAAAATTAAATCTATAACACAATAAAGTATGCAGAGAGTGAAAATGGCATTATACTTTATGAATCCACTGTAAGTTGGGAAAAGCTGGGAACTACTTTGATATAAACTCCTCATCTTTCTGGCAATGCTAGGCAAACAAGATGTAAGGTTTTATCATAAAGGCTACTGAAACAAGGGATATTGTAGTCAAACTTTTCAATGTGAATGAGAAACTACAACTCATGTAGGACTCCATGCTACATTATGTACAAGATGCAGCAGCAAAAGAAATGTTGCAAAATGTAACAATAAGGTGCATACCTTCGCCTGTCCTCCTCTGACTAGCTACTCGTAAGAGAACTTTGCTACTTTTTTCTTTTAGCTACAAGGCTATGTAACGACTTAATCCATGGAAATTTTCATTAAGTGTGAAGAATTCTTTTAACAAGTAAAGAAGTCTGTTTTTTTCAGATTGTAAATCCAGACAGTATAGAATTACATTTCTTTTTGCAGCACAGTATTGTTATTATTGATAATCCTGGTTAATTTTTGCATGTTATTCTGAACCTCTTTTGCACTTTTTTTATTTAGTTTAAAGTTTTTTGGAGAGAAAAATTTACTTCTGACATTGTTTTCTTGCTGCAGCATTTGCTATGAAGCTGTCATGCAACATCTCCTGGAGGTCCATGCTGCCGACATCAAAGCATTTGCAGGATTGAAGGTGAGTATTGTGCACTTTCTGGTCATCCAAGTGTGTGGATAAGTGTTGTTTTGGCACATTATATTGTTTAGAGTCTTTTTTGGCTTTGACTTTGATTTTTGATCAGCACTTAGGTTTTGATGAAAGATGGGATTGGCTTTCGGTAACAACCTATTTGTTGTTATTTCTTGACATTTCTTCTCCCGGTCACCTCCATCATTGTAATTTTGCTTTAGTTTTTGGCAAAATTTAACATCCATGTTTTACTGATTTGCAGTGCAGAAAGAAATGGTTTGAATTTATGTCCATGTCTTTTCATTTACTTAAAGAGAAGATGTTTTAATTGTGCTTTTTATTAAAAAAAGGGATAAATCTTCATGGGGGAACAGCTTCTTCTCTTTAATGTAAGCTGCTATTTTCGGTAACTTGCAGTTAGCTCAAGGTCACAGAATTATGCAGTGGGTAATATAGCTGCTTTACAACTCTTGAGTCTTGAGGTACAAAGTTCAGCCCATGTACCTACTACCTGTATAAAGTTTTCATGTTCTACCTTTGTTTAGTTCTGTCAATTTCAAGTGCATAAGGCAAAAAACTCCCTAGGCGTGTGTGTCTGACAGTGTGAACTTGTTACAGTGCTCTTAGCCTGCACTCAGTGAAGAGCGCTATAGAAAAATAAACTAAACTGAACTGAATGGATTAAGAGAGGCCCACTGCCCAAATTCTAATTTGAAAAATTCCACATCAAGTAAAGGGATTAACTACATCTAAGTCGAGGAATCTAGGCTAAAACAGAAAATAGTAATGATAATGACGTGACCCTGAAGGTGTTAAAGGCTGTCAAACAGTGGCACAACTTAAGTATGTGAGACAAAAGCACATTGTGGTGACAAACACGCAGGAGCAAAAAGACCACAACACCAAATGCATGCCACTAGTAAATTCCCCTTCACACTCCTGCACTTGAGTCTCAAGTTCTTCAGTTAGAATAATTAGAACTCCAATTTGACATCTGTCACTTTTCATTTGCTAACTGTTTCAGTTGCCAACTGCAAATGTAATTTGGCTTAAACTTCTAAGGGCAGACTCCCTGCTTTACGCTACACAGTACACAGTAGACATCCACATGAAGCTATGGGGTGAGGTAGTGCTAGTGAGCCTAGCATTAAATACTGCTTACATAGTTCAGCTCTATTCCTTTTGAATCTCAGGCCAGTGAAAGTCTGCATCACATCTCGAACTTCCTTGTCTTTTTTACTGCACTATATTATTTGGTTTTGATTGTCTTCTGCTTCATTTTCTCAATATCCATTGCATTTTTGGCACTCAGAAAAAATATAAAAGTAATAACATTGTGATTGTATTTTTAATACCTAAATAATATCTCTTAAAATGTAATGGTTTTTACTCATATTCCCTGCTATAACCATTTTTATTGGAATTTTATTGTACTTATTAGACAATTTGGCATCCTGTGTTGCTCAATTATTGCTCACGTGAGCCTGAAATTGTCCCAAACCAACAACATTTACTGTACATCAAGTCCCCCAGCATCCCAGGTCTGATGCATGTTTTTTACACACATATTCGTATGCTATATGACTTGAGGGTGGGTGTCATGACTTATACTATTACAAAGTTATTGTAGCCGCCGAGGCGTAAGGCGTTGTCAAGCACGGGTAAAACGCGTGTCGAAAGAAATCTCACAGTCCAAAAATTCATTTTAAAATATTTAGTGAAAGTTAAAAGCAAATAATCCACACAAGAATAAAAGTAATAGTTAAAAAAAAATAAAAAATAGTTACACACGTAGAATAAAAGGCAAAAAAAAAGGGAAAAATGTATCTTCTCTAAACTTAGCTTTTCTTGAAAAAAAATTAGTTATTTCTATACTTAAAAGTTCTTTACTTCTTCTTCTTTACTTAAAGATTCTTAACTTCTTATATACTTAAAGATTCTTAGTTTCTTCTTCTGTATACTTTAAACATATGACACAGCTGTTTTCTTACATATGTACTTCACACACTCAAAAGGCTCGTAGGCCGGTTGGCACAGTTTAAAACCTTATGCCTTCCACACCTTACTTATGGCAAGGCTGTCACTAACTGAACTATAATGTTTACTCAAAGCTGTGAGAAATGGCAAGAATATACCAATACAATTCTACTTACAGGGGTTATAGGAACCTCCCATAGGTTATGCATTGTCAACTTGTAAAATATTCATGAATCTTATAGAACTAGGAAAATGGCTCTTACAGTTATACCAAACAATCAGAACATGTGATGCCACCCTTAAAACTATGGTTTGAAAGATGGGATAAACTAAAGCTGGAGTCTCAGTTATAAATGCTGTAAGGCAGTCAGAATACAAGAAGCTTTTCTCAAGAACAACTTCACACCCCCTCATATGCAGCACACATATAAATACTGACTCCTTCGATGTGTTTAAGAAGTGTTTGAAGACTCTGTTGTTTGATGAATTTTTGTCTAACTTAGCTGTTAGGTTTTGTAACCTTGGAACTGAAACTCGCTGACATTGTGTGATGATCAATTTCATATCCTAGTCCTGTAATACTTGCTCTCAAATAATCACTCAGTCTGATATTAACTTCATTATGTTGTCCTACATTGTAAGTCGCCTTGGATAAAAGTGTCACCTAAGCGAATAAATGTAAAAATGTAAATGATATAACTGATAATAATATATGCCTTTAATGAACTGAAAATTAAAAACTGAAGCATAGCGTTAGTAACGAGGGAGAAATGATTTGTTATAATAATTATATAAACAAGATAAAGAAATGTGGCAAAACAAAACATATATTGTTTGGACAAAAACAAAACACAAACAGAAAGAAATACAATACCATGTCAATAAAAAAGGTAATTGTACTGTTCAATTAATGGAGGCACATTAAACACAAAAAAGTATAAATATGGCACCTGTCCATATGTCAGCATTATCTGCTGCATGCAGTGATTAAATTGATTTGAATACTTTTTTGTTAGAAGAGAAAATATTGTGCAAGGCACAAAACCTAAAGCTAATAACAGTTTAACATGCAGGTTTTTAAGTAATCATCCACTAAATTCAGTTTCACTAGCTGCTCACATTTCTCATATTTTTCCTTACAGTTTTCACCATTCCCTTTTATTGATGCACTTTTGTCAGTGTGCCCTGCCAAAAAGTTCTACTAACACCTTATTTATCACTCTGTCAAAAATCTAGTTAAGATAATGGCAGGGCAGTAGTGGAAAATCTGAATTTCTACAATATAAACTGGGAGAAATCACTAAAAAGTTGATATTAGAAATTAATAAGAAAAATAAGAGCAGAGCAGCTGAGGACCACCCTATGGGCTTGATCGAGGTATGCAATGATATGCCGAGGATGAGAGGGTGTACTTTTGCTGAGATTTTCTTCTCCTTCTCTCCCCACATCACTGAGAAACTGCCCAGTGAGGGCACTTGGCCCCGCCCCTTCTGCTTCACCTAATGTAAGAACCCCGGCTGCCCAGAAGGAGGCGTCATTTGCAAACAGAGAGAACCGCCAGATGTACCTCCAGTGATTGACCTGGATTTCTACATCAAAGACTCAGATTGCTTTTGTTGTTTATTTTGCCCAATTGGGTTGCTTATTGAAGCCAAGAAGTATATTTGTATTGGACTTTCCATTATTAAAATGGTCAACCAGGTTAGTGTCCCAACTATTCATCTGCTTTGCAACCTGTCATTCCTGTACCCGGCCACACAGTGTTAAGACTTACAAACTGTTTTATCTTGATAGAGTAATATATATATTTCTCTACTTTCCCCTATTGTATTATTAATATGCAGCCTTAGAATGCTTAATCCCACAGACTTACCACTGTATATAACTTATCCCCACCTTCCCTTCTATATCTATAACCTCAGGCAATTAGATGTAGTAAAAAGACAAGCAGGAGTTAAGTTACACATAAAATAATGTATTACTGATAATATTCATAAATAATAACAAAATGCAAAGTACATTTGAATATTGGCAACCATACAACCTGATAAAATGGTGATGTGTAATTCAGGTGGCACACAGACTTGTAGTTACTTAATGTCTCCAGTTAAGACATCGTTGGTGCTCAGCTTTCAGCCACATGTCTGTTCAATATGGCTGCTGAGCTGTGCTCTTCATTGTGTTGTCTTCATCATCACAGGTTAGCAAGAGAGATGCTTCTTCATCATATGTTGGTTAGAGAGAGAATGTGAGGTTAAGCATGTACATTTATAGATATTCTCTCCAATTCCTAGAACCAATAGGACATCATGGTACTTAGAGGCCTCTAAGACAAGCCAATTCCAAACAGCCATATCTCAGACCAATGGGTGAAATAGAACATCTTAACACCTCAACCCCCCAAAGCCATATGTTAAACATCCTGCCTTCCTTGCAGGGAGGTTGAAAGACTTTAGCAGTGAAATACTCATCAAACTGGTTTAAGACACATCCCCCAAATCCTGTCCTAAAATTAGTCGTAAACGGGGTTTAAACACAACTACCTCTCACCAAAGTAACACTAAATTACATTGGTTTGTCTAAATTATAAATAAAGACATACAAAACATTTATCAAGTTATATGCAAAATCTCACATCACAACACAAACATATAACAGAAACAAAATGATAACAATGTTAGATAATTCCAAAGATCTACAATTAGAATGACTTTAATGTTCTCAGCTCAGTCAGAAATTTCTAGGTTAACAGTCTCGGGAATTTAATGAGATTTGCTCAGTTACAAATATAAAGAAGACGTGGTGATTTCCTAGGCTGAAACCTGACAGTCCTGTGTAAAGTTTGAAGATTCTAAAAGTAAGACAAAATGTTTGTGATTACCAAAGACACCTTTTTTACTTTCAAAAAGTTAGATGGTAAGCAGCAGTGGTAGGTGTTGTTTAATATTCATTAGTTACATTTTACATAGAACACTGACAAAAACGTATAAATCGACACTTTTCGATTAAGAAATGGTTAACTCATAGTCAGGGGTGCCTAAATTGTGTAAATCTATCTAAAACTGAAAGCTTATTTTGAAATTTCCTCTTGTACTGAATTCAGAAATAGTAAAAAGCACGATATTGAAATGTTACATCAAGCTGATTCTTCAACAAGAAATGAAAGGTCATTTAGGAAGAGGGCTATCAAACAGTGCCACTACTTGTAAAGTTACAAATGGAGACCATTTCTGATTTTCCATATATTAATAAAAAATTTAGGATGAAAGTCTGATTTTGAAAGTCCATGGTGGTCTCAGCTGCGGAATGGCTAATTGGGGGAGGCAACTTGATGGCTGAGGTCTCCAGGACTTAAATCCAAATCATATTATGTGACATCATACACTGTTAAATTCTGCTCCATACTTGTAATATGTTTATTTTTATACTGTATTGAGGATTACTTGTGTTCTGTTCTGTGTATTGTATTGTATTTGACACCCACTACACACCCAACCTACCTGGAAAGGGGTCTCTCTTTGAACTGCCTTTCCCAAGGTTTCTTCCATTTTTCCCTACAAGGGTTTTTTTTGGGAGTTTTTTCTTGTCTTCTTAGAGAGTCAAGGCTGGGGGCTGTCAAGAGGCAGAGCCTGTTAAGGCCCATTGCGGCACTTCTTGTGTGATTTTGGGCTAAACAAAAATAAATTGTATTGTATTGTATTTTTTAATAGCTTTTCAAATGTCTTCTTTGGTGTCAAGTCTTTTATAACAGGTATGAAACAATATCCACATTTCTGTGGTTTTGTATAAGGAGTAGCTAGCTGTCATGCTTACAAATTCACCATCTAAGGAGCTCTCCGTTTTTTGTGTTTTCCAAAAGGTGTATTCTGTTAACTTGGCCACACTGTAGAGAAGGGTAGAATTGTGGCACAGGCTGAACTTCAAGCTGAGCTTTAAAAAAATTAGGCATGGTGATAAAAGAGTATTCCAAATGAAATTAGGAAATAATTTAATAAATAATATTATCTATTTTAAAATAATGCATTAATAATAATTTGAAATGGTTATTTTTATTTTAAAAAGTGGAATCTATGGCTTTTAATTAATTCAGCTGAGGCAGCATTCCATATTGTAGCAACTTTTCAATTTAATGTAAAAAGTCTGCCCTGAATCTTAGGTCAAAGGTAAGCAAACCTGATGCTGGAATTTTGCTGGTGTGAAGGTTTTCTTTCAAAGTGACTTCTCACTTAGAGGTTGTTAGTTGAGCAATTTATTTAATTTCCGATATCTCAAAATGAGTTTGTCACATTTGCTTTGCAGACACCATTTATGTTGTGCCCTCATCCCAGGTCTTGTCTGTAACCACAGACTTCATGTGTGGTTTACTTTTTGATTTTGTTTTGTGCTCCCTGGCCATTGGTATTTGGCAGTTACTTTATAAAGGGGAATGTGAATACAAGATGTGCCAGTGTTATTGTGTGGTGTTTCGGTGGTTTCTCACATGCTTTTATTTTTGGCTTTTTAACTGCTTGCTTGTTATTTCACATCCATTTTTATTTCTGTGTTTTTGAATATTTCATCTTCCTCTATTTTTTCTTCATTTCATTCTAATGTTAGGCACCTTCTATGGGGTGGCAGAAGAAACTATTTACTGTTGTAGATATTGCTATTGTAAAAAGACTTAGATTCTATAAGAGAAGCACATGGCCAGACAAGAAAGTGTTTGAAAAACAGTTAAAAACAAAGTGTAGTGGAGACCATTGTAAAACAAGAAGCAAACATGGTAAAAGGTTTAGGACACATCCAAGAACCCCAAATAATAAAAATAAATAAAAGAGAATGATCTTTTTACTAAGATATTGTTGACATCTTTTCAGATAGGAGCCCGACACAGAACTAACCCAAAGATGGCTGAACTGCTGGTCGAACGGGTTCCAGGCAGGAAGTGGTGAACAACGGACGTGATGTCAGAGGAGGACCGGCCATCGATCTTTTTTTCTGCAGAGAGAGGAAGAGAGACATTACCACACAGTGCCAACTCCTAGTTTGATGGGTAATTAAAATCACCAGATTCTGTAAGCTGCCTCTCAAGCACACGCCCATGACATCATTTATAGTAGGCTCTTTAGCAGATTAAATTAGACTAAATTATTAAATGCAACATTGAACCTATTGAAATTTCACAAATTGTTTATCATCAATTCCTGATTATTTAGGCAAACCTGTTGTGGATCTAAACAAATAAAGGATCTCTCTGCAACATTCAAGTGGATATTTCTTTTGAGAACTAAAAATGGTTCTCCTATGGCATCGTTCTGTCTCTGTGAATTCTACTTCCAATTCTCTGGTTGTCAGCTCTCATTCACACACAGCTCGCCCCTGTCACTATACAAAAAAATCAAACCTATTTGATTTTGTCAGGCAAGTTGTGGATTAGTTGCACTGAGTCATTGGGTATGTCACATTAGTTGAGAGACTTCACAGGAATGCATCACAGACAGCCTCAGACTTTGTAAAATTATGTAATTAAAGATTACGACTGAAAATCGTTGAAATAGTTGCATAATGTGGCATAGCCTTAAGGCGGATAGTTGGTATACACTGTCATAAGCTGAGAGAGAAAAGCTTCTCTAATGGGAAGCTCCATCAGAAGCTGGTCCAGCAATAAATGCCAACTTCAAGGAACTCTCTGTTTAAATAAGAGCATTGAAATGGTCGGGTTTACACTGTGGAGATCAAATTGATGTCCTGCGATTTCTTCTCCACTGTAAGGATGATAAAGAACATGCAGTTAGAGATTGTGCATCACCCGTAATTCTTCCGACTTGTTGTCTGTTATCAGAGACGGTGAAACACTCCTGATGCTTGTGACTGACAAAATGCATGCATCTAATTCTATTCTGAAACCATTAGATGCAATCTGTAATTCTGCTGTTAGCTTTCAAACCGGGAACTGTTATGGTACTTGGCCAGAATGTAGGCTGACCTCCTCTAAATGTAAGGAGACAGCAACATGTTTTTGTTTATTTACAAATCTCTTCTAAATAAGTTACAGTGTTTTCTTATTTCTGTTCTCATTTAGGGATCAAGAACTGATCAGACTTGCTCTCAAGGAAGTCTTTTATTATAGGATCTGGCAGAAATAAGGCTCTTGTTAGGATGGTGTTTAGATTTTAGTGCTCCATCAGCCTGGGATAAATTGCAAAAGAAACTTTTGTTAAACCCTCTGCTGTTTAGAGAACTTACTAATGACCTTTTTCGTTTTAATGATGGTTTAAAATGATTTGAATTTGCTTAAATACGTTTTATTTTATTTCAACTTTTCTGTCTTAATTTTGATTCCTGATTTCAAAACTTATTTAGATCTGATTATCAGTCAGTTGATTATTATTATTTTTTTAATTCAGCATTTTACTCCATATACATGGAAATGGTCTGTCCCTCAGTGTGTCTTTCAAAGCATAAATAAATAAATTAAATACAGCATTAAAATAAAAAGTATATTTTGTACTATTTATTTTGTTATAAAGTTGTAATAAAATGATAAACCTGGAGAAACATATTGGTAAAGTATTAACTACAATGCTATAATTTTGTTTGCTCTTACTAACTATTTGAAAAAGACATAAAATGCCTGTAAGCACTAATAAACTAAGTTTTGACAAATTATGTTTTTATTCCCCATTGTCTTTTTAATTCCTTTTTATTTTGTGATCAAGTTCCCTGGAAAAGAAAACTTAAAAATATATTTGCTCAGAAGAAAAATCAGTGTCCTCCAGCCCCTGGAACAATAGCAATCTGTGGAAAACATGTTCTCCTCTGGTTTGTGTAAAATGTAATACATAATCTATTGCTGAACACAAACGTCTGCTTTTGTCAGATAAGCATTTGAGTCTGATAATCATTACAGGAGATTTCAGTAGGTGTTATTCTTTTATGGGTGTTAAAAGACCATAGGTCAAAAAAGGTGTGATGATATTAGAGAACTGAGAGAAGAAAGCAATTCAACTGATTGTTTAAATGAGTAACAACCCTCCTATTAACTTATACAGCCTTCAAGAGACTTTATTATATAAACAGTTCCACCTCTTCAATATTTAGGTTGACTTGATAAAGAACAATAAAAATAATCAGTCTGAGCATGTACGTTCCTAGGAAACTTTCAACTGAATCCATCTGATTATAAAACATGTAGGATGGCACAGTGTTTTCTCTAGTGCTGACTCAACACTCGAAAAGGTGAGGAGTCTTGGGTATTTCATTCCAGAGTGAAGAGTGTCCGCTGCACTGGTTAGGCCAGCGATTCTCAACTTTTAAGTATTTGTGACCCGAGTTTTCATAACCGTTTTAATCGCACCCCCTAACATTTTTTTGAAAGGAGCCCACTAATACCAATTTGTTCTTTTTTAATTAATGATGTATCATAGATGCATATTTTATTATACCTACTTAACTTTTATTGACATTTATCTAACTCTATATTTATTTTTCTAGTTATCAGAATGTAGTTTAAGTTAATTTGTTTTGGTTTCAATAGATGTATTTTTCACATTTTTGATTCTTGTTTTCTTTTTTTCACATCTTCGTGCCCCCCTTTTTGTTACTTCGCACCTTCCTAAGGGGGCCCGCCCCACAGTTTGAGAACTACTGGGTTAGGCTAACATGTACCATTCTCTAAGAATGTCTATGTCTCTGTAATACATGGTTAGTGATATCTTTGTCATGCTTCAGTCACTGGTAGTTTTGGACCTCCATTCATCCATTCATTACTGTAAATATCTGGTTAGTTTGGCTAACACTTGGTCACAAAATTTGATGCTGACATGTCGCCCAGAAATCAAATATTCATACTTAACTAATACATTTTCATATCACCAAACAACATCTGAGTACCCGTAACTGAGAAAATGCTTGGCACTATAACTACAACTATATGTTTTGTGTAGATGTACTTTGTATTTATTCCGCAGTAATGATGTTTCCTGATGTTTTATTCAAGTATAGCATGGAGCTTATATTGTAAAAAATGTTATTGACTTGTGTAGGGTAATTTATAACCTTAGAGACTGTGTGTGCTAAGCGCCAGTTCCCTGTGACCCAGTAGCGGTTTGTAATGTGGGGCACTGGGGTGCAGCCTTCCACTCCAAACATTTTAAAAACTCTACTTAAATTAATTAGATAATGCAAAATAATCATGTACATCGTGCTTGGTGTCAGTACAGGTCAACATCCATTAAAAATTTTTTCAGACTTGTATTTGTTTAATTTCTTTACGAATACCTATATTTTCTGAGTGAAGGTTGCCGGCCAAATGAGAGTGTATACAAATACTTGATCTTTTGGCAAGTGGATAACCTGAGGCTGCCCTTTAATTGGTTGCTATTAGATTTTTCCAGGGATGCAGCTCTCTGCGTCCCAGACATTCCCTTATTTATTGGCAGCGAATTGGTATTGTTTTAGGTTTTTTTAATCTAACGTGGTTGGACAATCGCAGATGAACTATTTCATGTTCACGTCCATGGTTCACATTTCGTACATGCAATTCACGCAACTACAGATGAGCGAATGCAATATTAGGGGGATGGCAACTTCAAGTGGAACTTCAGAAATCAAAGAAAATTTGGTTATTTCTTTAATGAAACAACCCTTCATAAATCGTTCACTTGAATAAAAGAAGAAGATAAAGAAGCTTGGACCTGACTGAACTGACTTAAGAATTCACCACTACATAAGTAATGGAGAATGATCTTACACTGGGACTTTTTCTAGCTCTTGTTATGACAAACTGAGTTAGCTAACTGGATTTGGTGTAAGTAATGTAAGTGTTGTGGACAATGACTGGGGTACATCTTTCTGCAAGTGGCATTAAAGTAGCTGCAATTCATCTAGACCAGTGTTTTAAAACCAGTGTGCCGCAGCACAGTGGTGTATCATGAGAACTTTCCAGGTGTGCTGCAGAAATAATATTGTAGCACACCTGGATCTGAACCTGAGAGAGACAACCTCCTTGGGTGTTCAAGACCTGTCTGAGGAGGACATGACTGCCTGGAGAAGCTAGCATAAAAGCAGCTCCAGGACCAATATGTGGTAGATGTGTCTCCAGACTGCTGTGAGCCCAACTGCCTAGGTTTGTGGTCACCAGCGAGTCTCTCAGGACCGGTGGATGTTGGGCATACAAGTTGCCTCTGAGGCAGAGAGGTGTGGACAAAGGGACCAAGCAGCTGGGAGATGCCAGCAAAGTGACCACTAAGTAGTTCCGTGTCTGCAATCACCAATCTCGAAGCTCCATTTTTTACCGGCTTCTCCAGTACTTCCACCCTTTCAAACAGTGGAGCATGTGTATGAGATATGATGTGTTTGTGGTTAGTAAAATAGTGGTGTGCCTTGAGATGTTTTTGGTTAGAAAAGGTTTGCCACCAAAAAAAAAGGCTTGGAAACCCTGATCTAAACATTAGCATGAGGCTAAATTGTTTTGGCAGGCTTTGTGAAATGACTCAATTTAATTAGAAAGTAATGTCATGGACTGATGTTTTGGAGCACAGTATAAATGGGAAAGTTGGCATCAGATTGGGCAGCATGGTGGAAAGTGTATAATACATTTTAGCCTGGATTTGTTCTATGGGTCTGGTATTGGACAGGCCAAGATGTGCATTGACTCTACTGTATAATGAGGACCATGAGAGCACGTGGAATGATCAGATAGAGACATACAATATGAAAGGCACTATATAATAGATGTGAAAGGCACTGCTACCTCAGTTTGTCCCCCCATAAACTACACCGCTGCCCACATTTTTTTCACCAGCTGCCACTGCAGTGACACTTATTTCACAATGTGAGATAACTGATGTTTTAATAGAATTAAATTTTAGATACTTTAATAATTAAAATAATATTCTGAATATTTACATTGTTAATATATTCATAATATACTTCTTATTATTGATGTTTTAAAATATTAGCATTGCCCATTTTGACATTAAATAATGAATTAGTACATTATTCCTTTGTTACAAAAAAGGCAGAGAGGGTCTACTGGATTACTAAGAAGTGTTTTATTAAGGGTTTTAGTCATAATAAAAAGCATAATAAAGGAAGCTAGCAGGACTAGCAAAACACACCAGCTTTAAAAGAAGAGACTATCCAGTCCAAATTTAATGCTGAATATAAAGAAAAGCTATGTGTCAAAACAGTCTATTTTACCAGTTACATTTAAGCCGAAATGCTAGAAGAGGTATTGAAAATGACAAAATTAAAGAAGCATACAAGAATGTTTTTTACGACTAGTGTTTACTATTTGGACCAAACAAGTGTAAACTGGATTTTGGTCAATTTATAGAGAACATAAAGATACTGAGAGTAGAATGCTGGGAATCCATCATAACAATGTGTTTGAGACTAATTATTTTCTGAATAATTTTGAGCTCACATCACATCATATATTACTCCATAGCCAATTAGTTCTTATAAACAAATACAATTATAATGGCTTGCTATTGTTTTTGAATGGCATAGCACTGCTTGCTAAGCCAATTCCACTTGATGCTAGGCAGCTTCTGTTAACCAGCCATTGAACAGCAGCCATTTATAGAGGATTTGGCCAGTTGTGGGAAAATACAAAACCATTTAGAGAAGTTTTTACAAGATAGATGTATATCTACTGCGTGAACTAAAGGATATAAAGACATGATTGTAATGAGCTGAGGTCAAAATTATGCTTGAAAAACAAAAGCAAATGTGGCATGACAAGTCAGCCTGATGTAATGTTGAATTCATTTTCATTTTCATTAAGTCACTAGCCTGAAAAGTGGTGATGTGTAAACAGTAATCAGACTTTGTGGCAATGTTTGGAGAGCATGCAGGGTGAAGTAAGTAATTTCTTCATGACTACTGTTGAGAGTCATTCCATCTTTATGGAGACTAAAATAGAGGGAACACAAAAAGGGTCAGTTCCTTGTACTAGAAGAATAATGGGTCTTGTCTATTTTCTACCTAGTCTGAACATCTCCGACCTGGAAGAGAAGGAGGATTAGCCATAGACCTAACCCTGCCTATTGCTGGCCATACAATGCTGTTTATGCTAATGCTGAGTCACAGTTTCATTGTTTCAACAGTTCAGATTACAGCTCAGTGATACTCAGAACACTTTTTTATTGATTCAGGTGGCAAAAATGGTGTATAAGTCAGATGTAATTATGGTAATTTTGATGTTTCAGCCAGGATTCGTTCCCTGGCTTGTGTTTATTTCTTTTTAAAACATATTGTTAATTTTTATGTTAATTTTGCTATGTTTATTTATTGTTTGTTATTAATGGACTGTGTCTTTAACTGTTTCTCCGCTCCTTATGTTTTGTGGGATATCACAGATGCAGGACTATCCGCAGCCTTCATGTTTGAGGCTAGGCTTTTGGCCCTGTAAGGATTATTGGTTGCTGTAGGATCTTTTTTGTGAGTACTGCGATATTCTAATTTCTTCTCAGTTCTTGGTTTTTGTTTTTGCCGTGTTTATTGGGACTTATTTGCTCCGGAGTGCCTTTTTAGGCAAACTTTATCTGCCTTTCTTTTGCCTTTTGTTTATTTTTTCAGTTTTATATAAATGCATTCTTTAATGTTTCTTTAATGAAGATGTTTTCCTTGAAATTGTCTCATGGTGCCAGAGTATTTACAGTTTCTCAACTTAGAAAAACATTTTTGTATATTTTGGGACTTTTATAGTACTGTATTATGAGCTTTTAAAGGTAGCTCACCATTTTTGTGCTGTTGCAGAAAGCAGCCAGACAGTAGTGTTTGGGGGCTGACTGCCTGGGGTGAAACCTTTTTTGGGTTGGTTGATAAGGGTCCTGCTTTATGGGTCTTTAGGATGCCGCATTCCCTTTTTGCCACGTTTGTGACTTCATTGCTCAACAATAAGTTTGATATTTTTGATTATGTGAACTAATATATGCAAAGAACATTTATTTTCCAACTTCTTTGTAAATGACTGGAGAACAATGCATAATGTAGGTGCTTAAATCAAGAAAATTGCTGGGAGACGACAAATATGTATAAAATTATATTTCCTTCAAAGTACAAAGGTAAATATTACACTCACTAGTACAGTTATTTTATATTGGAATTATCCCAGTCTTACAATGTGTACAGAATAACACCTGGCTTTTCTTAACAGTTGTACTTTTGACAGAAGATAACAGGAGATAACATACAGTATGTCTTATAGCTGCTATCATTGATTTGCAGATGGCAAGAGAAACCTTTTTATAATTTAGTAATCAAATTTGAAGTATAAAAAGGACAAAAGTACAATCTATGATAAGATTCTAAAAATGAGTGTTGCATTGTATCTCTCTTTTAACTAATAATCCAATGAAAAGCAAACGTAGGAAAGAAAAAAAATGTACCCATAGCCTTTGGCAAACGCAACATTTCAAAGTAATAATCTCTTGAAGTTTATTGTTAACTCATCAATCAATAGACTATCACCATAAAAGAGAAACAGTAGGAAACTTTTCAGAGTAAAGAAGATCACAGTAGAGTAGCAGACATACACAACTGCTCAAATATAAGGATTTTGTTTTAATTAATCAGCTCACATAAACACCACCATTCAAAGTACACGCACAGTATATAAACATGTTTTAAGGATTTTTTTTTTAATTGTATTGCTTTTACTTGAAGAAAACAATATTCTATACATTCATCAATCCATCCATCCATCCATCCATTATCCAACCCGCTATATCCTAACTACAGGGTCACGGGGGGTCTGCTGGAGCCAATCCCAGCCAACACATTGCATAAGGCAGGAAACAAACCCCATGAAGGACGCCAGCCCACCGCAGTCTATACAATCATGTCAAATTTTATAAACCAGACTTCAACCCCTGTCCAAGAGAAAGAGTGGACAGCATATAACAAGAGCAAATCTTTAAAAACGACAAAGAAATTAGACAGTCCTTTTCCCTGATAAAAATGCTTATTCTAAGATTTGATTAATTAGATCTTGCCATATTTAAAAAAAATGTTTTGAACAGATCCTCTAAGGGAAAATGTAATATTTTCCAGTTTCACATAGTATAGAACATCAGTTACTCACTGACTTATAACAGATGGACAGGGATTCTTCCAGCTGGGCAAGATATGTCTATATATATATATATATATATATATATATATATATATATAGCCAGTAAAGTACACTACATGAACAAAGTGAGTAAACATATAGGACTAAGTCAGATACAGTGGGATAAATACTCAAAGTGGTGCAGTGAGAGTAACAACGCTAAAGCAGTTTTGGTATTTGGAATAGTTTGGCCATTCTGTGGACCAAAAAAATCAACAAAACCAACAAGAACTATCCATGCCTGGATTTAAAACACAGTTAAAGTCTACAGCCATTTTTATTTTATCAATGTTTACATTACAAATTGATGCAAATAAACTTTGGATGAAATGTCTAATTTTCAGTATAGGTACATAAGTATTTATCAAAAGTATTTCAATTTAAATAAATTACCCATCACCATGACATATCACCCTTCAGGATCAGATACTACATCTGATTCTACAAATGATATTATTTTGTGTATTAAGATTCCCAAATCACTAGTTTTCTTTGTATATCTGGAGTGAAATATTTGGCCAATCTAATCTCTTTGCAACTAAAACTGGTCCTTACTTATTAAGCGAGTCTTCTGTTAAAACACTATCGTGGCTTTTAAATCTGTTAGAGAAGAAAAAAAATTTTTTTTCTCTTTAGGTCATGATTGATTCCTTAGACATTCCAGCTCAAAAAATTCACTGGTCAGAGCGACACTACTTCCAAACTTTTGAGGACATTTTGTAAACTTAAGTAAAGGCAGTACATTGCTTTAACCTTGATTTCAAATTGTTTCCAGGTATTATGGCAATGGAGCCTTGTATCATGTTGGCACTTATAGTTGTTGAGGTAAAAGGGAGTAAGTTGCTCTCTTTCTAAGGCCCTTCACAAAGTCCCAGTCCTCTGAAATGCTAAGAGACAGGGTATGTCCAGAACAAAACAAACTCACCCACAGCAATGTAGTTAAGGTTAAAGTTGAGATATATTATGATAGTGCAGCCCAAATGCAATTAACTTAGTATTTGATGTTAAGTAGTCACCGTGGAAATTGAGATAGCTTACAATAGTACAATCCAGATATAATAAATCTAGGGTATGATGTTAATCACTCCCCTTAGGTGACAACAAATGAAAAAAGAAATCTCTAATAACATTGTAAATAACTAGTTACTTAGTGGTTACCAAAATATACATATATTTAATAGATCAAATTTCATTATTGTAATTGAAAAGAAAAATAAAACAAAAAAGTGGCCAATAAGGAAATACAATGTATAATTATAGAAAATGTTGCATTATAAATCGACCAAGTTGCAAGAAGAGTCTTCTTTGCATTGCCAGGACAGGACATGCTATGACTCATATTCATCTTTTAAAAGATGTTAGGATAACTTTTTTAGCTCCTTTTCTGCTTCTTTACAAGAATGAGAGATTTAGAGAATTTGAGATGTAGAATTGGTCATCAAAATCACTTTCAATTCAACAGGAAACAAGAGGGTGTATCTTATTTTGGATTTGTGTAAGTGGCTCATTTGGCATCTGATGAAGGAGAGAAATCTGGGAAAATACGAATGCAGTTATTTTCATATATAATCTCCTCTTTCTGTCTGAAAATTGGCATCAAATTTTCTTTAAACTGTAGTTTATTGAAATGAACAATCAGGTTTTTCGGTTTTCAGGTGTTCTATCCACATATGCATTAAGAGTCCTGTCCAGTCATTTTAGAGAATAATTCAGCTATGAATTTCAGTGGGTTTGGACTTTCACAGTTTTCAGGGAGACCTTCGATTTTGATGTTGTTCTTTCCATATCTGTCTTCCAGCACAGCTAGTTTATCACCAAGCACTTTGCATTTGGATTCAATAGCAGTTGCTTTTTTGTCAGTGGTGGATGTTAATTGTTCAGCTTCTTCAATACGAGTCAAGAACATTTGCATACCTTCTTTAAGCTGTACTTTAATTTTGTTCTCTCTGAATAAAACTCTGCAGTTGTGTGAGCTGAAGCAAATACACCTCACTGCAGGACATCTAGGCTCCTTGTTGGCCAACAGTACTGGTGGCGGTCGTTGTTAACCGGGGCTCGACTGATCCGGTATGGAAATTTGTATCGTTGTCCACATATTGATTTGGCAAAATTTTACACCAGATGCCCTTCCTGACGTAACCCTCCCCATTTATCCGGGCTAGGGACTGACACTAAGAAACACACTGGTTCCCCTGTGGCTGGGGTATTTGAAAGAAAATTATATTCTATTCAAATTAAGCAAACACTAATATTAATTTAACTTAACGCATGAACTCTCAAAGACTGGCTCTTACATTTCCGGCCTCTGATTGTTTATACTGGAGCACAGACAATTACTATATTTTACTTCAAAAAGAGCCATAAGTTATTCCTATACTCTAACAAAAAACAAGTAATTTAACTGCAAACAAACATTTAAAAATGTCTTATTTCATGCATTAGCTATTTCTTGAAGCAGACACAGTTTATTCACAGGTCTGTCCAGTGCGCTGGTTTTGGTTTGGACACAAACCCTTCTGACTGCGCCTTTGGCATCTGGCATTGTCTTGATGACTTGACCCATTACCCAAGAACTGAGGGTTGTAGAATCATCTACAAGAGCAAGAATTTTATTATCACTAGATTGAAATATTTAGAAATTGATAAGGTTGACTTCAAATAATAGTCACTGGTGTGTTTTTGATTATTTCAAGATTTTTTTTTTTGTAGAAATGGAGCAGTACCTCATTAGCAAAGTACATTACGCCAATTTGGATTTCAACAGGCTATAACGGGGTGGGCAAAGTCATTCCTGGAGGGCCACAGTGGTTGCAGGATTTTGCTCCAACTCAATTGCTTAAGTAAGAAGCACTTTTTACACAAGTAACACTTCTGCTTTATTTTAGTTGTCTCGCTCGTTAAGATTTTGAACCCTTATGGCTTATTTTAATCTTGAACAGCTGTATTCTCAGATTTTAATTGCTACTTATTAGCAATAAGATTTAAATGATAAAAAATAGTATTTCTCTATTTAGCTTGTTTCCATTTACACCTGAGTGTATTTATCATGCACTATTTAACTTATGTACTTGGAAGGAAAGTGAAGAGAAAAAAGTGAAGGACTGAGAATTACTCATTTGTTTTAGACTTCAGATCATTTGGATGATATCCTTATAAAGGAAAAAAAATCTAGGATATGAGAATGACCTGATATGGCAGAGTTAAAGCACAAACAAGCCATGAAATTAAATTATTGGCAAGGATAGTTTTCTAATTAAGCAACTGGGTTAGAACAAAAACCTGCAACCACTGCAGACCTTCAGGACTGACTTTGCCCATCCCTGGGCTATACAGTCCAGCATTGCTTCTCATTTCTCTGTTCATCCATCCATCCATCCATTTTATAACCCGCTGAATCTGAATAGGGTCACGGGGGTCTGCTGGAGCCAATCCCAGCCAACACAGGGCACAAGGCAGGAACCAATCCTGGGCAGGGTGCCAACCCACCGCAGGACACACACAAACACACCCACACACCAAGCACACACTAGGGCCAATTTAGAATCGCCAATCCACCTAACCTGCATGTCTTTGGATTGTGGGAGGAAACCGGAGCGCCCGGAGGAAACCCACGCAGACACGGGAGAACATGCAAACTCCACGCAGGGAGGACCCGGGAAGCGAACCCGGGTCCCCTAACTGCGAGGCAGCAGCGCTAACTTTTATTAAATATCATCCAGTCAAGTTTAGATGGTCCTCAAAGTACAATATCTATAATAATAATTGATATTTATTCTATATATGAGCTTACTACATTAAGAATAAAGTTCATAACATTTGCAAGAAATTTACCCTTCATTTGCCTTGATCTTTGCCCCAGTGTTATCGATGCTCTTCATAATTTTGCATGTTTCTTCTTCACCTCTGTTTGCTTAAACTGAATAAAGCTATCACTTTCAGTCTTTCCTCATAGTTCCTACCCCATAGTCCTGGATTCAGTCTTTCTCTAATATGGAGAACAGACTAGGGTACAACATTTCAGATGTGGGTTTATTTGTGTTTTGTATCATTTAAGAATAACCTTTCTAGATTGTGAGTCCACTGAATGCCCTAAGTCATTTTTATAAAGTGTACTTTCAAGTTTCAGATCCCTCAACTGAAGATTTAATGTTGTGGCAGGCAGCCGGGGCCCATGCCTGGCTGGGACGCCCCTTCAACATATGTTCTGGGGGAGCAACCATGGGCTACTCAGTACCTCCCCTGGGACGCTTGGTGGCAGCCTCCCTGGCTGATGATGGTGCCTCAGTTTTCCGCAGGGCTCCATGGGAGATGGAGTTCTCCACAGCCCTGTTGGGATCTGGGCCGCCAGGGGGTGCTGCATGTGTCCCTGAGCCTGCATGGATGACTCTGCAGCCCCGCCTGGATCTACTGTCGGAAACAGGTGATCAAGCACCTGGAACACTTCCGAGTGGGCTATATAAGGGGCCAGCAACCACAACTCAGGAGCCAGAATCGGGAGGAGGAGGATGAGGTTGCCTAGGAGGAGTGGTGGTGGAAGAGAAAGAGAAGAGTGTTTTGCTTTGTTTCACGTTGTGTGTTGGTGCTTGAGACTGTGTTGTGGCTGGAGGGATTACGGGGAAGATGTGCCCTCCAGCTGAAGAAAAATAAAAGTCTTTGTTTTTAAACGTGCCTCCAGTGTCCATCTGTGTCGGGTCAGGTGACTACATAGCATCTTTTGTTACAATGTCTAATACTTTTATTTCCTACATGTAATACATTTACAGTATTTACATTAAATTCCATGGCCATTTATCTGTCCAAGTTTAAATTCTGTCCAGATTGCCTTTGTAATGATTCTGCTGACTCTTTGGCATCTGCCATACCACCACATTTCATGTCACCAATAAACTTAACTCGTGTAACCATCAGAGAACACCAGTGAGCCCAGCCCTCAGACCCAGTAATACCCAAAATTATTCTGGATTCAAATAAATGGTTTTTGTTTGTCCACCACACCTCTCCAATAATCACACATGCAAAATAACAGTAATTAAAATTGCAAAATGCTATCATCTCTTCCTCCTTCCTTCCTCCAGGAGTGTTGCCCACTGCCTCTCGACTCTGACTCCCTGATGTGAGGAGGTGGGCTCCTTTTCAAGCTGGAAGCAGAAATGCTTCTGATGCCACAACGTGTCTTCTTGGAAACACTTCTGTGTCATATGGAAATCAGGGAATTCCACTCCTAACAGCACCCTCTACCGGCACCCAGGGATCCCAAAAGGGTTGCACTTCCAGGCTCCAACTCTAACGCACCCCTGCCAGTGTCCAAACTGGGATGCCATCAGAGGACCACTGTCACCTACCATCACATACATTTACACTGGCCAAGCATGCAGCCTTTTCCTTGTCCAGCTGGCAATCTTGTCTTCCGTTCTGGCCTCCTGTCCAGGGTCCTCATGTATAAACGGTGCGTGCGCACAGAAATGCTGCATAAGAATTTTTCCATGTTCAAATCACGATGTATAAAACCTACACTTGCAGTAAAGCCAAGCACTTTTCCGTGGTACCTCATACCTTGTCGTACGCAAGTTCTCCACTCGGTTTTTGAGACTGGCGGCACCCAGCGTCAAAGCAGTGCTACTGTTCCTGTGTGGTTACTCCTTATTTTCCTGACGCGGCTTTATAAATACACTGAAACTAACCGCATATTGTTTATTAGTGTAATGCATCTGATTGTAATTAACTTGTAACAATATAATGATCCAGGGAATGGCCATAGTATTCCAAATACCATAACTGCTTTAGCATTGTTACTCTCACTGCACCTTCTTCTTCTTCTTCTTCTTCTTCTTTCAGCTTCTCCCATTGGGGTTGCCACAGCGGATCATCTTTTTCCATATTACTCTCACTGCACCACTTGGAGTATTTATATCACTGTATCTGAGTGTGAATCACAGCAGCAGCTGATCGGAAAGAGAATTATCGGGATACAGCATCAAGCACACGCTACCTCAGCCACGGCAAAACGTTTCAAAGCATTTCCTGTATGGACCTCGCGGTTCAGGAACAGTTACATCCCAAGAACTATAAACGCACTCAATCAATTGCTCCCTGTAGAACTGTTTGTACTTATAAGTACAATTACCCCACTGTAAACTTGCACTACAGTTATAATATTGCACAACCTGAGCCACTTTATAAAGCACATATTTACATATGATGACGATATCATTTTTAAGATGAAATGCAGCAAGATATGTTTATTATACAGATACGAAAACTTTAACTTCATTTAAATACTCTATATTCTTCACTGGGACTGGCGTGAAGGATAGAATAATTAAACATGTACTACGAAGATATTTCGATGTTCCTTAAACGTTTTGAAGAATCGGCGCTCTAAGCTTACAAATGGCTTAACTTGGAGAAAGAAAAGCAAGGACTGCAGGGGCGGCCACGCCAATATATATTGAATATAAAACAGAAAGAGAAAATAAAGACACAGCTAAAAACGCAGCAGCAAATTTCGACAAAAGTAAAACGCTTGTGTTATGAGCACGAGGCGGCTATGCAGTGTCCGTAATGGACGTGGCCATCCACCGTGCATAAGATACCATATTGACATTGGCTAGGGGCCACCGATTCTTTCTCTGCTTAGAGCCGCCCATGAGTACTGCTGCAATAAATAATTTCATCAAAGGTCGCACACAATCACTGCGCCGTGAAACACATGTTTAATAACGTGCTTTAACTCCTATCATCATGAAAATGATATCACGTATACATCTCAGTATTTTAGTTATTCAGAGTGCTGTAATATCACAAATGTAATGGATTCTGTGTCCAGTTGGAGGAAGAGAACCGGTTTAAGAAGCAAGCAGTGATTCACACACATAGAGCACATAGAAGATCACATACAGAACAAAGCATTTAATGTGCTATACTTTAATTAAGATGTGATTTAAGAAACTGGTTAATTAAACGATTTTAAGATGACGTTTTTGATGTTCTAATTTAATGACAAAATAAACTACATCATTAAAGTGGAAATTTTGAGATTGAAGTTGACATTTCATGCTCTTTTCCCACTGTGTGCCTATTTTTTTTTCTCTGTACCCTAATAAGCTTTCATATGACACTCAGACGGTGGGCTATGACTCGCCTTCTAACGGCGACTTTGATATGCGACTTCTTTTTTATTTTGGCACTGTGCGATTTTATGAACGTGAGCTTTCAAGTTTCTCCAACACGCTATGTCACTCGATCAACTTCCTTTTGTTGATTATACCACGGTTTAAATCAACAAATAGTTTGTTTTTCCTTTGCCTCCACTTGGTATTCGCTGAAATTCTTATATTTCCCCCCGTGCTTTTCCCATTGTGTTTTCACAGAAGGCTGAGCTTAAGGGCGATTTATATTGATTTGCATATTCAAAGAGGCGTAATTCTGGGAGGAGTTTGGGGCGTTACATAATGCGCATGCACGAGCGTTAGTTTTCACACTGACTGGGATTTATGTAGCGGAAGAACGTGGAAGTTGGAGTACGCACAGATTCCTGCATCTGGATTTTTCTGTGCGTAAACACATTTCGGCTTTTGTGCTTTCACCATGTTATAGTGCGAGTTCTACGCACGGCGTTATACATGAGGCCCCAGGATTCCTGTCCATCCTTTTGGGCACTTACACTACAGTAGCTTATTGATTATATTCTTTTCTAGATCATTTATGTATATTAAATACAGGAGCGGCCTCAGCTCTGACTCCTGAGAGACATAATTTTTAACACTGCCTACTGTTCACTAATACAATATTTCTCGATCACTGGGTTGCAACCCAACTGCTTCTGGTGGGTTGTGAGTTTTTATTGTTTATAATAGTAGTGGATCACGATGGTTCACACAGTGGATTTCAACTCAACTCCCTCCTTGGTGGGTTGTGAAGACACTTGTATAGGAAAACGTGGGTTGAGAAACCTAAACGATTGAGGAACACTGCATTAATACATCATCCTTGACATGTTTTGCTCAATATTGTCTTTAATAATTGCCACCTTTTATTTACCCATTAACCAGTTACTATTATTGGCCTATACTTATTTGGATTAGCTTGCCTTCATTTTCTATATTATGACACATTTGCTGGCTTCCTGTCTCTATTAGTTTTTTTTTAAATATTTGTTAAGGTTTTAATATTTAATCACTAGCTTCCTTAAGCATTCTAGGATATCTGGTTCTGGTTTTTCTTTTTGATTTCAGCCTTCTAGTCCCAGTCTCTCTTTCGGTTCTTTATAGTCCCTGCAAGCTATTTCAAGATGATCAGCTTCACACACTTATGGCACTTGCTGTTTCATTTCTGTGTATTTAATTTCTCTCTCGTTGTTTGTAACACACTTCATTTCCCCTTTGAATACTTTTACTACTAAACGTTTAAAGAACATTTTTAGGTTAACCCATATTCTTTCAGCACTATTCCAACTGTACATTTCTATTAACATGTTCTTTTTACGTGTTGCAAATTGAAATCAATTGTCTTATATGTAATATCCATCCATTATCCAACCAGCTACATCCTAACTACAGGGTCACGGGGGTCTGCTGGAGCCAATCCCAGCCAACACAGGGCACAAGACAGGAAACAAATCCCCCGGGCAGGGTGCCAGCCCACCGCAGGGCACACACACACACACTAAGGACAATTTATAATCACCAATGCACCTAACCTGCATGTCTTTGGACTGTGGGAGGAAACCGGAGCACCCGGAGGTAACCCACGCAGACACGGGGAGAACATGCAAACTCCATGCATGGTTTCCTAACTGCGAGGCAGCAGCGCTACCCACTGCGCCACCGTAATATACAGCCGAATTTTCATGGTTACTTCAGCACATTAGTAGAAATGTATATGATTGTTCCAGTAATAAAATGCCAATTTTCCTTCCCCATGAGCACTTTAAAATATCAGACTTGATATGATTCATTAACCCCACCTTGGACATAGCTATGTGAAAAAGTCTCTTCCTCATGTTGTTTACTCACAAACCTGAAATTTGTTATGCCATGCAAAACTTGTAAAACCTCTCATCAATGATCTCAGCAACAAAATCACACAAGCTTGTCCCTAGCACCTTATGAAGTATAAGTCAGATTACTGGTCAGTAATTATGGGAGATTTTGAAAAACTGCAAGGGCTGGAAAATTATCTAAATAGATTAAATACAGCAATATCACTTGTATTTGTTTGAACGTTTATTTTATGACGACTCAGATAATGTTACAAAGGAATTCAATTCCTAATTATGGGCCACTCTCATGAAAACTACCCTTCAACAAACAAATCACAAGTAAATAAATGTAAGTTTCTATTTTCATGTACTTCCTCTAAAGGTAGAAGAAGCTAAGACAAAATAATACATACAGAACTCTGAAGTTCTCGGGAACTTTTAGAAGCTGTGCAAATGAAAAAGAAGACAAGGTTGCACTTGGAACTCAATTTTGCCAGAAAGCTGTCTAAGTGACAGTTAAAATAAAGAAAGCACTCATATACGTTTTCTTGATGAGGTGTCGGACAATTATCAGCCACTAGAACATCTCCAGGTTCTATCTGGTGCTTTCAAAAGTCTTGTCACAGGGGCTGCTGAAGACTCTTCCATAACTGTTGATGTGCATTTAGTTCTGTTAACTTGAATGACTGTGGAGAATGATTTACACTTTTGTCATGCTCTTAAATCATCTTAGAGGGGCCTATTATCATCCTGGAAGATTCCCTATCATCATGATAAAATTCTTCATCATCATAGGATCAACATTGCCATTATCTTTCTTTGAATTTGTAATTTAATGAAACTTCTAAATAAAATCATTGGATTATCTATAAACCACCCCAGATAAAAACGATGTCCACATCTTAACAAAATCTGAACTTTTTGCCTATGAAGAAGAGTCTTTCTGATCTGTAGATGCCTTTTGTTATGTACCGAAACATTATGGTGTTTTGAAGATGACACCACAGTAAATAGTTATAATTAATCAATATGTCACTTAATGATTTTAGAGACATACTGTACAATGTATTCAGAAAATATTCAGAATATCCCTGAATATCACTGGTGAATTTAAATTATGTCTACTCGTTTACAGAGCCTTTAGAAAGTATTCAGACCACTTGCGCAATGTTGTAGCCTTGTGATAAAATCATTTATATTATTTTTTTCCTTCATCAAGCAATGCTGAATTCCCCCAAATGACAAAGCGAAAAACAGATTTTAGGAATTTTTGCAAATTTATTAAAAATAAAGAAGTGAAATATCACTTTGTTACAAATATTCAGGCCATTTACTCATGCTTTGCTGAAGCACCTATGGCAGCAGTTCCAACCTGGAGTCTTCTTGTGTCTGATGTGATAAGCATTGCACACTTGGATTTGGTGGCTTTCCTCCATTCTTCTCTGCAGATCCTCTTAAGCTCTTTCAGGATGGATCTCTCCAGAAATGTTAGATCGGGTTAAAGTCTGGGCTCTGGCTAGACCACTTAAGAACATTCACAGAGTTCACCCTAAGCCACTCATATGTTGTCATTGTATTGTATTTAGGGTCATTGTCCTGTTAGAAGTTTAATCTTCCATCCCATCTGTGGTCCAAATAGTCTGGAGCAGGTTTTCATTAAGGATATTTCTGCATTTTGCTCCATTTAGCTTTCCTTGAACCCTGACCTGTTTTCTAGTCCTTGCCACTAAAAACCAACCTCACCGCATGTTGCAGTCACCACCATCCTTCATTTTTGGAAAGGTACAGTAATCCCTCTCTATATCGCGCTTCGACTTTCGCGGCTTCACTCTATCGCGGATTTTATATGTAAGCATATCTAAATATATAATGCGGATTTTTTGCTGCTTCGCGGATTTCTGCGGACAATGGGTCTTTTTACTTCTGGTACATGCTTCCTCAGTTGGTTTGCCCAGTAGATTTCATACAAGGGATGCTATTGGCGGATGGCTGAGAAGCTACCCAATCAGAGCATGCAGTTAAGTTCCTGTGTGCTGATTGGCTCAGTGACGGAGCGCTGAATTCGATTCCGCTGCGTTAACCAGGAAGTCTCCTCTCGCTCATTCAGCATCAACGTGTTTCGCTGTGTAAAGAGTTAACTTTTGTGCTCTTTTGTGTTTATCTTTGTGCATAGTCAAGCCCTTCATTAAGGCACCAAAACGATCTGCTCCTGCTACTGCTTCATGGACCGTGCCCAAGCGCCAATGGAAGATGCTAACGACTGCCGAAAAGGTAAAAGTTTTGGATATGTTGAAGGAAGGGAAAAGCTACACCGCTGTAGGACGCCATTACAGCATCAATGAGTCCACGATTCTTTTTATCTAAAAAGGAGGAAAAGAATATAAGATCTACGGCCGCAGTGTCCTTTTAACCAGGGCGCAAAATGAGTTGTAAGTGGACGTAATAAGGCGGTAGTCAGGATGGAATCTGCTTTAGGGATTTGGATTGAAGAAGAACAACGGCGGTGCTACACAGTCGCCTGAAGTGGCTCCTTTAGAAGGGTTGTAACGCTCTCCTTTGTTGTGCAGTAAAACTAAACTCATCGTTATCGGACAAGTCATCGTGTCATTGTTGGTGAGTAACCATAATTAATTTTCTACTTACAGTACTTAGTGCATGTACGTACGTTTAGTGTCACTGTACATACATTTACTGTATACAATTTTTCTTGCATTGTACGTATTTATTGCTGATGGCTTGTCTGTCATAATGGCTGTAACATATGTGATATCAGAGACACTCGATATGTTTAAAATAATATTTAGGTTTTACTGTATATAAACAGTGTGTTTACATACATAATTTAAATGAATCTTACCTAATATCTAAGAGAATACAAAGGGTTTATGCTGTATAACTATGTGGGAAATGTTTATAAGAGTGTAGGAGAGTTTATAAGGGCTTACAATATATAAAAATAACCATATGAACATATGTTTTTTACTTCACAGATTTTCACCTTCGCAGGGGGTTCTGGAACGCAACCCCCGCGATCGAGGAGGGATTACTGTATTACACAAGTGATGAGTGGTGCCTGGTTTCATCTAGATGTTTAGAATCTTGGTTCAATCTTGGTTTCATCAGACCAGAGAATCTTGTTTCCCATAGTCTTGACAATGCTTTAGGTTCCTCTTTGCAAACTCCAAGTGGACTTTCATCTGTCTTCTGGCAACTCTGCTGTAAAACCCACATTAGTGTAGTGTAAGTTGTCCTTCTGGAATCCTCTCTAATCTCTGCACAGGTTCTCTGAAGCTCAGTCTGAGTGACCGACAGGTTCTTGGTCTCCTCTCTTACCAATGCCCTTCTCCTCTGATTGCTCAGTTTGGCTGGGCAGCCAGCTCTAGGAAGAGACATGGATGTTTTTAGACTTATTCCATTTAAGAATTATGGACGACATTGGCAGAAATTTTGTGTAGCCTTCCCCAGATCTGTGACTTGACACAATGCTCCCTCTAGGCTCTGCAGGCAATTCCTTTGACCTCATTGCTTGGTTTTTGTTCTGACACACATTTCAACTGTGGGACCTTATATACACAGCACAGATGTGCGCCTTTCCCAGTCATGTCCAATCAATTGTGGACTCTAAACAGAATGTAGAAACATCTCAGTGATGATCAACAGAATAGGATGGTTCTTGAGCCAGATTTCAAGTGTCACAGCAAAAGGTCTAAATACTTGTGTAAATGTGATCTTTCAGCTTTTTTTTTTTTAATAAATTTGCAAAAAGTCCTAAAATCTTATTTTTGCTGGTGTGTGGTTTTATTAAGGGTAAAAATACTTTTAACCGATTTTAGAATAAGGCTGCATTGTAGCACAATGTGAAAAAGTGAGGGGATCTGATTACTTTCTGAAGGCACTGTATATACTCTGTTTTTTGATATATTTAAATAGCTGCACACCCAAAGGATGCAGATTGCATTTATACACACATCAATATGTTTAGGTTACACTACAAATATTAGATTTGTAGCAGTAGGGGGCACTATCGCTCCCTTGAACCCTCAGGTACCATGCCAAACACCAGGTAAAAGTCCAATAATTACTTTTTTTATTATAATAATTATGTGCACCAAGCACCACCACTCCACACTACTAATTAAATAATCAATACAACAGTAATCAATCCTCCAACTCCCAGACGCATTGCCCTCCTACCACTCAGCTCAGCTCGCTGTTTGGGAGCTCCCACAGTCCTTTTATAGTTCACGACCCGGAAGTGCACCTTAACCTGCAGTCCATGTGACTTCCCAGCACTTCCGGGTCAAATCAAAACTCTTCTTTCTTCGTCAGCCTGGAAGCACTTTATTCCTTCTGTCCTCGTGACCTGTAAGTACTTCCGGGCTGTAGGAAAACCAAATGTCTCTGTGCCTCCCAGCAGCGTCCCTGGCGGCCCCAACGTTATCCAGCAGGGCTGTGTATTACAACTCCAAAGTCCATGATGCCCTGCTGGAATTCGGGGCATCTCCACATTGCAGAGAGGGCTTCATCTGGCGGCTTGGGGGTCTTGGCTGGGATAAACTGCCGGGCATAGTCCACAGATGCTACAAGCTGTAAAACAAGTCCCTTTCAGATGTTGGTAGATATTTATCTTTACAGAGAGAAATAGTGCCAAGAAGAGGTGTTTAAAACATGTATCATTTATGGACTAGTTGTAAAAATAATAACATGACTAAAAAAGCAGCCACCACACCCAGCCATTCTCGCTGCTATTCATTCATTTAATTCTTTAGAACTTTCTAGAAAACAAGTCACACAGCTGAAAGGCCAAGAACTCCACAACAAACAGGAATCTCTTCTAATAATCCTCTAATTCTCCTGCTTGACCACATGCTCTTCTTCTGTTGAGGTGCTGCCATACTATGCTTTCATAGCTGTTTGTTTCAAGAAAATACATTGGGATTAAAAGTAAAGATGAGTCCTTTTTTCTGCAATGTTTAACAGTTTTGATCTTCTAATGGCTGTTTTAAGGTAGACACATACAGTATTGGTAGGGATTAGGCAATCAGACCATATTGTGAAATTAATAAGAATATTTTTCAACGTTGATGCCCAAAAGCAGTCTCTTGCCTACATTTTTCTTGCTTTGATTCTGTCTCTGCACCATGGTGAGTCTAACCTGCAAAATCTTAAGTGTACACTAAAGAAGGTCTACCAATAGGATTTCCCTTATCTCTATCTTGGCTTCTTCATTCACAGGTTCTCAAACATTTCCATAGCTTTATGCAGACACCATGATTGTTTAGGATACTAAAGGTGGTACATTAGTAAGGATTACATGTGCTGCTATGTAACATATGAATAGCACTTGAGACAAAAAGTACTTTACAGTATCCCTTCACTTTCTTGAAAAGAATAATCAACAAGTAAGTTTTTTGAAGCTCAGATTTGTTAAACATATGGTATCGTAAACAGGGTACTACCCATCTTATAGATGAGACCTACATTTTTGCCTAGAAACAAAAAAAAAAATAAATAAAACAAATACCTGTTCAATTCTTTATAAGCAAAAAGCAATGTGTTCAAATAAATAAAAGTGCAAAAACATTTAATTTCATTAAGAACAAATGAGTCTAAAATGAAAAAGAAATCCTGGTGCTAGCCATTCATGGTCTCTGCAGGCAGGGAGGACTGCATAAATAGTCCTAGACATTACTTGAGCAAAGTCTGTCTAGTGATGCAATTAAATCTTAATGCAAAAACAATCCCAAATGAAAAAAAGAATAAACCAAGTGTTAGCCCTTTAACCTCTCAGTTAACTGGAATGGTAGCTCAAGACCTTTTTGATAGAACGAGTAAAAAGCTTTTCTGGAAACCTGGGCTGGCACAAAAAAAAACAAGCCAGCACCAAGTGGCCTAATAAACTAGATAATTTCTCTTAGTGTGCAAACAATAAAGAGTATTTGACAGTGAAGCTCTATGTATTATGTACAAAATGTGATGTACAAAAGGATCTTCATCAAACAGGAACATGTTTATCACCAAAACGTTCATCAAAGCTAATCTTTTTTTTTTAGATAAAACACTCAGTAGAAGGGTGACTGCCTTCAAATTATTGCAATATGTTATCCAGGGTGTGTTCACTGCCCTCTGTTTATGTTCTTTTTTCATGGTTTATCTTTAAATTTTTTCATATATTCACTGTAATTATGCATTTTATTTGAATATAAATTTAATTTACTTATTTCATTTTCTCTGTGTAATGTGGCATTTTCTTATGTCCCTTGTCTTCTGTGGGTAGCATCCCAGGAGACGGGACCACCCTGGCATCACCACTGAAGACTTCCCAGTACAACACAGTTCAGCAGTGTATCTGGAAGCAGTCTGTGTATGTATTGTTTTTCGGTTGGATGTTCTGGCTCTTCTGTCAACTTTTTGCCTTGTTTTGTAGATTCTGCCTTCGAGATTGTGTTTTTGTGACTTGGTTGCTTTGGATTGCCTTTTAGGTTACTCCTTTTTGTTCTTTTTGACCATATCTTATTATGTTTTCTATTGTTTTTAATAAATATTTTATTTATAAAGATTTGGGTGAAATATGCCTCTGAAAAAGCAGGAGAGTTTCATGGTTCTCCCTCATGTGAGGTATTTTGAGATCTTTGTACTCTAAGGCCAGTTTACACCTTTAGAGGACTAGCCAGGTTGAAGCCTGTCAATAATTGCTGGGACAGGTCGGATTGCTGTCAGTCTCCTCTGGACAGGTCAGAGTAGGTCCTGGCCTAGTTTTTGTGGTACTTTCGAAGATCTCACGTCCTTTTGTTATTTTGGAGACTCCTACAAGTAGGCCCTCCAACCTGCAGGGAAAAATTGGGGGTTGGTGGCAGATTTGGAACTCCAGCCACCATAAAAAAACTCTCACTGTTCCAATCCATCAGAACTAGTGTGGTGCTGGAGTGTTATTCGTTGCATGGCTGCACTCGGGTCCTATTCTGTGCAGCAACATCCTGTATCAGTGCCTGCTCCTAACATCTCTGTCTCTCTCTCTCTTCTTATAACAATTTCTACCTCTGCCCAGTTGAACTGTTTTGCCAATAAATAGGCAGTGTTGTGTTTGTTGGCAGGATGATGATATACTGTGAACTGCAAACTAACTAAAGTGACATTGTGCAAAAAACAGTTATTGAAGATATATTTCATAACAGTTATATGATTCTCTGTCTTATGTTTATTTACATTTTTTGTCAGTTTTTAATTATTTCTCATGATTGCTGGGATAGGCCTGACTTTGAATAAGAAGATTAAAGAAATTGATTAATGTTTTATTGTTATTTCTATTATTTTTGTATTGTATGCTAATTATATATTATGCCCTTTAAATTTGCAGCCATGCCAGGTACTTTGTTGGTGGAAACCCAAGAAACATGTCCACCTTGATGTCACTGCAGCCGGGTCCTCTTTTTGGCTTAAAATCTTGTCCAGAAAGAGCATTAGAGCATTGAGTTTGTGGAGATAATTGTACAGCAAGTATTACTGTTTTGTATTGATATTCTGTTTTTTGTGATTTTATTTAATTTTTGCTCATTTCTTTTGTTCTGCTTCTTGATTACATATCATGACTTGATAGCTTTAGATATTAATGCAGATCTTTTTTTTTTCTTGTTTTGATCTAGTCTGGTAATTACTTTTGCTAACTTAAAATAAAATTTCCTTGTTTATTGCTATTTTTAGGCTAATTTTCCTAGGAAACTTGGCCAATAATAAATTATAAACCAGCATTAGGTTTGAATTGATAAATGCTTTAAAGTCTTTCAAAAATGCAGAAATCAAAGGTCGGTCTGTGCACTGATTACACTGGGGGCATACTGTGGATCTTGCGTATAAACTCTGTTTTTTCCCACATATCCTTTGCAGGAGTTCCCCCATATTTCTAGGATTTTTTCAAATCTTAAACTTTTAATCTTTTCAGGTCCGCTAAGCTAAGATCCACTTGTTTACCACATCTTAAATAACATATTTGGTCCTATTTTCTTTAGATTTTCACTGATTTTCTTCCACAGGTACATAAATATTTAGATACCTCATTGATGATTTTGGTTGCTGTATCCATATTTGCTTTTACAGAATAGCACAGTCAGTTTTCAATCCCCTTGGCATCCTTACATGCTCCACGAAATTTCTTCTTAATTGCCTGCCAGGGTGAATTTTACATCCTGACAGTTTAGGGACTGGTAGAACCTTCCCAATAAGCTGACACACACCACACTTTCTCTCTTTTTTAGAGCCAAGCTGGGGCTTGATATAACAGACAACATGAAAGCTGATGAAATCCCACCAAAATATAAGATTGCTGCTGAATTTATAGGGAAATAAAAAATAATTCAGAAAGGGACTGAAGAGAAAAAAACTTACATCTGCATTCTAGCCAGAAGGTGGTCTTCTTGCCATCCTGTCATCCCAGCAGGGAAGTGGTCTTCTCGCTTTTCAGTCATCCCAACCAGAAGCTGGTGTTCTCCCCATCTAGTCATCCCAGCTAGGAGCTGGTCTTTCGATCTCATCACCCCCTTGTCACCCACTTTGAGTTTATCCATGTGAAAGGTTTCTTAACATCTGGTTCTCTTTTCAAATTTTTTGTTTCTCTTCTGAAACATACTTGCTGTAAATTGTATAATTATGGACAACATGTAAAGACGACCCCTGAAATTTGTAGTGGTTATGTTCCTAGAGAACCCGCAAATTGTGAAAAACCGCATATTTTGGATGTGGTCAAAAAATGCGTATAAATGCCTATTTTTATAGTTTAAACCC
The DNA here is from genome assembly GCF_016835505.1 of Polypterus senegalus. Lineage (NCBI taxonomy): Eukaryota > Metazoa > Chordata > Cladistia > Polypteriformes > Polypteridae > Polypterus > Polypterus senegalus. Next base: position 117,177,183 of record NC_053155.1, on the reverse strand, counting down.
TAAATATGCCAAAACACTTTAATTTCATTTCAAACTCAGCTTAATACATTACCCTAAACAAAGAATGTAAAGGTAAACCTGTATACTGTACAGTACTGTACTGCTATGTCTCCCGCACTGCTAAAATGTACAATACTGATGTTACCCCTATATGTACTGTAATTCATGCAAGCGTGTTTTCTTTGGTATGCGCTGTCATTTTCTTTGGTATAAGTAGGGTAAATACATAATAATTTAATTTAATTTAATAAAAATACAGTCAAATATGTGTACTCACCAATAATGAATGATATTGATTGAAGATGATGATGATGATGATGAATTAGCTGTGCAAGGTGTGCTGTGAAGGTATGTAATGAAGATAACGACTGCACAGCAAACAGAGGATTTATAGCTCCTTGGGTGGTGCCTCTTCTTCAGGTGCTTGAGTAGGAGTCGTATCTTCTGGCGCTTAGGTTCATTTCCAGAAGCCTTAAAAGGTGCAGGGCATTTGGCCAGCATCTTAGAGCTTTAAGGAGAACAAAATGAAAAACACGAGAACACTCAGCGAAACACTCGAGATAGCTACACGCAGTAAACTGTTATGATGCAGGGATGCTGGACTACATCTTCCGGAGATGTGTCATGGGGCAGCAGCCAATCAGCAGCAAGGAGAAATAAACAGCGCTCTCAGATTGGCTACTTTCACCATCCCAAGCTGTGTTTTCTTCTACAGTATTGCTATGAAAAAAGCCATACAAAAATTGCAGAGGATATTTGCAGTTTCTGCTAACAATAATTAGTTAGGTTTTAAGGAAAAATCTGCGAATGAATGAGGCCGCGAACCACGAACCACGACTTTGTAGGAGTCTACTGTATTTGTTTTTCTGACTGGTTTTGTTCATCATTATCAATGGTGGATTTATTGTGTTCTTTTTACTGAATCATTATATTAAAATTGCCTTTTCATTTTTTTCACTTTTTTGTTATCATATTTTTGTTATAAAATACATCTACCCTCTATTCAGTAACTATTTAATTAATTATGCAAGTGTAGCTGCTTTTATACTTTTGTTGTAATTTTTTGTTTTGATTCAATTTTCAACAGTGTGAAGAAGACCAGACAGCTGGCTGGATCAGCATTAAAAGTAAAAAAAAAACATAAAATGGCCTGGCAATATAGTAATTAAAAACAGGTTGGAGGTTGAGAACAATAAAAGCTTATGATTGTCAAAGCCAAAACTCTGAACAAAAAATAACTTTGCAAAAAAGTTCTAACTCTAACTTTTTTCTTTACCCCTTTTTATTTTTTTCTTAAGAAATTGATCTGACACTAGGATAACAAGTTGCACACTGCCATTTTACAGCATATAAGCAAGTGTTATGTTGAGTTATGTCGCGTGACCTTTGTGCGGCATAAACGACAAATAAAATAGAAACAATAAACAAGATGACTACAAAAACTCCACTAAATGGCAATGTCTGTGAAAACCAAACATTCCCAAAATGACTTTAAGATGACATCACTATTAGAATTATAGAAATATTATACAATTTTTAAAATGGATCAAAACCTTCCAGAAAAAAATCTGCACAATATTCTGAGTTGCCATTATAAGGATTCATCATAAAATCAAGTCACCTAGCATTCAACAGTGATTCAGAGGCACAACAAAAGATTACATTATTTGGTGCAATAGATTTGAAATATGCTACTGTTTGTATGATCAAGAAAAAAACAACTACATTTTAAGCTTGCTTTGCTTAGGAAGGTAATAATGTCGGTAGGTATTGAAAAACTGGAAAATGAAGGCCATAGCATTATATAATAACGCACATGATCACTTCTCCATGTGTAATGTCATGACAACACAGTCATCTTAGATCCCTACGTTAAACTCCAGAAACTAGTGCAAAGGACTCATTAAGAAGAAAGAGACAATGGATACAATTCCACCAGAGCACTCAGACAGTTCTAGAACCTGACAGCTTTACTGCTGATCCAGTGGAATTCTAATGGATTCTTCCTGTGTTGACCCTGTGTAGGGTTTCAAAGAAAAGCATTACATTCCTACATAGTCTCCTCTGCTGAAGACTCTTCGGTTTCCTTAGACTGTTGAAGTAAGACATGCCCTTTAATCATGACATGTTGCAATTCTTGGGAAATCATATTAAACTTTGCTGAATAGTTGACCAAAATAACACCTAAAGCTCTAATTTAGAGTTCACTACTAAATGATGCTTTACTGATCAAACAATTGTATTTACAGAAATATCTAAAACCTGTTAAATTTTTTGGTCTATTATGGTCAACACCTTCAGTCTTCATATATTCAACTTACAAACAGCCATTGCTCAAGCTCCATATATTTTCACCCATTTGACATCTCAAGAAAACTGTATAATAATTTCATTGCAAACAATTTTCAACAAAAATCTAGTTTTGCTTCCACAACACAGCCCCCCTAAAAGCTCTTGCTAATGGTCCATGTAAATGATAAGGATAAGTTGTTGTTCATCCCAGTAACGGATATGGTGTCATCCACATCTATGATAGGTGGAATTAACAGGTTTTTTTTTTTTTTTTTGCAAAAATGTCTACTTCTCTGAAAAGCTTACACGTCTTATTCTAAAACATAAAAGCAAAGGAAAAGTCTGCCAAATTAGTTTTTTCTTTTTTTTTTCAATTTAATTCCAGCCATTTGAAGACCCACTTTTATCCATATAAACTGATAATCCAGAAGGACACTTTATTACTTACTTTTAATCTTCAAAGTCTTCCGGCATTCTCCCATGACTTCTCAAAAAGTTTCACTTTGGCATCTAAGTGCTTTCCTTTATTAACAACTTTGAACAGCTACCCCCTCACACACACACATACACACTCATGCACACATTCTCCATTAAGATTAATTTGGATTTTCTATTACACACATACAGCCTTGGGTCACACGATTCAGGCCCTTTGGAAAATGAGCTAAAGCCTGTAAACCAGGCAGCTGTACTCCCAGTTCTTTGAACAGTGGCTCTTGTATGGAAGAATAGAATGGCTAATCTGTCCAGCAAACACTGTTATTGGAGGCCTGTAATCAGTAAAGAAAGTGGCTGCAGCAGAAGAGAATGTATCAATTTGCCCCAGGCAGAGCTTTGCAAACACGATTTTCTTGAAATTACGCTGCTGTCGCAGAGCAGTTGTCATTTTCATTACAATTATTAAAAGATAAAAATCCTTCTATTTAGAATCCCCCTACAGATTACTTGTAAGCGATGCCAAAGTGTGTAAATACTTACAAAAGAAAGACTGTTAAATTCTTTTTTCTACGCAAACTATTACAAAACAGGTTTTGTACCCATAAATATTTTTATTAATATTTTTCTACCATATATTTTTTGTTTATACAGCTGACTTTTTTTAAAATTACAAAATAATTTATTTAAGAAAAAAATATTGTTGCTGAGAAATGATGCTGCTGGGTTTTATGCACAAGAATCAATAACGGTCATTCTGAACCACTTTATTTGTTACATTTTGTTCAAATTTTGGAAATTATTTTATTGTAAATCATGTATCAGTAAAGCATGTGTGGGTAGAATTAATGAAGCAATAGAAACTTTCCATCCTTCAAACCATTTCCTGAACCTGTTTTATCCAATTTATGTGATTTATTGACTAGTGCCAGGAATAACCAGAACAACTGCAAGTGTAAAGCAAGAACACTAAAGGAGGTGTTACTTGTACATTGAATAAAGCAAAGGTGAGTGGTACACATTTGAGTATGTACCGTATACTAGGTAGTGAATAAATTATCTTATTTCCTATTCTGAAAACAAAATGGGAAATGAGCTAAGGATCACAATAGGACACAGTAGATTTTAAAAACCATGTCATCTGATACTTTCTGTTTAGCCAGCTCTTGCACAGAGGGATGTTTTTCAAGGGTACATGATGAGGAGATTTTGAAAATCTATTAGTTACTACTAAAATGGTGGGATTACCTTGAGAAGGTAGAATGTCTGTTATAATGTCAATGAAGATGTTTTCCCATGGTCTACGAAGTGGCAATGGTTGGAAAAACTTTCTGGTGCATTGAGCTAAATGCCCAAAAAATGAGAGAAAAGAATATAATAGACCAGGAAATGGAGCTAACCAAAAGGGAAACTCTACACGATAGCCTTAATAGGCAAAAGATTAAAAAAAAACAAAAAAACAGAAGTAGCAAAAAATCTGGTATCAGTTCAAAAGTTGAGGAAATCTTGGTGAAAACAGCAAAACGAAAGTCCTGGTTTCCTATAAATACAGGGTGAGCCAAAAAGAAGTACCAGATTTCAAATGTTTATTCTACAAAAACACTACAAGATAAAATAAATTTCATTACAACACAAGAAAGGGTATACAAAATAGATTTTTTTCACTGTGTTTTAAAAATGATATCTTAAAGGTGGTGGCCATCATTAGAAATACACTCTTCAAAATGATTTCTGAATGCTCGCATGATTCGTTCGGCCATTTCAAGGGAAATAGTGGTGATATTGGGGCTTCAAGGTTTTGAGGTCAGTTTGTTTATACCTTCGACTTGAGATAGCCCCCACAAGAAGAAGGAATTGCATGGAGTGAGATCAGGTGAACTTGAAGGCTACCCGACATCGCTGTGCAGGGAGTTTAGCTTCCCTGGAAAAAACATCTCCTGCAAAACTTGCATTGATCTCTGCGCCGTATGAGCTGTTGCTCCAACCTGTTGAAATCAGGTATCCAACACATTCATTTCTTCCAGTTGGGGCCACAAAAAGTGCTCTAGCATTTCAATATACCATAATGTTCTGAAGTGATGTTGACCTTTGCTTCCCTGTCCCCATATAAGTAAGGGCCTACAATGCCAAGTTCTGTAATGGCGCACCAAACTGTAACACGCTCACTTTGCAGGGGTCTCTAATGAAGTTTACAAGGGTTGGTTTCAGCCCAATAGCAAAAGTTTTATTTATTTACGCAACCTTTCAAATGGAAATGTGCCTCCACTCTGCACATGATGATGGCAACTTGATGAACAGTTTGCAGAATGTTCACACACAACTCTCTATGGCTCTCCCAGTCTCTCTCAGTGAGTTCCTGTACTACCATCATTTTATATGGATGGAAATTAAGGTTCTCATGCAAAATCCTCCTCAAAGACTTGTTGGAAATGCCTAAGGCAGAAGCATGTCTGAGCACTGAACATCTAGGAGAGTGCAAAATTGATGGCCTTATAGATTGGATGTTTTCAGGTGTTCGTACAGTCTGAGGACGGCCTGGAGATTTTCTGTTCAATGTTGTACCCGTCTGTCTAAATTTAGCCACCCACTGAAGAATTGTTTTCTGATTTGGGACGTCACTGCTAGGAGGAATGCTGAAGTGGGTTCAGAAGGCGTGTTGCGTAGTGATGATGGTTTTTCTTGTTTTTGAAGAACTTTTCGACAGTGAAAGCATGGTACACACTGGACCAAGGCATGTGAAAACTTTAAGGGATTGCCTATCAAAGGACCCCCACCCCAAACCACTCGGCTGACTCTACCTCACGCAATAACTTTGAGAAATGTGGTACTTCACATTGTATCATAAATATTTTCTCCAGAATCAATCGCTAACCAATAAAGAGTAGAATGTTAAGAAAAATAATCATAAATTTGGACACTGAATATGCTGAATTGCTTTCTCTTATATCCATCATGTGTTTTGAAAGTTATGGGATAGAAACAGATGCCAACAGAAACATGTAATATACAGGTACATGCATGGAGACAACTGTAAGTGAATTTTGCTTAAAACTGGGTGGGAACATGTAGACGACTCACGGAGTGTCACTTTTCAAAACCAATTCAATGGTCAGACACAGGGCAAGCTTCTGATGACAATAAACTATCTACAGCTAAAATGTCTCTTAAAAAGACCCCTATTAAACATATACATGTGTGCTGCATGTGTAGAAAGCTCATTGCACGTGTTCAAAATAAGCACAACCTGTTACAAGAGAAAAACCTTTTTGTAATATCAGATTATACATTGACATTCGAAGACATCAATGGACTAGAGGTAGATGGTGAATGATACGTTGTTTTAGGCTTTGACTGTGCTCTGTGTTGTTAAGTTAGGACAATAGTGTAGGAGTCAATGTAAGGAATTGTCAGCTAAATTTGTGAAAATATGAATTGCAAAATATGCAAAGTAAATGATGTGTCACACCCCATCAAAAGGAGGTGAAAAAGACTGCTGTTAAGAGAGTTGATAACGAAGAGCCACAAGAGAGGCAGATTTCAGTACTCAAAATACCCAAATTAAGAAATCTACCAAATGATACCACTAAAAGCATGACAATGCTGCACAACATCCACCTTCTGCACATCTGAACAAATAACTAACAGATGTCAACATAAATAGTCCATTATTCAGGACACCACAGGTTCATCCACATGCATATCTCTGAGTTTACACCCTTAACAGTAATGGTTGGATGATATTGAAGGCAATGGAGAAGTCAAAACACATAATCCTCACAGTGCTGCCAACTTTGTCCAGGAGAGAATAAGCCTTGTGCAGCAGACAGATAATTGCATCCTCCACTCCAATCTTTGTCTGATTCGGTAAACTGCACATAGTCCAGGACCAGTCTCTCAACAGTCTTCATGATATGAGATCTAAGTGCCTGTGGACTGTAGTCATTAGATGAAGATGTACCTGCCTTCCTTGAAAGTGGCACTTACTGAAGCCTTAGGGACAGATTGAACAGATGGCAGAGGACGCAACAAAAATGGTCAGTACAGGCCTTAAGAACTTAAGGACTGACTTATCTAATCCAGCATCTTTTTCTCTCTGTCGCTTCCTCAGTTGTCTCTTAGGTTTTCAGTTATGTCAGTCAACATTGATGGTCAAAAGTGGACTTGTCACAGGCTTTTAATGTTAACATGGTAGGAATTGTTCATGTTGTAGGGATGGTGGGGGGAGACTGGTCATTAGAAGAAGGTGGCAGTGGGTGGGAAAATCTATAAAAAAAATTGGTTTAGGGCATTAACTTTGTTCAAATCACCTTTTAGTGCCTCAGCTCTGGATTGCTTTAATCCAGTAATTATACTCGGTCCATTTCAGACTTTCTATTTGAAATACAAACATGCACTTCCAGAATATAGTCACAGTGTTTTATAATATAATACAGTATATACATAGACCACAATGCTTATCTAAATCCTATTTGCTGTTGTTATGTCAGAGATGCAATAGTCAGATTGATAGAAAGATATCATAGAAGATAAAAGCACTTCTCATACACATGGAGTCAAGTAGCTTCAGTGGTCTTCATGTATATGTGTGTGCTTTGTCTCCTCTGCTGTCATGTTTATTACAATATACAAATTAATCATTAAGCTTTAGTAACCTTTTGCTACTGAGATCAATTGATAACAGCAATTTTTAGGTTTTATTTCCACTGAGGCTCAGGAATTTTGTACAGTTTCTTTGACTGTCTCCCTGAAACCTCAGTGGTTTAAAGTGCACAGACTGGAGGAATTGTGGGCAGGTAGTTTAAGAAGAAGACCCAGTGGTGTAGCCTTTGCAGTGGCTATTTACTACAAACCTTTTAATGGCTTGTCCCCAGACATGAGTTCTCATTTGAGAATCACGTCTGAACCCAAAGATCTCCTTCAGGAAGGGTTTGTTTCTAAAGCTGTTGATGCTTATTATTTAACTCTTTTATGTTCACTGGATGAAAAAATCATAGGGGAATTATGGGTTCCAGCTCATTTTCAGTTTTGCATGAGCTGAATTGATAAAAGTGGGCATGACATGCAGTTTATCATTATTATCAACAGGTCAATAAGACAGCAAAAACAATGTCTTGTGCAGCATTGGTATATTCTGCTTTTTTAAATAGGTAAACGTTTTTGGGTCAATGAAGATGAAAAAGCATCCTGTAACTTATGCCCTAACCAGTGTTAAATTTTATTTTGATTTTTTGTTCATATCACTGTGGAAGAGGGCAGTGTGTTATTTTTTTAATGTAACATTCTGCATATTTTCCACTTGAAGACACACCAAAACCCACTACTATACACATTATATATTTTCTGTACTTCAAAACTCACCACACAGTAAGCCCCTCTCCCACCATTACCATTTCCTATTACTCGATTTCTTCAGATAATAGTGAGGATATGCATTCTGCACTGTCCATCTTCAAATCTGCCAGGATTATAACTTTGTTTGAACGTAATTAGCAGAATGTAAAAATAGGTAATCAGATACATTGTTTACTTTTTAACCAATTCATATACTGTAGTTTGTGGTCAGTATCATATAGTGCAGCCTTTATATTCCTTAGCTCATTGGCCACATCTCTTAAAGGCATCCACTCTTGCAGTTTATGACTCCACAACAGCGTCTGTCAGCACACAGCAAGATGGTCGCACAGTGGTTTCTGAGGCAGAGATGTGTGCACAGCTAGTGTTTTTCCTTACTTCCGCTTCACATTTGTTGAATTCTTTTTTCCACATGCTTTTGCCATTGTTTTTTAACAAAACACAGAATAAAAGGGGATATTTATATTGATTTCCATACTCAAATATACAAAATTCTAGGAGGATTCTGAAGCTGTAGGCATGTGCATTAAATTTCACGTTCATTTAGATTTATAAACTTGGCGTACACACAGTTTTGTGCATCTGGATTTTTCTGTGCATATGCACATTTCCATTTTGTCCATGCGCCATGTTTTAGTGTGAATTCTACGCACAGCGTTATACTTGAGGCCCAAGGAATGCACCCAAACTTAAAGAGACAGTACATAATTAACCAATAATAAGCAAAATCAACCGAACTAACATAAAAATAAGAAAAATAATGATTTGAAACTAACAAAAACAACACAAAAACATAAAAATATAAATAAACGCACAACACAGGCTACTTGTCTTTTTATTTCTATGGCTGTGTAGGGGTAGTACTTTCATAGTATGTAAAATGTAGAATTTCTGAAATGTACAGATGCAATTTTATTTTTATATTATACTCTGTCTTTCCATGATTGATACAAGTTATCACAGAACATTTGAATAACTGGCTGCTTATATATTCCACAACTTTCTCATTCTTGTTTAATCTAACTGTTGGATTTATTTAGCTTCTACTTGGATTCCCTGTGGATGGGGCAGTAGGTGTTAAATTTGGTTTGTTTTTATACATATTTTTTTAAGGTATGGACACATTTTACCACAGATATTTGAAACTTTTATTAATCTCTCACAGCACTGAGATGCTTATGGGGACATTAAACAAATGATATTACTCATTAGCTTCCTGCAAATAACAATGCTCTTTTTAAGTGTTACAACAATGTTTAATTGTTTGAGCCCACCATAAAGTCTCTATTAACTGAAAACGAGTTGGAGAAAATATCAAAAGAAGCCCATGGAATGGGTGACATTCATTACAATAGGCCAATTTTTAAAGAACAGGAAAGGTAAATAAGATAAAAAGAATTGTTCTGTAAAGTAATTAAAAATGTATTTAAGAAACAATACATAATCCCTTAAATTATGATTGGAAAAGTTCAAGACATATTAATTAATTTACATATTGTAAAAAGTAATAGCAAAACATTTTTATACCTGTTCAGTTCAATTTGGTATTACATTATCAGAATAAATTTCAGCAGCACCAGACACAATAAAGGAATCGACAGGTTCCATGTCAGGCTCACTCACTCCAATACTGGACCAATTTGGAATTATCAGTTAATCTTACTAGTGCTATGCCAGAAATTAATATGTGCAAATACAATACAAATATTTGTGGATAAGAATATAAATCTTATGAAAAAAACACACATGACAGAAAAACCAAATATTCCTAAACACAATTGCCAAAGCCAAAATGTGAGCCCATATCAAGATGGAGAAACTTTACCAGGATTCAAAGAACCAATTAATGCTGAATTAATAATTTAAAGAGAAATCATTTATTTGGTTTTCATAGTATTGGACTCTGCATAGAATGAGGTGCTAGCTTTTAAAGCATCACAAGTGTTATAACATACTGTGTGACTTTCAGAAATACGATCTTAGCAGTGGTGTCTGAAAATTAAAACAAAATAGTATCACAGAAACACAAAACAATGTTAAACAAAATTAACTTTGTCTCAGAATAATTACATAATTATAAAAGACGTCCCCTCACTCCACTCGGGGAGCCGGAGTCGGGAGGCAGAGGACAGTGATTGTGAGAGAGGAGACGGCAGAAGAAAAGGACAGTAAAGGGATAAGGACTGAGCATTGTGGAGATTGTGCACTGTGTTGTTGTGCAGATTGTTAATAAACGTGTATTTGTGGGACATTCTGAGTCTGTGTCTATCTGTGTCCGGTCTAACCTTCATAATAGTTATTTCAAAAAATAAGAACCATACATGAGAATTTATTGAATGTTGTGTATTCAGCTCTTAATTTGTGGATTAAGTCATGCATTGATTTGATCATTTAATATTTTTCATAGATTATACTCATTTAGTTTCTAAATTAATCAAAACTTGGGACAGTTTAATACAGTAAAAGATGAAAGATACAAAAAGTGCATTATTGAAATTCAAAGTGAGAGATCTGCAATAATCAGCAGCATCTCTAACAGCAAAATCTGCAAAACAATATGCATAAACTGCTACAGAAAGTTTAGCCACCAGAATGAAATCATCCATTCTAAATGTGCTCAAATGTTATCAATTATTTTGCTCAAAATGTGATCAAGGAATTTATGGCAAACTGTTTTAAGTATATAACTTTATGATAAATTTAATAATGATTCCAAGAGCAATAGCAAATGTCAGGTGTGCTAAGTATTCAATTATACATTTTTCTATTTATTTTGATCTAGTTTTTCTATTGTACTTACAGTACAATGTTTTTATGTTTTATTGTTGTTTTGGTTGTCTTTGTATTATTATTTTTCATTTTTTATGTTATTTCTGTTGATTTGGTTTATTAGAGGTGTCACAGATGGCTGGGGAGTGGCGACCCGGCCGGGGAGTGCCGGCAGAAGATTGTCGGGAGGCATCTGGAGCACATCCAGGTGATTATAAAAGGGGCTGCCTCCCTCCGTTTGTTGGCTTGTGTCGGGAGTGGAGGACGGAGCTTGGGAGGAGAGGCAAGGAGGCAGGCTGAAGGATGAACGCATTAGATAGATAGATGATAGATAGATAGCTAGATACTTTATTAATCCCAAGGGGAAATTCACATAATCCAGCAGCAGTATACTGATACAAAAAAATATATATTAAACAGTAATAAAAATGCATGTAAAAACAGACAATAACTTTGAATAATGTTACCATTTACTCCCCCGGGTGGAATTGAAGAGTCACATAGTGTTGGGGAGGAACGATCTCCTCAGTCTGTCAGTGGAGCAAGACAGTGACAAAAGTCTGTCACTGAAGCTACTCCTCTGCCTGGAGATGACACTGTTCAGTGGATGCAGTGGATTCTCCATGATTGACAGGAGTTTGCTTAGCGCCCGTCGCTCTGCCACAGATGTTAAACTGTCCATCTTTATTCCTACAATAAAGCCTGCCTTCCTAACAAGTTTGTCCAGGCGTGAGACGTCCTTCTTCTTTATGCTGCCTCCCCAGCACACCACTGCATAGAAGAGGGCACTCCCCACAACCATCTGGTAGAACATCTGCAGCATCTTATTGCAAATGTTAACGGACACCAACCTTCTAAGGAAGTATAGTCGGCTCTGACCTTTCTTACACAGAGCATCAGTATTGGCAGACCAGTCCAATTTGTCATCCAGCTACACTCCCAAGTATTTATAGGTCTGTACCATCTGCACACAGTCACCTCTGATGATCACGGGGTCCATGAGGGGCCTGGGCCTCCTAAAATCCACCACCAGTTCCTTGGTCTTGCTGGTGTTCAGGTGTAAGTGGTTTGAGTCACACCATTTAACATATTCCTTGATTAGCTTCCTATACTCCTCCTCCTGCCCACTCCTAATGCAGCCCACAATAGCAGTGTGGTCAGCGAACTTTTGCACATGGCAGGACTCGGAGTCATATTGGAAGTCTGATGTATATAGGCTGAACAGGACCGGAGAAAGTACAGTCCCCTGCAACGCTCCTGTGTTGCTGACCACAATGTCAGACCTACAGTTCCCAAGACGCACATACTGAGGTCTGTCTGTAAGATTGTCCAAGATCCATGCCACCAGGTGTGAGTCTACTCCCATATCAGTCAGCTTGTCCCTAAGGAGCAGAGGTTGGAAGGTGTTGAAGGCGCTAGAGAAGTCCAAAAAACATAATTCTTACAGCACCACTGCCTCTGTCCAGGTTGGAGAGAGATCGTGTAGCATATGGATAATGGCATCCTCCGCTCCCACCTTCTCCTGGTATGCGAACTGGCGGACCTGTGGCCTCAGGTGGTGAAGCAGCAGCCGCTCCATGGTCTTCATCACATGAGACGTCAGAGCAACAGGTCGGAAGTCAGAATGTATAATAAATGTGTTGTGGGTGACATAAACGTGTCCGCCTGTCTAATTGTTATGTTTCGGCCAGGGTTCCTTCCCAACTGGGGTTCAAATTCCTTTTTTATGTCTTTTTTTACTCATGCCTGATTCAATTGTGTTAATATTGCTATTTATGTCAATTATTTGCATTATTCTGTATTTGTTATTCGTTTTGGGTATTTAATTTTTATGTTTCATGCTTATACTATGCTCCACGAATTTTGTGGGAGGTTCCCCAAGTGAAGGGGCCATCTGTTCATCTCTGTCAAAGGACGGCTCTGAACTCTAAAATGGCTCTCCCTTGCAGTACATTGTATGCATTGGGAATTGGTGAGTTCTCTGTGATTGTTGCATAGATTTGTTAATTATTCTCCATTCTAGTTTCCTTTTCTTGGCACAGGTCTTTGTGCTTTTTGGAGCTTTTAAGCCACAGAGCATTTTTCATCATAATATATTTTTTTTAAACAGATTGTTCATTTGCCCTTTTGTCATACAAGCTGAACATTGATGGACGTTCCTCTTATGAGGCTTCTTGCAGGTTTTTGGGACTGTGAAGGATCTTCCAAGTTCACGACAGAATATACTGCTGAAAATAAAAAAGTCCTATTTGTAGCAGCACCTTGGATTCTGTGGATAACTATTTCCAAAATTACTATAATGCCCTGTATGATTTTTTTGCCTGTGATTATACGCCTTTTCTATAATTCTACATTTTATGAAAATTCTGTATTTAAGGACTCTGTTTCTCTTAACTGTATATCTGTCTGATGTAAGTGTGCATTATTTATTTTTATATACTATTTATGCATTATTTTACCTACATAATTTGAATTTCTTTTTCTTTGCAAGTAATTACCTCTTTGACACTTGGAGCTACATTGTTTGCATGAAAATGTGCGATAGAAATAAATGTTGCTGCTGTTACCTTGCCTTGTCTTTAGGGATTTGGATGATGATGACAATTTTTTTTTGATTTAGATAAAGATGTACAAATATGTGAGAGAAATATCCAGTACCTGTTGGAGCTAAATACTTTTAGAGCCATTGAGACTCAACGGAAAGCTAAGCCTCTGATTGGCAATGCCACATCGGTTGTGGCCAAGTCTCCTGATTTTGCCACTACTTCAGGTCTCTCATTTCCTCCAGTTGTTTCCACCAATACCTTTACACCATCCATCCCAAGGTCTCATCCTTTTAATTTTCTATTTATTTTCGTGCTACAGTTATTAAGGATCTGAGGCCCCAAGTAGCTCTGACTGAAATCATGCCCCTGAATGCTGTTGAGGGAGTCAATGAGCCACCAAAAGTTGATGAGGGTGCCTAAGGGCCTTGAAAAGATGCAAAGGGTGCCAAAGGCCATCTGAAAGCTGCTGAGTGCCCTGAGATGGTGCCTGCTTTTTCTCATGAGAGCTATGAATCAGCATTGTTGCTGCAAAGCACCAAGATTTTGTTAAGACTCCTGTGCTCTGTAGTTCCCAAGGTGAGTAGGTGTATAAAGTATTTGTCTTTTCTATTGACTTTTTCAATTCAGTTGTTGCCACCAGCTGCCTGATATCCAGTTGTGACCACCAGGAGGTGGCCTTCCCATTGCCCAGTTGCGGTCTCCAAGAAGGGGTCTTCTCGCCTCATTAACCCCAAGTCTTCTTGCCTTGTCTTACCCACCAGGTTAAAGTTTTCTCTTCTTACCATTCCAGTGGGGGTTAAAAGTGTGTTTTATTTGGACTATTGGGAGTAGGTTGGGATGTTTGAAATCCACCCCTTAAGAAGGGGACTATGTTGTGTTTCTGCTAGAGTTCCTTCCCTGGATGGTGTTCAGATTCCTTTTTTATGTCTTTTTTGCTCATGTTTTATTCCTTTGTTTGTGTTAATATTGTTATTTATGTTAATTATTTAAATTATTCAGTGTATTTATTAATATTATTAATTTTCAGGTGTCCATGTTTCTATTTTGTTCCATGTATTTTTTGGGTGGACCCCCAAGAATTGGGGCCGCCTGTCCCATTCAGTCAAGGGACTGTCCTCAACCTTACAAAGTCTGAGTAAAACCCAAATTTCGTTGTGGTACATTGTTTGCACTTGGTGGAGCTTATTCACCTGTGGATTAACTATTGAACTAAAGCAACTCCTCCTTGATCTTTTGTGCTCCTTGGAGCTTTTGTACCATTGATCATTTTTTGATAATAAATCTTTTATTTTATAAAGATTCTTCATTTGCCCTTTTGTCATACAAGGTGCAGGGCAGGTTGATTAGCTCATCCTCTTGTGAGGCTTTTTGTATTTTTTTTTAGTTTTTTTTTTAAACGGAACTCTCAAGTTCACAACATTAATTATGTACTGTAAGTTTAAGTTTATTAAAATCTTTTGCTCCTTGTGGGTAATGCCCCAGGAGGCGGGACCACTAAAACATCACCTCCTCTGAGCTCTCTCTGTATTTTATTGCTTTATTTCTTTTTTTCATCATATATTTAAATTTGCTGTTTAGGTGAGTCAAGATGGTTCATGAGTTTGTGATCGATCAGTTTTGGTGAAGTTCTGTATTATTTATTGTTTGGATTGACTGGACTTCTGATCACTAGTGCACAAAAGTTCCACAAAAACACTTCAAAGGTTGACCTATGGGGGATTATACCATCAAAACTCTGACTATACTCAAAAAGGGCCTTGAAAAATCTTTATAAAATAAAAGGTTTATTTTAGCAAAAGGCTCTGCAATACAAGAAGAGCTCAAAGGGATTGCCTGCAAAGGCAAGGCAAAAACAGCAAACAAAGTCGCAATACAGAATTCAGAGGCGTAGCCAGATTCAACCACAGATTGAAAAATCCATAAACACTGTCCCAATACAGAATTAAAATATGTAGTTGAAAAACAGAGCATGGGTTCAGAATATCAGAAAATCACAAGACAATAGGAAAAATGTAGTAAATTACAAGAAACACTCCACTCCCTCACATGTTTGAAATGAACTGTCAGGAACGATGGAAGGCCCTCCCATAAATAGGGTGAAGGGCTGTTTCTGGTGGTGACTGACAGGTGACCACGCCCCTTGGGGAACCACCCACAAAACACAAGGGGTATAACCTTGACCAGTTCCCCTTACAAATAAACATAAAGGAAAACATACATAAACAAAAGAAATATTAATATAAATAAATTAGGAAAAACAAACAAATACCACTGTGAACTCAAGCTAGGGGAGAAACATGACAGCCTCAGTTACCTTGATAATTGTGTAAAGGCCAGAGACTCCCTTCCATAACAGAGAAAGGTAGAGTAAATAAATTAGGAGCCTTGCTGAATTATTTGATTAATTACTGGTATTGGTAAAGGCAAAACTGATATTTAATTAACAATGTTAACATTTCTTTTTCAAATCCTATATTATTATGGCATCTTCTTGGGTAGCCATCTTCTTGATTATAAATCAGTCAAGTTTCCTTTAATAATGTTATAATATCTCTACACCAGATAGTAGTAAAATTAAATAACTTTCTACTAAAACAAACAACAATCAGCTGCATGCTGTCATACAAAATAGACAAATCTACTCCTCACCTCACCTGTTATACTGGTGACCCAAACAAATACAGTTTTTTTTAAGCCAATCCCATATGGTGTTTGATTTATATCCATGCACTTTTGCATCTAATTGTGTCTGCATAGCATACATAATGTCATTACTCAATTATAACCCTCTGGAAACGACTTCCACTATGTATGATGCAGTCTGTTGATGTATTTATAAAAGAATTTAGGAATGTTTTTTGATATTTCAGTATGGTTTGAAGTTGTTACTAACAGATTGCTGGAAATGGTCCAAACAATTAAACAATGGTCCAAGTCAGTGAGAGAATTGTGACATTTCACATGCAACTTAATTAGCATTAGGGCGGCACGGTGGTGCAGTGGTAGTGCTGCTGCCTCGCAGTTAGGAGACCCGGGTTCACTTCCTGGGTTCTCCCTGCGTGGAGTTTGCATGTTCTCCCCGTGTCTGCATGGGTTTCCTCCGGGCACTCCGGTTTCCTCCCACAATCCAAAGACATGCAGGTTAGGTGGATTGGTGATTCTGAATTGGCCCTAGTGTGTGTTTGTGTGTGTCCTGCGGTGGGTTGGCACCCTGCCCAGGATTGGTTCCTGCCTTGTGCCCTGTGTTGGCTGGGATTGGCTCCAGCAGACCCCTGTGATTCAGCGGATTAGAAAATGGATGGATGGAGAATCTGCATTAATTGTGTTATGTAAGAAAGGTTTGGCACCAGAAATTAAATAAGAACTTGTGAAACATGATGTCTGTACTACAGTAGATGAGTTAGTGGATCTGGTCCAGAAAATTAGTCCATTTAGCTGAATAAAAGCTCAAGGAAAAGCTGCAGTGTAGCTTTTCCATCTGCTTACCAGAATGAACATAATTACTATTATTGTTATTATTAATTTTATTATTATTATAGATTGAATTAGCAGCAATGCTAATAATGTTTAGAATCTATATCATTTTTTTAAATCAAAACACCTTGATGAATGAAAAAAATCAAAGGCCCCGATCTTGTAAAGGACATTCTTGTACATTTTAGTCTTTTCTGTGGGAAACAATACTTCTTCCTGTACTTAGTGCACTGATCATTTGTCTGGAGATTTTGTACATCATGTATGGAAATCAAATGGTTCAATTTACATTCTGATCTTCAGTGGTATTTAACAATATGTTTTAATAAATATTTAAAAATGAGACGAAAACACAGGAATATTTACCAAGTAAATTAATGTATCATTTATTTCGCTCAGGATGATCTTTTGCACAACTGACATAGTTTTGTAATGTGAGTTCAGAAATGCTATGAAAAATTACATTAAAAATCTTTCTTAGTGCAAGGCTGTAAAGAGACCTTTGAGGGATAGATCTAAAGAGAGCTATGTGGCATATATCCTCATAGTCTTAGATAGACAGATAGATAAATAGATAGATACTTTATTAATCCAAAGGGGAAATTCACATAATCCAGCAGCAGCATACTGATAAAAAACAATATTAAATTAAAGAGTGATAACAATGAAGGTATAACAGACAGACAATAATTTTGTATAATGTTAACATTAACCCCCCCTTCCTCGGTGGAATTGAAGAGTCACATAGTGTGGGGGAGGAACGATCTTCTCAGTTTGTCAGTGGAGCAGGACAGTGACAGCAGTCTGTCACTTAAGCTGCTCCTCTGTCTGGAGATGATCCCGCTCAGTGCCCGTCATTCTGCCACGGATGTCAAACTGGCCAGCTCTGTGCTTACAATAGAGCCTGCCTTTCTCACGAGTTTGTCCAGGCGTGAGGTGTCCTTCTTCTTTATGATGCCTCCCCAGCACACCACCGTCTAGAAGAGGGCACTCACCACAACCGTCTGGTAGAACATCTGCAGCATCTTATTGCAGATGTTGAAGGACACCAGCCTTCAAAGGAAGTATAGTCGGCTCTGTCATCTCTTGCACAGAGCATCAGTATTGGCAGTCCACTCCAATTTATCATCCAGCTGCACTCCCAGGTATTTATAGGTCTGCCCCCTCTGCACACAGTCGCCTCTGATAATCAGGAGTCCAGGGGTCTCCTGGGGGGCCTGGGTCTCCTAAAATCCACCACCTGCTCCTTGGTTTTGCTGGTGTTTAGGTGTAAGTGGTTTGAGTTGCACCATTTAACAAAGTCCTTGATTAGGTTCCTATACTTCTCCTCCTGCCCACTCCTGATGCAGCCCACGATAGCAGTGTCATTAGCGAACTTTTGCACGTGACAGGACTCCGAGTTGTATTGGAAGTCTGATGTATATAGGCTGAACAGGACTGGAGAAAGTACAGTCCCTCTGTGGCGCTCCTGTGCTGCTGACCACAATGTCAGACCTGTAGTTCCCGAGACGCACATACTGAGGTCTGTCTGTAAGATAGTCCACGATCCATGCCACCAAGTATAAATCTACTCCCATCTCTGTCAGCTTGTCCCTAAGGAACAGAGGTTGGATTGTGTTGAAGGTGCTAGAGAAGTCCAGAAATATAATTCTTACGGCAACACTGCCTCTGTCCAAGTGGCAGAGGGGTCAGTGTAGCATATAGATGATGGCATCTTCTGCTCCCACCTTCTCCTGGTATGCGAACTGCAGAGGATCGAGGGCATGGCAAACCTGTGGCCTCAGGTGGTGAAGCAGCAGCCGCTCCATGGTCTTCATCACATGTGACATCAGAGCGACAGGCCGGAAGTCATTCAGCTTGTGATACCTTTGGGACTGGGGTGATGCAAGATGTTTTCCAAAGCCTCAGGACTCTCCCCTGTTCTAGGCTCAGGTTGAAGATGCGCTGTAGAGGACTCCGAGGTTCCAGCACACAGGCCTTCAACAGTCGTGACGATGCTCCATCTGGACTCACTGCATTGCTGGCACGAAGTCTCCTCATCTCTCTGCTCACCTGGGCTTATAAATAGGTGCTTTAATGGTAGTGTCAGAGCTGAGAAAATAATATTCCATTTTTGTTTTCTGAGTAATATATGCAAAAACTAGACAAAAAACTTTAAATGGGAATTGTTTTGCTTTTATTTAGCAAAAGATATCTGCCAAAGGGGTAAGCAAAACTTAGTTGACAAGATTTCTTAAAGTTAGCTAAATAATTATAAACACAATTTTTTTTGATAAGGCAATGATTCTTATTATAAGGAAAACAAGATTTAATGTCATGATATAAATACTTTTCAACAACAACAACATTTATTTATATAGCACATTTTCATACAAACAGTAGCTCAAAGTGCTTTACATAATAAAGAATAGAAAAATAAAAGACACAATAAGAAAACAAAATAAGTCAACATTAATTAACATAGAATAAGAGTAAGGTTCAATGGCCAGGGGGGACAGAAAAAACAAAACAAAAACTCCAGACGGCTGGAGAAAAAATAAAATCTGTAGGGATTCCAGACCACGAGACCACCCAGTCCCCTCTGGGCATTCTACCTAACATAAATGAAACAGTCCTCTTTGGATTTAGGGTTCTCACGGAAGGGCTTGATGATGATGATGGTCACGTAGACTTCTGCCTTTTAATCCATCCATCATTGTTGGAGCATCATGAAGCTTTGAGTAGGTGGTGGTGGCGCAGGCCACCACCACAAAGAAACCGGAAAAAGAAACAGAAGAGAGAGTAGGGGTCAGTACGGATTTTAGAGCCACCATGAATAGTTATTTTGAGGAAATTGACTAATAGAGTATCAGGATTAAGTTAAATTGAAGTTATAAAAAGGCCATGTTAAAGTAATATGTTTTCAGCAGTGTTTTAAAGTGCTCTACTGTATTAGCCTGGTGAATTTCTATTGGCAGGCTATTCCAGATTTTAGGTGCATAACAGCAGAAGGCCGCCTCACCACTTCTTTTAAGTTTTGTTCTTGGAATTCTAAGGAGACACTCATTTGAGGATCTGAGGTTACGATTTGGAATATAAGGTGTCAGACATTCCGATATATAAAATGGGGCGAGATTATTTATGGCTTTATAAACCATAAGCAGAATTTTAAAGTCAATCCTGAATGACACAGGTAACCAGTGTAGTGACATCAAAACTGGAGAAATGTGTTTGGATTTTCTTTTCCTAGTTAGGATTCTAGCAGCTGCATTCTGCACTCGTTGCAAATGATTTATGTCTTTTTTGGGTAGTCCTGAGAGGAGTGCGTTACAGTAATCTAGTCGACTGAAAACAAACGCGTGAACTAATTTCTCAGCATCTTTCAAAGATATAAGAGGTCTAACTTTACTTATGTTTCTTAGGTGAAAAAATGCTGTCCTAGTGATCTGATTAATATGCGATTTAAAATTCAGATTACAGTCAACAATTACCCCTAAGTTTTTTACCTCCATCTTGACTTTTAATCCTAATGTATCCATTATATTTCTAATAGCCTCATTGTATCCATTATTGCCAATCACTAAGATTTCAGTTTTCTCTTTATTTAACTTGAGAAAGTTACTATTCATCCATTCTGAGATACAAGTCAGACTTTCTGTTAGTGAATCAATAGAATCAGGGTCATCAGGAGCTATTGATAAGTACAGCTGTGTGTCATCAGCATAGCTGTGGTAGCTCACGTTGTGCCCTGAGATAATCTGACCTAACGGAAGCATGTAGATTGAGAATAACAGCGGACCCAGGATAGAGCCTTGTGGAACACCATATTGGATATCCTGTGTCTTCAAGTTGTAATTACCACAACTAACAAAATATTTTCTCCCTGTCAGGTAGGTTTCAAACCAATTTAAGACACTGCCAGAGAGGCCCACCCATTGACTACGGCGATTTCTAAGAATATTATGATCAATGGTGTAAAATGCAGCACTCAGATCTAAGAGGATCTTCCTTAGATTTCACTTTCACTTCCTTAGATTTTATTTTTTGCAGTGCATTCCAAAGTCTATATCACTTTCATGGACGACCGAATGGACATTGTCAATGAAACAATTAAATTAAAGAGTTTAGCTTGTTCATGTCAAGCATCCTGTCCAAATCTAATCTCTGTAAATCATTCTTTATATCAAGTAACACTTTGTACAAAGAATATTCTACATGATACTTCACAAAGCACACATAAAAATATTACCAAGCAGCATAATATAACAAAGTAAAAGAGCTACGTCGTAGAAGTTTAGTTTTTTATAGGACCTTAAATAGTTCAAACACTGGCATTAGAAGCAGACTTTCAAAGAAATATGTTCTACATACACATTCTCTTTGAGTTGGAAATATCCTCACTTTGTATGATATTTCCAACCAGAGAAGTAAACTATTTAACTGCAAATACTAAGAACCCTATTAAAATGTATTAAAATAATATACTCAAGACTAACAGCTGAAAAAATATTTCTTCAGGCTTTTTAGAGAAAACTGAAAAGCCCAATGACTAAGGTCAATTTATCCTAAATGCAAAAATAATAATCATAATAATAATTATATTTAGTGAGTGCAATTTAAACTGTATGTAAGATTTAATTCTTTTTACGCCTGTTCTTCGACTTTCTGTACAATATTACATCTTATTTTGACTTAAGTTTGCTGTGCTAAAATTACTTTTCAGGCCATTATATTTCAAAAGCGGGTGCATTTCTTAATAATATTGACATATTTAAGTGGTTGAGAGAGTAGGTTTGCCCTTTTAAAATATTTTCATTGCTGTCTTCAATGTAAGAACAGAATAGATTGCATGAAATTATAGACGTCCCTCAGGTGGTGGTGATTTATTTTAGCTCTGCTACAATAAAACTCCAATTTTCAGTACATGGAAACAGCTTTCCAATGCCTCTACCATATATTAAATGATACAGATTTACAGAGAATTGCAGATGAATGATGAGTATTAATATTTTTCTTTTAATGATGCGACTCCATGAAAATAATGTTGAACCGAATAAAACTGAATTTAACACAGCATTGTGTTCTGTACAATTAAACAGTCCAAGATGAGGACTATTGCACACTTACTTTTCTGCAGCTCACTTTTACTTTTATGGCAGCAAGATGTGTATAACGTTCATGCTTCTGAACAACAGAGCAGAAACAGAGGAAGTTAGGTAATGGTATGGCCACCTCTGTATTAGATCTCTGCAGTATTATTATTTTAGTTTGTGACATCTTTGTGTTCCAAATACACAAAGTTATTATTGTATTCAATTATTTAAAGAAGGATTTACTAATATTTTGTAACCATAGGGTTGAGGGGAAGTGATGTTGCACTAAACAGCACTATAAAGAGTTGAACTTAGCATTAAGATTTAAATTAAAGAAAATCATATCCGCGAGGCGGCTATGGGGGGAAGAGTAAAAGAAAAAGAGCCGGAGGTTGCAGGAGAGCAGGAAGCAGTATGGAGAGAGAACTGGTGTGAGAGAGCGCGAGCGAGCATGTGCTCGTAGGCAGGAAGGCAGCTGGACAGTGAGTCCTAGCAAGGGTGTTTGGCCGACACTCGGTGGGGCAGAAGGAAGAGGTCGCTCCAGCTGAGCGAACAAGGAGCTGGAGTGACTGGGGATGAAGGATGGCTGGCTACATAAGACCAAGAAGGCAGCGGGAGTCGTGGAGTCTTGGGAAGGTGAGCCTCAGCGTGAATGACCTGGCCGTTGAGGAACCCAAGTCTCGGTCCGGTAAGGTAGCTGTATGGAGCCAGGGAACGGAAGGCAACCGGACAGTAGTAAGGTCAGCTGCAGGAAGGGCGATTCCCCTGTTGAGAAGCCTGATGGGAGAAGCAGGGGAGCCGCCAGATAAATGAAGACACCAGCTTGTTTTTAAAGAGACTGCTGCCAGCATTGTTTTAACCTCGTTTAAAAGGATAGTTGTTTTTTTATTTTATTGGATTTTTAACCTCCACTCTGCACTTATTTTATGGATTATTTATTGAAGATTTTTGAAAAGCACTGCACTTTATTTAATTTGGACACTGTTTTGTTGTTGTTTTAATAAAAGCACTTGACACTTTTTACACCATCCCCTTGCTCTATTTGTTGTGCCTCACTGCCGTGCTCATTGGTAACATTACCGACCATGCAGGATTCAAGGGCTCCTGGATGAATGATGGGAGCATGCAGCGAGCCCGCATTGTCACAGTTGGTTGGAAATGCAAGTGAGAATTTCACTGTATTCCCCACACTTTACTACAAAAGTTTTCAGATTCCTTCATTTTTCACATTTTGTGATGTTTCAGCCTCATGCTAAAATTGCTTAATTTATTTTTTACCCTCATCAAGCAACACTCAATATCCCAGAATGACAATGCAAAAACAGAATTTTAAGAGGCTTTGGAAAATGTATTAAAAATCAACAATTGAAATATCACATTGACATAAGTATTCAGTTCTATTTCTATGACACTTGAAATCTGGCTTAGGGACATTCCATTCTATTCATCATTTTTGAGATGTTTCTACATTTTGTTTGGAGTCCACTGGTGGTCAGTTCAATTGATTAAACATGATTACGAAAGACACATGTGTTTAGATAAGGTTGACAAAGTGTATCAGAACAAAAACCAAGCCGTGAGGTCAAAGGAAACGCCTGCAGAGTTTAGAGACCACTTTGTGTCAAAGCGCAGATGTGGGGACGGCTACAAAACAAATTCTGCAAGACTGAATGTTTCCAAGAAAACAATGTCCTTCATAATTCTTAACTGAAATAAGTTTGGAACAACCATGAATCTTGCTAGAGCTGGTCACATAGCCAAACTGAGCAGCTGGAGGAGAAGGGCATTAGTAAGAGAGGTGAGAATCTGAAGGTCACTCTAGCAGAATTCCAGAGAACCTGTGGGGTGTTAGGAGAAACTACCAGAAAGACAACCATCAGTGCAACACTCCACCAATCGGGGCAGAGTGTCCAGAAGCCTCTTCTCAGTAAAACACATGTGAAACTCTGCTTGGAATTTGCAAAAAGGCATCTACAGAACTCTCAGACTGTGAGAAACAAGATTCCTCGGGCAGAAGAAACAAAGATTGAACTGTTGTGTCTCAGTTTTGACTGTCATATCTGAAGGATGCTAGGCACAGGCCACCACCTCTGCAGTACTATTGCAGCAGTATAGCATGGTGGTGGCAGCATCATGCTGTGGGTTTGTTTTTCAGCAGCAGACTTGGAGACTAGTCAGGGTTGAGGGAAAGCTGGGTGGAGCAATGTACAGAGGTATCCTTAATAAAAACCTGCTCCACAGCACTCTGGACCTCAGACTAGGCCCAACAAGACAACGATCCCAAGCACAAAGCAAATAAAGAACAGGAATTACTTAGTGACAACTCTTGGAATGTTCTTGAGTGTCCCAGCCCAAGCCTGAACTTGAACTCAATCAAACATCTCTAGAGAGACCCTGGAAATATTGTCCACCTACGGTATTCATCTAACCTGACAGAGCTTGAGAGGATCAGCAGAGAATTGCAGAAAATCCCCAAATCCAGGCGTGCAAAGGTTGTCATACCAAATCCAGGAAGATTCCAGGCTGTAATCACTGACAAAGTGGCTTCAACAAAGTACTAAAGTAAAGGGTCTGCTATACCTATATCATTGTGATATTTCAGAATTTTATTTTTAGTAAATTTCCAAAGATATCTAAAATCCTGTTTTCGCTTTGTATTGAGTGTTGCTTGATGAAGGAAAAAAATATTTTAAACGATTTTAGCACAGAGATACAATATAGATAACAGTGAAAAAAGAGGACATGCAGGTGATGGGTGTAACAGAGCAAGATGCAGAAGACCGGACGATATGGAAGAAGATGATCCGCTGTGGCAACCCCTAATGGGAGCAGCAGAAAGAAGAAGAAGAAGTCAGAAAACTCAAGATAAGGTTGTACAACTTGCATACCAGGAAAAGGTGGGGGCGAAGGATGCCATCATCTATATGCTACACCGATCCCTCTCCCACTTGGACAGAGGCAGTGGTGCTGTAAGAATTTAAGAATTATGTTTTTGGACTTCTCTAGCGCCTTCAACACCATCCAACCTCTGCTCCTTAGGGACAAGCTGACAGAGTTGGGAGTAGATTCGCACCTGGTGGCATGGATCGTGGACTATCTTACAGACAGACCTCAGTATGTGCGTCTCAGGAACTGCAGGTCTGACATTGTGGTCAGCACCGCAGGGGACTGTACTTTCTCCGGTCCTGTTCAGCCTATTTACATCGGACTTCCAATACAACTCGGAGTCCTGCCACGTGCAAAAGTTCGCTGACGACACTGCTATCGTGGGCTGCATCAGGAGTGGGCAGGAGGAGGAGTATAGGAAACTAATCAAGGACTTTGTTAAATGGTACGACTCAAACCACTTACACCTGAACACCAGCAAAACCAAGGAACTGGTGGTAGATTGTAGGAGACCCAGGCCCCTCATGGACCCCGTGATCATCAGAGGAGACTGTGTGCAGATGGTACAGACCTATAAATACCTGGGAGTGACAAATTGGACTGGACTGCCAATACTGATGCTCTGTGTAAGAAAGGTCAGAGTCGAATATACTTACTTCCTTAGAAGGTTGGTGTCTGTTAACATTTGCAATAAGATGCTGCAGATGTTCTACCAGATGGTTGTGGGGAGTGCCCTCTTCTACGCAGTGGTGTGCTGGGGAGGCAGCATAAAGAAGAAGGACGTCTCACACCTGGAAAAACTGGTGAGGAAGGCAGGCTCTATTGTAGGCACAGAGCTGGACAGGTTGACATCTGTGGCAGAGTGATGGGTGCTGAGCAGGCTCCTGTCAATCATGGAGAATCCACTGCATCCACTAAACAGTATCATCTCCAGGTAGAGTAGTAGTCACTGACCTGCTCCACTGACAGACTGAGGAGATCACTCCTCCCCCACACTATGCGACTCTTCAATTCCACCCGGGGGCGTAAACGTTAACATTATTCAAAGTTATTGTCTGTTTTTACCTGCATTTCTATTACTCTTTAATTTAATATTGTTTATTGTATCAGTATGCTGCTGCTGGATTATGTGAATTTCCCCTTGGGATTAATAAAGTATCTATCTATCTATCTATCTATCTATCTATCTATCTATCTATCTATCTATCTATCTATCTATCTATCTAATCATGGCACCAGACAGTAGCAATTGTTTGCATGTTGATTGGCATATCTAAGTTAGACATTCACTGTACTGTAGACACAAGATAAAAAAGACACAATAAAGATACAAGCACAAACTTAGGAAAATGCTTTCATACTGTATCTACAGTTTCATTATGTTACGTGTAGACTACACTGTAGTTCATTTCCATGTTCATTTTCCAGCAGTCCCGATACTGACAGATGTATGTGTCTATATATAGATTAAGTAGGGATAAAAGCTTTCCAGAATTTGCTTTGGTTATCTTCAGATGTTATGAACAGAACAAAGTCAAAATGAGGGCTGTGGTCCGAAAGGATGCCCCATTTAATGAGGGTGTCCAGAGGACAAAAGAAAAACATGAAATATGTTTAAAAATCCTACTGCTATCAACTGAGTGTGAGAAAGGCTTCAACTCAAGGAACCATCCACTTCTGAAGCTTTTCCAGGAATGAACACCAACTTCGCGTTGGACAAAGATTTAAATATTAGGGAGACTGGCAGGGGTGGGGCTTTAGGTGACACAGCAGAAGTGACATCAGAGGTATTCCAGGATTTCTTCTCCACTTTGAGGGAACATACAGTGATGTGAAAAACTATTTGCCCCCTTCCTGATTTCTTATTCTTTTGCATGTTTGTCACACAAAATGTTTCTGGTCATCAAACACATTTAACCCTTAGTCTAATATAACACAAGTAAACACAAAATGCAGTTTTTAAATGATGGTTTTTATTATTTATGGAGAAAAAAAATCCAAACCTACATGGCCCTGTGTGAAAAAGTAATTGCCCCCTTGTTTAAAAATAACCTAATTGTGGTGTATCACACCTGAGTTCAATTTCCGTAGCCACCCCCAGGCCTGATTACTGCCACACCTGTTTCAATCAAGAAATCACTTAAATAGGAGCTGCCTGACACAGAGAAGTAGACCAAAAGCACCTCAAAAGCTAGACATCATGCCAAGATCCAAAGAAATTCAGGAACAAATGAGAACAGAAGTAATTGAGATCTATCAGTCTGGTAAAGGTTATAAAGCCATTTCTAAAGCTTTGGGACTCCAGTGAACCACAGTGAGAGCCATTATCCACAAATGGCAAAAACATGGAACAGTGGTGAACCTTCCCAGGAGTGGCCGGCTGACCAAAATTACCCCAAGAGCGCACAGACGACTCATCCGAGAGGTCACAAAAGACCCCAGGACAACGTCTAAAGAACTGCAGGCCTCACTTGCCTCAATTAAGGTCAGTGTTCACGACTCCACCATAAGAAAGAGACTGGGCAAAAACGGCCTGCATGGCAGATTTCCAAGACGCAAACCACTGTTAAGCAAAAAGAACATTAGGGCTCGTCTCAATCTTGCTAAGAAACATCTCAATGATTGCCAAGACTTTTGGGAAAATACCTTGTGGACTGATGAGACAAAAGTTGAACTTTTGGAAGGCAAATGTCCCGTTACATCTGGCGTAAAAGAAACACAGCATTTCAGAAAAAGAACATCATACCAACAGTAAAATATGGTGGTGGTAGTGTGATGGTCTGGGGTTGTTTTGCTGCTTCAGGACCTGGAAGGCTTGCTGTGATAGATGGAACCATGAATTCTACTGTCTACCAAAAAATCCTGAAGGAGAATGTCCGGCCATCTGTTCGTCAACTCAAGCTGAAGCGATCTTGGGTGCTGCAACAGGACAATGACCCAAAACACACCAGCAAATCCACCTCTGAATGGCTGAAGAAAAACAAAATGAAGACTTTGGAGTGGCCTAGTCAAAGTCCTGACCTGAATCCAATTGAGATGCTATGGCATGACCTTAAAAAGGCGGTTCATGCTAGAAAACCCTCAAATAAAGCTGAATTACAACAATTCTGCAAAGATGAGTGGGCCAAAATTCCTCCAGAGCGCTGTAAAAGACTCATTACGTTATCGCAAACGCTTGATTGCAGTTATTGCTGCTAAGGGTGGCCCAACCAGTTATTAGGTTCAGGGGGCAATTGCTTTTTCACACAGGGCCATGTAGGTTTGGATTTTTTCTCCCTAAATAATAAAAACCATCATTTAAAACTGCATTTTGTGTTTACTTGTGTTATATTTGACTAATGGTTAAATGTGTTTGATGATCAGAAACATTCTGTGTGACAAACAAGAATAAGAAATCAGGAAGGGGGCAAATAGTTTTTCACACCACTGTATGTTAGCAATGGTGTCAAACTTTTATCCTTTACTGTATTTTCCCTTTATCCAAAGCTTGTAAAACACTCTGCATGCTCGCCTGTCTGACACTCTTTAATCAATTATATACACTTAGGCTATGTCAATACTATTACGTTTTCATTTAAGAATGTCATTATTAAAATAAAGCAATCTCTGTTCATGCTAGCGTTTTCACATTGTTTACAAAAGGAATCCATTTCATAGTAAATGCAAATGACGTAGATATTCACCTACACTAGATATGTGTACATTAGACGGAAAAATCCTTGAAGGTACGGTATAATGAAAAATTTAGAGCCCCGTAAAAACCCATTTTTTTGTGCTTTATGTGCTTTCAAAGCTATCAGCATGCAAAGAATTCTAATTGCACCTTCACAGCATAAGAAGAAAAGAAATACTTTATGGAGCTTGATTGAATTGTCCCTGTGTCACAATAATGTGCTGATTACAATTGAAGGTAACAATTTTCAGAAGGGTAGTCTAGTTATTAAATAAAAACACTGCAAATGTCAAAGCTACACTTAAAAAAAAAAGTGATCAGCTCTATGTTTAGTCGTGAGAGGATCGAATATAAGCAGTCCACAGCAATTGGAGCATATCTTGTTCCAAACAATAGTTGTAAAAACTAACTCAGTACAGAAAATAAATAAATAAATGTGCATGTGTGCCTATATATTCTTTTTACTACATTGTGCGTTTGTCCTATATTCCTATGAGCCTGGCTATATTCTACACCCGTCCACTTTGTTAAGTGCCATATTATTAATTTTCCTGAGGAAAACGCCCCTCATTACTGCATGGATCGAGTCTAATTAATAAACATTGATAAGATACTATCAACTGAGCTATTTACAATCTTATTTTCATGGGACTCTGAATTTTTCACTACCAAAGGTATAGCTGCCAAGTACAAGATTTATCATAAAACGTTAGCAACCAATAAATCATTTGCCTTTTGTGCACACGCCCAGCATTCAAGATGTGCCGGGGTAGTGTGTGCAAAAGGCGAAAACAGAGAATATCTGCATTTTTAAACAACAGTGCAGAAGTGTGAATGGGCCCTTAACCTAACCTCTCAGAGGTTTAATGAACAAAAAGGCTTTTTTACAAGACAATGTGGTTTTCACAAAGTACAGGAATGACCAGACTTTGATTGTATTTTCTTTACATTATAGCTTTATGAAAACATGCTTTTTCAAGTCATCAGATATTTCTTTTTCAGTCCAATGTGAAGGATCTATTGTAGTAGCTAAAACCATCTGTACTTAACTTTTAGCTACCTCATTGTGCCTTCCACAGCTACAAAAATAATGGACAGGTTCTGCATGAGCTAAAATATAATACACAAGTGGCTAGTTTACACTTCTTACTTAATCAAACATACATAAAGCACACAGCTGTAACTTTTGCGAATGGTAATCTTCTTACATGTGAGGAAAACCCAGTGTCCAGACATGCATGCCTTAATTCTCTGATGTGCTGTATGCTTCATTTTCATTTAGTGCCCCTTAAACTTAAAGTAGTTTAATTTTTTTTTAGTGCAGAAAGTGTTATATTTCTTTGTGGAGCACAATTTCACATTGTAAAAAATAATGAAAAAATTGCCACACAAGACAATCTTTCTTTATTCAAACAGCTGTTTTGTTTCCAGTGTTGAAACTGGAGAGGACAGACTCAGAACTGGCTGGTCAGTATGCTAAAATCTTTCCCAAAGGGTTTATTGTTCTTTATTCTACCATTTATTGTAGTTTTATAACTGTATCATTTTAGAGTTTACAAATTGAAATCACATATAAAAAATACAAATATGTTAATTTATTAATTTGTTATGTAATATCCTGACGTTTTCTAAACCCCTTTGACACTAAAGATCAATCCTGCAATAGGATTCAAATTTTTTGGAAATAATAGGTGCACATAAATTATTATTTTGGTCAAAGCGTTTCCTTATGTTCTTAAATAGTGTTTGGACTAAGATGACAATGTCTTACATTTTGCTTTCTCCATATAATTCATTTTTTTGTTTCATATGTTGTATCTAGTTTTATTTAATAATGTAATTGGAATCAAGATTATTTTAAAAAACAGACTAAATAAAGGTACACTGTTTTTCAGTAGATACACCATGCAGAGTATTGTAGTGGGACTCAAATAGAATGAGCCTGTCAGAAGATGTCTGCTTCTCTGTATTCTTCATTGCACAGACCCTTGTGAGTGATTCCAAAAGCTAGTAGGAATGTGACACTTCAATCAAGAGAGCCAAGTTAACAGTATCTTATGCATAAATGTTAAATATGTACTTTTTGTATTGTATCATTTATTTTGTAGAGTGGACTATGAGTAAGACATCCAGGCTTATTCCATAAGCATTACTGTGTCTTTATTGTTTTAAGGTGGGTAGCAAGGTGGCAAATCCTGCACCTACTGTATGTGAAGTTGGCATGTTCTCCCCAAGTGAATTTTCCTCCATGTTTGTCCTCCCACATCACCAAATTGGAAATCCACAATATTAAGTGTGCGTGTGGTGTATTCAGGAGCAGGCCTATGATGGCCTCACACCCCATTCATGGTCAGCTAATGCACCTTAACTTCTGCACCTCTCAATCAAGACCCAACTCTTTTTACCACATATTTTGCCATTTAGGTTTAGATCATCATGCATCATGGCCAATGATATTGCACATACATCCCAAATAGAAAACATAAACAATCAGTAATGTCCATTTGATCGTCATAATTAAAATAAGGTCATTTTGTTCACGCATCCATCCTTTTTCAGGATTGTTGATTTGAATGGTCAGAATTTATCACAATATAATAATGAAAGGAACTACAGAATATTTAATTCTTCTGTAAAGTACCTTGGCTATGTGTGGTATGTAGATAATAATAATATGGCATCCTTTGTAACAAGGGCTGACTTTTCAGCCACAGGTGAAAGAAGTCGACAAATAGTTTCAAATATTGCCATCCATCCATTTTATTTTGCTTATCCACATCACAGCACCAACAGTCTAAGCAACGATGTCCAGACTTCCCTTTTGCCCACCACCTCCTCAAGTTCTGACAGGGGTAAACAGGCTTTCCCAGGCCAGCCAAGAGATATAATATCTCCAGCATGTTCAGAGTCTGCTCCAAGGGTTTCCTCCTGGTTGGACATGCCCAAAACAACTCCACAGGGAGGCATCCATATCAGATGCCCAAATCACCTCAAATGTCTCCTTTCAATACAAAGGAGTATTGGCTCTACTTAGAGCTCCTACCGAATGTTTGTACTCCTCACCCTATTTCTAAGGCTAAGCCCCTGTCACCCTGCAAAGGAAATGCATTTCTGCTGCTTAAATTCACAATCTAGTCCTTTCAGTCACTATACATAGCTTGTGACCATAGGTGATGATAGAAAAATAGATCAACCAGCATATCGAGAGATTGAAAGCTTCACATTTCAGCTCACCTCTGTTTTCCTCACTGACAGTACAATGATCGCATTACTGCAGATGCTGTTCCAATGTATCTGTTGATCTCCGATTCCCTTCTTCCCTCACTCATGAACAACAACTTAAACTTCTCCACTTGAGGCAGAAGCTCATTCCCAGCCTAGTGAGGGCTGTCCTGTATTTGCGGCTGAGACCTATTGAACTAACAGCCACTTCACACTCAGCTACAAACCAGTGTGTGTGTGTAAGGTCACAGCCTGATGAAGCCAACAGGACCATTTCATGCACAAACAGCAGAGATGTGATTCTAAGACCACCAAACTGAGCACTTTTCATTCCTTAGCTGTGCCTAGACATTCTGACTACAACAATTATGAATAGAATCGAGACAAAGGACAGCTTTGGTGGAGTCCCACACTCACCCAGAAAAAGTCTTACCTTACTGAAAGTCTTATGACTTATGAAAATCAGTTTTACAGGAAATTAATTGGCAACAACAGTATCCCAGGAAATCACCAACTTGATTTTTCCAAGGTTAGAATTATGATAAATGAGTAACAAAAACCCCTCAAAAAGTGAGGATAAACTAATGAGAAAACCAAAACACCCCTTCTATGAAGTGGTGCTAAGATCAATAGGACAGTCTGCAAAACACAAACTGAGGCAACATTCAGATTAATTCGACATGAGTCAGAAAATACTGGTAGCAGTAGTTGATTGGATGAAATAATAAAGCTATGTATATTAAGAGATAGATAGATAGATACTTTATTAATCTCAAGGGGAAATTCACACAGAGAACATGATGTATTAGATGAGGTAATAGTAACTGAAAAGTATAAAAATAAATGAATTGTTTAATTGATTTTTCACTCTGGGACTGAGACATTTATGCATGGGCTCTGTGACTGCCTTGTTTAAAGACTGAAGGTAATTGTTTTCCACAACAATTTGAGGCTTGATCAGACCCTTCTTTCCAGAACCATGGGATAGACCTTCCCATTGAAGCTGAGGAGTGTGATTCCCCCTAATCCTGGAACACACCCTCTGGTCCCTTTTCTTAAAGAAGAAGACCACCACCCTAGTTTGCCAATCCAGTGGCACTGTCCCTGTCCCTGACCTCCACAGAATGTTCAAGAAGTGTGTCAGCCAGAACATCCTCCACTGGATCCTTGTCACCATGGAGTTTTTTTTTTAACTACCTCAGTGACTTCAGGTGCAGTGTTGAGTGAGTACTCCTCCAAGTCTTTGAATTGCTCCCTTGCACTACCCGATATATCCCTAAGTGAGGTCAGAAGCACCCTATCCCTGCTATAAATCACACAGGCAAAGATCTTTCAACCAAGGTACAGTACCTGCCTTCAACTGCAACCCAGGCCACAATGCATCAGACCCTTATGGCTCCTCCTGCAAGTCATGAGCCCACTGGAAGAATGTCCCTTAAATATTGCCAAATAGCTATAATAATTAATATCTGTGACATTTATAAACAACCTATGCTTGGAGAAGATTCAGTTACCTATATATACTCATGGTGTTCCTGAGATTGCTGCGGCGCATGTCTAGTTATAAAGCTGACATCTCTTCTGCATAGTGCATAGTGAATGCTCACTATTATTACTTTTTTCATGCACACTTGAGATAGGTACACCAATTCTGATGGCTAATGTCTGACAAATTGATTACTCAGAAGATGAATCCTAACATATTGCTGGAATTTAATTACTTGTGTAAATAACTGAACAAATGACCTTGAAGGGTCTGCGAGACCAGTCTGTGGGTAATGCATACTTCTTACACAGGTTAAAATCACAAAGTGAAGAACATACCGGTTTCACCATAACAGAAAAGTAATACCCTGTGAATGCTCAGCCTCTTCAGATACCACTTGATTTGAAGGGGCAATTTATTGTCAAGGTGTGCAGTTAACAATACACTCTTGAAGGCTGAAATGCGACAACAAATCCACTCATAAAGCAAAGCTGATAGAGTGTAGCAATACTTGAGTCCTGATATATGATACACATTTCCACTTCAGATCTTGAACTCAAGGATGCCATTCAGTTGGTATGTTATTGATGAGCCATTCCCTAAGCTAGATTTGTTCTGTTCATTGCTTAACTTCCCATTTAGTTTTATTAACAGATGCAGCAGCTGTGGCCATTTCTTTACATATTTTGTATACTACACAGAAACACCAAACTATGCTATGACAGAATGAAGGAACATTTAATGGGTTACAGTTGTTGTGTTGTGGACTAGGAGTCCCAATAATTTGCACAAAAGTAACCTCAAAAGATGCCCACTAGAGGGTGATATCAGCATCAAACCCCAGCTAGTAAATAGGGCAAACATATAGTCTTTATTAATGAAAAGATTTATTATCACAAAAATGCTCTGTCTCACAAAGAAACTCCGAAGAGCACAATCAGCATAAATGAGTGGTCAGCATGGGAGGCAATATTCCAAAAACATAACTCACCACTCCCAGGGCACATTTGAAATGAACCACCATGAACTGTGAGAGACCGTCCAGAATTATAGGATGGAGGACAGTTCCTGATGATAACTGGCAGGCACTTGGGAAGACAGCCACAAAACACATGGAACATAACACAGGCAATTTACATAAATAACATAACCAAAATCAAAAAAAAAAGAATAATGCACATAACCAAGAAATGTACATTGAACTAATCAACATAAATCAAAGAATCAAAAATTAATAAAAGAGACATAAACATTAATTTGAACCCCATCCAGGGGATGAAACCTGGCTGAGACATGGTATATTGTTAGTGAAGTATTACCGTTTCTGGAGCCTTACCAATGAGAGTAGATGGCATTCATGCCAGCCCTGTGCACAAAAGAGGAACATTTTGTTAAAACTGGAAGCATAGGCAGACACAGGGCCACAGACAGTGCAGAGTGCTTTTCTGTGTTTGTATATTTTAGGATATTTCTGTCTTTCCATTGAAGTATTTATTCACTAAAACTTAAATTGATGACTTTACAGATTCAAATATTGACATTTTATAACCTGGAAGAGTATGACTGTCCAGCACTGATGTCTACAGTCTATGCATTTCTTAATGGACAATATCAGCTGCATCTGATGGATGGATGAATGTTTTTCACTCTGTTTTTTTTCTCAGCTTTACTCTACAGCAAATTCTGCTAGTGGGACCCAGACATTATATTGATTGCTTTTTGCACTAAATATTAGATTTCATAGTCACTGTGTACTTCTTCAGTATTACAAATTACACTAAAAAAGTTTACAAATACAGCAATAGTGTGAGGAAGTGCAAGAGTACCTGTTAATTACTTTTGTTAACAATATAATTCAATTATCCTTTTCCAAATTCACTTAATTCAGTTCAGGGTATAGAAGCTGTAGTCTATCCTACCTGCATTGGGCACAAATCAGATACTTTTTTTATTGTATAATCAGACCACCTCTGACAGGCACCTGACATGAAAAGTACCAGCTAATCTCTTTGGTAGTTTTCTTAAAAGAGGATAGAACAAAATCCCAAACCAGTTATACACCTGTTACCTGTAAACCTTTACCTTTTTGACTTTCCTTATTATACCCCAAGTATTCAACTCCAGAGACCTCTAATGGCAGCCTGCTTGCTGACTGGGTGTTTAATATTCACTTCTTGCCCTTAAGGGACTGCAACTAGACAAAGAATGCACAATCATAGCCTCTCACCAATGCTAGTCCTCCTTAATTAAAGATCAAATGTCTATGTATGTCTATGCCTATCCAGTTGCTATGTCTCTATTTTCCAACAGAACGCATCACAAACATTAGCACTGCTCTGATGAATCTCATGCCAAATAGCATATAACAGAATTACATAGCAACTGGACTAACACACTGCTTTGCAAACATTAATGATTAATACATCCAACAGAGAGCAGCTGCTGGGTGGACAGAAATCAGCTTATCCACCTTGATAAAAGGACATGCATCTGTGTGACCATCCATTTTGTATGTCTCTGATATATGCCATTTGGTATGGGATGCACCATCTGTTGGAATGAAAATGCAATAAATTTTACTACTATATACATTACAAAATACATTCCAATAGATGGTGCACTGTAAACATTAATACTGAGGTCTAGCACAGCTAGTATTTTTTTTTAAATCATAATTCACAAGTTCTTAATGTATAGGAATTTGACTTGGCAGATATGGAGCCGCTAATAACGGAACATAACATCACATGCAAATAACATAAATAGCATAAGTTAAAAAGAAAAACTTTAAACAAAGTTGTAGAATAGTACAATTATAAAGGAGATATGCAAATGATGATGTGCAAGTGAAAGTGTGAGTACATAGTGTGTATGCATGTGCAACAACAACAACATTTATTTATATATCACATTTTCATACAAATAATGTAGTTCAAAGTGTTTTACATGAAGAAAGAGAAAAAAAGACAAAGTAAGAATTAAAAAAAGGGAACACTAATTAACATAGAATAAAAGTAAGGTCTGATGGCCAGGGAGGACAGAAAAAAACAAAAAAACTCCAGACGGCTGAAGAAAAAATAAAATCTGCAGGGGTTCCAGGCCATGAGACCGCCCAGCCCCCTCTAGGTATTGTACCTAACATAAATGATCAGTCCTCATTGTATTCAGGGTTCTCATGGAAGGACTTGATGATGACGGTAAAGTGGACTTCTGGCCTTTAATCCATCAATGTAGGAACATCACCGTGCTTTGATTAGGTGGTGGCGCAGGTCGCTACCACAGAAAACCGGAAAAAGAACAAAAGAGAGAGTAGGGGTTAGTACAGATTTTGGAGCTACCATGAATAGTAATGGCGAATATCCTGGCAATTTCCTATTGGCAAGCTATTCCAGATTTTAGGTGCATAACAGCAGAAGGCCGCCTCACCACTTCTTTTAAGTTTAGCTCTTGGAATTCTAAGTAGACACGCATTTGAAGATCTAAGGTTACGATTTGGAGTGTAAGGTGTCAGACATTCTGAAATGTAAGATGTAGTGAGATTATTTAAGGCTTTGTAAACCAAAGTAAGTACACATACATACATGGACATAAACTGTAAGCACACATACCTTGATAGAGTATGCATGAATAAGGCTAAATTACTGGTTTGAGAGGGCTATGGCTCTGGGAAAGGAACTATTAAGGTGTCCGTTAGTTTCAGTTTCCATTGACCTGAAGCGTTTACCAGAGGAGAGTTTTTGGAGCAAGAGATGAGCTAGGTGAGATGAGTCCGCAGTGATCCATTTCACATGGTTAGTGGCATGAGATGTATACAGGTCTGCAACAGATGGAAGAGCACAGCCAATTCTTTTCTCAGCAGTCCTCACAACATGCTGTATTTTAGATCTGGAGTGAGCTGTTGCTGAACCAAACCAGACAACAATGGAGAATGTGATTACACTTTCAATTATGGCTTTGTAAAACTGAACTAGGATTGGCTAGGAAATATTTATTTTTTTTTAGTTGGCATAATAAGCAAAAACATTGCTCTGTGTTTTTAATGATGTAAGTGGTGTTAACGTCCAAGCTGTGAGAGTTTTTGATAGTTGTGCCCAAAAACTTGAAGGATTACACCATATTGATTACAGAATCATTAATTTCTAGTGGGAGAGGTTATAACTGCTGTTTGTGACCATTTCCACTGTCTCAGTGGTATTCAGCACTAAGTGTCTTACCCAACTTAAGCACACAAACCTGACTTACTGTCCGCTAGCAAAGAAGCTAACATTTTCCAGTTTCTCAAAACACAGGAAACATATTATACAAGCTTAAGACCAGCTCTAGTGAGAATCAAAAGCTGCACTAACAGACCGGTTAAACAAAACATTCTAAGGTCTGACATTGCCTTTCAGCTTTCCCAAAATACACTTTACTCCTGTCCAGCTTGACAAGTCTTTCAGGCCTCAGCCATTTAAGACTCTGTCAGATTATGTGACTTTTTCAGTGATTTTCAGTCATAGACTTTATTTACATAATCTTTGCGATTTGGAGGCAATTGTTGGCGTTCCCCCAGAAAGCTGGTCATCTAATGTGACATAGCCAGTGACTCACACTGATAAAATCAAACAGGTAGATTTTGTCGTTAGTTGTTGGACCAGGCTGTTTACACATGAGAGCTGACAATACATGAATGTTCATCCAAAAGTACAATGCATTTAAGGGAGCAATGAGGAATGAGAAACATGGGTGTTTTAGACCTCACAAACAGAAGAGAAGCTTGTCTGTCTGATGTCTTATATTTTACGCACCACAAAAGAATGGAAAAAGGATAAAAAAGGGCCAACATTGTGGCCAAACTTACCCTATGTTTTAACTCTTTGTACAGCTCCAGCTCTGTCAGGCAGCATGCTGTTAGCGGTAACAAAAAGTGGTGAGGGCGACTGTGCTGGAAGATCAGCATTCAGGCAGGACATGTGACTTGGGCAGCGATTTTCAGTTTCTTAAACTGACCTGGTCCTGGTATGTGATCAGCAACTACAGTCAGCTATTCTCACATATCCCACTAGAAGCTGCATAATGTGAAATCAGCGTTACCTGAAATCTATCATTTGAAAAGGTTAAAGCATTCTCTCATACAGGAAACAATAGTGGACAGGATGCCAGTCCATTGCATGTCTCATACTGGTTCATATTCATTCTCAACAACACCATCCAACCTCTGCTCCTTAAGGAAAAGCTGACAGAGATGGGAGTAGATTCATAGCTGGTGGCATGGATCATGGACTCTCTTACAGACAGACCTCAGTATGTGCGTCTCGGGAACTGCAGGTCTGACATTGTGGTCAGCAACACAGGAGTGCTGGAGGGGACTGTACTTTCTCCGGTCCTGTTCAGCCTATATACATCAGACTTCTAATACAACTCGGAGTCCTGCCACATGCAAAAGTTCACTGACAACAGTGCTATCGTGGGCTGCACCAGGAGTGGGCAAGAGGAGGAGTATAGGAAACTAATCAAGGACTTTGTTAAATGGTGTGACTCAAACCACTTACACCTGAACACCAGCAAAACCAAGGAGCTGGTGGTGGATTTTAGGAGGCCCAGGCCCCTCATGGACCCCATGATCATCAGAGGTGACTTTGTGCAGAGGGTGCAGACCTATAAATACCTGGGAGTGTAGCTGGATGATAAATTGGACTGGACTGCCAATACTGATGCTCTGTGCAAGAGAGGACAGAGCCGACTATACTTCCTTAGAATACTGGCGTCCTTCAACATCTGCAATAAGATGCTACAGATGTTCTATCAGACGGGTGTGGCGAGTGCCCTCTTCTACGCGGTGGTGTGCTGGGGAGGCAGCATAAAGAACAGGGACGCCTCACGTCTGGACAAACTGGTGAGGAAGGCAGGCTCTGTTGTAGGCTCAGAGCTGGACAGTCTGACATCCATGGCCGAGTGACGGGCGCTGAGCAGGCTACTGTCAATCATTGAGAATCCACTGATTATCTATCTATCTATCTATCTATCTATCTATCTATCTATCTATCTATCTATCTATCTATCTATCTATCTATCTATCTATCTATGTACATTGTAGCAATAATGTACGCTGTTATGTACTCAGTCAGCATTAGGTAGAATTCAGGTTACTATCCTGTACATAGATATTGTTTTTTTTTTCCTGCCTAAAAAGTTAAATATATGCAGTGGTCTAGTTTTTCCTGTACTTCCTTAAACATTTGTTTATTTCTTGGGGATTTTTTTAACAAGGTTTAATGAACTGGTAGCATCAGGAAAGCTAATCTGAGTTTTCTATTCAATAAACTTATTGTGTTATATGTTGGTTGAATGTGCAAGTAAAAATAATACTGCATTGTGTACACATAACAATACCACTACAACACTACAGTATTATTCATTAATACCAGCCCAGTTTAGAGTCACTGATAAAATTAACCTAATGTGATGTGAGACGAAAATTATTGCAGACACAGGAACAAAATACAGATAGATAATAATCAGGCTGAGACTTGAACCCCATCACCTGGCATAGCGGCCATGTCAGTTCAGGCTGAGATGTACTATTCTTATTTGTTTGGCAAAGGGTTG
Organism: Polypterus senegalus; assembly: GCF_016835505.1. Lineage (NCBI taxonomy): Eukaryota > Metazoa > Chordata > Cladistia > Polypteriformes > Polypteridae > Polypterus > Polypterus senegalus. The sequence continues at coordinate 117,137,388 of NC_053155.1, read as the reverse complement.
CTACTTCTGATTCTTTGGGACTCTTTAGTCTTCCAATCTAAATTATGGCACAGTAGAAAGGTCAACTTTTCTTAAAGTGGAAAAGTACTATTGATGCATTTATCCGCTCATTAATTCTAACGACTGCATAATGGACCTGTCATTTATTCAAAATGGAACAAACTCAGTTCTTTAATGATTGTTTATCTAGTAATCAGGGGCATCCACTGTTTATTATTTAAACATTAAACTGGGTATTACTAGGAGTTTGATGGCTTTTCAGCTATTTGTTTAAATGAACTATACTGTAAATTTTAAATAAATGATGACAAATTACCTTGAAAAGTGGATGGTATAGCATTTCAAATGATTTTCATTGTATGCTGCTAAGTCTTTGGACAAGCTAATGGGAACTGGTCCAAGTAGTGAGTGTCAGAATTCCACTGTGATATACAGTAGTAGGAAATTCTCCATCTCCCCCAGCCCCCTAAAAATCTCCTTGAAATGTTAGGATATCATTTTTTTAACAAGGATTTCCAGTTAATACAGTATGCAAAAAGACAGTAGAGTGGTACAGGTTTAACATTGCTGTATCACAACTCCAGGAGCCCATGGATTGATTCTCAGATTGATTCCTGTCTAGCTTATTTACATGGAGTATGCATGTTTATCTTTCTCATATGTACTTTTTATTTGGGTACTAAGGTTTCTTTTTACATTTTAGAACATAAGAACATTAGAACAGGCCAGACAAGGTCAGGCCAATCAGCTCAGCAAAGCTTGCCAGTCCTATCCACTTAATTCTTCTAAAATAACATCAAGTCTACTTTTGAAAGTCCCTAAAGCCTTACTGTCTACTACACTACTTGGTAGCTTATTCCAAGTGTCTATCGTTCTTTGTGTAAAGAAAAACTTACTAATGTTTGTGCGAAATTTACCCTTAACAAGGTTCCGACTGTAACCCCATGTTCTTGATTAAGTCATTTTAAAGAAACAGTCTTGATCCACTGTACTAATTCCCTTCATAATTTTAAACACTTCAGTCAACCTCTTAATCATCTTTTGCTTAAACTGAAATGGCACTTGCAGATTAGATTGACTGGCCATTCTAAACTGTCCAGGCAGAAGTGGTGCATTATTGTGCCCTGCATTATCACTACCTTTGCTGGGATAGGTAATTAGTTCCTGCAGCACCCAACTGCATTCATTTTAGTGGGATAAAAGTAGACTGATAACGATTCAAACACAGAAAAAATCTGCTTATTCCACACAAAGTGACCAGGCCAAAAATCAAATCCAGTTCCCTGAAGTTGTGAGGCACTTCCGAAATAGCCATATGAGCTAGAGCACCCAGTCTGAAAATTCCTTCCATCTGCAGGCATTATACTTCAGTGGAAGGAGGCAGACACATGGCACTTCAAACATTTAAAAGCCTGCACAGTTGCTGTCATACTCTTTGTCTTTTATTTCCGGCCCCGGGGCGTGGTTAAATCTGTTGGCACAAAGTCTCGTTTAGCGGGATGTGAGTTCTTACTATTTTAGTTTATAATTTAAAAATGGAAGAATCTAATCTGAAAATCTAACAGCATCACATTAAAGTTCAATAAATTCTGAAAAGAATGATACCAAACATATATATATAGTATATATATATATATATATATATATATAGGTTTTAAAATAACCCCGATTTAAAGCGTGAAAAAAAGGTGACATAAAATCATTGCACTTTTAGGTTTAGGATTTTATATATATAGAGGAGTATATATATATATATATATATATATATATATATATATATATCCATCCATCCATTTTCCAACCCGCTGAATCCGAATACAGGGTCACGGGGGTCTGCTGGAGCCAATCCCAGCCAACACAGGGCAGGAACCAATCCTGGGCAGGGTGCCAACCCACCGCAGGACACACACAAACACACACTAGGGCCAATTTAGAATCGCCAATCCACCTAACCTGCATGTCTTTGGATTGTGGGAGGAAACCGGAGCGCCCGGAGGAAACCCACGCAGACACGGGAGAACATGCAAACTCCACGCAGGGAGGACCCGGAAGTGAACCCAGGTCTCCTTACTGCGAGGCAGCAGCGCTACCACTGCGCCACCGTGCCGCCTATATATATATATATACATATATATATATATATATATATTTGGTTTTTTAGAATATCTGAAATATAAGGAAACATATATGTTCCATAATATACTGTAACAAACACATTTCCAAATATATTGTGTATAAGACATGAAATATTCTGTATGTCCAAACCCAAGACTGCTCATTCATGCATCTTTTTTGACCTGCGTAATCTAGTCATCCCAATGATTCCAATTTATTTTGAACTCACTAAAAGAAGTTTAAACAGGTTGCTCTGCCAGCATACATAGGCTTCAGTTTACTATACCCAAAGTTCATTTCTAGAATTTCCTACCTACCTTCAATCTATCTAATTTATATAGAAATCATATCTGAAATGTCATAGCCAAAGATCAGTATACTTAAGTAAAACTAAAGAAATGCACTCTCAGGGGGTTAGTTCATTCTTGGATGACCAGGAAGTGAATCACACTGACCTTTAAACTAACATGTTGATGACATCATGTAGCACACATTTCCAATTAAAAAAAACATAGCAACAGTCAACAAAACAGTCCACAAAATGCTGATGCGCATCAAAAATAATAATTGCTCCAGAGTAAGAAATTAAACATTTTTAATAACCTGTAATACAATTTAAATACTTTTTAGGTAACAACACTGAATTTTGAATTACTCAAAATGAATTTAGGAGAAGGTCAGAAAAATAAAAAAATGAATTCCAATCATAATAGCAGGTATCTTTTGTAGGTAGCAGTGAAGATTAGTAGTATTTAGTGTGTCACTGTAGTCTTTATATACTGTATATCTTATTTCTGATTGTTGTTACTATGTTACACTATATTTTTTTTTATTTTGTTTTTGTCATACATTGCTTCCTATTGTTTTCAATTTGTGAAAAAGTATTTCGGGGGCTTTACCAGGAAGAACATCAACAGGTTCCTTGTTTACCTAAATCTTTTAGAAGTGGTCTCGTTAAGTTCTTAGTTTGGCACTGATTGGTTTATAATACCAAAACAATATTATCCTTAAGTTAAAAAAGTGTTACCACTCCATGGCGTTTGAGAATCTCACCACAGGTGGACTGTGGACACACCGGGGCACCTGAGATTTCTGTACTTTAGTCTTTTCTGCACATTCTAACTGCACCCAGGCAAGACAACGGCTTGTGCATCAAGAGCACCTCAGCTAACAGAGGTAAGGAGAGGCAGCGTTTTCACATTCTACAAGAACACTCACCCTACTGATATTCAAATATACAGATACACAAGCAGTGACTTATAATATAATGATAGATAGACAGATGGATAGATAGAATTGTGAAAAGGTATTTCTGAGCACAGCAGCTATGTTCATATGCTAATGCTGGCATAGTCCATTTTGATTTGACTGTTTAAAAAAGCACGGTTTTGAACACTAATTACAGGAAACCACCTAGCAGATGTACAATAAAATACAATTCTCACCCCTGGCCTCACAAATATGCCACTTATAATTCAGCACCCCTTGTTTAATTAGCTCTGCAGAAAGTACAGCTGGGACTTTGCTCCAGGAAAAAAAGGTTCTATTTAAACCGTCATAAAAGTAAAATAACAGCTGATTAATTAAATAAACTATTCTATTCCTCCATTGAAAAAAGGTCGCTGTTTTGGGGAGGGGGGTTTGTCTCGTAAGGTTGGAGGGATTTCAAAATGTTTTCTGAACAAACTTTGCCCACACAGGATGGTGAGTTCAAAAAGACAATAACTCAATGTCTTTGGAAGAGTGTTTAACAAGTGCTCCTTTTTTACTGAAAGCACAAATATTATTTCTGATGAAATGCAGGCCTATGGATCAGTACTCAATGGGATGGAAGATTTGCTCTGGAAAATGTAGTTCTGCATATATAATATTCAGACTTGCCTTTTATCTTGAGCTCAGTGCTCCCTGGAGACTAATAGTTCTTAGTCAGCATGGTGGCCCAGGGACCCCGTTTTCTTCTTAATGGCAGACATATGCTTTCTGCTTTGTGTATATCGATCAACAGATGGCACCGTTGGGTAAAGCAACATTTGTTATTCATGTTTACTCTGCCTCCCTCCCCCATCTCATTTTTTGGTTGGGCTGAATTGCATTTTGGGAGAGAGCCACTATCCATATTCTTTACTTTGCTATTTATAACAGGGACATCGCAAGGCACCCCTACATAACCCATACTACAGAGATGAACACTCTCTGTCAAAAAATATCAGCTGCAGTCTTTGAATTTGTGTGCTTCCAAGCACTAACCACAGAAACTGTAAAACAGAAATCTCTCCAAACAAGTAAAAAGATTCACTTTGAGACAGGAGTGAATTCAGTGTGGCATATGTGGACTGTATTTCAGTAAATATGCATGTATTAAATGAAGACAACTTTATGCTCTTAAAAACAAATTGTAATAATATGACTAATACCTTAGACCTACCATTCAGTTTTAAATATAAACTTTACCTTCTTTGTTACATGGACTCATAATAACAATTACTGTGCCCTGTTTAGATGCCACACATCTCCCGAACCAATATGCTCCTCAGTATGTTTGATCAGATCCACAGCTTTATCCCAAAACAGGAAGAAACCATAAACCTGATGGCAGTCCATTGCTATGTACACAAGGGTAAGGGTCCTTGGCATATAGAAAAAAATCAGATTAACAAAAGAAAACTTAAACAAACATGGAGACAACAAATTCCACATAGACTGTGACTGTACCAGAGTTCTGATACCTTGGTCTCTGGAGCTATAAGGTTACAGCATTAACCATTATGCCTCCATGCCACTATTGCATAGCAAGTTTTTTCCATCCATCCATCCATTATCCAACCCGCTATATCCTAACACAGGGTCACGGGGGTCTGCTGGAGCCAATCCTAGCCAACACAGGGCGCAAGGCAGGAACAAATCTCGGGCAGGGCGCCAGCCCACCACAGAAGTGTTTTCCTGAAATTCTTTCAATTGTTAATAATTAAAAAATAAACAATTAAAAACGTCCAATGTCTTTATCAGTCTTCGTTCTTGTTCACAGTAGTCAGGACGAAGCTGTGTCTTTAATCTTTGGTCCTCAAGACAGGAAATAACAAGCAGATCACTAGAGGTCGACCTGACTGGTTTGCCACCTCTGAAGTGTACGCTCATGAAACGAATAACATATTAACATATCATTCATTACTTGTTACATTTCAAAGTGTAAACAACGAAGAATAAAATACTTTATGAGAAAAACAGTGCCAGTGCTTATTTTAAAAGAACTATGTCAACTAAGGAAAGGATAAGTGTGTGTTCATAAACATACAAAGCATATTATATAATACTTTTTTATGTTAATACAACTGTAAATACAGTTGGGGTATCATAGGTCCCTTTAAGCAATACGCATAATAATGAATTCTTTTTATAAAGTTTGCTTCTAATATTCAAAACTTAGCAGAATTTAAAATCAAGATCACTCTTAGCTCTGCTGAATGAGAAAATTAACTTTTCCTTTTCTTCCTTGGATCCTTCTCCTTTTGACCTCTCCATTCTGTCACTCACCTCTGTCTCTTTGGGTAGCATCATGGCAAAAACACCACAGGCTTCTTACTGGAAATCTGTTGATTTTCTTTCCTTCTTTTCTTAATTTAACTTTGCTTTCAATTTCTGCATAGAGGATCAATCTTCTGGGGACTCCCTTGTACTGCTGGGAGACTTCAATGCTCACGTGGGCAATGACAGTGAGACCCGGAAGGGCGTGATTGGGAGGAATGGTACCCCTGATCTGAACCCGAGCGGTGTTTTGTTATTGGACTTCTGTGCTCATCATGGATTGTCCATAACGAACACCATGTTCAAGCATAGGGGTGTTCATATGTGCACTTGACACCAGGACACCCTAGGCCTCAGTTCGACGATCGACTTTGTGGTCATGTTGTCGGACTTGTGGCCACATGTCTTGGACACTCGGATGAAGAGAGGGGCAGAGCTGTCAACTGATCACCACCTGGTGGTGAGTTGGCTTCGTTGGTGGGGGAGGAGGCCGGATGGCATGGTAGGCCTAAACATGTTGTTAGGGTCTGCTGGGAACGTCTGGCAGAGTCCCCTGTCAGAACAAGCTTCAACTCCCACCTCCGGCAGAACTTCAACCATGTCCCGAGGGAGGTGGGAGACATTGAGTCCGAATGGGCCATGTTCCGTGCCTCTATTGTTGAGGCGGCTGACCAGAGCTGTGGTCATAAGGTGGTTGGTGCCTGTCCTGGGGGCAATCCCCGAACCCGTTGGTTGACACCGGCTTTGAGGGATGACGTCAAACTGAAGAAGGAGTCCTACCAGACCCTTTTGTCCTATGGGACTCTAATAGGTACCGACAAGCCAAGCGGAATGCGGCTTCGGTGGTTGGTGAGGCAAAAACTTGGGCATTGGAGGAGTTTGGGGAGGCCATGGAGAATGACTTTCGGATGGCTTCGAGGAGATTCTGGTCCACCGTCCGACGTCTCAGGAGGGGGATGCAGTGCAGTGTCAACACTGTATATGGTGGGGATGGTGTGCTGCTGACCTCGATTCATGACGTTGTGGGTCGATGGGGGGGAATACTTCGAAGACCTCCTCAATCCCACTAACATGCCTTCCAATGAGGAAGCAGAGCCTGGGGACTCCGAGGTGGGCTCCCCCATGTCTGGGGCTGAGGTCACCGAGGTGGTCAAAAAATTCCTTGGTGGCAGGGCCCCGGGGTTGGATGAGATACGCCCGGAGTTCCTCAAGGCTCTGGATGTTGTAGGACTGTCTTGGTTGACACGTCTCTGCAACATCGCATGGACATCGGGGACAGTGCCTCTGGATGGCCAGACCGGGGTGGTGGTCCCCCTCTTTAAAAAGGGGGACCGGAGGGTGTGTTCCAGCTACAGGGGATCACACTCCTCAGCCTCCTTGAAAAAGTCTATTCGGGGGTTTTGGAGAGGAGGGTCTGTCGGATAGTCTAACCTCGGATTCAAGTGGAACAGTGTGGTTTTCATCCTGGTCGTGGAACAGTGGACCAGCTCTACACCCTTACCAGAATCCTGGAGGGTGCATGGAAATTTGCCCAACCAGTCTACATGTGTTTTGTGGATTTGGAAAAGGCGTTCAACCCTATCCCTCTGGGAATTCTGTGGGGGGTGCTCCGGGAGTAATGGGTACTGGAACCCCTCATAAGAGCTGTTTGGTCCCTGTACAACCGGTGTCAGAGCTTGGTCCGCATTGCTGGCAGTAAGTCAAGCCCGTTTCCAGTGAGAGTTGGTCTCCGCCAGGGCTGCCCTTTGTCAATGATTCTGTTCATAACTTTTATGGACAGAATTTCTAGGCGCAGCCAGGGTGTTGAAGGGGTCCGGTTCGGTGGACTCAGGACTCACTGCTTTTTGCAGATGATATTGTCCTTTGCTTCATCAGGCCATGATCTTCAGCTCTCTCAGAATCGGTTCGCAGCTGAGTGTGAAGCGGCTGGGATGGGAATCAGCACCTCCAAATCCGAGACCATGGTCCTGAGCCGGAAAAAGGTGGAGTGCCCTCTCAGGGTTGGGGGAGAGATCCTGTCCCAAGTGGAGGAGTTTAAGTATCTCGGGGTCTTGTTCACGAGTGAGGGAAGAATGGAGTGTGAGATTGACAGGCGGATCGGTGCGGTGTCCGCAGTGATGCGGGCTCTGCCTCGGTCTGTCGTGGTGAAAAAGGAGCTGAGCCGTAAGGCAAAGCTCTCAATTTACCAGTTGATCTACGTTCCTACCCTCACCTATGGTCATGAGCTATGGGTAGTGACTGAAAGAACAAGATCGCGAATACAAGCGACTGAAATGAGTTTCCTCCGCAGGGTGTCTGGGCTTTCCCTTAAAGATAGGGTGAGAAGCTCAGTCATCTGGGAGGGGCACAGAGTAGAGCCGCTGCTCCTCTGCATCAAGAGGAGTCAGATGAGGTGGCTCGGGCATCTTATCAGGATGCCTCCTGGACGCCTCCCTGGTGAGGTGTTCCGGGCACGTCCAACCAGGAGGAGGCCCCGGGGAAGACCCAGGACACGCTGGAGGGACTATGTCTCCCGGCTTGCCTGGGAATGCCTCGGGATTCTCCCGAAAGAGCTAGAAGAAGTAGCCAGGTAGAGGGAAGTCGGGTCCTCTCTGCTCAAGTTGCTGCCCCCGCGACCCGACCTTGGATAAGCGGAAGAGGATTGATGGATGGATGGATGGAGGATCAATGGGTTATCGGGCTCTAAAAATAAAAAAATTACAGTTTTCTAATACTTCCATAAAGCTGGGTGGCTGCTGGGTCTCATTAAGTTCGCAACTCTTATCTTGTGCTTTCTTAAGCAGTCAGTTATGGGTGCTGAATATATTTTTTTGGCTGTTTAGATATCTCCAACTTTTTAATTGTTTTTATTTATTTTTTTTCTCAAGGCTGGGTATTTTGGTAGGTATTATGTTCCATTATTTTAGAATTTTGCATCTAGTTTTTTTATTATTATTATTATTACAATACCTTCCTTAATGCTGTGTTTCAATATAATTCAATTACAAATGAGAAAATTAATTTCTGTCATTTTGAGCTTCCATTCAGTTATTCATTATCTACTGCTTTGCTATCCTTTTAAAGGGTTGTGCACAATAAACAGTTTCCTAATTGCTTTTGTAAGAAAAAAATATATACATTTTAAGTTAAACACACAATTTAAAGTTACAGTCTCTTAAAATAGTAAAACAAATATACAGCACATTGACCTAATTATTTTGTTATGAAACAATAAGTATTTAAATATCACTCCAATAGATGGCACTGTTTACACCCCTACTCTGTGTTAGAATGGGGCCTACCTCAGCTCCTTGTTTCTGACATAGGTTTTCTCTTGCCTTGTCCAGCACAATCAGTTGTTTAGCAAAGTATAATTATAGTCACGTGATTGGACGAGCAAGGAAAAGGAAAATAGGAATTGGGTGTTCCTTCTTTTCTACATTATGCTTTGTTACCTTGTTTAAGCTTTTGGACATGTTTATTGATATACTCTAGTTTTTTATTGATTTTCTTTATTGCTTGTTTTTTTTTTCTGCACAACTAATATTAGTGACCATTCTCTTCTGTCTGCTCGTTTATGTCCAGACAAGATGAGATATTGTCCTACTGTCTGTCCTCATGGCTTGGCTTTCTTAACCAAAGGTTGGTCCAGAGAGCGTAACTGTCACAGAAGCTGCAGCTCCACGGCTGAACTCTGCTGACATATTGCTGATCTGTCTGGTATGTTTGTCTCTTTCAGTACCCTCACTTGCATTAATAAACTTGTGCCTGTGAAAAGATATTTCATGCAAAATGATGAAATTGAGGGGAGTTATGACCTGCAAAATAATTTCTGTGTGAAAGAAAATGGTAAATGTTCCATATCCTATTTTACTGTTTTATGGCTGTGACATACAATATTTCACAATATTTTGTTTAATATGTTCGCTGTTTAGGAAAGAATACAGAGTCTTAATTTAGACAAAGTGTAATATTTATGTATTGTGAACACTACTGGGCATCGCCAAGCCCCAAACACCAGGTATAACTCCACAAAATACAGTTTAAGGTTAAAATGAAAGGTATTTTTTACACACAGACACATTCACAGCCTTATAGATCAGTCCAACACTGTACCATTCAGCAGAATGTTCCTTCTCTGTCATGTTCTTCTTTTAATCCTCCATTGTTATTGTTACCCTCTACCTCATCAGAGCGGTTCATTGTATGTAGGTCCTAGAAGTACTTCGGATGTTATGGTATGGCACCTCGGAACCACTTCTTGGGCACATGCAAGCTGCACAAAACCAGAAGGTTATCTTCCCACAGCACCCCCTGGTGGGCCCTAAGGACCCCAACAGGGTCGCCCTTCTGCATTACAATTCACCCTGCAGGTGTCCAAATTGGAAGTAAGTTACAGGAATATCACCACCTCTTATGCTGAGAAATAAATTGTTTCCCAATCTGCAATATCCACCAGTCCATCCATTATTCATTCATCTCAATTGGGTCTGAGGATGAATTCCTACCTGGCAAAGATGGCCATAATGGAAAGTCACAGGAGGTGAGTCGTAACCAGGACAGGTAGGAGTTTTTACTCAATCCTAGTTGGTATGCCAGTTCATCCATTCCAGTACTTGCAGTATATAATAGGATATTCAGATAATGTTATTTTCCATACCTAAATTCTTTGTGTTATCTATTATAAAGCATTCTTGTTTATATTGGCACTGAGGAGTGACAACGTGTTATATGTATCTCAGACATAATTTTCACTGTACTTGGTACACATGATAATATTACTGCGACTAATACTATTACTAATACTTTTAAATAGGATAAAACAAGAACATTTGTATTTTAAATATAAGTAGAGGCTTGAGATTTGCACCTTTTGAGATCACCTACTCCTCTACTTGTATAGTAAATATCACACTGAGAGACTAATAATAGAACAAACCTTATTAGCCTGTCCATCCATTCTCAAAGCTGTTTAATCCAGTGCAAAGTCAAGGGACTTAGAAGAAACTAAAGAATTTTATTTTGGAATACTGTGCCCATCTATACTGTAACACATCATAACATTCTTATACACAATAACTTTGTTCAAAAACAGTGGAGCACAGTGGTTATTCCAGCAGCAATGGATGCAAGGCAGGAATGAGCTCTGGACAGGGTGCCAGTCTGTCACAAAATCATTTTGTAAATTGACCTAACCAACACATCCTTGGGAATGCAGGAGAAAAGTTGAAATACAGGCAGGAAAACTCACACCGACACAGACAGAAAGTGTAGACTCTACACTGACAATGATTTGGTGCAGAATTCAAACTTTACTACTAGCACCATTGATGATAAAATATCAGCCGAATAATGCTAAAGAAATACCTAAAATGAAAATCTATCTACATATCACCATACAGTATAATCACCAAAGGACTGTATTAAAAGATACCTCAACATCAGATACTCAACACAAAAATCAGAAATGCAATCGAACATTCAATTTTTGTTTAATGGGCAAAGTACTAAATTCTATTAAAGGTAAATAACCAAGGTGATTCATGATAATGATGCTGACTACTCAAATATAATGATGTACAAGTTCACACACCATTTAAACTGTATTGTTAAAAAAATTAATCCATATGCTGTTTAACAGCTGTAGACTTCAAGCCCCATGGCAGAACTGAAAAGTTAAGGCTGCACATGTGCACACATGAGCAATGGTATGCTGAGAACACTGCAGGGTCGAAGGGCCTGGCCTAGCAATCTGGAAACAAACCAGCAGCACCAGCCACAAAGAAAATGTGTGTGCTCCAAAAAATAAGTATTTTTCTAGGTAAGAAATTACAATTGCCCAATACCGCCATCTGCTGGGAGATGGGGAGCAGTGCTCCACTTGCTCCTAATGCAGAGATGCCGCCCTACAAGAAAAGATTTTTAATAGATGACTTTATGCATGTTCTCCAATATACTAAGTAAAACTAATGAGGTTTGGAAAGTAAACAGGTAATACATTATCCACTAATTGCCTGACCTGCCTGATTGATCTCATCAAAATAAAACATTGCTACTGCATGTAAGATACTGATGGGGTCCCTAATATAATAAGATATAAGAGAATAAAGCTTATCATGTACCAGTAGAAGACTATTTGATAGTCCTTCATTTGAGTGATTTCTGCAGTGTTCTATCTATCTATCTATCTATCTATCTATCTATCTATCTATCTATCTATCTATCTATCTATCTATCTATCTATCTATCTATCTATCTATCTATCTATCTATCTATCTATCTATCTATCTATCTAACAGCATGTGTGCTATATTTTAACTGTAGCAGTGAGTCGACACAAACTAGACAAGTACATGCAAATGCCACAAAAAAGGCAGTGCAGCCAGCAATCAAACCAGAGTTCAAACACACCATGGCAACATTAGTCACTGTGCAACTATATCACCGCATTCAATTTCCCTGATATGTAATTTCACATTATTTCATTTGTCACCATATCTGCTCTCACCACATTATAGAGTGCATGACAACAATCTAAAAAGTCTGCAATGTATTTTTCAAATTATTTTCAAACCACTCATATTCTCTTTGTGAGATCAGCATGTAACACTTTCCAGTTGACATCACAAAGGGTAATTTATCAAGTGCAAACTAATACCAGATTGGAGCAATTTTAAAATGCGTTTGCTCACATTGATAATGTCAACTACACCTCCTGCTCTGCATCCCTAAGCCCAAACTCTCTATACAAAGAAAATATGGATGGCTTCAAACTGTGGATTCCCTTTGTCTTTTAACAAGATGCTGATCATGTGTGCCTGTATTTATATATGAAAACCTGCTCCTGTTCTTATCCTCAAGTCTTATCTCTCCGCATGTGTTTCTGCTTCTGCTTCTTCTTTTATGTGTTCTTTTCAAGACATATTTCATTTCAATGTATGTCTGTTTGTATTTTCAAAATGTGTTAGGAGAAAATTCCAGATGTCAAATTCCAAATTGCCATGGAGGTCTTATTTTTTTATTGTTATCAACTACAGTTGAACTACATGAAGATTGCTCATGTACAGTAAATATATTTAACAAAGCAGATCATCAATAATAATTTGGATTCTTTTCATTTCTGGGACACTGGTTGATGTGTTCTTGCTTAAATTATTTTAAAAATTCTTCACATCTGAGCTAATTCTCCGGTAATCCATAATTCATTTTCTATCCTTTGCTTGAGCCCTCTAATCTAATGTAGATTTGTTTATATCTACTTTTATCACAATTACTAATGAAGTGTAAGGACAGAATTTAGTCTGATTTTTCTTTTCATCTAACCAACAGATGGTAAAGTACAGCAATGCATTTGAAAATTTAAAGAAATATCCACCTTATCCTGTAAAGCAATGGTCTGTAATATCTTTCTTATCTGTAGACTATGCAAATGTTAACACAACAATATCATGGTTGCCATGTTTAAATTTCACTGCTCAGTTTAAATTTTGTCTACTCGTTTACAGAGCCTTCAGAAAGCTTTCAGTTTTTTCACATTTTTCTATGTTGCAGCCTTGACCTAAAATTATTTAAATAATTTTTTCTCATTAAATAGCATTCAGAACCCCAGAATGACAAAACAAATAGAAATGTGAAATACTACATTGACACAATTATTCAGATCTTTTGCTATGACCATTTAAATTTGACTCAGGTGCATCCCATTCTATTGGTTATTATTGTGATGTTTGGAGATCACCTGTGATCAATTCAATTGATTGAACACGATTAAGAAAGACACACACCTCTCTACAGTATATAAGGTACCACAGATGACCATGTGTATCAGAGCAAAAAAATAAGCCATGAGAATGAAGGAATTGCCTGTAGAGCTTAGAGACAGGATTGTGCTGAGTTGCAGATCTGACTATGACTACAAAAATCATGAAGCATTGTAGTTTCTCAAGAACACAGTAGCCTTCATAATTCTTAAATGGATTACATTAAGTTTAGAGAAACCAGAACCTTCCTAATTAAGCAATCAGGGAAGAAGGGTCATGATAAAAGAACCCAGTTGTCATTCTGGCTGAGCTCCAGAGAGCCTGTGTGGAGATGGGAGAAACTTTCAGAAGGACATCCACCAGTGCGACACTCCACTAATCTAATCTAATGGCCTAAATGACACATGAAAACACATTTGGATTTTGTAAAAAAGACAGCAAAAACTCTCACGCTATTTAAACCAAGTTCTCTGGTCTGATGAAACTAAGATTGAACTGTTTGGTCTCAATTCTAAGTGTCACGTTTGCAGGAAACTAGCTACCACATATCATTTGCGCAATACCATTCCAACAGTGAAGCATGGTAGTGGCAGAGCCACACCTTGGGGTTGATTTTCAGCAGCAGGGACTGGAAGACTAGTCACAGTTGAGGGAAATCTGAATAGGGCAAAATGCAGTGATTCCCTTAATGGAGCTCTGCTCCAGAGTGCTCTAACACTTAGACTGGGCTGTAGATTCACCTTCCAACAGGACAATGACCCTAAACACAAAGCAAAACAACATGGGGTGGCTTAGGAACAACAATGGGAATGTTCTTGAGTGGTCCAGCTAGGTCCCAGACTTGAACCCAATTAAGCATCACTGTCCACCGACGGTCTCTATTCAATCTGACAGAGCTTGAGGGGATCTGCAGAGAAAAAATCAGGAATGGTCTCCCCTAGACTTTCTTGTATACTCAGATATAAGGATGGATATTTGAGGAGTAAACTGCAAGACAATGATTATATTTTTATATTATGTACATTAAAGAACAATCAACAACAAATCAAATTAAATGAATAATATATATTGAACAATTATTATAAAAGTGGAATAAATTAGACTCTGCAGCTGCTTGAATAAAAGGTAAAGTACCACTTCCAGTTAACGGAAATAGCCCAAAAGTTGATAGAAATTTATGTTTTGTACCTAATACAGTATTTGTATGCAAAATTTGGCTGACATAAGTGAAAGCATACTCAAGTTATCATGTTGACACACAGACAGACAGACAGACATAATTCCAAAAATGTTATTTTCGGACTCAGGGAGGTCTAAAACATCGAGATTTATCAAAATCTCGAAATGAATTTTTGGAGGATTCCAATACTTTCCCTATACATGTTATATGAGAAAGAAAAAAGGTAGAACATCTCCAAATGCAGATGTGCAAAGCTTGTTGTGTCATACCAAGGAAGATTCCAGACTGGAAACACTACCAAAGATGCTTCAACAAAGTATAAAGGATATGAATACTTGTGTCAATGTGATATTTCTGTTTTTTCATTTGTAACACGTTTGGAAAAATATTTTAAATCTTGTTTTTGCTTTATCATTCAGGAGTGTTGATTGTTCCTTGATGTAGGGAAAAAAAAGAATTTGTATGATTTTAACATAAGGCTGCAACATAACAAAATGTGTAAAAAGTGAAGGGGTCTGAATACTTTCTGAAGTGACTATATGTGTGTGTGTGTGTGTGTGTATATACTCTTCTGTTCTGTACAAATGGACAGTACTTCTCAAGGTCTCGGTTTGATACCTCACCTGTCTGTATGGAATTTGATATTATAAAAATCTATAATGGTGGCACTGCATATGGTTGAGATGACAAAGTACCTGAGAACTAATCACACTTACTCACAAATAAACCATGTAAAGGTTATAACATCAAAAGGGAGTTAACTGAATCACAAAAACAACAAACTTTTATGATATGAAATGGCAATAACTTGTAAAAATGCACAGCAAACATCGATGTAGGTACCTCCTGGTGATGTAAAAAAGTGCAGATTCTGTATAAAGTTTCCAATGCAAAATACCATACTAGAACCTGAGAAAAATTACAGACAGAGATTTGTTGATGTATAAAGATGGTATTCAAAATGACAATACAATTCATATTACAGGGAATTCAGAGTTTACTCTTACTATATACAGCCTTTGAGAAGCAACATTTTTTATGATTATTTTTATCCATCCATCCATCCATTATCCAACCCGCTATACCCTAACTATAGGGTCACAGGGGTCTGCTGGAGCCAATCCCAGCCAACACAGGGCGCAAGACAGGTAACAAACCCTGGGTAGGCCACCAGCCCACCGCATTGCGCACACACGCACACCAAGCACACACTAGGGACATTTTAAAGTTGCCAATGCACCTAACCTGCATGTCTTTAGACTGTGGGAGGAAACCAGAGCACCCGGAGGAAACCCACAAAGACATGGGAAGAACATGCAAACTCCATGCAGGGAGGACCCGGGAAGTAAATCCAGGTCTCCTAACTGCGAGGCAGCAGCGCTACCCACTGTACCACCGTGCCGCCTGATTATGTTTATCCAACCATCCATTATCCAGCCCACTATATCCTAACTACAAGGTCATGGTGGTCTGAAGGAGTCAATCCTAACCAACATGATTATGTTTAGTTTTTGTTATTTTATTTTGCTGTCTATTTTAGTTATTTTCAAGTTTAGGGGTTTTGTTTCATGAACACTTAATATATTTGATTAACTTTAGTTTTGTTCTGACAAAATTATTTTTTCATGCAATTTGTTGTTATCTGCTGTCATTTTGTTCTTTTAAAGGGTGCAGCCATTTTGAAGAGCTGTTGCTATGACACATGGTTATGGAAGTGGTGCATGATGATGTTAGTATGACCAAATAAAGTTCAGGTTTGTGCACAAAACTTTGGCTAAGATCATGAATATTTCCAAAAGCATTAATCAGTGTTTATTATTCTTGTAACCTGAAGTTTTTGGTTCACAACTATTGACTTCAACTTCGTGTTTAGTGTTTTGGGTTTGGCATATATTATTCACTCTCTCTATAAAGAAATTATTTGGAACATTTACTGTTAATCTAGTGGTTAGCATCCTGGTATGTGATTTAGTCTTCCTTGTTTGACTCCTGTTTAATTTTTAACAATGTTTCCATCTGCTGTTCCTTGAATCTCAATTAAAAGCTTTACTGTCACTTTGTGTCAGTACAAGGATTATAAAACAAAGGTCATTGTTGTCGAGATGACAAAGAGCTCAGTGTTTTAATGATTTCTGAATCACTGCAATTTACTCTCAGACATGAAAATTTCCACCAAAGTGATTCATGATTCAGTGTTTGACACACAGATAATGTGGCACATTTGAAAGACAATCAATCTGGATACTGTACCTGTTTTGATAGACAGCCGAGCCTCTTGTATATTATCCACTGATCAGCCAAGGCCAGATTTCTTGATAGTATATGGTGAGACATTCATCCATTGTCTTCTCGATGGTTCAAAACCAAATTATTTCACCAATTGCTTCACTGTTTGAGAAAATATCAGTAACAAGATAGAAGATCACACTGGTGAAATTAAACTGTGCCTGAAAAGACATTTCCTT
Source organism: Polypterus senegalus (assembly GCF_016835505.1). Taxonomy (NCBI): domain Eukaryota; kingdom Metazoa; phylum Chordata; class Cladistia; order Polypteriformes; family Polypteridae; genus Polypterus; species Polypterus senegalus. Next base: position 117,120,367 of record NC_053155.1, on the reverse strand, counting down.
CAAGCGGCATTGGTGATTTGATATGTATGGCAGTTCAAAAAAGGCACCCAATGTAAAACAGTGCTAATTACATAAATAATTAAATAATGAATTAGACATACTGATATAGCACATTTAATTAATGAAGTATGCAGGAAAGAGGTCAACTAAAGTTAGATATTAGAGAAAGGCAGTTTACTGCACTGATTGATACCATAGCAAAAAGGAAGGATGATGTTATATACATTTATGTAGCATCTGATTTGAGACAGAGAACAGATGCACGTGAAGCAGTAATATCAAACATTATCAAAATTGTGCACGAGAGGAAAGTCACTATTAATGGTTAGTTTAATGCTCAAAGGGAAAAATGACATCTCCATCAGCTACTGTATCACAAATATGCTGGCTTTATTTACAGATCCACAGTCTCACAAATGAGTCAAAAGTCCAGCATCCACTCTGGTAACAATTTCATTGGCTCACATATGGCAGTTGAACATATTGATGCTGAAGCAGACCTGGCAGAAAAAGTAGATGAACTGGCGGTTATTGCTGGACAAAAAGAAACAAGCGAGAGAAAACACAGAAATTAGAATAACAGCAGAAAAAGGACCTAGACAACCTAAAAAGAGTGAGTTGGAATGACTGTAAGCAAAGGAACAAAAATTTAGTGATGAATGAAGGTTTAAAAAGTACTCATAAATATATACATTAAATGTTCCCTTGGGATTAATAACGTTTATCAAATCTAATCAAGTAGCACATGCACTGGTATATTTATTTTGATCAACTATTGAAAATGTATGATTTGATGACAAGTACAGTGCGGCTTAGCACTCCATGGCAAAAATGTCAGATAAACAACAGGTTTTTCTTTAAATATGCTGAGTAAATGTTTTTCCAGCAATGAACTGCGCAGAGGTAAGTCGAAATGGAAGTACCATTAATCGCACAAATGTAAGTGATAAATTATACAAAGATGTGTATGTTACTTCAATTAATAATCCCTTTATTAATTCATTGTTAATATTTAAATGAATTTACATTACTATTTTGATAGTGAAAATTATATGATGTGCGGTGGCGAGTTTTACTACATAAAATGTTAACAAAGACTGCAATATTGTTTAGTATTACAACCACATTCATTACTCTTTCATTATATAGCTTAAGAGAAATTGATTCTTTTTATTTTAAGCCATTAGACCCTCGTTTACTGGGATAGGCTGCTGACCGTCAAAAGAACTTACATTATAATTATTGAAACTGCTATGAATCACTACAAGGAGTGTTTCGGCTCAATCGAAACTTAATTAAATAATTTAGCACATTTGTTTATTGGTATTAAGCCAGAAAAATCGCAGTAAATCGAGGTATTGTTTTTGGTGCAAAAATAAACACTATTTGAAAATGCAGTATACCATGGGTTGAACTCCACAGTGTACCTTTCCCCCCCACAAGTGAATGATTGGACTAATTGAAAGCCTGTTTGTCTTTGGCATTAAGATACCTCAAAAAAGTCGTTTTTACTTTTCTTTTTAAACCCTCATAGTATGAGGTTGGTTATAAACACAAAATAGACATTTGCAGTCCAGAGGCACCAAAGGGGGCCCAGTGACTGCAGCCTAACAGAACAAAGGCAAATGCCTTCAACTGTCATCCATCAGTTCTCCAAGAAATCAACATTATCCCCTCATGAGAACATGAATTCATTTCCGCAGGTCTTACAAGACAGCACAGCTCTGAACAGGCTTCCAGTGCTCAAGTCATCTATCTTCAGTGGAGATCCACTTCATTTCACTTAGTGGAAAGTATCCTTTGTAGAGCTCATTGCTTTACTACGTTAAAAAATATGTCAGGACTCCAGCTTGTAAGATCCTGCATGGGACCATTTACTAGACTGACAACGGATACTGTCAGAATGCAGGGAAAAACAGCTAAACCATCATTATGATCAGCTATTTGTTACATAGAGGGTATTATAGAGCAAAATTATAGAGCTGGCATACTAGCTAAAGATTCAACCAAAGGATGCTATTGGACTTCAAGATTAATCATGTTCCCTAAATACAAGCCAGGATGTGACTCCTCACGTTAAGAGTGTTTGGATATTTCCTTAATTTAAAGAAAATCAGTAGCTTGTGAAAAGGCTATCTGACTCTGTAGATTCACAATCAGTCACATACAGTTTTAACCAGCTGGAACCAACAGGTTACACAAATCATGAAAAGACGCAAGTGTTCCTTAGTTTTAAGGAGTTTGCGGCCTTGTCAACAGAAGCAGAGATTGCATGCAACCTTATAACCTCACGTATCCCTTTTCATGCTTCAGAATTTAAAGGTGAGAAACAAAATCACAGAGGAACCAAGAAAAATAAGGCCAATGTTTTTAACACTCCAACAACTGCAGCATAGACTTCTCTGCCAGAGATTAAGGAATTGCTAGACAAAAAAACAGGTGGAGTAAAGGTCCAGGAGATGAAAAAGTAGCCAAAAATCTAGTGAGGGTCAAAACCAAGAAAACAGCTAATATGTGGCAAAGCCCAATATCTTCACAAAACTTTTAGTCTTAGATTCTTAACAAAAAAGGTCTTAAAACCACAAAAAGAAAATCTGCAAGACTTCATGCCTAATGAATAACAAAGTCAAAGAGAAAGAACTATTAAGGACTTTCTCAGTGGTTCTCCTGGTAGAGCCCAAATAATACTCTTTCAAAGACTGATGCTACATAATCATAATCAAGCAAAAATCAAAAATAAATATTAAAAAGCAAGCAATGTGACATAATAATAAATAGAAATAAAATATACATTGTACATGAAAGACTAATATTCCAAAAGCAGGTTATATCAGTGTAAAGCTGACCGAATACACAGACCATAGCAACATATTGAATGTTCATTAGAATTCATGGGTGCCTACAGTGGTTTGGGGATACATTAACAATAAGGTATGCATCTCAGCTCAAATCCACGATGATGGAGCTATGATCAAACTAATCAAAATTCTTGTCAAAATTAAATTGCTTTCAAACTGGTTTATTGGTCTAAAGCAGTGGTTCTCAACCTATGAGGCGGGCTCCCCTAGGGGGGAGCGAAGTAACAAAAAGGGGGGTGCAAGGATGTGAAAAAAGAAAACAAGAATCAAAAATATGAAAAAAACATCTGTTGAAACCAAAACAAATTAACTTAAACTACATTCTGATACTAGAAAAAATAAATAAATAAATATAGAGTTAAATAAATGTCGATAAAAGTTAAAGTAGGTATAATAAAATATGCATCTATAGTTCAAAAAAATGTTAGGGGGGGGGGCGCAATTAAAACTGTTATGAATACTTGGGTCGCAAATACTTAAAGGTTGAGAAACGCTGGTCTAAAGTTTTTATGGGAGATAGAATTGTCTCTCCCATCAAAGATGAGCCCGGAGCAATTGATTGGGAATCCTGAAATCAGAGTATTGTAAGTGCTAACCACAACATCCAGAGATCAAGCCAGCCATAAAAATTGCCCATCCAACTATTCATCCTTCTCTCCTGCTACTCAAGGCTTTACACCCATTCTATGAAGGCTCCAGTAGGACACGTCAGATGGCTTTTCCACAATAACAAAAAGAAATAAAGTAGAAAAATGTTTATAAAATGACCTAAAGATAATCAACAGCCATCCCAAAATGGGATGTTCTCTCTAGATACTGCAATGGACAGTGTGATTTTGCTGGAAGGGAGACTTTGTAGCTCTTCTCTTCTTCACCCATTGAAACATTATGTAGTTTTGCCCAAGTATAACCACATCACATATTGAATAATTCATCATTGTCATAAAATGATCAAGAATCAATGTAAAGGTCACACAATTCATGAAATTAGGTCAAATGAATTGAAGATTCTATCAATCAGTCAGTAATTAGAATGTCATATACCTGTAGAAAGCACAGGAGACCCATTCAGAAGAAAAAGACGGTGGACTTACTTCCAGAATTAGTGGATCTATCACTACCATTTACATATTGTGGATTGTCTTCTCTTTACCTGCCTATTTATTTATTTGTTTGTTTGTTTGTTTGTTTATTATTTTGGTGCCATTTGTATAGAAGAAGTTTGAAGACATATCAATAGATGTCTCCATCAATGTTAGCCTTCTTCATTATATTATGTGATAGAGTTCATCAAACAAATTCTAATCAAGGAAGCCACTTGCTGGGAGCTAAAATGAACTTAAAGAAACCCTTAAAAACATTGAAGCTAAATGAGTACTCGCCTTTTTATCTTAAAGACGATGCAATTTTTAAAATGAATGCACCTTACTGTAGTCCCAGCGGTGGTGTTTTGGAGTATCCTTTGCTCCCTTGTTTCACTTTCCCCTTAAGCACACTCAATGACTTCTCTCTATGAGTGTACTTATATGAGGCAATTGCAGTTAGCTATTGTAAACACCTTATCATTGACAACCATGACGTATCAAATAGTCCTGAATAACTTACCCCCAATCACTTTCTTCGTTTAAAATCTACTACTGTCCTGTCCCCACCAAGAAAGTTTTTCTAGGAGGACGTGTATGCAAGGAAAAGGTAGTACAGTAATATGTTCATTATCTTACAGAGCAGTTCAGGAGCAGATGGCACAACAGTATCTTTCTATCTAACATTGCACTTAGTGTACATCTTATAAGGAAATCAGAAGATAGGTGAACTAGTGATAATAAAAAGTTAATTTGCCTAGATGTGAGTGGTGATAGGTAGAGCTATTGAGCGAACAAGTGATAATAATGGGCCTGTAAAGGGAATCAAAATCAACCTTGGTGACTGAAAACTAGAAAAGATGAGCAAAAAGCTCAGTAAATGGTTGAACACCCCTTCGGATATTGTTACTGTTGCCTCGAGATTGGCTATGATCTTCTTCCCAACTCTCTCCACAAATTGTCACCCGATATAAAATGAAGTTTCTCAGCTAGATAGGTGTTATTTCCATTGAGCAGGCTGTTCCTGAAAATCTAAGACATCAAGTGTCAGTTGATGTTGAAATCATTGTGTTTATATTTAAATCACTAATCATATGTTCAGAGTGATAATGACATTTATACTAATCCTGTAGCAGTGAAAAACTGTGCTGCTTTAAGTGGCAAAAGAATTCACCAACTCCAGAGCGCATTTTACAATGAACCACCAGGAACTGTTGAAGACCCTCCAGATTTATAGGGTGGAGGTTAGTCCCTGGCAGTGATTGACAGGTGGCCTCTTCGGGGGACTACTAACAAAACACATGGAACATAACAAAGGCAGCCTATATATATATATATATATATATATATATATATATACTGTATATGTATATACTGTATATATATATAATCAAAAATAAAGAATTTTGCACATAATCAACATAAATAAAAAACTCAAAAATAGACAAAAGAGACATTAAACATGAAGTTGAGCCCCAGCCAGGGGAGGCTGAGATATAACAGACAAAATACTTATTGTGACCTTTAAATTCACTGGGTTATTTCCCTAGCAACATGGCAACAAACACTCCTCAAAATGATGATGCCAGTGATAAAGAAATGGGGTCACAGGAAAGAAAGAAACAAATATTCAGCTTTACAATAACACTTTCTGAAAACAAACTAAAGTCAGATATTGTATCCTGGATTAAACAAAATCTAGCTAAACATAAATATTTTAGAAAACACTGCACAAAAGGTACAAAAAATTAAAGAAAAATGAAAATCACAACTGAAAGAAAGACCAACCAAACTATAGATAGATAGATAGATAGATAGATAGATAGATAGATAGATAGATAGATAGATAGATAGATAGATAGGATACCAGCAGGATAATGAGCAGCTGACTGAGACTGAGCTTGTTGTGTGTGGGTTAGCGGTCATTTTGTTATGTATGTACATTCAAATCCAGGCTATTAAAATCTAATTTAATTCAAAGTTTGCACATTACATATCTAGTGTTTACCATTTAAAATTTGTAATTTCTAATTTATTACCTGTCAAAACACTCTGAAATGAGAACTTCACCCGTCATGCAAGGCAAACATTTTAGTAACTCTTTGGGCTGAAAAATAGTGTTCATTGTCCTTCGAAATTAGTAGGCTATCTCAGCTGCCAAAACCTTCCACTAATAAACAGTCCTTTCAGACGGTCATTTCAAGTGACTGTAATAGTACTATTTGCTACGCCTCCAATTTCTAAGTTTATGTTTAATACTCTCTCTTTGGCTAAACTTTGCCAAGGTGTTTCTTGTCAGGCTGGGGCAATTTTCATTCCTCTAGAGATCCCCCTCACTATTTAGTGTAAACAGAAGGTAAAAGAAAGCTTGTGTGTTCAAACTAAAGTTCCACTATCTCTGCCATTTGTCAGTGGCCTAGACTGAAATTAAATTCTAGATGTTGAACTTGTGTATATATTCACCACCATATATGATGAATTTACTGATAATGGTTAATTTGCGGAATTAACGTGTTTTTAAAGAATTGAGAATTGGAAATGTATGTTATGTACTTTTTATTTATGCACTGCCCCAGTATTAAAGACAAATGAACATGAACATTGGAAGTAATGTATCTGAGTATTGTCACTTGGAGTTTTCCAGTTTAATTAAGGGCAGTTTTATTTATTTAAAGAACTTCTGTAAAAAGCAAAATTTTCACAGGGAAAAATAAAGTTCTATCTATCTATCTATCTATCTATCTATCTATCTATCTATCTATCTATCTATCTATCTATCTATCTATCTATCTATCTAGTATAGTGCCTTTCATATCTATCTATCTATCTATCTATCTATCTATCTATCTATCTATCTATCTATCTATCTATCTATCTATCTGTCTGTCTGTCTAATGGCAGTAGACCATTTATTGCCTGTCATTTTAATAATATTGTACCTCTTTTCTGGCATGGCTTTTATGAATCATGAGTTACTATGACATCACATTTAAGTTTAGTCTTTAAGACCCTTTGAATAATTTTCTTTTGGGGAATTTTATTTACTGTTATTATTTAATCCAGAATGTCTTTCAATGAACTCTCTGTGGGAACGAATGCTTTTATTAGCTGTCTTGAATTTGTTGGGTGTGGGGAATGGCAAAGGTTTTCAAAAGAAAAGGACTATTCTTACATGCCATGATTAAAAAAGAGACGTTACTTCATCAGCACGAATTTAGTTTCACTATTAGAATATTTTTTTTAATCTGAAAATATTTCATGCGGCTTTACCAGGTTACCCGTTATGTTTCTTTACTGATTGAACTGGACTAGAATCGACGCTAAAGCTCCCAGTTCCAATTTATGGCATTTCACCGAAATAATATTGCACACATTTTTATAATTCTGTGGAGTTAATTCTGTACAGCAAATAAAAATGTCAGGATCAAATTTTTGCTTGTGTCAATATTAAACGTCTTTATACAACTGAAGAAAAAAGGTGCACAAATCATTAAATTAATTTCTTTTACGGGTGATCCAACATTGATCATCAGTTTTTTCGTTCTTTCGTTCACCAGCACTGATATAAAAATAAAATAATTCGGTAGCTGAGGGAAATCGAACGGGAGAGGCTGGCGAGAATGCGAGTGGTGTTACAGCGAATGCTTGTGAGAGGAGAGACGGGCCCCCCGGCCACGAGCTCAAGGGGGGACGGAGCGACCAGACCACTGGCATGACCCCTCTACACTGTTATTTAATTTGATTACTTTATACCTTTGGTGTTTAAGTATGGAAAGGTGAGAATGAAAATGTCGAAATCACAGGTTCATTTAACTGGAAGGTAACAGATGGAAAGGTACTAGAATTTTAAAGTCTGGGAAAAGACAATGAAGAGCGCATCATTAAAATATTTTGCAATCTTAGAAATATATTGTCGATTATTCAATTTTATTTCAATTCACGAAAAAATCATAGATTGTTCCCGCTAGTGGCATAACAATGCGATGAATGAGATACACTTTGAATCACTGTTGTATTCTTTTTCATCTTAAAGTCTGTCTATTCATGACTATCTATCTATCTATCTATCTATCTATCTATCTATCTATCTATGAAAAGGTTCCTATTATGGGAACAAAACTAAAATCTTTAAGGTAGTGGGCAAATCAGCAGAATACAATAGACCACGGAAGCCTAAACTTACTGTGTAGCGAGTCCTCTTTAAAACCAGAAACCCACTGGTGTTTTAACAAGTCTTTATAATCTTGTTATTTATGGAGCCTCTAACGATGTAAATAAACTGAGGTCCTTCCTGTACTTTTACGTGGATGGTTCTTTTGGGAAATAAAAATGACTCCGTTATGGCATCGCTCTGAAGAGCTGTGGCACTTTTATTTTTAAGAAGGTATCTATCTGTCTGAAAGCACACAATATTCAGTTCAATTCGGTTTATTTTTGTAAAGCGTTCTTCGCTTTTTATAGCGCCTTTGACACGTGTCAGTAGTCTCTCTCACTAATTATACCGCATCTATCTATCTATCTATCTATCTATCTATCTATCTATCTATCTATCTATCTAAGAAAACCAATGTCATGAAGGATTTATGGCTAATTTAACGTAAAATAATATAATATTTTCACACCCGCTTAAACCAGTTGAAGGGCCGGAGCCTATCCGGACTGTAACGGGCAAAATGCTGGCACCAGATGTAAGGCAAGTCCATCACAAACGTATGGCCCAAATAAAAAATGATATACTGTGGCTCAAGAATGTGAAATGCTGAAGAATGTAATATTTATAATTTTGTTACTATATGAATTATAAACAGAATATATAGCGTGTATATTAAATTGCGACATATGAAGTACGCTTCGGCGTCTTCCTCCATTTTAACAATACCAATGCATGGGCCCGTCGATTGTTTTTCTGCATTCTGACCAAAGTTACAGGAGAGGCCAAGACTCTTTACGACTCAGTAATGGACGAGTCTACAGTAGTCGGACTTTGATTACCGAGCCGATCGTGTTTGTGATGCACCGCGCACTCCCCCTGCTGGTTTAGATGTATTTTTAGGCTGTGGTCATTGTATTTGTCCACCTTGTGAATTTTGTTGAATGTTTTGGTTTTCAAATTTAGTAAACTAGCCTGAGTTTATTGAAGTTCCGTATCAATAAACAAGAATACAGAACTGTTAATCTGAAAAAATCAATATAAAAATAGCAACGCTGATTCTTGAAATTGAGGAAAATTTGGCCTTATACACTATTACCGATGTTTAAATGCGCGTGACATATTTGCGTTCTATTTTTACAAAAGTCATTGATAAAAACATATTAATTAAACATCTGTACGTGCAATAGTTTTTTTTTTCTACAAATTCAAAACATATTCCGTGTTTGTCACTTGTTTCAATTGGTAGGACCGTGTTTCCAGTTGAAATTTGTGCCTGCTTATTTTTTTAAGGTGGTCGTTTTGTCCTGATGTCCTTCTTATTGGAAATGCTGATATTTGCCCTGCGGAATTTAAGGGTTCTCAGTTGTTCGATTACCTCTCCGAATTTTGAGATCTTACAATGCCCCATTTCGCTTAGTTAGCTCGACTTAGTCTACAGTTCCACTTAAGGTGGTAGCAAATATTGGAAATGTAAAAGGAAAGAAATTAATTTATGTTAAAGTAAAATAAATGACAAGTTAAAAAACACTGGTGTAAACTCTTAATAAATAGTGGCCAAATGTAGTGGCACAACTCCTTCCAATGATGCTAAAAATATTAATAGGTTTATAAACGAAATACCAATTATATATGGATCGTCAACCGAAGAGGGCTAAATATTGCATTGCTGTGAAAGAAATTAGGAAACGTCTCTTAAAATGCTTTTCAAATATCTCAAAATGCAGTTCAGCTTTTCTGATATCTGAAACTCGTATCAAGATATTCAAAATAGATTCTTTTACATTTAAATGAACTGTATCTGTAATACATGTGCAGATATCTGGACTGACCTTGTGTACATTTTAATACATGTGAAATCATTCAGAATCACTGCATGTAAAAATTCCCGTTATATCAATACTGCTGTCTGTTACTATAAATCTCACAATGCACCCCAGGTAGCTTAAAATAGACATATGTGGTTGACCTTCATAAATTTCATGACCAGCATTAAATAATTTGATCTTTTTTTAGACATATTTTTATAATTACATCCAAAAGCATAGCTTTTTATTTTTTATTTTAAATACAATTTTCTGCTGGTCAGTTGTTTTCTAAATTACAATGGAAACTTATTGAGAAATATGCAGTTCTTAAGTAGTCTGAGATCAAGAGGTAATGCTATCACTGAAATATTAAAGTATCATGTATATTGTATAACTGCGGTGGGCTGGCGCTCTGCCCGGGGTTTGTTTCCTGCCTTGCGCACTGGGATTGGCTCCAGCAGAACCCCGTGTCCCTTTAGTTAGGATATAGCGGGTTGGATAATGGATGGGTGGATGGATATTCTGTATAATAGAGCAGGGGTCCCCAACTCCAGTCCTGGAGGGCCACAGTGGCTGCAGGTTTTCATTCTAACCCTTTTCTTAATTAGTGAACTGTTTTTGCTGCTGATTAACTTCTTTGGAATTAATTGTAATTGACTTGTTCTTGAAGACTCTGACCCAATAATTGTTTCTTTTTCTTTAATTTGCAGCCAAACAATAATGAGATACAAAATGAGCCAACACATGACCAGCAAACTGCGTCCATCACGCAATATCAGAAAATAAAGAAAGGTGATGGTCGCAGGAATGCTGATCTGCTGAGGTCCCCAAAACATTTACCAGTGCCTCTTAAAAAAGAGAAAATCAACAATTTTGGAAATGCATGTTATTGCACAATGAGAGCAGCATTAAGCCATGGGATTAAAAAATGAGTTTAATTAACAACAAGACTCTGCGCCTAATTAAGCAACTGCTTGGAGTTAAATTGGTTGGCATTTGAGGCCCTGAGTTAGTTGGTCTTCTGTTGGCACCCTTACTCTACATTTAATTTCTGTTTGGGTGCCATTTAAGGAAAGAAATGAAGCAATTCAGAGGAACGATGAATACATTCAGGGAAACAAATCTTAAAAACAAGTCAATTAAAATGAAAGGAAAAGGAGTTTAATTTGCAGCAAACCACCAATTAAGAAAAGGGCTGGAATGAAAACCTGCAGCCGCTGCAGCCCTCCAGGACTGGAGCTGGAGCCCCCCGTGATACTGTCTATTACATTGCGCCATCTTACCAGTTACCTGTGATACACTTGGCAAGTGCTAAGCTACTACCTAATCAATATCAGGTAATGTAAAAGAAAACTCACCTTCGTTAATTGACTTTTGAAATTCTCATTATATAACAGTAAGACTGCAACTAAAAGATACATCTGTCAACAAACAACTCAAGTACTCTTGAGGACAAAAACACAAGATATGCCACTAAGCATATTAAGTTAATTTGTAAATGAATTTTGTCACCAAAGCAACAAAATATATATGATATAAAATGATGCATATATATATTTTATAGAATACCTGTCATGACACATGTTTTGGCCTAATTGGGGCTATTTATTTATATATATATTCTATTACTTGTCTTTTATTTTATACATATATATATATATATATATATATATATATATATATATATATATATATATATGGTTTGAATAGTTTTACTGTAAAATAATGCAAAGGGTACGCGACACGTGTTTCACCCCTAATTCTGGGCTAATCAGGCGTACACACTCATTGCACCCCCTCTCGGGGAATCGAACCTTGGGCGTCAGAGGCGAAGCCTCTTACGTTGCGCCACGGTGTGTAGTTCATTTATTTGACAGCATGTAGATCGGGGTAATTACATTCATGGCATTCGTAGTCTGAATCACAATCTGTATGGGTGGTTACCTACCAGGTAACGCTTGCGTCAGCAAACATCCGCCATGGTGCCCTCTTTCAGTTGCAAGAAGCAGATCATAGAATGGTTTGAATAGTTTTACTATATACTGTACATATATATATATATATATATATATATATATATATATATATATATATATATATATACACGGTGTCTTTTTGGGAGTTAACCATATACTTGAATGCAAATCTGATTTTTACTGAGAGAAATATTGTATTTGTCAAATTAGTTGCAGTTTTAATAGAGAGTCAATGTAATCAAATTCTGTTTTATATGTTCTTACGGGAACACAAAATCGATGTTTTGTGTTTTGTAGGCTAAATTGAAAAGGGCAGTCCACAAGCGGAAAAGCAAAGACTCTCAAAGGTTTTCAGATGTATCGAATGGAGGCCCAGAACCCCTCTAGCAATGTGCCGCTGCCTTGTCACACTTCACAAAAAGGGGCTTAGTCCTTTACCCCCTTCAGGGGAGGCTTTACCAAATATTAATTATACGTGCAGCAATCCTGTGTTTTGCAGAAAACAGTACTATTTAATAAAATATTTTATGCTGGAAAAATGATTGCATTAAAATAAAAGTATGCGGCTTTCCCACATGTTTGAGCCTATAATATGACTTACTATATGAGTTGTTTGTTTTATACATTCCGTTTTGCTCATTTTCGTGAAGGGAGACGATAATTCTTGAACTAACCCACCTTTTTTCTTTCTTTCACTCTCGCTCCCTCATATGCATTTGTACAGTATATATCCACTGTCAGGCGACACGGTGGTGCAGTGGTAGTGCAGCTGGGTCCTCCCTGCGTGGAATTTGCATGTTCTCCCCGTGTCTGCGTGGGTTTCCTCCGGATGCTCCGGTTTCCTCCCACAGTCCAAAGACATGCAGGTTAGGTCAGGGGTCCTCAATCCCAGTCCTGGAGAGCCACAGTGGCTGCAGGTTTTTGTTCTGACCTGGTTGCTTAATTAGAAAGCAATTCTTGCCAATAAAGCACTAACAAGCTATGAAATTAACTCTGCTATGTCAGGTCATTCTCATATCCTAGATTTTCTTTCACTTTTTATCATGCAAATGATTTGAAGGATAAAATGGACGAGTAATTCTCAGTCCTTCACTTTTTTCTCATCATTTTTCTTCCAAGTATTTAATTAAACCCAATAGTGCAGATAAATACACACAGGTGTAAATGTAAATAAGCTAAATGGAGAAATGCTGCTCTCTCTTGTCATTTGCATGTTATTGATAATAAGGAGCAATTAAAATAGCTGTTTAAGACAAAATTAAGCAATAAGGGCTCAAAATCACTAAAGTGAAGCAGAAGTGTTACTTTAGCAGTAAGTGCTTTTTATTAAGCAACTGGGTTGGAGCAAAAACCTGCAGCCACTGCGGCTCTCCAGGACCGTGATTGAGGACCCCTGGGTTAGGTGGATTGTCGATTCTAAATTGGCCCTAGTGTGTGCTTGGTGTGTGGGAATGTTTTTTTCTGTGTCCTGCGGTGGGTTGGCACCCTGCCCAGGATTGGTTCCTGCCTTGTGCCCTGTGTTGGCTGGGATTGGCTCCAGCAGACCCCCGTGACCCTGTGTTCGGATTCAGCGGGTTGGAAAATGGATGGATGGATGGATGGATGGATATCCACTGTCTAATTTAGTTGTCTTATTCAGAGTCTGGACGGAGGAGCCGATCCTGAATACATCACAGCCCTTAACGCGATGGTAGTACATCTCAGGGCACACGCTCACCCATGACAACACAAGTCAATGTGGTGTCTTTAATTAACGGACGAAAACGACTGTATATATTGTACAGGTATACTGAATAAAGACTTAACAATTAGAGAGATTAACCAGCAGGTGGCGCTCTTAATTTAGATATTTTTCTGGTCCGCGACACGCATCTTGAGCTTTACAAAAAAACCTTGAAAAATAAAACTCCAAGGACAATTCCCAGAAATTTAGAGTGTGAAAAGAGGGAACATTACAAGAATAAAAATTAACCGAAAGGACAGGTTCTTTGTTAATTTATAATCTTAAATAATTATCATGCTTATAATTCAAATGCACATTTATGTTTTCTGTTATTACAATAATATAGCATTTTTGCCTTGAGTCAGATTATAGAAAAAACAAAGTGAGAAACAGAAAGGACTGCACATGGAATTTATAGATTTAGAAAAAGCATATGACAGAGTACCAGGGTATGAAATGTGGCGATTCCAGTTTGAGAAAGAAGAGATTACCAGAGAAAAATGCAATGATAGTTAAGAATATTTATGAGAGTGCCTACACACACGAGGAAAAATGTGGGAATAACAGGTAATTTTGCAGTTTAAATTGGTTTACAGGAATCATCATTAAGCCATATTTTTTTTTACTCTAGTTAAAGATGTTATTTCTAGGGGAATAACAGATCATGCCCATAGTACACGTTCTTTGCTGATGACATTATGTATTGCGTCACCTCTAAGAATAATATTAGAAGGAAACTGTAGAAGTAGAGAAGAGGACAGAGGACAGAGGCTCTCAAATTAGTAGGAAAAAGACAGAATATCTAGGATTTAAGGGACAAAACAATACGGAGAACTTAACCACCAGAGAGAAAGGCTTTAAAGGGCAGATATGTTCAAATATCTCAGATCAACAACAACAGAGGATGGAGTGCTAGATCTAGAAATAAACCATAGAATGCAATGAGGTGGGAAAAACTGGAAAAAAAGTATCAGTAGTGTTATCTGACAGAAGAAATGGTGCAAAAGTTGGTTTTTTTTTACTTTATAATATCAAGATCATTTATGTATAAACCTTTCTGTTCAATAACTAAGGTACATTTTTCATAAAACTGTTTTTTTTCACAATTAAATTATGGTATGATTTAGAGTTTATAGAGTATGAATAAGGACAGTGAGCCCCAAAATGAGATAATGCTCAATTTCTATATTGAACAACAACATATAGACCAATTAACATAATGACCATGAAATACTTAAAGGGCAAGCAATATAAAAAGGCCACGAAAGGCACAGAACAAAATTACTAAATACAGTAACACAGTTATGAGGAATAGGCTAAAATATCTCAAATATCATAATGAGAAAATTCGAATTAGACAAACATGCATTGCAATATTCAAAGTCCAAGACTTAAAAGCAACATACCAAACTAACTTTCAACTAAGAGTATTTTTGGAAAGAAAAGGGGGAGCCTCAGATAAAGAGAACAAACTTAATGCCTCAGTGGTTAGTCAGGGACCTGCAAACCCCTTAAATAAGAAAGTCTCTAGTGACTGTGCTAAAGAAAATGCACCACCATCATAGGTGTTATGATTCAGGAGTTTTATTGTGTGCAATACTGTACTTTGCATATAATTTTTCATTTGTTTTGATTCCAAGCCATTGAGATATATATATATATATATATATATATATATATATATATATATATATATATATATATACCTCTTTGTTATTTATCATCTTATTTGTTGCTACTTGTTTTATTAATAGGCACTGCTATTGTGAGGAGTTTTGATTTTCAGAATGTTTCATGCTGCTATTCTAAGATGACTGGAAGTTTTAGAGAGTCACATCACTGAAGCATTGGTATATAAAGTGGAAATCTGATTGATGTCCAAGTTTCGGGTACAAAAACAAATATTGAATGTGCTAGTTTGGTTTTTTAATGTATGGTTTCAAGAATTCTGCAAGTGTATTTTGTCTACAACTTTGTTTTATGTATTGGGTTTTGGTACAATGTTAAAAGCCTTTTTGGTTTTCACCCTCAACCTTCCTCAGTTATGTCTTCATCTCCCATCCTTTTTTAATGCTTCATGGCCTGCCACTGCACAATAGGCATGTCTGCTTTCTTGGGCTCCACACAATGTGAAGAGGGTAAAACAACACAATTAAAAGAAAAAAAAACAAAAAAAAAACTAAAGTGATTAACCAAAAAAAAAAAAAAACAGTACCCTAAATGGAAAATACTGAAATACTAGAAGTAACTAATTAAAACATACAATTATATTAAAAAAGGAACACAATAATTTACAAAGAAAAATAAAATCAACAAAAATAGACAAAACTAAAGCCATTGATGAAACCTCAACAAAACCATGACAAATTTGAATTGTGAGAAAGGGTTGTTCAGTTACTTCAGGGTACTGTTTCAACGATGAAGAAAAAAATTATACCCTTGCTTTATAATAAAAAATAAAAAGGATGATAGTTTATTTTCAGACTTTTTCTGGCACACTGGCTTTCGTTAGTGTGTGGCTGTATATGCCCCTTTTTCCTTTTCTGTTTTCCAGGAATGATCCCTACACCTGACTTGCACTGTTTAGGTATTATTCAAAATTTTTTATTCCAGTGTCTCCTGATCTTGAAGTCATTTCTGATTCTTACAGAATACTCAGAATTTTTTTTAAGAATACTAATGTAAATGTTTGCCTTATGTATGAATATGAGTTTATCCAAGGACATGTATGTTCCAGGAGACCAATATGTTCTGTTATTTTGCAGTCTTTGCTAATTGTTCAATCATTCTGCAAAACACATCCACCTCAAAAAGGGTTATGGGATGACACCAGAGGTGTCCTTCTCTGGTCAGACTGAAGAAGGTAGCCTTCAGCGAACTGATCTCTGTGGGATCTCCTAATGGGCTTCAGAGGTACTGACAGGCTAAGAGGACAACTGAAAAAGTGGCTGTGGAAGCAACAGCTTGAGCATGGGAGGATTTTGGAGAGGCCATGGAGAAAGATTATTAGATGACCTAGATGTTTTTCTGGCAAACTCTTCAACTCCTCAAGAGAGGAAGGTATGACCTTTGTTCAGACTGTATTAATTTAGGGAAGGGAAGGTGCTGATCTCTCAGAGGAAATTGTCGAGAGAAGGAAGGTACTTCTCAACCCAGTGGTTATACCCTCATACCAGGAGGAAGTGTTGGATATGTCTGGTGGGCATGATCCCATCACTGTTGCCTAAGTCACTATTGTGGCCCTAAGACTCTGTATTGGTAAGGCTAATGGGGTGGATGAAATCCGACCAGACATATTGAAAGCTCTGAACATTGTTGAGAAGTTCGTTAGTGTATCTATTCAGTGTTGCATGGTAGGCAGGGAAAGCACTCAGAATGGGAGACTTGTGTGGTGTTCCACACATTTTAGAAAGAGAATCAAAGGGTGTGTTCCAACTACAGAGATATCATACTCCTCAGCCTTCCAGGTAAAACATATGCAAGGGGGCTGGAGGGAAGAATTCACCTGATGGTTGGGCCAGAGAAACGAGGAGAGCAATGTGGATTCTGTAATGGCTGTGGAAACGTAGTTCACCTCTTCTTCCTGTCACTGTTCCTGGAGGATGCATAGGAGTTTGATAACCTAGTCTACATGTGTTTTGTAAATCTGGAGAAAGCATACTCTATGACAATGTACCTTGGCATGTGTTGTAGGAAGTGCTGCAGGAATATGGAGTAATATTGCTCTTGCATGCTATTCATTTCTAATATAAATGTAGTGAGAGTTGTATCTGAGTACTTAGCATTAAGTTGAATTTGTTCACTGGGGGTGTTGGACTTCATAAAGGCTGTGTCTTGTCACCTCTCCTGTTTATGGTTTTAATGGACAGCCAAGGTTGTGAGAATGTCCAGTAGGGGATCCTAGGGGGTAGCATTGTTGCTTTATGCAGATGATGTTGTCATTTTTTCTCATCTGACTATGACCAGTAGAGTGATTCACTGCAGACTGTAAAGCGGCTGGGATGAGGTCATTGCTCTCTCTCAGAAAAGAATGGATTGCTCTTTCCAGATGAGGGAAGAGCAGCTGCCTTTAGCAGAGAAATTCAAGTATTTTGGGATCTTCTTGATGAGTGACAGAAAAAGGGAACACAAAATCAAGAAGCTGATTGGAGCAGCAGCAGCTGTTATGTGGGCACTGTTCTTGTCCAGGATGGTGAAGCAGGAGCTGAGTCTAAAGACAAATGTCTCGGTATACCAGTCAATCAACATCTTTGACCTCCTATATGGTTATGAGTTGTGGGTAATTACTGAAAGAATGAGATGGTGGGGTGGCACGGTGGCACAGTGGGTAGCGCTGCTGCCTCGCAGTTAGGAGACCCGGGTTCACTTCTCAGGTCCTCCCTGTGTGGTGTTTGCATGTTCTCCCCATGTTTGCGTGTTTTTGCTCCGGTTTCCTCCCACAGTCCAAAGACACACAGGTTAGGTGGGGTGTGTGGTGGGCTGGCGCCTTGCCTGGGGTTTGTTTCCTGCCTTGCTCCCTGTATTGGCTGGGATTGGCTCCAGCATACCCCTGTGACCCTGTAGTTAGGATATAATGGGTTGGATAATGGATGAAATGGCGAGTACAAGTGGCAAAGCTTGTAGAGTTTTTGCAGGGTGGCTGAGCTGACACACTGTGACAGGATGAGAAGCTCAGTGATTCGGGACAGAGTCATTGCTTTTTGGATTGAAAAGAGCCATTTGAAATGGTTTGGGCATGTCATAAGAACGCCCCTCGGGCGGTTCCCACCAGAGCACATCCCAGCGGCAGACCCAGGACATGCTGGAGGGATTATATAGTATGTCTAGGCTGGCTTGTGAATTCCCCAGGAATCAACAGCTGGAGACTGGAAAGTCTAGGCTGACCTGCTTGGCCTGCTGCCTCTGTGACACCTACCAATAAAAGCGGATGGGAAAATGAAATGAAATGGGTAGTATGCACACAAATACATTTTCTCTTGTCAGGTTACCAGTAACAATTTTCTTTTACAATTAGCCACTCCTCCTTGGCCTTTTTATAAATATCACATAGCCCACAATTGTAGAGCACAAGAAAGAGTCAGTTCTTGGGACCCGAGAAGAAATACAGTAGAAGTATATATCCATCCTTTCATTTTTTTTAACCTGCTTATCTAGGGTAGCTGGAGAGCAGCTGGAATCTATCCCAGTAACCACTGGGTGCAAGACAGGAACAACAACCAGACATTTTAAAATAATTAATTAAAGACAAAAATGTTAATAATATATTTAAAATGAAATGTACTAGTATTTGAAAGAAAACACTGGTGTAAAGTGAATAGGAGATACCTACCATATAATTTCATCTAATGCATTCTCATATTTTGAAGCTGATGCAGCTTCATCATGTGGTTCACTCTTATCCCAGAGAATGTCATGCTGAAATCCATCTTCAGGTAAACATTTTAAAAATAAGTGTGTAACTACAGTAGTATGATGATCTTTTTTTCCTTTCCTGGAGTCGCTATTCCTTCACAAGAATCTATTTCCTCTTATAAGCTTACCTGAGCTTACTTGTATTTGTTTAGCTGCAGAAGGTTTAAGGCTTGAGCAATTGAAGAATTTTTGCATTCTTACATTGCTTGTGTTGGAATTTACTTTCCCCTGAAAAGCATAATTATATGACTTTCAGGTTCAATGAAATACTTTGAATTTAAGATACACCCCAAATTTGAAGTTTGGAAATAGATGATAAAAATGCATTTCAAATTGGAAGCGATAAACTATATACAGTATACACACAAACACACACACCCACTCTGAGATATATATATATACAGGTATATATATTATACCTGGAAAAGTTAATACATTCATTTTTGTGATTAATTTGGCCTGTTTAATGCGTTAAAAGATATTGTTGCGTCCAGGGCCGGCAGCTTGGAAAACACTGCACGTAGTGGTTTGGTCAGGGCGTCAAATTCATGAAGTTTTTTTTTTTTTAACATTACGAAACAATATTACAAATAACTTATGCATGTACCTAAAATATTACATACACATACCATATTTATATACTACCTCTAAAAATTTTTATTAAATACAATTTTCTTTTAAATGTTCAACATTTCATACTACACGTTTCACAACAATATAAATGCTGACACAGTATGCAGGGGAGTGGGTGGAAAAGGTGGGGTTGCTTTATGGCAGTCCCAGAGCAATGTTAGATGAAAGTTTGCAAAGGTAAAAATTGCACTGTCTCTTTTTTTCACATTTCTTTAAGAAGATCGAATCAATGTCATATCACATAAGTGCTAAATAAGTTATCTTTGAGTGGCACTAAAACCAAACCAAGTCTCTAGTTCCATTGTATTTAACTTGCCATTTAAATGCCACGTAGCTTACAGTGCTGACTGCCCTAATATAATTCTACAAAATCGAACTGTAATGATTATTCCTACACCCATGATGCACCGTGTCAGTTTTTAAGTGTGATAGCCGCTACAGAGGTCTTTTTTAGCATGCCAGGAGCCAAGGTGTAGGTAGAACAGCGTTTTCCAACTTATTTTCTGTGATGGTACACTTTTTGTAACCCAAAAAATCCCAACGCACACCACCAAAAGTTTGCAGTGAGCCAAGCTGTATAGATATGGGGAGCTGAACAGACTGGCTGGCTGGGATTACAAGAAGCTCAGTTTTTGTCAGGTTGAGCTGTAGATGGTGTCCTTCATCCAGTTTGAGATATTAGTAAGACATGCAAAGATAGGTGATACTGTATTGTCCTCCGGAGGGAATGACAAAATTAGCAGTGCATCATCAGCATAGCACGGATTAAAGAAAACATGGGATTGGATGATGGAGCCCAGCGATGTGGTGTACAGAGAGAAAAGTAGTTGGACCCATCACCCATCCTTGAGGTACACCTGTGCATGTCTGGTGTGCCTTTGACAACATTTCTCGCCAGGACACACTGTAGGATGTACCCAAGATGTAGGACACAACTATCTCAGAGCAATCCCAGTGATGCCAAGGTCAGAGAGAGTGGCAAGAAGGATGTCGAGGTCAACCATGTCAAAGGCAGAGGAGAGATCTAGCAGGATCAGGAAAGATGACATGTTAGTAGCTCTAGCAAGTTGTAGCCAGTCAAGAACAGAAGAGCCGTCTCGGCCAAGTGGTTTTTCTTGAAGCCAGACTGGTTGGTACCAAGAAATCCATTCTGTACAAGAAAGGAAGAGACCTGGTTAAAAACAGCAGATTCAAGTGTTTTGGAAAGAAAGGAAAGGAGAGATAACAGGCCTGTAATTAGTAACTTGGGATGGATCGAGTATTGTTTTTTTTTTGAGAAGTGGGGTTATCAAAGAGTGTTTGAAGATTGTAGTAAATGTGCCTGAGCTGAGTGAGATGTTATTGCCGTGTGTAATTACAGGAATGAATGAAGGGCAGATGACCTGTAGGAGATGTGAGGGGATAGGGTCAAGTGGCCTTGTATTGAGGTGATTGGAGAGGAGGTCAGAAACATCAGTGGCAGAGAGTGGAGAGAATGTTGGGTGATGCTTGGGAAGAGGCATAATGGGTGACAATGAGGTTGAGAACTGACTGCCAATAGCCACCCTATACTGAAAAAAAGGAAGCAAAGTCATCAGCAGCCAAGAAGGTTGAGGTTAGAGGTGGAGGAGGGTTTAGAATGGAGGTGAAAATGGAGAATGAAGAGCGTGTGTCGGTGGTACTGTTAGTTCTAGTCTGATAGAACCTTACCTTAGCATTGGTTGTCACAGAAGAAAAGGATTCAAGAAAGGATTGATATTTAGCCAGGTCTGCCTGAGCCTTAGACTTCCTCCATTTCCTTTTGGCTGTCCTAAGTTTGGTTCGTTGATTGCTGAGTGCTACGGAAAGGCAGGGATAGGAGGGTCTTTCACATGCAGGCCTTGAACAGAGAGGACAGACATTATCAAGACAGGAGGACAGAGTCAAGCACAGGGTGACTGTCGCAGTGTTGGTGTTGAGTGAAGAGAAGTGTTCAGGAGGAAGGAGAGCAGAGGAGACTACGGAAGAGAAATGGTTGGGAGAGACAGAATGGAGGTGTCGGTAGAAGAATACAGTTAGGGGATGAGAAGAGTGAGTAGTTTGTTCTACAAGGGAAATTACAAAACACACAGCTGTACAGGGAAATTATTGTGATAGGATCAACATTTTGAAATTTAAGCTGTGTTTTTCGTTGTTTTTCATTACAAAGGAATTTGTCAGAATTTAGCATTACCTGTGGCAGCCACAAGAGAGCAGAATTTCCCTTTGTTCTTAATATTTTTTGTGCCAAAAGAGATCAGGTAACAGGAGTGAGTAAAACTGGTATGAAACAGACTTATTTTTTAGGCAACTTGGACAATAAATTTAAACAGAACACATTTGGAGTCAAAAAATAAGATTAGTTCTGAAGGTGAAAAACTAAATAGACTTTCTTAAGTTGGAAATAACCAGGTAAATCCTGGCAATTATGGTTCAAATCAAAGCAGCAGGATCAAAAATACTATGATGTGTAATGTTATTACAGAAATGACAGCGAGCATTTGTGTTACTTTTACAGCGCAAAGTATTTTGGCAGCCAATAAAAAACATGTTCAAATAACAAAAATATGAAAAAAAACAACACAAAGCAGTTAGTGTGCTGCATAAAATAAAGTTTTGTCTTTACTTTTATAGTGAAAGATACCACAAAGCCATCTGATTACATGCTCAGTATCTTTGGATGCCAATGAGACAAAAAGCAGTTGAGCACAAAGGTCTTATCATGTATGCCTGCAAAGTATATCTACTGCCGCTAGATAAAGTGAAGGCACATGACCAGGGATTTACATAGATTGTCTTTGTTGCTACCACAATCTTCCTGATTATCGCATTTTGTTCTTTGTGTTATGTTCCTTTCTTTTTGTAAAATACCTTGTGATTGAAATTGCTATGAAGATAGCTGTGTAAAGGAACGTTTATTTTTACAGTGGTTAATGCTACTACTGAACGGGGTCTGATTCAAATTCTGATATGGCCACTGTATGGAGTTTTCATATTTTCTGCATGTCTGTATTATGTGCTGTCAATTCCTGTCATGTTCCAAAGACAATTAGGTTAGATTGACTGGACCCTTTATGACTAATTGTGTGTACTCTGCAATGGACTGGTGTCCTGAATTGGAAAAACTGGATTCATATATCGGAAGATTGTGCGTAGTAAAAATGGTCATAATAGTAACATTTTAAATGTAAAATGCACATATGTATGAACAAGGATTCCAATTACCATAAGACCAAGAGTCAACTCATACTCACTAGAGAAGCACTCATAAGTACAACTCAAAATTAAATCAAAGCAGCCATCAAAAGCACATACCAAGAAGTAGGAATTTCAGGGTGTAAAGGGGGGCAGTCTTGCCATACAAAGACTGTGCTTAGCAAAATAATCGGGGAAAGAGGGCTTTCCTGTGGATGAAAACTCATTAGCAGCTTAAAGGAAATTTCCTGGTTTTCCTACACGCAAATAGATTTCTGGAAGACCCCACAAATCTAAAAATCCATTACCATTTTATTATAACACCATAGTCCAACAACTACTATATACAGTACCTCTGGGCATTGAATTTTTGTCTTACTGTATTGAGGATATGCTGTGAGTTACATTTATTTAATTTCCTTCCTAAGCATTGTTAACTAATATTTCTGGTCTGTTATTTTACAGATCATCCACCCACTTAACACTGTTTGTTTCAAGAAGAAGGTTCCTTTTAAGCATGTTCTAAACTCTGCCACTCCAAGCAAGCAAACATATTGTCGTTAAGGTGCTCATTTAATGAAAAGACACCCTTTTTGGTTACAATTTCAATAACCTGCACTTATACATGATGTGAAATGAAGGCAATGGATAAACCAAATCTGATCTCAGTAAAAATTTAATTTTAAGGAAATGTACTGTAGGGCTTAAATTAGATCAGGCAGCATTCAGTATACTGTACATAACTGGTTGAAACCCTTAAAAAGTGTAAGGCCAGTCTGTATTTATAAATAATGTGAAATGGTCAAACATTTTACAAGCAATTCAGGAAAATATTTTGAACATTTGAAATCACAAAAGTAAATAATATTAATTTGTAACAACATTCTGATAAACAATGTATATAATTCTGTATTGCAAGCCTGTGGCCTACAAAAAGCCCAGTAAACAAATAACCAAAGGAAAAGATGATCGCTCTTTACTTACATCAAGTTTCCATTAAAAAATATGTGTCATAGGTAAATGTTTAAGAGGCAGAAGTTGGAATCTTTAACCAAAATCAGAAATCACCTCTTGTACAAGATTAACAAAAAATAAATAACAACAGAAACTGCAACTATTGAATATACACTTCTACAGTAGAGCAAACAGCATCATAAAACAACAAACCACACCTTTACAAAAGTGCTTAGGAATGTAGTACAGGAAGTATGACACACAACAGTGTTTGTATTAACAGATAACAGTCAGACAATTGGTCTAGTGTAGCTGTTCAACACAAGTACTGCCTGGTGGTCCAAGATTTGAGGCTGAAGCGGTTTAAAATTCTGCAATATGGCATATAATTTATTACAGCAACTTCCCGGGTCCTCCCTGCGTGGAGTTTGCATGTTCTCCCCGTGTCTGCGTGGGTTTCCTCCGGGCGCTCCGGTTTCCTCCCACAATCCAAAGACATGCAGGTTAGGTGGATTAGCGATTCTAAATTGGCCCTAGTGTGTGCTTGGTGTGTGGGTGTGTTTGTGTGTGTCCTACGGTAGGTTGGCACCCTGCCCAGGATTGGTTCCTGCCTTGTGCCCTGTGTTAGCTGGGATTGGCTCCAGCAGACCCCCGTGACCCTGTATTCGGATTCAGCGGGTTGGAAAATGGATGGATGGATGGACATTTGATGCAGACAAGTGTAATTGAAAGAAAGTAAGAATAGATACAGTTTTAACTAGATGTCATAGTTATCCAAATGGTCTTTTTTTCCATGGTGTTGTACAACTATACTGCATGATGGTTATACCAGTTAATGTATAGTACAATGATAAAAATTATCTTTGTCTATACAACAGTACTTCAGAAAATGATAGAGATCTTTTCTTTAATTGGAATGGGCTCACTATACTGTATATATAATTACTATATAATAACTCACAGCATCAAGAAGTGTTTGCATGGAGTTTGCACCTTTTCCCAGTAACGTGTGTTTTCTCAGTTTCCTGACGTTCATGTTATATTTTGTGATGACCGTAAATTCGCCAGGTGGCAGTGTTTATAAGTGCGTCCTCTGATTCACTGGAGTCCCATATAGTATTTAATTCAAATAAAGCTGCTGATATAGGCTGTCATTTCTCACAACTCTGTAACGGAAAATGCAAATAAAAAAAAATATATTGGATTAATTCTTGGATAAGATAATGCTCCCTCTAGAACATGATGTATAGCAATGTATTTTTGTTTTAAACTGAAAGATAAAGAAACATATTGGAGAAAGGGTTTATATACATGGTGGTGCAGTGGTAGTGCTGCTGCCTCGCAGTTAGGAGACCCGGGTTCGCTTCCCGGGTCCTCCCTGCGTGGAGTTTGCATGTTCTCCCCGTGTCTGCGTGGGTTTCCTCCGGGCGCTCCGGTTTCCTCCCACGATCTAAAGACATGCAGGTTAGGTGGATTGGCGATTCTAAATTGGCCCTAGTGTGTGCTTGGTTTGTGGGTGGGTTTGTGTGTGTCTTGCGGTGGGTTGGCACCCTGCCCGGGATTGGTTCGTGCCCTGGGATTGGCTCCAGCAGGCCCCTGTGACCCTGTGTTCGGATTCATTGGGTCGGAAAATGGATGGTTTATATAAAGTTATCTGAGAACAAAGTTACTATCCCTGATAGAGTCCACTTTGGTGTGTCTGGCATCCAATAGCTTGCAAGATTTTACCTTGGCTGTTCATCTATATAGCTTGAATGACAAATAAAATGACTGATGTCTAACAGTGTATTGTTAAAGAATTTTGCTTACACTGCCATGGACTTACTACTATCCTCATTTTTATAAAATGCATGGTTAACAAATTAGACATAGCAAGTAGAAAATTATGTTAATTCTTCTTGCATGCTATTTCCAAGAAGAAAAGCTGCAAATAGCAAATGGTGAAAATGTCAATAGTTCAGTAATTGAGTATCCATTATACAAAAAGCTTTCATTCGAATTAAAGTGAATTCTGTAATTTAGCATGAAGATGTTTCAAAGAAGAACTAAGACAGCAATTTTTATTGATGTCACTGTTGTTTATAGTACATAAAAAGAAAAGTCTTCTTTTTGTGGCTACTCAAGTGGTGCTTGCCCTCACACTGAATAAATATGTAGTGTTCAAGATTAATTTGCAAATGCAAAGTCTAAAAACATATGGATATGCTGAAAACACAATGCACTCACTTCAAAAACAGGCAATCATCGGTCCATATTATTTACCCTTCAGGTTTAAACTTGCTTAACTGAATTTTGAAGGGAATTTTAGAATTCCTGTCATATGCTTTAAAATTATATCTACTCAACTTTCACACATACTTACCCAGCATAGTACCAGCTTTCAATCAGTGCCCTTATGGTGTAGGGATAAATCATATACTGTATAAAGGTTGCCTAATATGGCTGAACAATTTTTTTTCTAAGATTTTTCATCTTCCAACCTGTTTAGTTATGAACAGGATTAATAATAATAATAATAATTCATTACATTTATATAGCGCTTTTCTCAGTACTCAAAGCGCTATCCACACAGGGAGGAAACGGGAAGCGAACCCTCAATCTTCCACATTTTCCTCACTGCAAAGCAGCAGCACTACCACAGGATTGTGGCCGGGGGTGTGGGGGTGTGTGCTGGAACACAGCCCAGACAGCACAAGGTGCAAGGCAGAAACCCTGGACAGTCCATTGCAGGGTGAACACACACACCCCAACAACACACTGAGGCAAATTTAGTATCGCCAATCCACCTAACCTGCATGTCTTCAGACCAAGGGAGAAAATTGGAGCACCCAGAGTAGATCCAAACAGACACATACTTTTAAGGTTGTTTTACTTAATTTTTAAGATAATTTGGGAACTCTTATAGCTTAAAAGTGTATCTTGACACTATTTATGAATACCTCAACAGAACAGTACAAACTTTTATGAATCATATATTAAAGTTTCCTAAGTAACCTGGCTGACCAAATTTCATTCTGCTTTATGTTTTGTCTGAAATAAGTAAGATTACACTTGATCTAATAATTAAGATATTTCTTTCTAATGTTGCCAGTTGCATCAATGAATACATTGTAAGTATGGTACATCCTATTTTTTAGTACAGTCTTACCCAGCTGAGCAAGAAAAGAAATTATTTTGAACTGGTCACTCTCACTTCACAGCTGCCCGTCTCTTGTTTGACATATCTAGCCTCTGCTGACATGCACTTGCTGCTCTGTTTCTGACATCTAGATTTGCTGTTCGTCTTAGTCACACATTTGGCTTTGTTAATGGGAGAGTAATGATTTGAGATTTTTAGAGCATGCAGGCTACAGCTGTACCTCTGTGATGTTGCCATGTCCTTATAAACAGTACTAAGAATGCATACCACAGATACCAGCTGCTGCTAAAGTCTGACGCAGGCTGGCCCCTGCAAAAGCTAATATTTGTAAGGCTGTGTGATGCCATGAATTTTTTCAACTACACAGGCAGACTCACTTTCACCAATAAATGCATGCATAGTTTTAACCAGAAACAAACTAAAATGAACGGCACTATAAGGTACAGGCAGTGTTATGATATTGCAGAATGGTCCAAGCATTCCATCAATCCATTAAACTGCTAATTACTCATATTATATTTTTACAATTACTAATCATTACTTCTGTCTGTTTCTTTTTCTGGTAACCTCCCACTTCCATCTGGCCAAAGCACTCTGTAGCCAGCTTCATTATTAATGAACAGGATGAAAGATACCACTATGAAGATAATGCTGCATGAAGTTGTCAAGGACACTGCATCATATATAAATATACTGTCACATTTTATTAATGTAGAATACCCAGGGAGCTAGTCGGACTTTTGGACTTGGCGTCCCCTAGAGGTTTATTTTCTCTGACATCCGTGTTGGTGGCAGTTTTTGTTTTCCTCTCCTCACTGGCTATTTGACTTAAGTATATATTTCCAGATTGCCCACTTTTTTCATTCTACTGTAATTTGCCATTTGTAAAGCACCTACAGTATAACTACACTTCCTTATGAAAATGTGTTATATAAATAAATGTTTCTAAATTGCTTATCTATTTCAGGGTAGCGGGTAATCAGTGCCCATCCTGGAATCATTGGGCCCAAGGTGCGAATCAACCCCAGAGGCAGGCAGAAATACGCTAATGCAATAGATTAACTTCAAGGTCAGAATACAGGATGAATTTCACAACTCAACCGAGACAGCTTATTTAAAAATTAAGTAGTTTAAACATGGATTGCTAGGAAAATTAAGTAGTTTAAACATGGATTGCTAGGAAAATTAAGTAGTTTAAACATGGATTGGTAAGGTGCTTTGGTGAAGTAAGGGGCAGGAGAACAGTGCCTGCTTTCATAGAATGTGTTTTTTACAAGCATAATAAACTTGATAAATCCATCCCGAGAAGTCACAGTAAAGGTATTAAAACAAGCAGAAAAACAACACTAAAGAAAGGATACATTTAACATGACTTGCAGTGTTGTTTTCACTTCCACAGAACGGCTTGATTGTCTTGTTTTAGAGGGGTCACCAGTGATAGTGTGTTCTCTTCAGGGGAGAGCATGGACAGCAGTGAGATAGTGCTATCCAAGCATCAGTGAGTTTCAGTTTTCAGCTTTTTGCTTGCTCTTTTATACCCTTTGGACAGTTCTGTTTTACAAAAGAAAGTAATTGAATGAAAAAAAAAACCTGACTGACTGACTAACGCGAACATGTAGCATTATTTGTCCTCTTAGCAAACTTAAATACAGGCAGATGGCATTCATAATATCCAGCAATCACCACCACTGTCATCTTTTAGTAAGAAAACCTCATAGGTAAAATATCAGTACCCAACACCTTGACAGTCCATTAACTAAGTTTGCTTAGAAAATGCCAGATTCTCCAAGTATATTCTGCCTTTTTAATGTTCAAGCTGTTAAAAAACAATTACCGTCTATCTCTAGGTTTAGTCAGGTGGAAGAGCCTTTAACTCAAATACTAGGAGTGAATGTCAGAGCTGGCAATACTTCCTGTGTTACAGAGTGCATTAAGCCCCAGTACTGTATACTGCTGATGTATATACAGTAGTTTGTAAGCAGTTATGTCTTAAAGCTGTGCACTGCCCTTCAGGAGCACAGTGTGCAATTTGAACTTACGTTGTGCTATAAATGTACCAGATTCAAACTGCAGCAGCAAACTAGTGGTTGTAGTGTTCTTCACTATGAAGCGGCAAAAAAATAAGCTCTGTTAGGGAGCTAATCCAAGTCACTATTAGGACTTTTGATTGAAAAAGTGTCTCTTCAGCTACGTTCATGGAAACGTGTCAATTAATAAGTTTGATAACTTTAGACACCCTGTTAGTCATTTATGAAACATTTGAAACAACAAAACAACACTAGTTAATACTAACAACTGTTTTCCTTTCCTTCCTTTTCCTTTAGTGTATTTCTATGCATACTTAAAGTACAATAGCAGTTTGTATACCAAATTTAAATTACAAAAATGTAAAAAATATACATCTCCATTGTACATGAGGTTGAATATAAATCAGCAATCATTAGGTTATTTATGTATTCATTTATTTTTTAATGTTGCTTCTTCTTATACAGTTTTGTAAGAAGCTGTCACATATCCCAGCACCATCAAGTGTAAATCAGGAAACCAGCACTGGATGGGATCCCAGCTTATCACAGGGTACATTCTTTCTTGTTCACACAAGCCCTTATTCAAACTGGATACTAGCGGACAGATGATGAAAAGAGAAATCGGGAGATGTATTTAAGAAAACAAAGCTTTATCAGTTTGATAGAAACAACAGCTTCTTTGGTGATCATCGTTGCTGACCCACTGAGTAATGTAGTGTGTTGATGTTAAAGTGGTGGATTAGTATGGTTACTGTGACTGCAATTTTGGGGGACAGGATGGAGCTTTCATGGTGATTACTAATTTGTATGAGAAACTTTAAAAATTACCTAATATGGCTTCTCTTTATTGGTGTCTAAGAAGAATGCACATACATAGCTGGACCAATATACCTACAAGGAGCTGGGTGCAACACCAGGTATGTTGCACAATTAACTTCATTTGGAAATCACTAATGACTTATGTATGAGGGAACTGAAGATTTTTTAAGAATAACAATTCGGGCTGTTACACTGCTTTTGTAAATGTCTCGTTTCCTTTTCGATAAGTGATTTCTGTTGTGCTGCTAATTTAAATATAGGGTGTTACATTGCAATTGAAGCTTATCTGGTGAACACACTTCATTCTTCTATACTGGCAGTGTCACAATGAAGGTGAACTACCACAAACTTAAAGAACTTGATCCAAATTTGAAGTTCAGAGAAACTATTTAATAACGTTTATGAACAGGCATTCAGAAATGTATAAAGAGGCAAGATGACAGTAAACATTTAAAGGTATTTTAAAATCAACCCAAATAGACACATGGAGTTGGTGAAATGAGGCTAAAACTGGTGTGAATTGGTACGATTTTCACATACTGTAGTAGGTTAAGTCTCTATCTACAAAAAGCAACCACATACTGCATTCCAATTATGTTCATACGCATAGCCTGAAATAAAATAATGAAGTCTTTCTGAAAAAGACAAAAAAAAAAACGTTGAGGGGATCTGAAGTGTACATCTGTATCTAAACTGATACCAAAATTCCTTTCTTCTAGTTTGAATTGTATGGATTAATTAGGAGGTCTGTCCACAGGTTTGCCATGTTTGTCCAATTCATTAAAAGGCACTTACTTTTAACATCTCATATACATTTTTAGCCATTTCACAACATTAACAAAAAAAACACTGAAAAAGGTTATATTAGTTCTTAATATTTCAATAAATAGCTGCATTTGATTGATTTATTTGGCCAGGTTCTATAACTCAAATTCTTAACAGAGAAATTTGTTCAAATTTGCCATGGCACACTCACCCTATTTCTCGAAATTCATTGTTTACCCTTTTCAGACAGGATTTTCATCAAGCCATGCTTCAGACCCCCTGGACGGTTCCCATTATTTACAAATCTCACTGAACTCTAGGAGGGGATGCCAATGGCTTATCTAAAGCCTGATTAAATGATTATCTCTTCCAAACTAGTTAAAGAACATATTAATAGAGTAAAAAATATGCATACAATAAAAACTTTCTAAACATTGTAAAGTAAACCAATTTGATAAATATAGAGTATACTGTCAATAGAATGGTGAACAAATGTGTATTATATACTATATAACAAAAATTAAAGACATCTTCAATATTTACATGAACCAGCTCTCAAAAATTATCCTGATAACTGTTCATTGTTGGTAAAAATGTGTTTTGATAGACAAAAGAGTATTGTGGATATTTAGATCATCAGTCTTATAAGTTTGATTGGCAAGTTTAAGGGTAAAACAGCATGAGAGAGATCCACTAAAAGGAGATTTGAAGATTATCCTGGCAGTGACCAACAGTCTGCAGTACAGCAGACAGTACTTTATATCATGTGGTTGTGCCAACTAATTAATCATTATATATATATATATTTTTTTTATTGTGATTAGTTTTTTTTTTTATAATACAAGATGAAATAAAGTAATACAGAGAGACAAAACATAGAATGAGAGACATAATATTTTAAAACAAAAACTAAGAGTAGAAAAAGTAAAACTACATGCCACAGGCTGTACATAAAAGCATTGTTTTAAGAAGTAGGTCATCTGATGTGATATGGCTATGGAAACATAAAAAGCTTTAAGAGATGGGCAGGCGATTCTGTTAGCTGCATCCATCAAATGGTAGACACATTCATGACACTTTAGAATTGTGAGATTCAGTGAACTTGAGCTGTTCTAGGAGTCTATGAAGACAGTGTAGTAAAATATTCTGTGCAGTTTAAGTGTAAAGAAGAAAGCTAAATAATATTATATGGTATTACTATGTAGACTGAATGTAATTAAAACCTTAGCCAAATGCAGCATTTTGCTAGTGATCAGCACCAGTCTGAACCCATTGTAATCTATGAATAATTTCAATTGAAAATACCACTGACGGGCAATCACTAGAGCAGTACTCCTGTCTATGAAGCTATTTTTTACATAAAGAAATTCATTTTCCTCATTATTTACACTTTGAATAAACTACTGTACATCTGCCTGCTTTTTGGATCTGTAAACATGATGAATCCACTTTACCAAAATAAATACCATGGCACTTTTAACACTTTATTTAAATGAGTTACATCAGTCTGAAGAAATGTACAGTATAAAACTTCGACACATAGTAATAGTTAAAATTATAAAGAGAGAATAAAGCTGAGTGGAGTTTTGATTTTTTTGCCAAACATCAACAAATGACGTTTTTATTTCATATAGCTCCATCACGACTTGCTTTAGAGAACAATTAAGATTATAATATACAAACCCCTGAAAATTATAATATTTGAACTTTCTCAAATAGAATGTTAAATGCAGAATATGAAGTCAGAAAATGTATTTCGGAATAGAATAAATTTAAAAATGCCGTTTAAAAGACTTCACACAATAGCCAAAGAAAAAAAAAACACAATTCAGCAACCGAGTGAAAAACTGACATCTTTAACGGGCAAAAACAAAAAATGCCATTTAGGATATAAATTACAGATTTGCGTACGGTACTATCTGAAATGCTATCAATTGATTACAATAAGATCGAACTAGTAAAATACTTCAGTTGGAAATTTAAATCAGAAACCCCATTAACTAATCACAGTGCCGATACACATCACAATGAAAAAACGCACGCGTTTCCTCGTATTGTAGAAACAAGTAAAAGGATAGTCCCGTTTGATAAAAAAAAATTAAATAAATAATTAAATAATAAGAGGCTATCCCATTATTGGTTCGCATTAGTTGCCGGCGGATTTCCTAAAGTTCCTACAACGCGCTTGTAAGCCGATCCCACAGAAGGACGAGCCCCTGCGCCCCCACCTTCGCCGAGGCCCGGAGTTGCGCACAAAAAATCTGTTTTTCCACCACGCTTTTTTTCGTTCTAAAAGTTTCCTTTCGAAACACGCGGATTCTTCTATTAAAACAAGTGTGAGCAGTCTGTTGCACGTGGTGCGCTCGCTCAGCACTCTTGACTTCTCCGATGGGCAGCACCTTTTGACATGAAGCTCTCTTCCAAGAAACTGTGGAATTTCAGATTGCCTGAAAGCGATCGGATTTCATCACAAACGTGTGTTTTCTTACATGCACACTTCTGACGTTTCCTCAATCGGCTCAAAGGCTCAGGACGCCTCGACCGTAAAAGTGCTGTCTAGTCAAAACTTGTTCAAAAAGAGGAACGCAGCCGCGGACATACGAAGCAGTAAACTCCTCCTTCTTCCTTTATCAGACTTTAAAGTAAAAGGAAAAAGAGGAATAAAGGGAAGCCATGCCGATGGATGCCTGACACCTTTTTTGTTCATAATAAACTATCAGCTGTCAGGGCAATATGCGCTGAAAAGGAGCGCCTGAGAATATTATCAGACACGTCGGCCTGCTACTAAAGTGAATTTCTTACAAGACGCTGTTGGTAAATCATGGCAACTTTGAAAAGGCAAAGTTCTTGGCAGGAGGAGCTGACTAAAAGTTTTTCGAGGTTATTTTCCAGAACTAAATCTCAAGATGAGGTGAAGCCGTCATCTGAACCAGAAGAGAGAGCCGACAGGTAAGCACAAGAGCGTATGACATCTGAATCCGCGCTTCGGTCTAATTGTATGAGGGGCAGCTTAGGAACGTAGTGAAAAGGACACCGTGAAAATTTGCTAATCTTATAGCCCTCTTTCACTTCTAACTGTGACTTAAAAGAAAAGTGAGGCGCCATCGCAGGGCGCACATAGAGATAATAACAACGTGCTCGATTTGCATTTCTATTTCTGTCATTTTGGCATTTCAAATTAACTCGCGGTATCAACATTAGCTTAAAGGAACGTCCGGGGTTGCCAGCTGTAAAGCAGATCCATACGGGATCTCGTTAACACTGATTGTCTCCTAAGTATCGGACACAAGTAAACCTTCAAGGAAACATTTTTATTTGATCTTAAAATTGTTTTCCTAAAATTGAGATGTTATTTACACTTAATGTTTTCTAGACCTCAGTACTTACATGTCGTGATTAGTGGACCATAGATTTCAGTATCTAGCTTGGTCTAGTTCAAAGACTTCTTGAGCTAAAAGACTTGAAAGTGTTTCTGATTTCTGTCCAAATGTGTTTCTCGCAGACTGCAAACACTGAACGCTCAGTAAGTCGACTTGTGTTGATGCGATCTTTGAAAGGCGCTACATGAAACAGGTTACTTTTATAATACGGCGTGAAACTTTAGTTAAGAGCAGTGATTTCACATTCTGGCGGTTTTGCTAGGAACAAGACACCCTAGACATTTGACATATTTGCGTTGAAAGCAAGGTTCTGTTTGATTTAAATTCAATGGATACATAACTGCAGAAATTTGCTTCGAGTTATCTTCAAAATCGCAATGTTGTGTCAGTCACAAATTACAGACCAGTACGACCAAATATTCTCAGATGAAAGTAATGTGCACTACGTTCTGGCTATGTTCCTTTTAACTGGCAAAAGTCCAGCTGCTGGCTAACGTGGATTCCGAGTTTGCTGGGCAGTTTAATTCAATTTGTGATGTATTTGTTAATTTCACTTACACTTATTATCATGACCATGAAAAGAATGGCAGATGTTATTCACAGAGGACATCTGAGGTAATCTGGTAAACTCCATGAGAGCTTTTTTGTGTGCAAATGACTGAACAGCACACTTGTTAAAACCTTACTCCTAAACTTGCATTTTCTTCTCAAAGGTAGGACACTTTTTAATTTGATGGGAGCATTTATACAAATGTACTGTACAGACATCTTTGTAAAGCAATATTCTGCTTTTTCTATTTGGAAAAAAAATCCTCCTACTGCAAGGACAGGTGTACAAGAAGTATAGAAGGATCTTAAATGTATTATAGCAAGTAAGGAGAGTAGGGTAGGTAGATTTGGGGAGGGGGTAATTGATGAGGTGGGGTTCAGACTGTGTTGGTCGTAAAGTCTTATTTATTATTTGCATGTTCTTCTTTTCAAGCCTGCATATGCTGGGTTCACATCCAAATGTCTGTTAATGGCATTTTCATTAGATAGCCATGTTTCAGCCAGTTCTCTGACACTTTTAGTATTAGCCTTGTATTTTACTTGCACTGAGTTCCATTTAACTGTGTGTCCATTTAAATCAGTAACCGTGGATCCTTACTTCTTACTGCATTGCAATGTTCCTGTATACTTGTGGCAAATATATAATGTATGTGTATATATAATGTATATGTAGCATAGCATAGCAATGATGGGTCTTGGTGGACCAGATTGGGTAGCTTTGGGTTTACAACAGGAAAAAGCAATAGATGAGATTCCATTACACCAATACAGGACCCTCTTTTACAACTCTTGCACACATATACAGTATATATACACACAGATAAAGTATACACTCAAATGGGGCCAATTTGGAATCTCCAGTTAGCCTAACATGCACATCTTTGGGCCTGTAAGGGGAAATTTTAAGTACCTAGATACAATCACAAAATACTCTATCACTACTGAATATCAGATCTTTATAAGGATATGTCCTACCTATGGCATTTCATGTATTGGCATATTTGTTTTTGACTATCTGTGTAACAGGAAATTACTATGGGCAAATTTCATAATCCATCCTGATTTATTTTTTTCATCAAGAGTAATGTATCAAAATATTTCATATGAAAATTGAATACATCTCAAACCTGTTTAATTTGATTTAGTGTCAATGACCCTACTTTGATAGAACTGGACACCATGTGAGAAAACAAGCATGGATAGGATATAGTCTACAGGAAGGTACAACTACCACTATCTGGGCTAGTTAACCTAACCTGTGTGTACTTGGAGATTTGGGTGGAAAAGCAGAGTTCTCCGAGAAAACTTGTTAAGACCCAATCTGTAAACTCAACACAGATCAAACCTGAGCACAACATTTGAACCCAGGATGCTAAATCGGTGTGGCAGTAGTGATAACCACCACCATACTACCCTAAATGTGAATACTTTTTTTTTTTTTTAATAATTTGATGTATCATATACAAATTTTACTTACCAGATCTGCCCAAAAATGGCAGGAATCATATCTATAATAATTTCTTAACTGCACATTTTTGGCAAAGTTATGTTAGTGACTCACATTTTTCTTTTTGTGTTTTCATTCTTTTAGCTCAGAAAACAAAGGAAATGAAATCCAGAGTACCGTTAAGGAGATCAAAGAAGATAATGCTTCTAGAGGGCCTTTTCTGGATTTATCAAAGGTAACATGATTGACATTTTATGAAAATACTGAAGCATGTGCTTGGAATAGCTTTAATAGCTTTAATTAACAAGCTGAACTAATTATTATTTTACAGTAATATAAAAACTCCAGTACTCCTGGGTGTAGTAGGTGGTGGTACATTCACAGGCTCTAATATCAGAAGGATGTGTTTTTAATGACAAAAACATTAGGAAAAATCAGTCACTAAAATCTTAGGTATTTTTGGTGATGTTCTAACAAAACATAAATGTCAAAAGGCATTTCGGGAATGTCAGTGGTTATACCAAGGGATGATCACAGGATTGAATCCTAAAAATGAAAGAAGGCAATCATGGACATATAAATGAAGCCAGCATAAGAAATGGAAAGAGAAAATGAAAGGCCTATGATTAGTGAATTTCAAGTTGAAGAAGTTGCACTTTTGACTAGAGGTTTCAACTGCTCTGGAGTAACTCTTGACAGTTTCTGACTTGGATAAAGATACAGATTTCTTTCTTTTTAGTAATTCTTGTATTTATTTGTTATAATATTTATATATTTTTTATGAACTTCTGTAAAAAGCCAAATTATCCTCTTGGGTCAAATAAAGGTCTATGTATTAGTTTCAGTGTTGGACAGAATGCTGGGCTAATTTCTTCAGTGAAAGAAAGACGTTTCGGAAAGTTG
Source organism: Polypterus senegalus (assembly GCF_016835505.1). Taxonomy (NCBI): domain Eukaryota; kingdom Metazoa; phylum Chordata; class Cladistia; order Polypteriformes; family Polypteridae; genus Polypterus; species Polypterus senegalus. The sequence goes on along the minus strand of NC_053155.1, from coordinate 117,083,550 downwards.
CCAAGAATGGATATGACATGTTACAATGATATTGTGCCTGGTATGCTCAAGTAGCAGCCCCATCTCATGCAATGTAACACTTTAACTATAATATTTGTCTTGCTGGAAAATAATATTTTAATCTGTGAAACAATCCAGGTGTGTGGCATCCTTAAAAAGGCTGGAAACACAAAATGCAGGGTAAATCTTTCAGATTAGGTATGCATTTACCAGTAAATAAAATGTGTTGTAAAGTCACTGGTTCAAATTATCATGTCAGAATTAACATGTAAATTTTATAGGGCCCCACTAAAAAGTGTGCATGCAGATATTAAAAATATATAAATCCTTGTATAGTGCTTGTAAATTACAAGCAAATACATTTTCACTATATAGTAATGCTATATACAAAAAGACAGTTGTCAGAATTGTAATTATAGCAATTTATATAATTTTATAATTTCAAATTGTGATGGTGCAGTAGATACTTGTAAATGTGGGTTCAAATCATGACTGGGCAACATCAAATTTTCAATTCCATTTGATATTTCAAAAAAATCAATATGCAAAAATATTATAATGTTTAGTAGTTTTATTTCATTTTTCTACAAAGTCTTCTGAACATCAAATCAATCTGAAAATCTCCAGTGCTCTTTCTAGGCGAGTCTACATTGACTCTGCCAAAATTGCCATGGTGGTGGGGTTGGGGGGGTTTGGAGCAAGGATCAGAAGATGAAGCATTTGGAACAGGTAAGAATAGCATTGCTGTTTGTAGATTGATTTTTTTTTTTTTACCTAGAATGACAGTTCTAGCAGTACAAATTCTAAAGAAAAAACATATTACTGCATATGATGAGGACACTGCAACATGCTATTCTGCAGCCCTAGGAAAATGGGTCCCTGCTAAGCAAAGTTCCATAATTTGTTTGCTGCTCTCTTATATACTACATGTGTGGACAAGCATTGAGTGGAAGGAAAAAATGGCTGCAGCGACTTAACATTTTGCAAAACACACTTTTGCCTACTTAACTTGTGCCTTTTGCCAGTCAGATAACCACACAAATCAGTAAATCGCATCATACCAGAAATCCATTTCATTCAGTTCTGTTAGTGAAATGTTACAAGGAGGAATGAAAACAGCAGTCTTCATGGTTTTCTTTCATTTCAGTGTCCCTGTATGGAGTAAGCTGCATTGGCCATTTTATTTTTATTTTGAGTTTGTATTTTTGTTTTGCAGGGAAATTGAGGTTCCTAATTGCAAAAATGGGTACTCAAGTTTAGTAATATCATTTTGTATTAACATAAATAAATACATTGTCCTGATGGTCTTTGGAACTGATTATTCAGAGTGAACAACAATATTATATTATATTTTTGAGATGAAGTTAATAATAGGAAAATCCAGTATCAATTAATGAAATAGAGATCTGCTTGATGCTATCATGTCATGTTTTAATTAGGGAGATGTTACTTAACTGTTTATTTGGATTGAAAGTGAAGGAAAAGTTTCATTGGGTAATTGAAATGGCTCAGTTTCCACCAATGTAAAACTGCCCTCCTCTGAATTTTCAGCTTCCCCTTTGTTTGATAAACAAGGTTCAAGCCTTCTTGAACAAAAATATGCTAATGTTATCGATTCATTTTGCATAATAATATCTTAAAGAAATCTAAGGCACATCTCATGGCTATCATGGAAATCAAAATTGCACTTTATTATTAAATGTTCAAGAAATAAAAGTAGTCTCAAATTGTGGTGCAGTTTTTTGCTTAATTTCTGGAAAAGATTTATATGTGAAAAAGGGTTTACGTATATTAAAGGCCATTCCATTTATGATCTGCACACCTTTAAAATTTACCTTAGTCTTTGAAAGTTGTACCACTTAAATACCTTGTTTCCTTTGTTGATTGGCTGTTACCTTTCGTAATGTTGCAAAATGTTTTCTGAAAAGAGGTTGACCTGAGAAATGCTAAGCAGTGTTTTTTTAGGTGAGTTTGCATATGAATGTAAAAGGCACCTACTGCAATAGCCAAGTCTGTTTGCGTGTCCGTCTGCATGAAACAACTCCACTCCCCATGGACCAATTTTATTTTCTTTAGGGAAATTTTGTCAGGACACTTGAGCTTTTGTTGAGATAACTTGACGACACATTGGTGAAAATTCAAAATCACTAAATAAAACCATTAGGGAATTTGAGATCTTACCTGTTTTAAAACAGAGGAACATTCTTTCTAGAGTCAGCTGTGAATTAGTTTACTGTGTTGAATTTACCTTGACAGCAGTTACTTCAACTTTCATTTATTTTTCTTTTACTCATATGATAGTGAAGCACCTGCAGTCATGCATGCTGGAGCAAGTACATCTTGCTGCTGGACACAGGATGGGGTAGTTCAGATGTAGGTAGGGTTGGATAAGTGAATATTACCATATAAGGAAAATACGATGTTAGATGTGTACTATTCAATACACTAGTAATTTATATTGTTTGTTTATTCATCACTGTAAATGGTAAATGCCATTCCTTACTATACCAGAATGCAGGAGAAGTTCTCATTATATGCTAAAAGCCTGACTTCAGCCTCTGCCCCATCTTATCCTTGACTTTGTGGCTGTGCAGCGTCTTTTGTGAGTCTCATTCACAGCAGGTCACTTTTCCTGCTTCTTGAATTGAATGGTGTTCCTGTCCATAAAAGTAAAAAAATGAAAGCCATTTAACTTAGGCAGAAAAGTATGAAATGTGGCTTGGTTAAACTTTATGTTACAGTGGCTTAAAGTGTACTTTGTATTTTTTTTCCACCAGAAAAAACCTCACGGCTGCTATATCTAAAGATTATAATGATTCACTATTTCTCTGACACTATGATGTGTAGGCAAGCACCACAATGATAATCTGTTGCGCATCATGTTCAGATGCAGCAAACAATTTCAGCTTAAGACAAATTTTACATTTCCATCAGGTACTTCTTTGAAAAACTTTGTTTATGAAGTTTAAGCTACAATTAGGCACAGACCTTTCACGTTCAACAACTTGCAATAGCACATGGATCTTTTCATGACTTGGGTTGGAATCTGTTGTCTATAATTGCAAATTCAGCCTCATGATATTGTAAAATGATATTAACAAAAATGTTATGTGCCCTACTAATACATGTAATTACATACTACTGTCGCTGTTATTTTTGAATATTAATCTTTGTTGCAAAACAATGTAAAAAACAAAATTGTGATAAAAAAACTCTTTGAAGTGACAGGAAAATTGAAAAAGGATCCAACTTTGAAACAGCTAACCAGGTCTCCAAATACACCTGAATATTACACTATGTTTATATATTCTTACTTGTTTTTGAAAGTAGGAGAGCCATTTGGGATTGCCGGAAAGTTTTCAATTTTAAAACATTGGCAAATACTGTACTCCATACTGTGGTGTGCTGGCAAGATATCAAAGAAGTATCAAAGCTGGCGAGATATCAAACATTTGAAGCATAAGTGAAAGCCCAAAACTTCCTACAACAAACTATACTCTTGTACTTTGGAACTATTATATTTAGTGTTTCTTTTGGAAGTGCTCCTACCCCTCTGGAAAAATGCAGTCAGAATTGTATGGTGGTGTTGAATCCAGCTTTTTAGCATTGTCCGTCATATCATGTACCTCAAGGATCAGTGCTTGGTTCACTTCTGTTCTACATGTAGCCACTGGGATTCTAGATTCACTAACGTGGCCTTATACTCCAGTTCTGTGTAGAATTAAAATTACTCCAGCACCCATATTAGATACAGAAAAATGCACTATATGTGTGTGTCACTGACATTAATGTGTGGACCACTGGCAACTTACTTCAGTTAAAATGAGAAAAAGTGAACTGTGTTTTGTGGAATATTCAGCTCCAGTCAAGAGGTCTCATTGAATCTTGGTTCCTACTAAACTAGGTTTCAGATAAATAGAACTTTATTTGTCCCCTTGGAAAATGTAGCTTTTTTATAGAAGCTTTTTAAATAAATTAATACATAAATAGGTAAGTAAATAAAATAAATATATACACACACACATTGGCGTGAACACACACTAGAATTACCATAAAGCAAGAAAATTAAATTGGAAAGAACACTTTTGACTTGGCAGTCCCAGTCCCAGCGAGGCATTATGCAGGAATATTGCTGTTGGTGTAAAGGAGCCCCCAGTAGTGTTTCTTGACACACTTCTGCTGCATGATTCATTGGCTGAAAGTACTCCGTGGTAGTGTATCAGAGACAACATGTGCAGCATTGTTCATAATTACTCTTAGTTTTGTTTCAATTCTCTCCAGGGAGTCCAAAGTGTATCCCTTAGCTGAGCCTGCCCTTTTAATTAATTAATTAATTAATTGATTAAATTTACAGGGTGCAAACTTGCCTGTTTGTCACAGAACATACAAGTAAGAATTTCACTGTAGTGTGCATGTGTGACAGTATAACTCTAACTACTACTGTTGTTCATAAAAAGCAGTTTGAGTGATGCTCTTTGCACATTGGCCAATTTTGGATTAAACATACACCAATCAGTGGAGCAGCTGTATGTGTAAGTGCACTAAAGAAATGGAAACAATTGTTTGAGATAATGGACAGGAACCCCCCCAAACACACACGCACACACATTTACATAATGTTCTGTTTTAAATCTTAGAAATTTCATAAAAAGTTATGAAGAAGCCCATCTAAGCAATTTCACTTCCATTATTGATTTTTGGTAAGACTTAAGAGTTGGTGCTACCTCTATAACATGGACAACTTGAAATAAAAAATAAAAGGAATATGCCATTTTAACAATCCTGGGCGGTAAAAGTCTGAAAGATTTCGACCTCTGTACATTTCATTCAAAGCTTTAAAAACAATCCCCGAAGCCAACAAGTGCTGGGCTGTGTTCCATGCTATTGAGATCATAGACCTAACAGCCATTTGGGATTATGATCAAATTCTGACTTCATTACCACTGGCTCAGTGCAGCAGGATATAATGATTACTGTACCTTTCTTTGCACTAGAAACATGACATCCACAGTGTACAGTATATTGTGTTTAATTACATTTTTACTGACTCTTTCAATCTCTTACCTTATGAATAAAAAATTAGAGAGGCTTAAGTTTTGAAATGTTTATTGAATGATGCTTTATACATAGAAAAAAAATAGACTGCAATATAGAGCTGCAAAGCAGCTATCAAAAAGTCCAAAGCCTTCTGGCCTATGTGACAAGATCTTGCAATAGGATTTCTTAACACCTTTAGCTGACATATGGATAAGTGGTGATTTGTTTCTCTGTTAAATACACATAGAAATTCCTTACTGACACCAATACTTCAGCTGTACCAATCACTCACTAGCAGATCTGGTATGGTCTTGTGTGTTATGGCTTAAATCCATTTTTAGAAGCCTTTTGTGCAGAAGTGCTTATTATAAAAACCTAGTCTTTAGATTTGTGTAACACTATTTTTATAAACAGTATCTGAAATAATACTGTCTTGTAGTACTAAGCAAAATATGTTCTTATTGGTGTTACAAAAGGAAAAAGCATCCTAATCCTGTAGAACTGGAAAGAATTACTTAATAGCACTTAAACCATTAGGCTTTCCATTTAAAGCATTGGCTTGTTGCACAAAATACAGTTTGTGGCTAGATATTTTAAGACTTGGATCAGCTTAAACACCCATCCATTTTCTAACCATCTTATCCTGTTCAACAATGAAGGAAGCCACTGCATAGGGTGCAAGTCAGGGACCAACCCTGGGTGGGACACCAGCACTTCACTGGAGAAGATAATATATTTTTCTTTCAAGATGTTTAATTTACAACTGCTTAACAATCTCAAGGATGCCTAATGAATAATAAAAAGAATTTCTTAGTAGTAAGCAATAAGCTAGAACTCTTTCTGCTATCCCAACAATTAAAGGGGAGTGCATTCAAATTATATTCTCCTAGGATTGGATTTTGAGTTGCACTCAGTGCTGCCATGATCTTGTGTAATGGAAAAGTGGGCTGCAATAAATTTAAAAAATGAATGGGTGAGGTATTATGAAATGGCTTCTTATTCAAGACTGGTTACTACAGACAGAGCAACCAATTCTGTTTGTACATACTTATTACAGGTAAAGAAGTTTAACAAAATCTAAGAGTTTCCCCAATTGAATAAAGAATATTAATATACCTGTTCTAAAGAATGCTTATAAGTGGACACTTGTTATTTGTTTCCTATAAAGGCTATGTGTATGATAATATAAGAAATACAAATATGCTGAATATAGAGGGAAGAGTAAAACTTTTACGAATGAGTGGAAAAAAATAAATAGAAGTCCCTTTTGTTTAACCTACAGTAAAGCTAATTTCTCGATTTCACTTTTATGAGACACACACCAAGAAATACAGCTTTAGATCTTAAAGTTGCCTTCAATTTAATACAGCTGAGATGACCCTGCAAAGGAAACTGCAGCTTAAAAAAATCAATGTGTGGATGAAGTTTGACTGTAATTAGTTGTAAAAGCAGATATTGCTTTTATAACACCGATCATTTGTTGTACTGATAGGTGACTATGGCTTTCTAAAACTATGAAATAAAAGATAACCATCCATTTATATAGTGATCTTATTTTTTTTTTAAAGATTTGCATTAAACCAGATCCTGTCATTGGAAGCAAAGTAAATAAGATGGGGCACCACTGAATTGTGAGGAACAATTGTACATTAAGCCAGACTAATTCAGCATTACCAAATAACCTTATTGCACATATTTTGAGTGAGAAGGAAACCAGAAGACATTTTTGACCATTTTTGTGAGTTGAGTGCCTTGATTTTGCTAATGTGGAGTTGCAGAAACCTTTTCATCTTGGCACATTTGAGTGTATATTAGCAATTCAGGTCTTGAAGATAAAAAAGACAGACAGCGTGCAGAGAATGTATTTTTCCACATTAGGGGGGTAAATCTATAAACTGACATTAAAAAAAATTTGAAATCTTATTCTTATTTGTTTTAAATTGTTATTTATGTCCTTGAGTGATAAATTATTAATTTCCCTGTTAAAAAGCATGGAAAGTGTATTATATTTTGTGTTTTCTTCTACTTCTTGATTTAAAAGACAGGCAATGAGGCTGTTTTTCATTGTTAGGATCCCTGCAGTAGGTAACAGGTTAAACCGGGATTTTGAACAGAGTGATATGAATAATCAAAGAGATTTTACTTTGAATCCTTTACCCAAACAGGCCTTGGATATTACACATTAGGTATTCACGTAGGACCTCCACTTTCCAAGGCTAAATAAATCTTTCTGTTTTTTTTCCTTAGTACTGACCAATTTTCAGATTTAGTAGTAATTCAATATCTACAATGACATCTATGGTTTATTATATGGCATTATGACAGCAGCTGTGATTGAGCAATTGGATAATACAGCTCATTTCTAGATGTGTGAAAGTGATGTGAGATTTATATCTGTTAGATCAATATAACAGATCCATATATAGTAATGTCAAGTAAGACTGTGCCTTGCTAAGAGACTGGCCCCTAGCCAGCACTTTTCCAACCAACAAGCTTTGTAAATAGATGTCTGACGAACAATAATGATCCCCTTGACTGCGTCCTTTTGGTTACAGTTCTTGAAACATCTCTACGTTTTCCTAAAGACTGGTTAAATGCAGTGTTACTCACTAGCTTTATTTTAATGACTTTAAGCATGTACTGCATTTGATTTTATACTAAACATATTTTATTTTAATAGAAATGTAGATGTATGAGTTGCAGGGAACATTTAAATGTGATCTAAAGGTTAATTTCAGATGCACCAAAAAAATATCTGCAGATCATTATATTGCTAATTAGTATTGAAACAAAGTAAAACCACAATACATACTGGTTGAAATGCAACACATTTTGTGATTTATATAGTTTTAACTAGATGGAAACCAAAAAGAGAAAAAAATAATGATGTTAGACGGTGATGTGCCTTTCAATCTTATGTATTTTTGGTATACTATACTATAATTGTAAACAGAATAAGAAAAGTGGTAGTGTTTAAGATTTTATTTCAAAACAGAATTAAAGGGAAAACTAAAGGGGAAAGACAAAACCCCCAGTGATTGGTGGTGACTGAGGCAGTTTAGTTATTAGATGCAGCCTTTCATTGTGAAGGGGCCAGCCAACACCTCTAGTAATTGGTAGTCTTATAACGCAAAGCTGGAGCTCAAAGGGAGTGGTTAATTGTGATACTAAGATTAAAGAATTAAGTGGCAGAACTTAGCCTGTTTTGGATGTTCATACACTTATGCTTCCAGAATGGTGTTACAGTGATTAGCGGTGCTTCCTAATAGAATCAGAGTTATGGGTTTTAATCCTTGAATGTGTTTGTGAATGTACCCTTTGATGGGCTGGGGCTCCTTTTAGGGTAGGTTCTAGCATTTTGTCTGATACTGCCATGACAGGCTCTCTTTACTGCAACCCTGAAGTAGATAAATTGAGTTTTTGGAAAGAGGGATGAAATTCTGTGTTCTTATCCCGTCAATTGAGGTAGGTAAATGACTGTATCAGTTGGGCAGCTGGTATTGAAAGAGTCTTTGACCTGTCTAATACCATCTCTTTGAAAGGCTATAGCTAGGGTCAGAAAGGAGCATTGCAAGGTGGCCACTGCCAATAGTTACCCCATATTAGTGTTCTTAAATTTAGTTCTCATGCCCAGTGACAACAGGAGGTAGAAGGACAGGGGCCTAGTGCTGCTACACCACCCTGCACCCTGAAGAAAAACACAGAGCATCTGGCTTTGCACCTAGTGAACAGGGAGTGAATAGTATATTTGGGAACCATGTCTCAAGACTCAAATGTTAGATGTCATTGTGCTACAAGGCTGAATTAATCAAACATATTTTGTTTTTAAAGTTTTTTTTTTTTTTTTACTTTCCTTACACCTCAGTGCAAATTAATTATTTGATACAAACATAAGAAATTTGATAAGTGAAAGTAAATGATTCAGTCCATGGAATTAGTTTGTTTAGCTATTAGCTAAGATTTCCCAACATCTCATCCATATACTTATTAAAGGTTGTCAAGGTTTCTGCTTCAACTACGTGTCTTAGCAATTTGTTCTACATTCCCACAGTGCTTTGCACAAAGAAGTGCTTCTTGGCTTCAGTCCTAAATGCGCTTCCCTTTAATTTCGACTGGTATCCTTGAGTAATGATTCACCTTTTTGTCGAAAAAATTCTCCTGGGTCTGCATTATCAAATGCATTTAAGACCTGGGTTAGTTTCAAATGTACTCTCCTCTGCTTGATACTAAACAGGTTTAATTTTCTGAGTCTTTCAGAATACAGCATGTCCTTAAGTCTTGAGATGCACTTGGTTGCTTTTGTCTGCACAGCCTCAAGAGCTGCTATGTCATTCTTATAGTATGGTGACCAGAATTGCACACAGTACTCCATGTTAAGTGACCTGCTTAGCATCATGGAAAATGTCTGGAGTGGACACTTAAAGTGCACTCAAAGCATTAACTATGAGACCATACTACTTGACAAATATATAAAATGTAATAAACAAAATGGCCTCTTAGTGTACTTAATGGCTAAATTAAAATGTTCTCATGTGATTGTATAAAGCTATCCAGACAGAACAAAAAAGGTGGACCAAGTCTATTAAAGGCATTTGCTGTGTTTTGTAAGTGGTCGCAATTATGCTATCTGTTTTTCCTTAAATAAACCTGCTGGATTCTAAAAGGTAAAAGTGCATTTGAGTAGTTTTGCTTTTAACTGTTAATTTTTTATTTTTATTTTTTTACTTTACAAGCAAACTCAGAGTGAATTTAGAATCAGAACTTACAAAGCTTTTCTCATAAATGATGGTGGCTACTTCATGGTGTGGCTTTAACATAAATAATACACTAAAATCAACATTTTTCTTTTTTCTGAAAGTCTGCAATGTGGCAAAACCCTAATCCTTATTAAATAAAGACTGAACAACTCACCTTTCAAGTACTTAACGTTTTTTATTTATTTATTTATTTATTATTTATTACTCAATGTCACAGCAGCACAGGTTGACATACTTTCACAAAGGGCACCCACAGGATATTTAATTCACTTTGCTGTTCAGAAGGCAGCAGGTCTCAGCTTGCATTGCATGTACCCGTGCAGCCGAGCAGCTGTTTGATGAATATAGTGCAACTCTAGCCAAGGGCACTTGAATGAAAGGAAAATATGTTAAAAAAAAAATTCAGGAACAACACCAGCACTGATTGTGTTTTACAGAGGGCACAAGTTTTAAGCATTAGCTGTGTCAAGATCTTCTATCTTTATCTATCTTTATGAGATAGTTGTGCATAATAAATAAGAACAGTTGTGTCAAACATTTTAAAATATTAAACGTGTGCTTCAATTTAAAATCTAAACATTCTCGATAGTAATAAACATTTGACATTTTTATCCTTCTGGCAGTGACTTATACAGGGCTAGGACGACCAGTAACAAATATCAGAAATATCGTATTTGTGATCAACAACCCTGAAATAGCATAAAATGGCACTTCACATGCCTATATTACCTATCCTCATTTGTTTGAAGTTTTGTGAAAAGGAGTAACTTCTTGACCCCTCATATTTCATTAGAGGGCCAACCCCTGGGGTTTGTTGATGTGGCATGCACAATTTCAAGTCCTTCTGATAATTTTTTCTGAAGACAGCTATTGGTTTTTCAACTCCAGTGGTTCAAAAAGTAGGGGGAAACACCATCAAGATGAGACAAACGGAATACCATATGTCAGGGTTTCCTTGTACCTGATAAAAAATAAACCTGAAGTGATTTCAAAGTGCTCATATGTAATTCTTATTACATGCAATACATTTTACTGTAGTGTTTTTTGGAACCAGTAATGTAACAATTGTGAATTTTAAGACACACAAAATGACTAATGGCCATGTGCAATCTTTCAATATAAAGTTGCCAATCAGCCTACCTGCCACATCTTGCATGTAGAACTTAGCCCAAGGTCACTGGAGTGTTGTGGGTTAGAAGCTGCAACCAGGGTGCCACTTTGGATTACCAGCTAAACGGTGCAATTTACAGTTATATTGTAAGTAGAGTAACTGCCTTGGTTCTGTAAACTCCTGCATTGTCTGTTTCATTTATGTCTCCCATTCCATAATAGTTTTTCCACCCCACCCAAGTAGTGTGAGATCGGGTGGGGGTTGTAGCGTCTGTTTTTCAACTCCCACAGGAAAGAGTTAACGTCTACATAATCAGTTTTCTTTGGGATGTGGGATGATGCTGGCGGTGCGGGATGAGTGAAAGTGCTTTCAGCTTCCCAGCTTGATTTGCATGTGAGTGCCGTGTTGTTCCTAATAAAGCCAGTGATGAGGGAAAAAAAACAACTGAAGAGAAAAGGTCCGCTCTTCACATACGCCTGAAGAATAACGCTGTTTCGTTGTTTTTTTTTTCTCTTCTTTCTTCCAAGGTATTCCAAGGCACGGAAAAAAAGGAAACTCCTTCAAAGGATGAAGCTCGCTCCCCGGATCAAGGTCCGGCCAGCAGTCCTCCCCCCAGTGCTGCCGCCTCTTCCAAAGAGTCCGCTGAGCCGCCCCCTCTAGATACGTTTTTCAAGAAGCTCAGCAGCCTGTTTCATTCATCTTCAAAGACGGACCCGGATGGTCCCCAGAGCGGCGCCCGGCAGGATGCCACACAGAAGCTGAACACGGCAGTCATGGAAGGGATGCCCAAGGGAGCTATGAGTGAGTCGGGACGGAGCACGGCAGATGCACAAGGTCCGGCTTGTCAGCCTTCTGAGGAGGAAAGCACCACTGAGCACGCAGAGGGCAAGCCGAGGGCAGCCGACCCATTTGATGACGGGCTTCAGTCCGGCAGGGAGTGCGGTGGGGCGGCACAGTCGCTGGAACAACAGTAAGTCCCTTTGGCTAATATTAGTAGGGACTTAAAAAAAAAAACCCAGGACACATATGAGTCTTAAGAATAGCGCTTCTTAAACGCCTATTCTATGCAGCGTTACACTTGAAAAGTTGCTCTTTCCAGTTTGTACCGATCGCTTGCCTGTTCATTAGCATCCTTGTAGCACTGACTGACCGTTTGCTTCCAATGACTGTATATGTTCTGACCCGTTTTCGTACCTCGTTTACCTCAGATTAGTGTATTTGAGAGACCAACTGGTCAGAAATTAACTTCTGGCAACATTTGTCTTTATCTAGCTAATGAGTGGAAAAAAAGGAAAACTGTGGATACAGATGACAAATTTACAAAAACAAAACAAATGCGAATTGTTCGCATATTCTAATCTGTAGCGTTAGCAAAATTTTTTACGAAGTCCTTTTAAACAAAACAGTGTTATTCAGTATTAGTACTGGAAAATGTTCCATAATTCTGAAAAACATCATAGGGCACTTAACGCATTTCTGAAATACGAGTACCAAACAAATAAGTTTAACATTACCAAACTCAAACTTGCACAATTTTTTTAAAACTGGTAAGAATTTGATATACTGTCATGCTGCCCTCATATGTGAGACTTTTGTACCATTTTAAAAGCTAAAACCATGTCTCTGATAATGGGCCCCAGTGGAGTTGATATCCAGAGTTACTTCAGATGGAGTAAACTATAACAGGACCTTCCTAAGGTATTTATGTTTTAATAATTACATCATGCTCATTAATTTACGTTTAACAGCTGTATAGCCTCAGATTATATAATAATTTGCTCAACTGGATCATTTCAAATAACAAAAAGTCTGAATTAGCGTAGGCCATCCTAATTCGGAGTGTTCATAAGAAATGTAATGGTTTACTTTGTGAAGTAGAAGAACTTAATAAACACAAATAGTGGTGCCATATGTTTGGGATATTAAATTGTATGCTTCAGTGTAAATTTTTTCAATTGTAATATAAATTTGTAATTTTTTTTATCCTCTGATAGAGGTGCATAGTGGGGTAGATCCCTAGTATAGGATCAAAAATGCAGTAACAGCCTATTCATAATCATTGATCTTAAAATAGTCTAAAATGATCCCCACATTCTAATTTTTAACCTTCTGGGAGTGGCTCTTATAGGGTTAGAGCAGTAAAGAATCAAATATCAAAAATACAATCAAGTTCATGATCAGAAACCATAAAATAGCATAAAATGACACTCCAAATGCCTTTATTGCGTATCTCTATTTTTTCAAAGTTTTGTGAAAAGGAATAACTTTGATCCCCTGTGTCCTATTAGGGGGTGAACACCAGGGTTCTTATGATATGGTATGCACAACTTAAAGTCCTAATCATTTCTGCTCAAGACACTTATAGGTTTTCTCTTTAATACACTGTAAGGGTGTCATTTCCTGTGCAAAATACAGTCAAAAATAACTTAAAAATTAGTTTTTTTTGGGGGGTCTAGTGGGCCAAAAAAGGAGGGGAATCCTAAAAAGCTCAACATCTTGCATAACTACATGTCAAGACTAGTTGAATGGTAATATGTGGGTTTTTTTTCGTACATGTGAGTTAGGGCGCACCAGACAAAAAAAAAAACAAAAACAAAAAAAAAAAACATTTTTTCCAAAGTGTTCATAACGCAGAAGTCTCAGTTGTAACAACTCAATATAACTGCATTTTTCAGAGCAAAATATTCCTTTGTGGTGGTCATAGTATGTTTATACTGTACATAGCCTAGGGGAGACATAAGCCAGCCAGGAATGGGAATTAAGCCATTAGTATGGCATATTCTTTCATGGTGAGCTAGTTAACATAACATGTCCATTTTAGAATGTAAAAGGAATTCGGAGTAGCTCAGAAAGTACAGTACAGATGCTGAGAATAACTAGAATTACAATCAAGTCCATACTCTCATAGCAGTGCAGCAGTTGTGCACACCACCTTACCTCCACGACTCAAGCTTCATTGCCTTCTAATAACTGGATTTGATGATTATGCATTTCAGGTTTAAAATACTTCCACAGCATTAAGGAGCAGTTGGAAATGTTGCATTTTTTTCCGTATGGAGTGAAAAAGATGTTCACCACCCCCACATCACAATTTGGTAACAGTAATGCACTCATGTGGGACACAGCATACCTTGTTAAAGCCTATTTAAATTTGTCTCTAATTGAGTAATGCATTTGACATGTTGTTGATGGGGGGAAAGTGTTCCATATTCAGCAAATACACATGGCTTTCCATTATTTACTTGCATTGAGGTGTTTGTTGGCTTAGAGAGTAGAGGCCTTTGTGACTGTGGCAGAAATTAGCTTATAATGTATATCAGGCCGGAGGAGTGCAAGCTTATAGTGACTGTGAAGATTTTAAAATTACCAACCATTTATACTTTGTGCAACCTTTTTCAAATAGAGACTTACCTTAAGTTGTTACTAAAGAATATGCCATGTGTGCAGTGTGTTTTATATTTTTAAATATGCTGGATGCTTTTAATATGCAGTATGTTATCAGTCTTTGTTGTCTATAATGCACTATTATAAACTATTGTATAATACAATTGAGAATATTGAATGCACATGGCAGCATTTCCTTCTCTGTAATGTGGGTTATTATACTGTCAAGGTTGCAGAGGACTGGGCTTTTAGACTAGATGGCTACAAACGCTTAAAAAGCTTGGTAGTCCACCACCTCTCAGTAAAGGTACAACTCAACACACCCACTCAAGAAAGGCTGTGGGTTTATACTAAATTGAAAAGTTGGGGAAACCTTGGACATGTAATACTATACCTAATGTAACTGATACATTGAGGCACATGTTTTATAAGACAAACCATATCAAGGTTAGATGGAGTTCTTTTTTAACAAGTCTCCCAGCTATGGTTTCTGCAATATCAATGGTTAAACTCCCTAACAGAGCTGATTTTTGTGGGGGTTGATACTATAGATGAATGAATACAGTCTTTAGTATTTGCTGCTAATGGAGATTATTTTCATTTGTTCTGACTGCTATGAGTTAAAATGCAATAAATCCATATACAAATATGTTCTTTCCTTTTTCCAGAAAAACCTAATTCAAATTTCCATTTATGGTAATTAGTCATTCTCAGCTGGGGTTTGCTTCCTCTGGCTCCATGGCTTTCTGCATAGTTGGTCTGCATGGTTTCCACCTACCGTCTGCTCTAAATTATCAAAATGAGTAAATGTGTTGGACATGCTTGACCCTGACTCCCATTTGACATTTATTTTGTTGGTTCTTTCAAATCTTCTCAGGATAAATTCATAGCACAGGGGGTCCTCGGATTACAACACAGTTCCGTTCCTACAACAGTGATGTAACCCGAATTTTGGTGTAAGTCGAAACACACCCTAGCCTAAGTCCCTTACCTATCTGAACACATTTGCAAAATCATAATCTAGAACATAAAAACACAATTAAGCCACAGAAAAAGGAAAAGGACATAAATATACTGTACTGTAGTAACAGAAAAAATGAGTTTAAAAAAAATCCTTACCTTTATTCCTTCTCACGTCTCAATTTTTTAAAAGTTTTTATGGGAGTGAGTATTGTAAACTCGAAACATTGTAACCCGAGGACTCCCTGTACTCATAAAGTACTATTTAGAAAATGTAAGTTTAACATGAAGTGTTACACCATATACATGCTTTTCTCTCCAGCATGGGGGCACAGTTCTTGGTGGTGCTGAGTCATAGGTTTGGTGTCTTGGTTTAGGCACCATTTATGTATAGTTTGCATGTTCTTCAATTGCATATTTGAACTGTTCTCCTGGTTCTTTGTTCCCCCAATTACAATCAAGTAAATTGTGTTTTAGACTGATTTGTGACTCTAAACTGGTCATGTAGGAATGTGTCTTGCGATAGACTGGGGGAGTCTTATTCTTGGTTGGTTCATGTCTTGCACCCACTGCTGTCAGAGTGTATTCTACTCTCGGTGAACTGGATTAAGCAGAATTAATAACGGATGATGTTCATTAAAATATAACAGCACTAAGCTTGTGTCCTAGACATTTTCCACTGTGACATTCTTCTTGCAGTTCACCCTAGAAAATCAAATTTTGTGATATTAAGAATCTTTCAGGTTTCTTCCTACCTGTAGAAACATTTTTCTACTCTCCTTTTTTTTTCTTTTTAGAACTGTTCGGCCTTCTAGCACCCCCAAGCATAATATTAGTCTGTTACTATGGCAACCAGTAGACACCCTCAGGTATTGGTAGTGCAGAATTTAGATCTCTGGGAGGTATGTCAGGTTAACATGCACTTAAGCCACACTGAAATGCCTAAAGCCAGAAAATGCAATCTAGTAAAACTTGTGCTGCGGGTAATAAAAGCCAGTAATCATTCTACTGTCCCAGAGCTTTTACATACACCTGCTTTCAAAAGACCTTTTTTAGAGTAAGGATTGGAAGTGCATTAAACAGTGACTAATAAATGGAACCTGTGGGTAGTGACTAGACATTTCTGGCTCTGTCACATTCCCCAGCTAGTACCAAGCTTCCTCCTCATATGTAATAAAAGGCAGCCTTTGCTTTTTGTTTCTGTGATAACAGTGGTGTTTCGCAATCCAATAGTTCTTGATCTTGATGTGACAAGAGGGTTTTAAATGTAGTTTCACCTCAGAAGACTGACAGACAGGATTCTGCTTTACTTATTGCTAATAACCTGCTTACTGCTTTTTGACTTCCCTATTGAACCATACATAAGATTTTTGCATGTCACTCATTGCAGATCAGGAGTTTAAAGATTTGACTGCATCTGGATAGAAACTAAACCTTTATTGAAAATTCTTGTCAGGTTTAAACCCTTAAACATGGGGTTTAAGTTTATATTAAACACCATTAAAAGAACATTATACCCTTAGCAACACGCAGAAATAGACATTCACACAGTTTAGTCACCAGCAGGGTAAAGGTGTTTGCATGGGGCTCCATGGTAAAACTAGAAGTTATACAACCTTATACGTTTTGATAATTATTTCTGAGCATTTTAATTAACATGTTGTGACCAGTGCCTTCAGTGAAAAAAAAAAAACACTTCATTACTTTGTTTACTCTTTAGAAGTAAAAATGTTACCAGCAATCAGTCAAATTAGAATATTTATTTAAGTGTTGAAACTGCCTAAGTACACAACACGGCTCATATAGGACCGCTATCAATCGTTTCCATTCACAAGTATAACAGCTTCTTACCTGTGTACACAATTTTATGAATAATGCATGATTCAGAGGGTGGTCAGCATTCCAGAGCTTCCTTGTTAGTCTCATGTCTGTCACAGGCAAGTCTATTATGCCTGCCTTATTAGAAACTGAGGTTTATACAGTATTTCATGTGTGATTTGGTATAAAAGACAATAGTGATCATATGGATGAAGGTATGAGTTGGCAGCATCTGTAGTGATGGCTTCAGTAGAAAACAAAGGGGGTTTGCTGGGCATCAAGATATAGTGAATCATCAAGGTATTTCCTGTCTTGCATTTTAGTTTAACTGCACCGTTTGCCTTTGCTGTTCCATATACTTCATCTGCAAAAGGAAAGTATAAGACAAAAATAAATAAAAATAAAGTGATATGAAGTGATTAACAGTACATTTCACTTGACCACTAAAACACGTTCCATTAAAGGAATATTCCACCCTAAAATAGTGATTTTTTTAAAAAATTATTTTATTTACCCTTGTCACAAAACGAGACAAAGACAGATAAAGGGTTGGGGCAGCCACCCGTGTAATATGGTATCCTGGCTGCTAAATTCGTTTTTCTCAAAAAAACCAGCACTGAAGTGCATACAACAGAGTCCAAAACAAGACTGTCAGAGAAGGGAAAAGGGAAGGCTTTTAAAGGGGGAGACAGGAAGTGAGGTCATAAGGATCGGGCACGTGTTCATCATTCATTGGATTAGGCCCGGATGTGACATCAGGGGGGCGGATCTGGTAAGGTCAGTCTCCATTGGCTCAGTCCCAGAAGTGACGTCAAGAGAGCCAGGTGGAACCTCCCGGGTTTCGTCTACAAGTGAGAAAGAGAGTTAGTGCACTCTGCCACATCCCGGAATGCCTCAGAACTGCCTTCACTCGAGCCCTTTAGCTGCCTCCCATGCGCGCGTGCGTGATACCCTGTGTAGTTTGTATTGATGGCTAAAAAATTTAAATCTCATGTTTTCATGCAGAATGGGGATAAAAAAGTTTCTACTAGAATAGGAAGTCTACGGCGACCAGCGTTAGACAATAGCAAACAATATCAAAACATCAATGAAAAATATCACAAACACATGTACTTTTACTAAAACGTAGTTGAATAAGTCCCTTCTGAAAAACTCTCTTGTAAACTAAAATGGATCATGCTCATGTAGGAATCAAGCATTTTAAACTATAGTTCTTATTTTGTAGTGTACTTAATGATATGTTATTCAGACACAAGTACCATGATTTTTTTTCCATTGACAATTGAAATTGTTTGTTATTGTTCAACTTTGGTCACCATAGAGTTCTCTTCTTTTTGAAACCTTTGTGAGCATGGAGGATTGAAAATTTTTTGGTTTTTGGTACATTTGCTACATTTTACACAGAAGCAATTATACACAGCTTCATCACCAATTGCTGAATTTTGATCTTTGATTTTTAATAAATTTGCAAATCCTTCTGTAAACATTTTGTCACTTTATTATCAGCCTTTTGAGTGTAGATTGGACAAATCTGTCCATTTAAAATAAAAATCTTAATTGTACAACACATAGCATGCAGAAAGTGAAGGGGTTTCAATACTTTCTGAATCCACTGTACAACTGCAAGTTTAGTAAAAGTACAAATGAACAGGTTTCCTAAGAAGAGATAAAACTCTTATGTATGGTGTGATTGGAATAAAGAAAAATTCACCTTAAACCAATAATAGACACAAAATGTTTGTGTGCTTTTGTCTAGATTTAATTTCATGATTGACATTAGAATTACTCAAAAAAACTATTTTGTATGTCACCAACTGGTCCAGTTTCCCTTTTTATCAGCATAGTGTATTTAGAGGTAGGCTGTTAATTGTTTAAACATTTTCACTTACCCACTCTTAAGAACAGACTATAGTTGCTTCTTATAGGACCTGCAGCTCTAGATATTGTCATTATTTATAAGTCAAATGAACTGTTCATCCTCTGTGAAAAGCCTTTGGTGTTAGACACTACAGTAAACCTCAACTGAGAGTCACACATGCTAACTGCAGTCAAGACTTCATTGTGCATCTTATGTAAAATTTGCCAGATCCCATCTCCTTTTGTAGTTTTTAGGTGGTGTCCTTTGTTATGCCTGTCACATGTGTTGTTTAGATGGTTGCAGTTCTCTTTGTGTTTTATTAAGGGACAAGAAAATGAAGGCATTTGTGTTATGACTTGGCCCAAAGGGCTTCCTGACAGATGCAGAATAATTTTCTAAAACTCTGTTTTTAACATACAAAACTGTCAATATGAACATCCAGTAGTGCCTGATGTGACATCCTTATGTGAATAAATGAGCAAAGCATTTCATTTTAGTTTATTAATTTCAGTAGCAGCAGTATTTGATATATTAATTCAAAATGCTTATTGTGATCCTGTATTGGTCTGCAGTTACACAAGTTTTTTTGTTTTTTTTTCTTCAGCTTCAATTTTACTTACAAGTTTGTGAGTTTGTTAATGTATTGTAATCTTGTTTGTGCTGTGATTTACAGGAAAGGGAAGGCCATTAATTCCATCAGACCTGCTCAAATAGCTTTATTCTATTCTTTAAGTGTTTTATCCAAATAATATTTTGTAATTTTTTAAGGAACTTGCATTGTTCCAGTCCTATGATCTTGCTACACACAAAATGGTGCTTTATGTCCCTTGGGTGGTGAAATGCAGAACACCAGTGGTGTTTCTTTCCGGGCCTGATCTGTAATATGGCAGCTTGCCTAAATCCCTACTGCCTCGATCAGTAACTTATACTGCAGCCAATTGAGATGCTAAGTAACATAATGTTTAAGTTTAAGATGATACATATATTGCTACTGTTAACACAGTCTATATAAATGTGCTGTTTGTTTGTTCTTTGCTTCTCTAGTGAGTTTGTTTATAACCTCGTTCACTTCCTGCTTCATTCCCTTATTCAGATTTCTGATGGTTTATTCATCCTGTAATGATTATGAAAATTAACAGACTTTATTGAAGGAATCCACTCTCGGAAGTGGACTGAGGAATGGAAGACAATGGATTGAATTATTTAATAACTAGAACTACAAATAAAATTACTCTGTCATTTTTAGTAACTATTACTGGATGAATAAACCATCATATAAAGTTGTAATAGGGTAAAGTAGGAATAAAAGTGAATAGTACTATCCAAACTTTGGAAAAATGTGGAAAATATTATAAAATTAATTTAGCTTGTGAAGAGTTGATATAGTCCATGGACTGATGCACTTCTGTTTCATCCTTGTTGGTGTTAGCCACTTCATGTATGAGATTTCAAAGTCATCTGTTGTTGAACCTGCTGAATCCAAATAAGCGGTGCAGGGGACTTGAACCCATTTTGACTACATTGGTTGCAGGTTAGCAACCAACTCTGGATGGAGCAGCAGTGGAGATTGCAAACCATGCTTTTGAATCTACCATGCTTCAAATGTGAAACAAGAGCCAAGGGTTTCTAATTTGGCAGTAAAATAAGTAAATCAAAAAATATTTATCTTCTACATGGCAATTTGCTTTCCAGATTTCCTTGTTTGTAAGTCAAATAAAGCTTTCTGCAGCTCTTTGATGCCCATAGTGTTTTTCAAATCTCATTCACACGCAATGGAGAAAGCAGTTTCAACAATAATCACATCAATAATGTGCTGCATCAGCCTGGAAGGAAGGGAAGCCAGATGGGCCCATTAGTTGACACATGGGAGTGTCTGCCTGATGAACTGTGGAAGAAATTGGCAGGCGGTCTTATGAGAGAAGCCACCTTTTAACATGGGGGTTGGGGGAGGAGTTCCTCAATGGGGTAAACAGTAAAAAATGGAAGAGCTGAAAAGGGCTGGGTCTGGTGCATCCCTGAGGAGAAATAACAGAAAAAGTCTTGGAGCTTCACACTACACCTTGAATTATAGCCAGGACCACCGTCATAAGTACAGTGTTGCTTAAAAACAGTAGCAGGTGCAGTGTTACAATAATGTGTTTTGTGGGAATTGTCTTGCATCATGCAGCTTTGTCGAAGAAGTGTGTATATATTAGAGATTTGTAAATATTCAGAAGAAAGCAATGAGAAGTCAAGCAAAACAACACCTTTTATTGGCTAACTAAAAAGATTACAATATGCAAGCTTTCGAGGCAACTCAGGCCCATTCTTCAGGGAAAATCTTGATCAGGTTAATCTTTTTTTTTTTTTTTATTAATTTTATTGTAATCATTTCATACAAATCAATCAATTTTTACAAAAAGTAGGATTGAGAACAAGTCGACGCATGCCCCTGAGAGAGAGAGCATGGCCAAAACCTAAGGCTTATAAACTTACCTAAATTGATGAGTTTGATAAGCCAATAGAGATGAATGGAGAAGAAAAAAGAAATGCTGAAATATTTGCTTCCTCCGTGCTTTAAAAGCTTATTCTAAAATATAACTGATTAGATCCTGCCATGTTTTGAAAAAAATCTGTACAGATCCTCTAACTGAGTATTTGATTTTATCAAATTTCAAATAGTATAAAACATCAGTTTCCCACTGACTTAAAAGAGGAGAGTTAGGATTCTTCCAGTTTAGTAAAATAAGTCTATGTGCCAAAAGTATAGTGAATGCAATCACAGTTTGTTTGTCCTTCTCCACTTTAAACCCATCTGGAAGAACACCAAACACAGCTGTTAATGGGTTAGTAGGGATTGTGACACCAAGGCTGTCTGAAAGGCACTTAAAAGTTTTGGTCCAAAATGATGTTAATTTAGTGCAGGTCCAAAACATATGACCCAGTGAGGCTGGGACTTAATTGCAGCGTTTGCAGGTTAGATCTTGCCCTGGAAACATTTTGGAGAGTTTTAGGTGAGACAGATGTGCTCGATATATAATTTTGAGTTGTATAATTGTATGCTTTGCGCATATGGAGCTCGAGTGAATTCTCTGCATTGCTACTCTCCACTCCTTTTCTGATATTTTGATTAAGAGATCTTTTTCCCAGTGTCCTCTTGGATCTTTGAAACGGAGGGACTGTAAAATAATCTATAATAATAAAAGGCAAATCCCTCACTGACTCACTCACTCACTCACTGACTCACTTACTCACTGACTGACTCACTCATCACTAATTCTTCAACTTCCCGTGTAGGTAGAAGGCTGAAATTTGGCAGGCTTATTCCTTACAGCTTACTTACAAAAGTTAAGCAGGTTTCATTTCGAAATTCTACACATAATGGTCATAACAGTCGATAACGGTCGACAACATCCGCCATGTTGAACTTTCTTATTTATGGCCCCATCTTCACGAAATTTGGTAGGCGGCTTTCCTGCGCTAACCGAAACCAATGCACTGTGAGCTGGAGGGCTGATCGCACCCCAAATAGAGACAGACGCCCCTGGGAAAACCACAAACCCTGAAACACTGACTACACATTGCTCCTTATCCTTGCACTATAACGCGTAATACAAGCTCTCGCGTACTCCGCCGACTTATAAGCCTTGCGCAGCGCCTGTCAGTTTTGGAATTGATTGTTTGCTTTTATCTCTCTCTCTGCTCCTAGCGGAACTGTTATATCTGACTTGTCATGGAGCACGTTTAAGCTCATGTTTTTTCCGGTGTCTGAATAAAAATCCTTCTTCTTTTTTCTACGACCTTCTGTGTCTCTGTGCAAATCTGTGACCCAAGCGTGACAGTACATACTTATTTCAGTGGTATTACACCACTGTCAGCCGCCATATTGAACTTTCCAACGTCACTAATTCTCCAACTTCCCGTGTAGGTAGAAGGCTGTAATTTGGCAGGCTCATTCCTTACAGCTTACTTACAAAAGCTATGCAGGCTTCATTTCGAAATTCTACGTGTAACGGTCATAACGGTTGACAATGTCCGCCATGTTGAACTTTCTTATTTATGGCCCCATCTTCACGAAATTTGGTAGGCTGCTTCCTTGCGCTAACCGAAACCAATGTACGTACTTATTTCAGTGGTATGATGCCACTGTCGGCCGCCATATTGAAGTTTTCAACGGTCTTTGTTACTTATGGGCCCATCTTCAAGAAATTTGGTACGCGGGTTCCCAACGCTAACTGAATCCTACTTACAAGTACGTACGTCCATAGCCTGCAGCTCGGTCACCGTGTGAGGCGGTGTTGGGTCCCCCATCCCAACGCCTCCCCCGTTGTTCGCTGCCTGCCTATATAAGGCCGTCCGTCGCTCTAGTCTCTACATTCCCTTCCTTGCTTCGCCACGGGATTCACGTCTCTCTGCTGATAACTACAGCCTTTTTATTTAATCCACGGCTTCTCCTCTGTTTTATTGTTCATTTGTTACGATTATAGTTTTTGTGTAGGTATTTTAGACTTAGTTTACATTGTTCAGGTACCCATTTCCTTTATCATTCCAACTATACCCCCATTAACATGTCTATCAAGGTGATCACCATCGATCAAAGAACTGTCACTTACCAAGTGGTTTCCATGCCCGGAGATGGCACCTACCTTTTCCATTCTCTTTGTTACATATTGCACGGCCATATCAGACTCACTCTTGATATCTGGAGGAACATTGTGTCTTATGTATTGAATGACTGGGACAGGTTCAAGGTGGTCGACTGATGACAGTACAGGAGATAATTATACTACACAGGAGCACTATAAGAGTGAAATGCTTAAGCCCTTCACCTATGGATCTGCATGTGAGTTGATGGCTGCTGCTGAATTGTTCGGTTGTCGCTTTCAAGTGTACCGAAATGGCCAAATATTTTACACCTTTCAACAACCGCCTATGCCTCTTAAACATCTTAGATTCACAGGTGACAATTTCAGTAGTGGACACTTTTGATGTTTATGAATGTTTAAACTCTCAAAAGCTGGATGTGAAGTTATCACTGAAACCGGTTATATACTTACAACGCTTGACAGATGCCGAATGTCTCTTCAACACAGGTCCTACAAATACTGTCGTAATTGAAACAAACCATGAAACTCAAACCGATTATGACAGCAGCAATCCAAGCTGTGAGATTTGAAACAAGATTACTGTTCACATGGCCAACTGTACATTGCATGCTCAAGAGTAAGCTCCGCGCACAGCTTGGTCATATTACAACTGGAGGGCCGAACTCACAATGTGGTATACAAAGAGATCCTTAACAAATAATTATTGGTATATTTTCCCTCAGTTTAAAAAGGTTTAATTTTCTTCTTAATAAAAATTTTAAGGCAGTACTTTGCCGCTGCGAAGCGCGGGTATTTTGCTAGTTTTATATATTGCAGAGATGGTGTCTGTGTCCTTGAAATTGAACAATATTTTTTCCAGCTTGGACGAGGGTGCAAGATGAGGAAAATCAGGCAGGTTCTGTTTATGAAAGTTCCTAATTTAAACATAGTGAAAGAAATGTGTAGCTGGAATGTTAAATTTGGAATGTAATTGTTCATAGGATGCAAAGATGTTGTCTATATAAAGATCTCTAAGCAAGTTAATTCCACATTTTTTCCAGATATTAAAAACTGCATATGTTTGCGAAGGTTGAAAGAGGTGGTTCTCTTGCAGAGGTGCCACAGATAAAAGCTTCTCCATCTTAAAATGCTTTCTACATTGGTTCCATATTCTGAGTGAGTGAAGCACAATTGGGTTATTAGTATGTTGCAGATAACTTGCATTTATTGGGGCACAGAGCAGGGAATATGAAGAAGTACTGCAGGATTTTACTTCTATTGCGGACCAGGCCTGTGTATGTTCATCTATTTGTGTCCAGGTTTTTATAGCTTGTATGTCTGCTGCTCAGTAATAAAACTGAAAGTTAGATAGAGCCATGCAACCTTCTGTCTTTGGTCTTTGTAGGGTCGCTCTTTGGATATGTGGATGTTTTGGGCTCCAAATAAATGAGGTTATTGTTGAATCTAATTGTTTAAAAAATGATTTATTGATGTATATTGGAATGTTTTGAAAAAAAAAAGAAGAAGCTTAGGAAGAATATTCATCTTAACAGTGTTAATTCTTCCAGCTAGAGTGAGATGAAGGGTTGACCATCTATGCAAGTCTTGCTTAATTTTTTTCCATGCAGACGGCAAACTTTTGTTGATAAAGAGGTTTATGTTTACTTGTGATGTTTACCCCTAGGTATTTAAACTGTTCTGCAATGATAAAAGGTAGGGTGTCTAATCTAATATTATATGCTTGAGAATTCACTGGAAAGAGTACACTTTTATTCAGATTAATTCTGAGACCAGAGATCTTTTGAAATTCTGTGAGTGCTGTTAAGGCACAGACTTTTGTGGGTCTGATATATACAGTACCATATCATCTGCATATTGAGAAATTTTCTGTTCCACTCCTTCTCTGATAATCCCCTTTATCTGATGTGTATTACGACAGTGAACCGCCAGTGGTTCAGTGGCGATTGCAAATAGCAGCGGGGACAAGGGGCATCCTTGTCTGGTACCACGTTCTAGTTTAAAGTAGTCTGAACAAATGTTGTTGATACAAATTGAAGCTTCTGGATTGGTATACAGTAGTTTGATCCATGCACAAATGTTCGGGCCAAACCCAAATTTCTCCAATATAGTAAAAAGGTATTTCCATTCAATCATGTCAAATGCTTTTTCTGCATCCAATGATAATAATATCAGGTTAATCTAATAAATATAATTAGTGTTTTTTTTGTTTTCCTGGAGTTGTATTAGTATGCATTGCAGCCAAGCATTTCTAGAGTGCTATGTTCAGATCGAGGTCTGCTCACTATGTGGAGGTACTTTTTTCTTTCAGTTTCCATGTGGGGTTTCTCTTGGCACTTCATTTTCGTCCCAAAAATGTAATATATAGGTGGTTTATGACTCTAAATCAACCTGGTATGACTTTAGTTTGTGTGTGTGTGTGAGTTAGTGTATCCAGTGATGAACTGGTGTTCTGTCAGATACTGGGTTTCTGCATTGTACTTAATGCTTCCAAGGTATGCTGTAGCTTTCTGTAGCTATGTCTTGCAATAGGCGAGTATAAAAAATTAATAAGCGTGTGCATTCACCAATACTTGCCTTTTATTGAAAAACAGCTATTTGCATCTTTGTTTTCTTTTTCAATATCTACCTGTATATATGCCAACATCACATGGACAGACAGGCGAACCTCTCTGTCTTTTAAGTGAATTTGTGGATTGATTTAGAACTGCAATGTACATTAGACATGATGTGATATTTTTGAACTAGTATGCATTAGAGGCAGCAAACAATTCATTAAGTAGAAAACCTTTTTTTCCCCTTACTTACTTAATAATTATTGCTAGGTCTGACCTGGTATTAGTTTTTGTGATAAGTAGTTTGTAAAACTTTTATGAATAGGTGACTTTAATGTGAAGATTCTGTAATTTTATGCTGAAAAACTCCCCTTTTTTAATTAAAAATACCACTATTCATTATTAAACTCCTTAGACTTTAAAGTTCTTACTATTGCATGCAGTGAAGTATCCATGTCCATTCTCCACCCAAATAATAAGATAACATAGATGTGTACTTTTTAGTATAAACACAGGAATTCTTATACTAGTATATACTGTATGTATAGAAAGAAAATCTGATGAACCTGTGTCCCAGGAGAAATGAGCTGGACAATGGAGCAAAACAGCATGACTGAAGCATGAATATTGAATGAAAAAGGAAAAGAGGCTCTGCAGTCACTATACTGCATTTGCTTGCTCTGATGTAAATAAACTGTATCGATTATAAGTACAAAAATGCAGTGCCCAATTAAATGAAATACAAAGAATGTGTTAATATTGGGAGTGTTAAAGTATTTAGCTGTTTAATTTTAGTAATCCTTAACATCAGTTCACAATCTGTTTATTTGTTAGTTAGGTGCTACAAAAAAGTGTATGGGCCTTACTGGTACTGTATATATTTTCTTTTCTTTCTTCTTCTGTGATTTGTTTTCATTAACTCTACCTTAGCTTTTTGTATCATTCCTAAACTGTCCAGTTAGAGGGAGTGGTATGGTATTAAACCTATAAAAAGAAGGCAGTTTTATGATGCAGTTTGTTTGCTTAGATGATCCAGAGTAGCTCTTTTAGCTTATGGCCGTCTAACTCTCCTTGTCAGCTCCTTCACCATTAACGTAATTGCTAATTCTTTTGGAATACCATGTACAAAACACAGCAGATTGTTTTCTAAGACATAGAAGAATTATTGCAGGAAAACAGTCTTTTGTGAACTACATTGTCATTATAAAACTTATAGGTCTTAATTAACTCTTTTAACTCACTGTCTGTTGTGCAAAAAGCCTGAAGTAAAAATCTTTAATTTCTTTCTTTT
Organism: Polypterus senegalus; assembly: GCF_016835505.1. NCBI lineage: Eukaryota > Metazoa > Chordata > Cladistia > Polypteriformes > Polypteridae > Polypterus > Polypterus senegalus. The sequence goes on along the minus strand of NC_053155.1, from coordinate 117,056,196 downwards.
CTATTATTTTTAAGCTTGGTTACGTTTGTGCAATCATGGTGAAAGTGATTTACTTCTCCTGCCCAGCTGCTTCAGGAGCGCATGCTGCATAGTCAGAACATAAATCTTTTACATCTAAGTAGCTAAAAGAATGATAAAAATTGAATCATACCAATCCTGTCATATACATGAATACTATTTTCAAGAAATAACACCTGGTTTTGTTATTGATTTCCTAATGACATTGAAAAAAAACTCATTCCCTCATTCTCCTTCTAAACACACACTGAGCCTTTACCATAGATTTCATATCTCCTATAAAGTTTTATGATTTCAACATATACATTTTAGACAAATATTGTACTGCAGTTCATACAGGTTACTGCCAGTATTTGCCCCAGTAGGTTGTTTCAGGCAAGTTTGACCTGTTTTCCTGTTTACATGTAGGCTTTTGATATCTTCACTGTAAGTAACAACCCACTTTAATGAAATACATTTTATTAGGTGGATAACCATTTTTCAATTGTAAAGAATATTCTTTAGATTGTTTAGATAGATAGATAGATACTTTATTAATCCCAAGAGGAAATTCACATAATCCAGCAGCAGTATACTGATACAAAAAACAATATTAAATTAAAGAGTAATAAAAATGCATGTAAAAACAGACAATAACTTTGAATAATGTTAGCGTTTACCCCTCCGGGTGGAATTGAAGAGATGCATAGTGTGGGGGAGGAAAGATCTCCTTAGTCTGTCAGTGGAGCAAGACAGTGACAGCAGTCTGGATGCAGTGGATTCTCCATGATTGACAGGAGCTTGCTTAGTGCCCATCGCTCTGCCACAGATGTTAAACTGTCCAGCTTTATTCCTACAATAGAGCCTGCCTTCCTAACAAGTTTGTCCAGGTGTGAGGTGTCCTTCATCTTTATGCTGTCTCCCCAGCACACCACCGCATAGAAGAGGACACTCGCCACAACCATCTGGTAGAACATCTGCAGCATCTTATTGCAGATGTTGAAGGACGCCAACCTTCTAAGGAAGTATAGTCAGCTCTGAGCTTTCTTACACAGAGCATCAGTATTGGCAGTCCAGTCCAATTTATCATCCAGCAGCACTCCCAAGTATTTATAGGTTTGCACCTTCTGCACACAGTCTCCTCTGATCATCACGGGGTCCATGAGGGGCCTGGGCCTCCTAAAATCCACTACCAGTTCCTTGGTCTTGCTGGTGTTCAGGTGTAAGTGGTTTGAGTCACACCATTTAACATAGTCTTTGATTAGCTTCCTATACTCCTCCTCCTGCCCACTCCTAATGCAGCCCACAATAGCAGTGTCATCAGCAAACCTTTGCACATGGCAGGACTCCGAATCGTATTGGAAGTCTGATGTATATAGGCTGAACAGGACCGGAGAAAGTACAGTCCTTGCGGTGCTCCTGTGTTGCTGACCACAATGTCAGACCTGCAGTTCCCGAGACTCGCATACTGAGGTCTGTCTGTAAGATAGTCCACGATCCATACCACCAGGTGAGAATCTACTCCCATCTCTGTCAGCTTGTCCCTAAGGAGCAGAGGTTGGATGGTATTGAAGGTGCTAGAGAAGTCCAAAAACATAATTATTACAGCACCACTGCCTCTGTCCAAGTGGGAGAGGGATCGGTGTAGCATATAGATGATGGCATCCTCCGCTCCCACCTTCTCCTGGTATGCGAACTGCAGAGGATCGAGGGCGTGGCGGACCTGTGGCCTCAGGTGGTGAAGCCGCAGCCGCTCCATGGTCTTCATCACATGTGACGTCAGAGCAACAGGCCGGAAGTCGTTCAGCTCACTAGGATGTGGTACCTTTGGGACTGGGGTGATACAAGATGTTTTCCAAAGCCTCGGAACTCTCCCTCGTTCAAAGCTTAGTTTGAAGATGCGCTATAGAGGACTCCTCAGTTCCAGCACACAGGCCTTCAGCAGTCGTGGCAATACTCCATCTGGACCTGCTGCTTTGCTGGCACGAAGTCTCCTTAGCTCTCTGCTCACCTGTGCTGCTGTAATTGTGGGTGGGGATGTCTCTACTATGATGGTATCAGCAGAAGGATGGTTGGAGGATGCAGTACTCCGAGGTGAGAGTGGGTTAGGGTGGTCAAACCTGTTAAAGAAGTTGTTCAATTTGGTTTGCTCTCTCCACGTCTCTCTTGATGGTGGCACCCCGCTTCTAGCTGCAGCCAGTGATGATCTTCATCCCATCTCACACTTCCTTCATGCTGTTATTCTGCAACTTCTGCTCCAGCTTTCTCCTGTACTGCTCCTTCGCTGCCCTGAGCTGGACTCGGAGTTCCGTCTGCACGCACTTGAGCTCATGCTTATTGTTATTTTGTCAGCTTATGCTGACAAGCAGTTGCTTCTTCTAAAGTGTATGACCATTAGTCAAAACAATGACATTCATCTTCCTTAACTGTGATTTCAGTAACTTAAAGGCATAGTTTTGAATCATCCAGATGACACTTGGACATGCTCTGAAACTGAAATATGATTCTAATTCTGTTTTATATTCTGCATCTTGTTGTGACAGCAGTGGTCGCTGTTGCCCCATGACACCCATAGACACCTCCAGACACCAGGTAAAAGTCCAAGAAATTAATTTAATATTTCTAATAATGTGCACAAAGCACCTCCACCTCCACTATACTCAATAATACAACAATAAAAATAATAAATCAATACAATACACAATCAATAATCCTCCTCTCCACCCAGCAACTTGGTCGCACTCTCTCCCAACTCCGGCTCAGTCTGCTGGGGTTCCCCATCATCCTTTTATAGTCCTTGACCCGGAAGTGCTTCTCTCCCTCAGTCCATGTGATTTCATAGCACTTACGGGTCAGATGGAAACTTTCCTTTATTTCAGCCCGGAAGTACTTTAGTTCTTCCATCCCCGTAACTTGTAAGTACTTCCGGGCTATAATAGAAGCAATGTTCATGTCTCCCTGTAGCGTCCCCTGGTGGCCCCCACGGTATCCAGCAGGGCTGTGAAGCCGAACTCCATTGTCCATGATGCCCTGCTTGAATTTGGGGCACCTCCATGTTGCAGGGAGGACTCCATTTAGTGGTGTGGTGGTGTTGGTCGGGATAAACTGCCAGCCATATCTCACATTGTAAATGTGAGAACTAAAATTAACAGGGTAATGCATATTCATGTTTTTATAAGTCAGAGTTGTTGTATGTTAGCAGAGATCAAAGAAAAAGATTGATGCAAATTCTGAAGAAGAAAAAACACTCCTGAAGAAGGTTGCATTAACTGAATGAAGGCTAGAATTTCAGTGCGTCTTCTGCATGTGAGCATTGCACAGATGACAGCAGAGATTGCTTGGAAAAAGTTGTAACCAGGAGGTAAAAAAGAACAAACATATACTTTAAGGTAATACCTGCAAAACTCATTATTTTCGTACTGGATTTTGTAAGTAAAAAAAAACAAAAAACGAAACAGATATGGCAGAACTGATTTGCCAGCAGCTCAAACAGGGATAAGCTAAGGTAAAATAACTGATCTTTCACCTTGTTTTAAATATTGAGACCAACTGAGCATCATTTGAATTCACTACCAGGTCATTGCAAAGTCTTGGTAAATAATGTTGCTAGTGCATTTGCTGATTGCCTCTGATCTTTAAATAATAAGCAGTTAAGAAGCTACTGTAAATATGGTGAAAGGCAGCTTAACTAATCATGGTTTTATGAAGTTTGAATGTTTAAGATGTTGTTTTATTCTGTACAAAGTTTTCTTTTACAGCATTAAATTAAAGATTCTGCTTGTTTAATCCACAGAAACAAAAGTTGTCTCAGCCCTGTTTTTATATCTTGGGTAGTGTTTCAGAAGTGTCATCATTTTTTTTTTTTTTTTCTTTTCATTTGCTCACCTGACGCAGTAAGTCTGTGCCAGCTGTTTGTATTACTTTAAATCATAGCAACCCCACAGTTAATGATAAGCAAACGGAAATAACGGTAGTTGTTTAAAGAGTTAGCAAGTGTTAAGCTGTTCAAGCCATTCGAGATTTCAGAAAAAGATCAACTCCACTTCTAATGGTACTGTATGTTATGATCATTTTTAATGGTTTTAAATACAATACATAGCTTTAAAAATCTAGACGAGATCTAGAAAGCAAGCACTGCAAGGTATTTTTCTCAGGTAGGCCGAGGATTGCTGTACAGTAAGAAGTTAATGTTTACTTGTTTCTTATGCCAAGGGTAAATAGGACAAAGTAAGAGAAAAACGTTTTTATGAAACCTAATCCTTGATTTAAAAAAAAAAAATGAGAGACTTTTTTCTTTTTTAATTTATGCTAGCCCAGGGCAGCATTTTTGCATGGTTGGTAGTACTGGCACCTAACAGATACAGTGTCTTGGGTTCCAGTCCCACTCCTTGATGTTGTCTACCTGAAGTTTGTTCACTCTTTCAATGTCATTGTATTTTTTTTTTGTATAGTCGGGCTTTCCTCCCCCTTTTCTGTTTAAGTTCATTGCTTGCTCAAAATTGTCCCCATGTGAGTGTGTGTATGTTTGTGTGTACGTGCGTGCGTGCTCTTCTCTGCCTTACACACAGCATTCCATGACCCTGAATTGGATTAAGCAAATTTATGAATGTTATATTTTCTTAATTAAAATATTTTTTTTCCTTTTTTCAGTTGAAGCTTTTATGTAACATGCCCATCCTATAAGACTATCACACATATAGAATGCTAGAATATTTTTTTTTCTAGGTATTCAACTTTCCATGCCCTGGCTCAAAAACATGGTGATTAGGTTAATTGGTGAGTAAGTGTGCTTCGTAATTGACTGTTGCACCTCCTAATGCATCTGAGATAAGTCCTAGGCTTTTATGCACCTTGTATTGGAGTAATAACATTTTTTATCTGGTAATGTTTTTAGCTATGCAGTATAGATACACGGTGGTTAGCACTGCTGTCTCATAGTGCTGGAAACCTGGATTCATTTTCCAGCTTGATCACTGTCTGCGCACATTCCTCTAATTTCTTTGTGTAGGTTTTGTTGAAGTACTGCAATTTTCCTGCCATATCCAAAAAATGCAGGATGGCTATTATATGAGTGAGTATGGGCATATGTGCATGTATGGCTTCTGATGAAGTGGTATTGATTCTGTGAAGTGCTGGCTTGGAAGAATATAGATTAAGAAAATAAATGAATGATTAATGTATTTTATGTCATGTAGTAATATTTTAACGGTGGCGCAGTGGTAGCGCTGCTGCCTTGCAGTTGGGAGACTCGGGTTCGCTTCCCGGGTCCTCCCTGCGTGGAGTTTGCATGTTCTCCCCGTGTCTGCGTGGGTTTCCTCCTACAGTCCAAAGACATGCAGGTTAGGTGGATTGGAGATTCTAAATTGGCCCTAGTGTGTGCTTGATGTGTGGGTGTGTTTGTGTGTGTCCTGTGGTGGGTTGGCACCCTGCCCAGGATTGGTTCCTGCCTTGTGCCCTGTGTTGGCTGGGATTGGCTCCAGCAGACCCCCGTGACCCTGTATTCGGATTCAGCGGGTTAGACGATGGATGGATGGATAATATTTTAACTACATAGCACATTCCCAGTAATAAGTGCAGGCTACTACCTCATAGTTCCTAAATTATGGGTTCAAATCCCAGCCCAGCCACTGAATATTTAAAGTTTACAAATTCAGAAAAATGATGGATAGTAGATACATTAAAAAAAAATATATACACATTTTTTTATAATTTCTATATTAAGTGGAAATTACAAGGGCTGCACTGCCAATGTGATTTGAAAATGAAGTCATAATCTTATGTTCCAAAGCAATTCTTTGTTAAACTGTATTCTTTTCTTTTTTAACAGGCAATTTAATGACCATGAGAACAATGAGAATCATCTTATGCAGGGTGTAGATGTCACATGCTCAACAGAGGAGAATAATAGCCAGGAATCTGATCTAACCTCCTTTTCTTCACCTGTTGTTACTTATGGAACTTATCGAGGACTAAAAAAGATCAAAAAGCTAATGAAAAAACATTATCTTCAAGTTGATTTGCCTATACCAGAAGGAGGTGAAGAAAGCATACCTGTGACCTGCATAATTACTGATATTTTACCAACTCAGGCTGAAGCAGATGATCTTGTCCCAAATCCAGAAGTATATTTGACGAATTTGCCAGATTTAACCACAACAGTTTCATCAAAGACAATTTCTGAGCAAGAGTTTAGCAGTAAAATTTTCAGCATGCCCAATGATGAGAAGAAAAGAAGTCAAGAAAAATTTTTTAATGTTGTTGTGCAAAAGAAAGAAAATTGTGATGTTATTAATGCTTTCCATCAGGAGAACGTGGTGCCTGCTTGTTTGACAAATGGGTGCCTTTTACCTTTTGATTCCACAGGTTCCCTAGGTTGCATAGATGGAAATTCTTACACCAGCATAAGTTCAAGCACTTTATCAAATGGAGTTTTTTTTATTGAAAATAATCAATTACCATCAGAAAGTTTGAGATTGTGCACAAGTAAGTTAAATGACAGACATATCTCTGCAGTTCTGAGTGAGCAAGAAAAAGAAGTCGCTGATAACACAGAAAACCTAACCCAGTTCAAGGGCACTTTGGGATCAACGTTAGAAGCCAACAGTGTACATTACAGCCAAGATCATGGTTCCCTAGAGACTCTGCACACAAACCACCTTATCAAGTCACTGCCCCCTCCTTGCGGCCAGAAAGGCCAGCCTTCTGAAGATTGTATTTCATTAACTTTTTCCCAGGACACTGACGACAGGGAAAGTGAAATGCCTGATGCAACTTGTGTCAATTCACAAGAGTGTTTGCGGAATTCCCTACCGATACATGAAGCTACAGACAAAAGTGAATCCAAACATATATTGATGACAAGGGCAGGACTCTATGAAACGGCAGACAAAGATTTAGACGTACAAGCTTTGCAAACAGAGGCTAGACATATGGTTCAGACTATTTTAAATAGTGCCTTTGCTGTTCTAAATAAACTTGAGGCTTCTCCTTTAAGGAATGAGGACCTTTCCAAAAAAGCAGATGAGCTAAGCTTTCCAGTGGATGAATATGCACATGTAAAGGATGAACAGAAAGTGTTAATGAATGACAGTAAATCAGTGTCCTCAACAGAGGAAGGAGAGGGAAGCAGTACAATTAACATGAACTTGGCATCGTCCCTCCCTTCAATGAGGCCAGCTAGTACTGGTAAGGAGAATCAGACTTCAGCTTGTTTTAATGAGGACAGTGTGCTTTCTAATATGGCTATCAACTGTGAATTTACATCAAACCCCTCCAATCAACAAATAGAATATACTAGTTCAGTTATTGCTATAGAAGCTGTACCTGCATCAGATTTTACCAAAGAAGAAGAAGAGGATAATAAACAGGCCAAGGAAATGTTAGCCAACAATTTCTTTATAGACTCCAGTTATGTCCATCTTAACAGGTATCATAAAGATAATTTCACAAGGCCAGCCAGCTGTGATATCCAGCAAACTGATGCACAGGATAACAAATCAAATGTGGTTCACAGTCACATTCAAATTGGGAAGCCAAGTGAACTCAATGAAAACTCAAAGGCAAACCAGAATTTAGAAACTATCTGCAATGTATGTAATCTGGGGAGGGAAGCTGTTTCGGAAAAAGCAGAAAAGTTTGATTTTAATGATAACAAAGAATGTGAGGTTGATAGAGTAATATATCTAAAAGCAGTAGAAATAGTTAACGAAGTCCTTCATTTAGCTAAAGGTGCAACAAACCAAGATCAGTGCAGCAATCATTTACCCTGTACTTTTGATAAACACACTGTGTTAATATCACAGCAGATAATGAATTCAGATCACTGTTTCAGTGAAGCAAGCGACTTAGGTAGCGGCCATTCAGAGGATTTGGTAGTGGTGCAAGAGGATAGTTCTGATATTCTAATGCTGCCAAGTAGTTGTTCTGATTGTAATTTTATTTCATTAGCTCATATTTTAGAACATTCACAGAATTCTGAACAAATAGACCCTCAGATTATCTTCATGGAAATGGGCAATAGCAATGCAGATGCAGAACTAACCACAGTTATGGAAAATAATACCCAAGAAAATTGTAGTAGCCATGATATACAGCAAAATGAACATGGCTCATTTGAAGGGGGGAGTCCAGCACAAGGTGCTTCAGGTGACTGTGATTTCAGAGCAGATAATAAGGCAATTACTAATAATAATTATTCCCATGTTTTGGATTGTACACTGGATCAAAACACTGACAGTCATAGAAATGAAAAGGATAAAATAAAAATTGTGAATAGCATACTGATTACTGATACTGACACTCCTGTTCAAAAATCTAAAGATAGTGTTGAACAAAGTTTTCACTCCACATTTCCAGCAAGTGACATTGTAGTCCCTAAAGACCTAAATTCGAGTAATACAAAAGACTTTTTAGGCTTGAATGAGGATCAGAGTGCATTTCAGAAAGCAGCTGAGGGTGATCCTTCCTATATAAACCTTTCTGTGGAAACTCCTAATAACATATTCAAAGATATCTTTGATGACATGAAAGAGGAAGAAGAACTTGAGCAACTTAATTCTATTCTGGATTCAGATATACTTTTGTGTCCCAGTTTTAGAAGGGGGAAAGTTTATCCCACTTCCTTATCTCCGATTTTTGAAGAAGAAAGCTTTAGAGAAGAGTCACTTCTAGACGACCAGGCTGACTCTCCTTTTCCTGATGAAGCACTAAAAAGCAAGGTGGAAGACGCATCTTCTATTCTTTCACTTCTCCAGCTGGTAAGTGATCGGTTGAGACTTAGTACATTATCTGAAAGTATTGATGACGATTGTTCAGATACTCATATGCCTGGAGTTAATTTTGACTCTGAAAACGAAGAAATTGTCAACCATATGCCTAATACAACAGACTGCAGCAATGACTCGAGCTTACCAAATGTGCCACAAGACATTTCTAATCAAAATGTATCTTTTCACAATATTAAAACCTCTCAACTTCCAGATCATAAAGATTCTCGGTCCTCACCTAGTTCATTTTCATTTGCTCATAAAGCTACTGCAGAGACTCCATTTTATCAGTATGTGCAAAGTATGAACTCCTCCCTCTCAGTTCCGCCTCCACATGATACCCAAGAGAGTAAGAGAACCAAGCAAGATTTATCAAATACAATTAATTGGAATGACAAGGTTCCTGACATTCAATGTGAAAAGCCATCATTGGTAAGTACACTTACTGTTACTGCTAAAGATTAATATGTCTTGTTTGAAGATCTGTTTTTACTGTTGTTCCTTTATCATTTGTAGAGTTTAATTGACAGGAAGAATGTGAAAATCAACCCTCGACCAGGAAAGGTAAATTACTTTTTTTAACCATATTATCATTAAACCAGATTATTACATTATTTTGATATGGTACAGGTGAGATATTGGTGGATCTTGTAGCATCTTCCGTGATCTTTTGTAAATATGAGTGGATATTGTGGATTTCGTGAAATGTTTAATGGTAAACTAATAAATGTATAGATGGAATAGAAAAGCCAGTCTTCATGTATTTTATCTGTAAGAGGTTTTCTTTCATTTTTTAACATGGCAATATTGTTCTGAATATTCACAGAACTTATTTTGAATTGAATTGCGTGAAACTTAGTCATTCACAATCTAGTACTATATTGTAAGTACCTACTTGAATGTGACCTGCATTGGAAGTCATATCTAGAGCAGATTCCGGCTGTGCATCTGCTTTTATGGTAGACTTTGCACTCTTTCAGGATTCTGTGAAATGAGCATGATCAGAAAATTAATTGACATATTACTGCCATAAGCAGATAATTTAGATAAATTGTGACTTGGCTGCCAATCTGTTAAATACTCATTTGAGAAATGGAATCTTTATAGGAATATTCTACATTTGTTTTCCTTCTGTATCCCTCTCAGTTTTTCAAGCCAAAGTGTAAGTAGAGATCTCTTTCAGATTGCAAGTTTTATGTTTTGATTATACTGATTATATTATTAATAATTCTGAATTGTGTTTTCCCAGTTTTATATTTTCAAAATAGAGTCACAAAATATCACAGAAAAAATATCCATTGGATTAAATAATTGAAGTGAAACATAAAGTGTGATTTTTATTTGTTCACTCTGGTTCCACATGTCTTCTAAAATCTGGACACAGATCTTATAAGATTAATTGATTTATTGTTTTTTTTTATTTCTTTTTCCAATGCAATATTGTAGGTAGCAGGGTACTTAGGAAGCTCTGGTTTTCCATTATATCTTTTGTGAAGCGGATTATGACAATTAGGAGACTTTTGAGTGTATCCTGTGACTGATATCCCATCTAGGATTGACTCTTGACTTGTGCCTGTTACTTGGTATTTTAAAAAGAGATTTCCAAAAATTTAATGGATGGATGACTTTAACAAAGAAAACATACCAGGAAAAATAAACACTTCTCCTAAATCCCTTAAAAACAACAATATGTTGGTCTATTACAAGCAAAAGTGAAATAATCATTATGAGAAGAGTTTTACTGTTTATTTGATTCATATTGTGTCTTGTTGGAGTCAGCATAAGTCAGTATCCTAAAATACTGTGTGAAACCATACTGTATGTCAGGCCTGGTTTAATGATAGACAACCAAGTACTTTGACTTCCATTAGTATATTGCTTTACATAGCATGTTATTCAGGACTCAGGGTAGCTTCCCTTGTGGCGAAAAACTCTCCCTTTACAGAAGCATAATTCACATATACTATGCTCTGGGATAGGCTTTGGTATGAAAGGCAAATCTATAGGCAGATTGATGGATCCATGTTACTGTAACAGTCTATCATAGCTTTGTTTATGGTGGCAACAACCCTATAAAAAATAAAATTGCCTATATTTGCCACCCTACCACTATTTTGTGATTAATGTGATTCTATTATTATTAAGTTCAATTTGCGGAGATTGTGAATTTCTAGAACACTTATATTTGGTAATTCATTTTCAGCTTAAACATATATCTATACAAATTCTAAAATACTTTCTCAAAATTAAGAGGCAGTAGCTTAAGGAGCAATAGCCTGGCAGTTTTATTGATGAATGATCATATATTCATGGAAATACTGGGTAGTAGTTATGGTCATTAATAGAGGTCTCTGGGAATTGAAATATTTAAACATGATTTAAAAGAAGTCTTCAGCTTATGTTTTTTAAACAGCAGAAATTCTGATGTTTCATGCATAAAATATGAATTTTCACTGTAATGCCTTTCATTTTGAGAAGCCCATTCTAGTATGGCCTTGTCCTTGCATGTGAAACCACTGTAGTAGAAGGGGCATTCTTTTTTTACTATTAAGCTATAAAAGGTTTTCCAATTTATTTAACTCACCAGTGTATAATTGTGATGAGTCTATTTTGACTAGCTAGTATTCATCTTTAAAATCCCCTTTGCAAATTGTGTGCTAAATATTTGTTTAAAAAGCAAAAGAGCTGGAAGTAGACAGGTTAAGATTATAGTCAGAGGTCAGACTGAGTTTGTTCAGATGACACTTAGTAGCAGATGGCAGCATAGTGTAGCATTAGCCCCTTAAGTTAATTTTGGCCCTGTGGAATTAATGTTTCCATATTGTCATGAGGCTGTTCTTTGAAGGAGGCTCTGTAATAAGAAACCATTGGTTGCAGAATTTAACTTTGATGATACACTGTAAATGAATAAAATCTTGTCTCATCATGCTTATGATAATGATGGTAGCTTTTTAAAAGATAATACTTTGAAATCAAACTTAAATGAGGCAATTGGCATTTTCTTAATTTAGCAAGATGTATGGTAAAAACAGTACTGAAAATTCTCACTGAAGTTTTTCAGAATGTGATATTATTCATCCATTTTCTAAACCTATTTTTATTGGTCAAGATTGAATGAGACTGGAGCTTATGCTAGAAGCAGTATTCAGACCCCAGAATGGGGTGCCATTTTGTCGTAGGGCACATTCAAACACAGCAACACAAACAGACAAAACTATGCAGTGTCAGTTTAGAGTCTTCCTTTGTTGATTAAATGCCTTTTAAATGTAATAAAAAATTGAGACAATATTGAGAGATTATTCAAACTTTATACAAGAAATGCAGTTGTCACACCTGGAAACAAGTGTCAAGTAACAACATCTCCAGAGGCTATATTTTTATAACTTTTTATTAGACCAAACTGAACAACATATTTATTTACAGACATAAATGTGAAATATTAATTTTGGAATTAAAAATTTCCAGTAAGTACAATATTCTTAATACAGGCTCATTGACAACGAATACAGGTATATGTGAATTTTGGGTTTCTTTCAACTTATCGCTCTTATTCTTATGTGTATAAGGCATATAAAAGAATTTCACTTAAAGTGCATTAATAATGTACATGGGTGATGCATGTACTTGTTTTAGCTACTGTCTAAAAATACCTTAATACCATATTCAGGTGTGAGCAGTGATGCCCATAACATTGAGTTTGCATCATCTTCTTGTACTGGCCTGGTATCCTTTAAATACTTCAGTTTCCCTCTGAGTGAGCACTGTACAGTGGACTATTCTGTCTCTTACTGTATATGATTGCTTCTGAGAAAGACTGGAAAACACAAAGTTGAAGAGCAGGATGGCAACGGTTGATGCATTAGAGCAAAAAAAGTTAAAATTGGAATCTGTTACTCATTCAGCAGGTTTTCCATCTGAGAGTAAATGCAATTTCCAAAATATTTTAATTATGCCTAATGCATCCCGATTATTAGACCCTAGCTCAAGTCAAAAGATTATAATTTACATGTTCTTTATGCATTCATATATATTTGTTTGTTTTTTTGTTTTTTTTTTTTCCTCAAAAATATACACATTAGGCTAACTGTAGACTCCAAATTGCTTCTTACTGGTGCATGGCTTTTTCTTGCACTGGAGAGAGCTTTCTGAGGTTGTTTCAAGTCTTATACGCAGTGCAGCCCATGTAAGGTTTGGCCCTTGTGACTCTGTAAAAGTATGTTCAAAAGCAATGGGGTGGATGACTATTTATATTTTTGTTTGTCATCATTTAAAGATGAAAAATATCAATATGGGGAATTTTTTATGTTATAGTTAAAATAAGGAAATTGTCATAATAAATGTTGAGAAAATTTGGGTTTACATAGTGATTCTGAAGAGCAGAAATGCAAGAACACTGTTTCTCCAGTGTTTTCTAGTATACATTTGTTATAGGATGGTAGTGCGGCATCATGCCTGATACAGTGGATGTTAAGCTCCTAAGTAATCTGTGACACTAAGTAAATCACTGTTTTCACTTAAACTATTAAAATATATGCCTTGTAACTTGGTATTTGTAAAGCATCTTGGGTGGATTTGCTGTATAGAAATGTTGTTTGATATTACAGTACACCAATTTCCAGAGTTTTTTTTTTGATATGTACTGTATAGTTTTTTTTGCATTTGCTATGATTAAATATATGCAATATTTAAGTAATTTTTCAGAATATTTCCGATTTCTAAAATATATGCAGTTTTTAATATTAAAGTAACAGTCTTTCAGCAGAATCTTTTTTCTGCAAAACCAGCATTTATTGCTTGTTTGGTACTTTCATGCATTGTAGAAGCATCATCCCTATAGACAACCAGGGAACTGGGAATGAATTGTAAGCCGAATGTGTATAGATAAGAGAAAACAATAGTTTAATTATTCATACCTGAGAACTAAAAATGTTGCATTTCAAGATTTTGTAACAGGCCTGTAGATTTCTGAGTTGCTTGGAGCTGCTTTATCTGTCTATATGTTAAGGCATGAGGGAGTGCATCTCATGAAGGAAAACTTCAGTATATACAACATATTTGATGAATGCAGTATCTATATGAAATAGTTCAAAGGAAAATTCATGTGTAACTGTTTTAAACACCATGCATTTCATGCATACCCTTCATTTAAGGTAGTATCTTAGATACCCAGAGCTGCAAAGTGTGTAATGCATTAGCAGTATCAAACATGGAGCAGCCCAGTACAAACAAAGCTGTGTTAGATCATTAAGCAAAACGGTTCATTGTCAAACTCCCCTTAGGGATTTCTGAGGGTTATGAGGAAAGTGATTCAGTGCTTGAGTGATGTGTTCACTTGATAACTTGTCCATCTTTTGTTTTCCCTGTTTCTCAATGCAATAGCAATTACTTGTAGCCCGTCTTTTATTGAAATATTGTGACTTCTTAGATCTCAGTACCAAGACATAGAAAACAGTGTACATTTGCAGGGTGAGGTTATTGGTTGTTTTTCCAGGAGGACTAGAGGAGATTACTAATAATTGTGTGGTAGACCGCTAAATCATTATATTTGTGTACACATGCTCTCGAGTAGGAAAGGAATTAGCTTTTTTGTTTCAAAAAATCACATATGCTGATGGTACTTACAGTGGCATTCTGGATGTTGAATGAATTCTTGCAGTGAATTTGATATTTCCAATAACTCCAGGAAGTTAGGATTTTCCTGTGCTTTCTTCGTCTTTGATTTTTAGTTAGCATTTTGGGTTTGGGTGTTTCAAATCAAAACTTTCTGGCTTCAGATGTCCTCTTGTTCCTAATTCATCTCCTGTGTCCTTCTAACTTGCTTTCTTTCCTCCTTATTTTTCTATCATGGCAGAAAACCATTAATCAATTTTTTAGCCAACTTTATTTAATATACAGTAGGGTTATTGGGAACTGGAGTCTATCTTAACATGACTCGGATTCTCACAGGGCTGCATAGGTGTTTTAGTTTGGCACAGCCCTGTTGAGTTCTTTGGGGGCTTCCAGTGGGAGCTTCATGGCCGTACTACTGGCCTTCCACCACATCTGGGAGTGAAAGTGGAAGGAGCAACAGAGACAAAGAGAAGGAAGAAAAGAAAGTTCTGTGCTCATTGATGTGCATTTTGTACTGTGCTTGGTGCTGGTAGTAAACGAAAAGCGTTTCCCACTGAAATAAAGCCTTGTGTGTTGCTGGACTTGTGCCTGGTGTCAGTCAGTGTTGGGTTTGGAGAAAAAGGTGTGCCCCCTGGTGGCCACACTGTCAGTTTGTTTGCTAAGCTTAAGTAAGTGTTCACCCACCAGCTATCCTTCATATTTTCAGTGTAGATAATCTAAGAAACTTACTTAAGCATGAAAACACTAATTAAATCAGATGTGCATTATGTTAAGAGTATATATTTTTTCTTTTCCTCAGAATCATTTTTTTTCTTTCTTGTAACAGATCATTTTCTACAGTGGACCAGTCTTTACTGGCAAAAAGCAAGAAATCCTGACAGATGTTCCTGATGCCAGATCAATAACATATACTCAAAATGTTTCAGTCCAAGTGGTCAGAGGAAGGTAATTGCCTTTGAAGTATTTCAGAGTAGTTGCCAAATCATAATATGAAGATAATAACAATGTTTTTCCATGTAGTTGATGTTTACATTTTTTGTATTTTGCTGAATAATAGTTTCTGAGAAGCATAAGTACATTTCTCCATTTTTTGCTTTTACTTATGGCTTTCCATGTGCTGTGTCATGTTCAATGTTTATTTTGAGCTATAAATTGTCCATGATCTCTTTATGCTCCATAGTCTTTTAGGTAAGAGAGGGCAGGGTTGCACACCCACACAAATAGACAAAATAAATTGAATGACAGGGAAAGCACTGAAGAGTCCACGTTCAAGAATGAGATCTAATAGTTGAAGGAAAAGCTAACTGGTAATGAGGGTTGTGCCTGGGTAGTTTATGCATTAGACTTTAAATTACAAGGTGTCACAAGAACGAGACATGGACAGATAAAGAGTTGGGGCAGCCACCCGTATAATATAGTATCCTGGCTGCAAAAGGTCGTTTTGTCAAAATAATCAGCACTGAAGTGCATTCAACCGAGTCCAGTACAAGACTGAGGAAACAAAGGAAAAGGGGCAGGTTTTAATGGGGGAGACAGGAAGTGAGGTCATATGGATCTGGCACGTGGTCTTCCACCATTGGTTCGTAGCCGGAGGTGACATCAGAGGGACTGGAGCTGGTGTGGCCGACTTCCTTTGGCTCAGTCCCGGAAGTGATGTCAGGAGAGCCAGGTGAAATCCCCCGGGGATGGTCTACAGGCAAGGGAGAAAAAGAGTCCGTGCACTCTGCCACACCCCGGCATGCCTCCGAACTGCCTTCACTCAAGCCCTTTAGCTGCCTCCCATGCGCACGTGTGTGACAAAGGTTACTAGTTAACTTCCTTTTTCCTGACTCACTGTTAAACTCCATGTGCTCCAGTTTTGAAAGATATGATAAATCTCTTCTTCTGCATGTCAAAATCCACTTGTAAAGTACTTAGATTGAAGTTTGGCTGGTTTCACAAGGTGTCATGGATTAAAGGATTTGATTTGGAAGGTTCTACTAATACAGCATAGTTCCCCTTATCTTTTGGGTGCAGCAGAGACAAAAAAATCCTACCCTAAGCAATGGAGGTGTGTTCCACAGCATCTTGTACATTACAGTAGATTGATTTTCTGTTCTGTTTGGGGTGACATATGGAAGCAGCCTGAGCTGCAGTAAAACAGTGCAGCCTAACTGCCTGTGTTACTCTCACATATTCGCTATACTAGCAAAATACCCGCGCTTCACAGCGGCGAAGTACTGCCTTAAAATTTTTATTAAGAAGAAAAGTGAACCTTTTTAAACTGAGGGAAAATATACCAATAATTATTTGTTAAGGATCTCTTTGTATGCCATGTTGTCAGTTTGGCCCTCCGGTTGTAATATGACCAAGCTGTGTGCTGAGCTTACTCTTGAGCATGCAGCGTACAGTTGGCCATGTGAAAAGCAATCTTGCCTCAAATCTCACAGCTTGGATTGCTGCTGTCATAATCGGTTTGAGTTTCATGGTTTGTTTTAATTACGTTGGTATTTGCAGGACTTGTGTTGAAGTGACATTCAGCATCTGTCAAGCGCTGTAAGCACACAACTGGTTTCATTGATAACTTCGCATCCAGCTTTTGAGAGTTTAAACATTTCTAAACATCAAAGTGTCCACTACTCAAATCACCTGTGAATCTAAGATGTTTAAGAGGCATTGGCGGTTGTCGAAAGGTGTAAAATATTTGGCCATTTGAAAGCGACAACCGAACAATTCAGCGGCAGCCATCAACTCACATGCAGAACCATAGGTGAAGGGCTTAAGCATTTCACTCTTATAGTTCTCCTGTATAGTATAATTATCTTCTGTACCGTCATCAGTTCACACCTTGAACCTGTCCCAGTCATTCAATACATAAGACACAATGTTCCTCCGGATATCAAGAGTGAGCCCGATATGGCTGTGCAATATGTAACACAGAAAATGGAAAAGGCAGGCGCCATCTCCGGGCATGGAATCCACTCGGTAAGTGACAGTTCTTTGATCGATGGTGATCACTTCGATAGACATGTTAATGGGGGTACAGTTGGAACGATAAAGGAAATGGGTACCTGAACAATGTAAACTAAGTCTAAAATACCTATACAATAACTATAATCATAATAAATGAACAATAAAACAGCAGAGAAGCCGTGCATTAAATAAATAGGCTGCAGTTATCAGCAGGTAGACGTGAATACCGTGGCGAAACAAGGAAGGGAATGAAGAGACCGGAGCGACGGATGGCCTTATATAGGCTGGCAGCCAGCCAACAACGTGGGAGGTGTGGGGATGGGGGACCCAACGCCGCCTCACACAGCGACCGAGTTGCAGGCTATGGATGTATATATGTACGTAAGTAGGATTCAGTTAGCGTTGGGAACCCGCATACCAAATTTCTTGAAGATGGGCCCATAGGCAACAAAGGCCGTTGGAAAGTTCAATATGGCAGCCTACAGTGGCGTCATACCACCAAAAAAAGTACGTACTTCGGTTTTGGTTAGCGCAGGGAAGCCACCTACCAAATTTCGTGAAGAAAAGGGCCATAAATAAGAAAGTTTAACATGGCGGACGTTGTCGACCGTTATGACCGTTACTCGTAGAATTTCAAAATGAAACTTTTGTAAATTAACTTTTGTAAGGAACCTGTAAGGAACGAGCCTGCCAAATTTCAGCCTTCTACCTACACGGGAAGTTGGAGAATTAGTGATGAGTGAGTGGGTCAGTCAGTCAGTGAGGGCTTTGCCTTTTATTAGTATAGATTAGACTTTAGAGAAACTAGAGCTACAGCAAAGGTTCACTGGGAGGGAGAAAGTACAGGTACAATCTGTTTGAGACACAAGCAGAAAGTGATTTTTGTCCACGAGCCACACCACTACTATTCCTCATATTGTATTCTTTCTTCAGGCTTTGTTCTATGAGCCCTACATTGCTTTATGACAAAGGACCTTGGCAAGTGTGATGCTGTGCTTGATGTTCTGTAAAGTGTTTAATATGAATGTTGTACATTAGTCAGGAATGACTGAGTGTAGGTTTGCTCCGTGATTGATCGACATCCTCTGACAGTGCGTTGAAGAGGCCCTGATTGTCTACAGACCTGCACAGAAGTGAGTGTGCAAAAATGAATAGATTTGTATTACAGTGGGGAAAAGATACAGTGTATTACTTAAAATTAGAAAATGTTAAATACTTTTAAAGTGGACAAAATTTCTATTTTAGTACATGACACTACCAGTCTTTCAAGTGATCATTGATCACATGTTTATGCTGTAAATATGTTGTGGTGTGAAATTTTCTATATAAGAACAGCAATTGTTTGATGTTTAGGAACCCATCCCCCCACCCCAGTCTTTAGGATTTTGTGAGGACTCTCTCAATCAACCCCCATAGGAAGCCAAATTACCTAGCTGGCAAGCATCATCTCAAAAAATGTTTTTTGGGGCAGGTGTGAAAGGTATTGTATGTCCCCATTGGTTTGAATCAGATGCCATTCTGTAGCACTACGCCCTATTGGTGTAAGGATTTGGACAAAGAATGTACAGTTGCTTTACCCCTCCCTATCTCTCTCTCTCTCTCTCTCTCACCATCATGATGAGGGAGCATCTAACACACCAGGAACTGAAATGAAGACCACACTGAGAAGCACAACTTGGCAGCCATATTGAGACAGTCATGTGGCCTGTCCTGATGAAAGCCAATAATCAAAGCCAAAAAACTCTTAATCTTGGGCCACCTTAAATTCCTTCGCACCTCTCCATTAGCATCTTCTGTTTTGCAAATGTGTTGATCAGCACAGGCAGCAAGCAGCTTGCTATCCCATCCTCCCACCGACGCAGCTCAAGTTGCACAGAAAAATCTCAGAGCTCAAGTCTGTTTATCTGCGTGTGAGGTGCCTGGAATTGTAGAGAGTACTGTAAATAATATATCGTCATTAGGAATACATACATTTCATGTGTGTTCCGTGTCCACAACGACCTATGTAAATGTAGGGTGACATGAAATGTGAGGCAGAAATTGTTATTGGTGTAAACAAAGTTTTTTTTAATCATTTAAATACTTTCTTTTAAAAATGTGGAGTGTTGTACTCACTACACTTCAGTCATTTGCAGCTTCTTTATTACATAAGCAGAATAATAGCCATTTATTTTTGTGTATGTCATATATAGGTACAATAATGATAAAAACCCATTAGGGAATAGTGGGTTAAATTAAAATAATCTACATCAAGTTTTTATGTATCTGATTGTTATGGTATGTAATGGTCAAACTTACAGTCTAATGCTATGGTAAAATAGCCAGGTTAGGAGAGGGAAACAAAAACATTCACTGACGAGATGCTGGAGAAAGTAAACTTCCATGAGTTGCAGGGCCAAAAGACCACCCAGATCTCACTGGCCATTTTACAAAGCATATATATTGTAAACTAGTTAACTATTGTTATAATATGCCACCCGATAGGATTAGACACTGTAGGTCTTGTCCAATGCTGGAGCAGCCACTTTCCTCCCAACATCAACTACAGGGTTATTTTGATTTGTGTCAGTGGCCTAAGAAGTAGGAACAGAGGTTAATAAGTGCCAGTGTTTACAGTAGATGATACTGCAGTATGTATCATAATCTTGTTCCACAATGTCGTTTTTCGATCAGTAGGGAATTTCAAATTATTGGTGTATAAGAGGAAAAGGCCAGGCCTCACTTGTTCTTTTATGCTTTGTTCTCAAAATAATGCATAAACCATCATTTCAGGATCTAAGATTATGAATTTAAATGTAAGGAGATGGGGACATCAATATGCAGGAAGGAGTAAGATTAGTCGGAGCCTTTAAAATCAGTTCTCAAGGACACAGGCAACAAATGTAAGAATGCTAAGACTGATGAAATGTGCCTAGATTTTCTTTTTTCGTTAAGATTCTTGCTGCTGCATGTTGAAGTACATGCAATTGGATTATGTCCATCTTAGACAGTCCTGTTAGAATGTCTCTCTATTATATAAAAATAATTTCGATGCATCAAGAATTTTTAGGAGATCAGATGACACTTTTTGGAAAAGATTTTTTCAAGTCCCACAAGACAAGAATATTGCGATGATATTTTAAACAGTCACGCCCTCCTAGCAAGCATTTTCAAACAAGACCACAGTACTCTCACCTCTCAGTCTTGTGAATGCTTTTGTCAGACACACTTCCTGCGCCTCTCAGTTCTTATAAATTTTAACGTTTTCCTCACTTTAAGTTCACAATTAAAGAAGACATATTATGTCCAAATCTTATTGAAGAATTTCTTCACGAAGAGCTAGCAACAGGAAAAAATGAGTACATGGGCAATCCTAGCACCTAGAAACGAGAAAGTCAAACGAATTTACGCCAACAAAGTCGATTGGTAACATGGCAAAATGGTTAAATGCGTATCAATAGACTATGCTGAAACAGTTGGTGGTGATCGTGCGGAAGATAAAAACAACAATTTACAATATACAATATCACGAAGAATATCCACAACTGTTGACACCGGCCAGTCTTCCACCGCACGAATTACTGTAGAACGAAGGATGTATTCAAGAAAGGTAATGTAGTATATCTCCCGTGGAGAACATCAGACACCAAAGGAGATCTTGATATACCATTCGTATTAAAACATTAACAGTTTCCTGTTAGAATAGCTTTGGCAAAGACAATTAATAAATCTCAGAGTCAAACATTCGAAAAAGTCATTTTATATAATAGAGAGAAAGAAACGAAATGCAGTCATGGGCAGTTATACGTCGTATAGATGCAAATATAACACTTCACATGAAAATTAAAATCTATTTAAATTGTACATCCACATCCCCATATACAAGTGGCAGGGGTTTGGCGAGTGAAGCGAGCAGGGGGCAAAGCCCCCTAGTATTACATTAAATTAGTCAACTAAAAGCAAAAACATGCCATTTGTTATTTTGCTATTTCTTGAGATGTTATGTTATGCCATCTTAAACTCCTGCAGTGTGTCCAAAATGAATGTCTTAGTAATATGGATAATATGTGAAGTTTGGACTTGAGTCCATAAGTACACCCACATTCTTTACTTTTGTCTTGATTTGTAACAGTGGGTGATCAAGTTTGCATCTAAGGCCATCACTTTTTTCACTTTTGCAAAGAAGTAAAATTTCAGTTTTTTCCTTCTCTAGTTTGAGGAAATTACTACTTCCTCATACTTCCTTATATTACTATTATTTAGTGTTACAGGTAAGTAAAGCTGTTTGTCTTTACGTAACTGTGGTAATTCACCTTGAGTTTTAAAATAGTCATGCCTTACAGGAACAAGTAGATTAAGAGTAACAGTGGGCCCTGATATGATCCCTGCAGTGCCCATTATATAACATCATGGATCTTTGACATACACTCACCATAACTTCTAAATAATATTTTTACCTGTTACATAAGATTCAAATCAATTTGTAGTATTACTAAAAGTACTATGGGTAATGAGAATGCTGTGATCTATAGTATCAAAGCTAATAGAAAAGAACAAATGTGTTGTTTGCATCAGCATTAACCCTCAAGTCATTAACTACCTTACTAAAGCAGTTTCTCTACTATGATTTGGTCAGAAATCTCACTGACAATAATGTGGAATACAATTTTTATTCAAGTCATTTTTTAACTGCTGAAAAAAAAATTTTTCTAGAACTTTGCTTACAAAAATCAGGTTATAGTGGTCTTATATTGTAGGGGACAAATCAGTTAGGTTTATTTTAGATTTTTCTATGACGCATAGATTAAGTACTACAATGTTTAAATAATCTGGAAAAATGTCACTTTATAATAAACAGTTAACTATTTCTAGTACACTGTCAAAAAGTCCCTCAAAAACATCTCTGAAATGACCATTTGGGATTGGATCAACAACAACAACAACATTTATATAGCACATTTTCATACAAACAGTAGCTCAAAGTGCTTTACATAATAAAGAATAGAAAAATAAAAGACACAATAAGAAAACAAAATAAATCAACATTAATTAACATCGAATAAGAGTAAGGTTCAATGGCCAGGGGGGACAGAAAAAACAAAAAACTCCAGACGGCTGGAGAAAAAATAAAACCTGTAGGGATTCCAGACCATGAGACCGCCCAGTCCCCTCTGGGCAAAGGAGATTTTTATTTTCAAGAAATAATCAAGGTGATTTAAGGAGTGCAGGAAATCCTGTTTTAGTAGTGGAATTGAGTTCACTGTATTGAACACACTTGGGTTTAACAAGATTTCATAATATTATTACTTTATTAAAGAAAAAAGAAAGAAAAATCAACAAAAGCCTGACTTTTATCTACAGAAACTTTCAGGATCTGATGTATTGATGCAGCTTTGGTTAATAGGCAATTTTTAGTTGAATGTAATACTTTTGTATTTTGTTTATAATTTTAAAAATAAGACTGCCTCTGAAGTTGACTTACTGCATAATATGTTGTTGTACAAGCCTTTACAATTTCATAATGGACTATTAAATAGTTTTCCTCTCTCTTTTGAGTTTACTGACTGTAAAAGTTTTCCATGGTAGAAGATTTCTCAATAGACCCTGAAAATAACTATCAGCTGTGGCCCTCAGCTTAGCATTGAAACTTTTAATCTTACTGTTTAGATACTGTAGCTGGCTGTTTAAAGAGAGCAATAAATGCACACTTAGTTTTAGTAAACTTAAATGCAGTGGCAGCATCAAAATAACATCTTTTAACAAAGTGCTGCCCTATAGTTCATTTTAAAGGTACTGTCTTACTACATTTTTGAAAACCATAGAAGTCATATTTACTGATGTCCAGGACCAGCATCAAGTTAGATTTAGTTATCTCAAAAAGGACTTAATACTGTCATATGTCCTCTGTTGTGCATTGACTTGGTGACATGCCGACTAAGAACAAAATATTTCAGTATTTGAATCACTTCTGTTGCTCTGGGGTCACACTGGCTTTCTACCTGAATCTTATCTTAATTAGTTATTATTATACATATTGGTAATTAGTTTAAGAACTCTTTGGAGGTTAATAAATGATGAATAAGTGAGAAAGCGATACTTTGTGAATAATTATAGTGAGACAACCAATAAAGGAGAAGTACCAAGGCTTATTTGTTTACAGTTTAAACACATCAAAAAACTGCTTGTCAAACAACTGGTTCTCTTTTCTTGATGAACAGCAAGAACAAAATTACAATTTGAAGGGGCTGCTTCACTTAACACTGCAGAGTCACTGTTTTCTTATCACTGATAAGATAATTTACTGTATACATGCTATTAACTAGTAAGTTATTCTGATTTTAAGTAAAACAATACTAATTACTGTATATCAGAAGAATAATATTGAAATATTAGGACAACTACAGATGCCAATTTAGTAATTTGCATTTATATTGGTTTGTCTGCACTTTTTAGTGAATGATGTATGATTCTATATTATTGGGTTATTATAATGCCCTTCTTTTGGTAAGACCACTCACAAATTCTCATATTTTAATTCAAGTTTATGACTAACATTAAGCATGAAGCTGGATAATTATGAATGCTGCATTACCTTTGGACCTTTCTGCTGAATCTGTTCAGATTTAAGCCTTTACATCTTAAAGACTGTGGCCCCAATTGTCAATGAAGTACAGTAATCCCTCCTTGATCGCGGGGGTTGCGTTCCAGACCCCCCGCGATAGGTGAAAATCCGCGAAGTAGAAACCATATGTTTCTATGGTTATTTTTATATATTTTAAGCCCTTATAAACTCTCTCATACTGTTTATAAATATTCCCCACATAGTTATACAGCATAATCCCTTTGTATTCTCTTAGATATTAGGTAAGATTCATTGACATTATGTATATAAACACACTGTTTATATACAGTAAAACCTAAATATTATTTTAAAGATATTGAGTGTCTCAGATATCACGTTACAGCCATTACGATAGACAGGCCACCAGCAATAAATACGTACAATGCAACAAAAATAGTATACAGTAAATGTGTGTGTACAGTGACACTAAACGTACGTACATGTACTAAGTACTGTAAGTAGAAAATTAATTATGGTTACTCACCAACAATGACACGATGACTTGTCCGATAACAATGAGTTTTATTTTACTGCACAACAAAGGAGAGAGTTACAGCCCTTAAAGGAGCCACTTCAGGCGATTGTGTAGCACTGCCGTTGTTCTTCTTCTGGCAGTCTTCAATCCAAATCCCTAAAGCAGATTCCATCCAGACTACTGCCTTATTACATCCACTTACAACTTGTTTTGCACCCTGGTTAAAAGGACACTGCGGCCGTAGATCTTGTATTCCTTTCCTACTTTTTAAATAAAAAGAATCGTAGCCTTCAACAAATCCAAAATGTTTACCTTTTCGGCAATCGTTAACATCTTCCGTTTGCGCTTGGGCACGGCCCTGAAGCAGTAGCAGATCGTTTTGGAGCCATAATGAAGGGCTTGACTATGCACAAAGATAAACACAAAAGAGCACAAAAGTTAACTCTTTACATAGCGAAACACGTTGATGCTGAATGAGCGAGACGAGACTTCCTGGTTAACACTGCCTTCAGCAAGCAGGAACTTAACTGCGTGCTCTGATTGGTTAGCTTCTCAGTCAGGAGAACTTAACTGCGTGCTCTGATTGGTTAGCTTCTCAGTCATCCGCCAATAGCGTCCCTTGTATGAAATCAAGTGGGCAAACCAACTGAGGAAGCATGTACAGGAAGTAAAAAGACACATTGTCCGCAGAACCCGCGAAGCAGCAAAAAATCCGCGTTATATATTTAGTTATGCTTTCATATAAAATCCGTGATAGAGCGAAACCGCGAAAGTCAAAGCGCGATTTAGCGAGGGATTACTGTACATGTTTTGGCCCTCGCAGAAGGCTCTCACCTGGGTGTTCAGGGCCAGGAGTTGGCTGTAGACTTTGTCCAGTTTTCTCAGCATTGGCAGTGGTTTGGCAAAGATGATTCTTGCAGCAGGGGACATCATGTCCAAAGCTTGAATAATTTAGTTTATCCCTGCATGCAACATTATCATCCCAAATGTCCTCCTCATGTGCTTCTTGAAAACTGATGTGACTGTTCTTTTATTATCAAGGATTCATGCACCAGGGAATCGGAACACAAAGTTTTTGTGGTTTGATATTGGAAAGGTAAGGTTTTACATAATAAAGACTGCAGTAGCAAGGATGTCCCCTTGATTTGCTGGCATTATGGGAGAGCAGAGGAGCTCCAAGTGGTTTCTAATGGTAGTCTACCTTAGAATGCAGACATGCCCTGGGCTTCAATCATCAATCACATTGCTGAAGCTCCTATATTCCATCATTGTGGATCGAAGCAGCTGCAAAGCTTGACTTGGCCCCTGTTCGGAGTTGCATGGGATGGATTTGACAGGGCAGAATTGACTTGCTCCAGATGAAGCTTCTTTTTCTACCTACCTAGCAGACAAGCTTTCTCTTCTCTAAGATCAGATTGTCTTGCAAAGATCTTAGCAGTCTGTAACTTTGAGGTCCTGAATTTATTGTCATCGTATAGCAGCTCCCATGTGCATTGCATTTACAACAACATTTATTTATATAGCACATTTTCATACAAAAAGTAGCTCAAAGTGCTTTACATAATGAAGAATAGAAGAATAAAAGACACAGTAAGAAAATAAAATAAGTCAACATTAATTAACATAGAATAAGTAAGGTCCAATGGCCAGGGTGGACAGAAAAAACAAAAAAAACACCAGACGGCTGGAGAAAAAAATAAAATCTGTTTGGATTCCAGACTATTAGACTGCCCAGTCCCCTCTGTATTTACATGACTGTCTTTACTTTGGGGCTACTGTTTTTTTAGTTATTGTCAATATGATCATTTCAAAATATCTCTGACTCTGTTTGAAATGGTCTGGACAGATTTCTTTTTCAGTTTTACGAAATTGATCTCAGTAGTGCTGTTGCCTAATGGAATACAGTGTCCTGATTTTGAATTCTTTACCCAGATTTTTGTCCATGTGATATGACACATTCTTTCTGAGTCTGCATAGGTATTTCTTCCCATATCCTTGAAGTCATGCAAGTTAGGTTCATTGGTGATAACTGATTGGTTCCTGTATGAGTCTCAGTGTTGGTGTAAGTTGGCCCTCAAACTGGTTCTCCAATTAAGTCCTTTGTATTAGGAGTTTTCTGTAAATCCATTCTGTATGCAAATATGACATCAAAGGTTTTTCTTGGCCATCACTACAAACAATGTGGGGTAAGTAATAGATAAACAAATCATATTTTTGGGTGGAATAGTCCTTTGATTATTATGGCAAGAATGCAAAAACGTAAGTCAAGCCATTCAAAGTACAGAATGCTAACAAATAAAAGTCATAATGCATTCAAAAGTAAAAGATAACAACATGCATAAAGGGGATTACATTAAGGGAGAGTTTATTTTTGGAATTTGATTAGTGCAGGGTGGATTGCTGCCTTATGCCTAATGCTACTGGAGTAGGTTGTGGTCTCTTGTGACTCTAAATTGGATGCCACTGATGGATGGATTTTTTAAATGTTTATTCGTGTTAAATGAGACCATAACTATTTCTGCTAATGTAAAATGGTCCTAGCTTAAAACAGCAATCATAAATTTAAAATTTGAACTTAAGGTGGATTTTTAAACTGTGTATTGTGGAGTATGTTTAATTTTCATAAGATGATTTATGTGGCCTTGAGGCAAAGTTCGCATCCAGACACAAAAGGATAACTTGCTTGAAATTGTTTCTGCATGCCCTTGAAAATTACTGCATTTCATTCAGCATTTGCCAGAATAAAAAAATGTTTCAAAGTTGCCTTTGTTTCTGCTACTTATGATTAAAATTACAGGGAAAACAATTACAGTAGTCTTTTATTGAAATATGTTTCCCATGTGTTTAATAGCACTTTATTTCAATGTGCAGCCTAGTCATTGCTTTTTTCAAGAAAATCATAAAAGCAAATATAGTATCTTCAGTGAACTAGTGGTATGCTTGTACTGCATACTCCAGTCATCATAAAGCTTCTGTGGGCAGACAGAATTTATTTCTGCTGCACTGAGTGCAAGACACAAACGTACATCTGATGGGAAAGAGATCCATTCACATGCTGGCACACTTTCTGAAGCTCAGTCATACCAAGCCAATTTAGGGTTGCCAGTTAAACTAACATTTCAACTGTATTAACTAGGGAAAAAATGTACAGTGAAACTATGTGCTAATAGTGATCAGACTTGGTTACTGAAGCTGAAAGACAAAAGTGTTCACTACTACATGACTGTGCCTTCTACATTCAGAAGTTCCTACATTGGTATTGTTTTAAGACTGCTGGGAAAACAACGTGGTTATTATTTATACATTCATTGATATTTGAGTATAGCGAGTTACTTCATAAAATGCCTTGTAAATCTACCGATTGCTTAAGATGGTATTAGTGCAATTGTGAAAAGTAGGTTCGCATTTATATTTATTTGCATAACAGATTGTTTCATTCAAAGTGAATTTAAGGCGGTCAAGCACCTGAGCTGCCTAGAAAGCTTGCATATTGTAATTTTTTTTAGTTAGCCAATAAAAGGTGTCATTTTGCTTGACATCTCATTTCATCATAATGAAGTAACATTAGGCTGGTGACTGAAACCTACCCTGATACCCTTGTTCAAAACAAAGGTTTTACTTCATGTTAAGTAGCTTCAATTAATGGAATAAGTGCATCTCAGACAGAAGCCTCTGCAAAAAGCACTTTTAAGCATTATTGCATATTTTTCACATTGACATTAGTGGGATATAGTTGGAAAGTCTGAAATAAAAAGGTATGATTTGGATTTGTTTGATGTTCAGAGCAATCAAGTATATAACACTTTCAAATTTGAATAAGTTGTCTCCATGCTGAGCACAAACAGGCTAAGGAATAATGAAAGGCAGGTAAATACCTGGTGTAATGTTGTTACAGTGGTTTGTGCTGATGGCTTTTGGATTAAGTACCCACGGTTCAAATCCTCCTTCTCCTAGTGTGAAGTTAGTATCTCTCTACATGACTGTCTAGGTTTTCCTGTAGGTACTCTTGTTTACTTCATATATCCCCAAAGACAAGTGTATTAGGTTATTTTTTGATTCCAAATAAGCATCATTGTGAGTATGTACATGTGCGTGCCATGCAGTATACTACTACATTGTCCAATGATGTTTTTTGCCTTGCACCTATTAACAACACTCTATAACCCTAAACTGCATTATACAAGTTTGAAAATATTATGTTATTTAAATGCCTTGATAAACACTCACTCTTACCCAATTTAAATATGAATTTGGTCATGACCATCAAATTACACAATCAGAAATGAACAAACAAAAAAAGTAATAGTATCTGTAACTGAGAAAGGGATACAAATCCATTTTTAAGGCTCTAGCACTCAGTGCCGTGACAGTCAGAGCTATATTTACTAAATGGATAAAGTTCAGGAGAGTTGTCAATTTTGCAAGCTGTGAATTATCCTGTGAAAATGAGTAACACGTAAGATATTCAGTGAATTCCCAGAAAAACAAGAACAGTGACTTATATTTGGAAGGTCTCTACTGCTTCAGCTAATTGCAGACATTTGTGAGTCCACTATTAAAACAACAAGAAGACTGTACATAACTTGGTAAGACGGCTGTCTAAAATTTGCAAAAAAGAGCTGAACGTCCTCATTGGGCACTGTTAATCTAAAAATAAGCAATACCCTTTTCTGATAATTTTCTTGAGTTTTATAAATATGCTTAAATAAAGTTCATTTTGACTATAGGTTTCTTTTACTGGAATGCACGCACCACACTCTTTTCTGTTTGGCTTCACGTATAGTAAGACCGTGAACTAAAAATGGCAGGCAAGGCTTCTTCAGGATGACTGAATAAAAAGTAATGTAGAGTTAGAACCAGAAACAAACCATTTAATGTTTATGTTGCAAAATCTACATACAGTACATTACTAAGTTGAGACCAACATACAGGGATGTGTAGACCAGAGTTCCTTCCTACCCAGTAAGAAACCTTATTGTTAACATTAAAAAAATGTCTGGTTGCAGTTGTTACCTTGAAAATAGGTATGAGATTGAAGGGGACAACTAATTTTCCACACATCATTTTGGGAAATGAGTAAATCAAAATCATTATCAAAAATGTATGTGTTGGGGTTGCTTGTATTAATATTTGCTTTTGAGTGACATTTACTTAAAAAAAAAAAAATACAAATGAAAAAAGTAGAATTTTCACAGCATCACATGTCAGTTCCATTGAAAACAAAGTCACGATAATGTAGTTGATTTGTGTCATTACTATAATTAGGGATATTATTTTGAAAAGTAATGATTTACATTTAAATTATGAGATTTACTGTAAGTTTTACTAAAATGTGTTCCCATCATGGCGAAAATGTGAAATACAGCTGAACAACGGAAACGTTCCTACGCAATTTGGTTTTGGACAACATTTGTGAAATGTAGCAAACAGTATGAATATCCAGTAGATTTATTAGAAAGCCTTCTAAATAAAGACATTACATGTGTGTCATAGTTATATTAATAGCAAGTTGCCGTCATATTTTCTGTGTTTTCTAGGTCATATACATTTAACATTGATTATCTGGATTTGTGAAGTGAAATATTATTGTGCCTCTCTATAAATTATCTCTGATTTTCTTTCAAAATGTTTAATTTGCATTGTATTCTCATGTGTTTGTCCACACCTACTGTAATGCAGTATATATTGAACTGTTCATACAGCATAAAGGAAGACAAAATTTGTTTACTTTTTGTTTTGTAATTAAATTAAATCTTTCAGAAACATCCCTGCAGTCATTTTACATAATTTTAATGTGCCCAGGCTAGCCTTGTCACAAAATCTGTCTCCTTGTTTTGAATTTTTGTAAAACCCACAGGAAGAGGCTTGTATGCTTTGCTGCTGCAAATTCCTAATCAATCATAGGCCTTCTTCAAATTTATACACTTCCATATTAAAACATCTGTTCCACAGAAGCTCTGGTTTCTTCATACATAATTTCATTTTTCTTGTATTGTCCCCATCCTGCAATACATTATCTTTGACCCCCACCACTTTCTTTATTGCTGTCCACAAAAATGTTTGCTCACCATTATATAGTCTCAAATGCTTAACCTGAAACAGTTCAGTGTATATATAGTGCACTTGAAAAGGTGTTCTTTGTGAAAGGGTTGACTGACTTGACCAATAGCAGAACTCCTTAGGTATAGCACAACAGTTTATTTGGATGATGATAAACTTCATACGCTATCTGCATGTGGACCCAGAAGGGGCAAATTCCTCTTTATATGAAATAAGGCTCTAATTAAACAGTGTTAAGCTCAAAATCTTAAAACAATTCCTGCCTTACAACAGTTCCATCTGTCCAATGGAGTGTTATGGGAAGCAGTGTAAGAAACTGAAGACATTAAAAGACAGCAAAACAATAGGCATAAGAGGCTGTATAATGGTGAGCAAACATTTTTGTGGACAACAATAAAGAAAGAGGTGAGGATCAAAGACAGTGCATTGCAGGATGGTGACAATACAAGAAAAAATGTAGTTATGTATGAAGAAACCAGAGCTTCTGTGGATTAGATGTTTTAATATGGAAGTGTATACTGTACATTTAAAGAAGGCCAGTGACCGAATAGGTATTTCCAGCAGCAAAGCGTATAAGCTCTTCTTAGCTGGTGATTGTGTTCAGTATTCAATCGTCCCTTATCTAAGGTGCTTATTAGAAATTCAAGGTTGCACACATAGGAGCTTTTCCAGGCAGATTTGCAATAGGGCAGAAAGCAACTCTGAGCAGTGTATCCATTTGTAACGGTGCACTCTCATGTAAAAATTGTAATATAGAAATCAGCAGACCTTAACAAACAGATGACTCTTACATCAGCTCTCCAAATACTAGACAACTAATGCCAGTGTTGGTTACCCAACTTAGTGAATCCTGACCTGACATACAGTAGACCAGGCAATGTTTTATAGACCACATTTTGTCCATCAGCTGTTGCAGTTTCTACCTCTCCTCCCATTATGTAGTATCTATAAATAGACTGAAATTGACTTAAAGACACCGTTACTTTGAAGAGCAAAGTCACTTGTTTAAATACATCAGACAAGTAAAAAAAGCACAATACAATTTATAAAAACATCAGTCTTTCTTATAAGTTGCACAATCCCTGATCAACTCTTGGGAGTGTCTTGCCTGCATTTTTCAAGCCGGTGAGTGTTCTCATCTCCCAGTTACCTTCCAGATTTACTTGTGTGTCTCATACATTTCTGGACACCTTTCCTCCCTACAGTAGTTCTCTTAACTCTCTATACATTTGTCTTATATTGCAGAACATCGGTTAAAGTAAAACTATCTTTTTTAACAGAAGATGTAGATCCTGTATGGATTGTTTTTAAAAAAGTTATGTTCCCCTTCTGCTAGATTTCTTTAATTTTGTTTACTTTAAAGCCTGTCAAGGTTCACCTGTGGTCCATTCTGGGGCTATTTTCTATAATCATAAGAGTCATGAAAAATACTGAAACCATCAACCACATGCTTTTCCATCCTTAATCCCCAGTACAGAATTGTGGAGCGAGGTCTCCATAGGGTGCTTGCCTTCTCTCATAGACATTTGCTCCTCAATATTCACTCCTTGTGTTCCCTGGTGTAACATGGTCAAGAATTAGATATTGGAATTTCTTAATTCCACTCATGTGTAGTCCTCCTTTTGACCTCAAATACAGGGAAAGTTTGTATTAGGGAGTGTTTACTTTATACCATTTTCAAACCTACTTGCAATACAGGTTCAGAGAAGCTAGTAACTAATCTGTTCATATCAAGCACAACTTAGGAACAAACCCTGGACTGGGATGGAAGTCTCCTGGTTTCATATCTACTTTTTATTATCAGCAAACATTAGAAATAAAGGAAGTATTAAAGTGGTAAATGTGTGTTCCATAATATTTTATGTGTAACATCCAGTATAGTTATCCATTTATCAACAACTAAATTTTACACCGTAACAGAAGCTCATTGTTTGTTTATATTACATGTTGTATTTTTAATTCCTGCCTTTAATACAATACGATACAATTTATTTTTGTATAGCCCAAAATCACACAAGGAGTGCCGCAATGAGCTTTAACAGGCCCTGCCTCTTGACAGCCTCCCAGCCTTGACTCTATAAGAAGACAAAAAAAAACTCCCAAAAAACCCCAGTAGGGAAAAAATGGAAGAAACCTTGGGGAAAAAGGCAGTTCAAAGAGAGACCCCTTTCCAGGTAGGTTGGGCGTGCAGTGGGTGTCAAAAAGAAGGGGGTCAATACAATACAATACACAGAACAAATCCTCAATACAGTATACAAATAAAAATTTTAGAAGTACGTAGCAGAATTTAACAATAGATGATATCAGATAATATGATTTGGATTTGGCCATTCTACGGCTGAAACAGTGCTGGGCCAGCCAATCTGATGAAAGTACCCCTCTTTCCCACGATTCCTGCGATTCTCCATCAGGGATGACTTTACCTTAGGCAGGCAAAACAACTTGGCAGGTTGCCACATTTGAGTACCTAGAAGAGAAACAGAATAGGTGAGGGTTAGTATCCAGTTATAACTATCATGTTACTTATATTTTAGTGCTAATGACCAACAACAGAGTTGCAGTCTGTACAGTTAATCAGCAGCTCTAGTCAGGATATGCTAAACTGAAGTAGTGAGTCTTCAGCCGGGATTTAAAAGCTGAGACCGAAAGGGCATCTCTTATAGTAGCAGGCAGACCATTCCACAGTTTAGGGGCCCTGTAACTAAAAGCTCGACCTCCCACTGTTATTTTATTAATCCTTGGAATCATAAGCAGGCCGGCATCTTGAGATCTTTATGTGCGCTCTGGTTTGTAAGTCATGACATGTTCAGACAAGTAAGCCGGACCTTGGCCATTTAATGCTTTATATGTTAAAAGGAGGATTTTGAAATCTGCCCTAAACTTAACTTAACCAGTGTAAGAATTTAAAAACTGGAGTTATGTGTTCGTATTTTCTTGTTCTTGTAATAATTCTTTCAGTAGCATTTTGGATTAAGTGGAGGCTGTATAAAGAACAGGTTGAACATCCAGTGAACACCGCATTGCAGTAGTCAATCCTACTAGAAATAAGTACATGAATTAATTTCTCAGAATCCTGTTTATTTAGAAAGCGCCTTAATTTCCTAACATTTTTAAGATGGAAGAAACATGTTTTGGACAAATTGTAATATGCGCTTTAAATGACATGCTAGAGTCAAAGATAACTCCGAGAATTCGGGCTGATTCAGTGAAATTAACGGGGATCCCAACTGAGTTAAATGATGACAAAATATTGTTGTGATCAACATCATTCCCTCCAACAATTAACATCTCTGTTTTATCTGTATTTAAAGATAAGTAGTTCTCATCCATCCACTCCTTTAATTCACTAACACAACTAATTAAAGAAAACATTGGAGAAATTTCATTTTTCTAAATGAAAGGTATAACTGGGTGTCATCTGCATATGAGTGAAAATTAGCATTATGTTTCCTAATGATAGATCCCAGTAGAAGCATGTAAAGTGAAAAAAGTGAAAGAGCCTTAAACTTGGTGCTCTTAGCAGTCCGTACAATAAAGCACCTCTTTCGGTAAACTGCATTAAAGAAAACCGTACCCTGAAAGCAATAATGAAAGTTTTGTACTTCACATGAGCCATTCATGTTTTATTAATGTCACTTCTTAAAACCATATGCAGTAAAACATATTGTGTGCTTAGTTTTATTCAATAAATATGGAAAGCAATGACTAAAGAAACCCATCATAATCTCACTACACATGAAAGTTATGCAGTGCCTCATAATTTATTAATGATGAGCTACGGCTGACTTGCCTAGACATGGCTCCAGATGATCTGCATTATTTATATCAACTTGTGTGCAGTGCCAATAGAAATAAGTATATACATCCCATATCTCCTGAAGATACTTATGTCGATTTTATTTGCTTCAAATACCTGGAACTTTACAGTCCTTATTGAGCATTGTGGTTTATCTTCTGTAATAATGTAATTTCAGAAAAAATATATATATTTTAGGAACCGATTCATGCTTATTTTATATGGTACCACATAGAGATATTGAATAATCTGAAGTGATTTCTTTTGATCTTAATTGTAACTGAATATAACTATATAACTTTTTAAAGATATAGCACTATCAGTTCAGATATTGGAAAATATGTGACAGTGATAGCACCATACCGTTTCCGTAGTTTACTTAAGTTTGCTGGTTACCTTGTATTTCCAACCTCTGTTGTCCGTAATCATGATTGTTTTTGGTCATCCTTATGTCATTCACTTCAACTTCCACATTGATCACAATGCATTCCCTCACCCAGTTATTCAGTGCCCAATGCTGTATATGAACAGTCAACACCACATGACTTATACTTCCAGCACTAAACTCTGTACTTGTCTTCCTATGCCTGATAATGAAACATCTTTCTGCCTGATCACTTTCATGTCAATCCTTTTTTACTTTTTTACTTTTACAGTTCTATTTAAACTTTTGCCTTTAATGCAACAAAGGCTTATTTGGAAATCTTTATTTGGAGCATCCTCCATACATATCAGAGACTTAATATGTGCAGTCACATTACTGTGCTCCAGCTTGCTCCAATTCTGCACCTCCAACCATATCCCAAATGTTTTTTCTGTATTTATCGATATGCTTTTTGGTTCAATGGAAGCTTCCTGGCTTATCTGTAGTTTCACATTACTTTTTAAATCGTCTACCTGTGCAGCATTATTTGAATACGTGTTTTTCCATGGCATATTAATAAGGTCATCAGCCATCCTTACTGCCATCAGTGCATTCTTTTTACAGTTATATAATTGGAGACACTTGCTATCAGTGCAGGTTTAGTGATTTGAGGGCTTTGCAGTTTAGGCAAAGATAAAGCTGGTTGGCATAGTATTTGGGTATCGCTAAAAGTGTTAAAAAAAATAAAGATGAGAAATTAGATTTGTGATTTAACTGTACCATATACCTTGGCTTTAATGTACTTCTATTTTTGAAGCACCTCTTTACGGGAATGCATAAGAACATAGTTAAACTGAAACACACACAAAGAAGTTAGAAGTCACCTAAGGGACAATCCATGTGTACTGCATGGTTTTACTCATGTTTGGATTGTATGCTGTGTGTGTGTGTTTCCCTCTTCAGGATATACCAACTTCTTCCCATCTCTCTTATATGTGCATTTTAAATTAATTGGTGATTGTATATTAGCCAATGACTCTGAAAGCATGCTTGTATTGGACCTGCATCTTTCCAGATGCCTTGTGTCTGATAATGTTACTGCCAGAATAGGCTTTAGGCATTCATGTCCAGGAACTAGGTAAGCAATGTAGGTTTGAAGAATTCCCTTCTACTTTTTTGTTTTCCCTAAAAATATGCTTTGTTTTACTTGACAGTAATAGCATCAGAAGATGCAGTTTGTCATCATTGTAGACACTGCTTATTGCAGTGTCAAGAATTTTAGTATCTGGCATTGCTCATGCTTAAAACGCATTTTCTTCTGTCACATTGGCTGCATTCATTTTGAAAAATGATAATACTTTAGGTGAGCTGACAATGAACTTCCTCCATTTCTAAGTTTGTCAGACCTGCCTGGTTAATTATACTACACCTTTCAGGAAAAAATGTAAATGTGGGAGAATTTTGAGTTCATCTGGTACAGTTACAGAAAATACTGTAAATGAGTTTTATTGCCATTAAATTGAATTCTACTTCAAATTTAATTTTCATTTTAAAGGAATATTCAACCTAAAAATTATATTTTTTATGTTACATGCCCTATATAGTTTGTTGTAGTGGCAGAGAAAAACTTTTAATCTCATGTCTTCATGGAAAAATTAAATATCAAAGATTCAGACTGAACAGAACTTAGTGGTGACCAACTCTAACAGTATTTCCATCATCTAAGTCATTGCATTGCTTTTGTCCTTTATTCCTTTTTAAGACGTGAAGCCAAACTGAATTTTTGTAATTTTCAATGAGTTTATATTTAGTTGTTTTAATACTCTCTCAACCACCACCCTTGCCTACTACAATCCACATTCCAGTGGGTTACCCTTTCATTTGTCTCCGCTACTTTTTTCCACTCAGTGTAATATCTCATACTCCTTATAATGAACTTGCACAGGTCTGTCAGCCATTCTTCTTAATTCAACATGTTCAAAATCACTTAATTTTCTTCTTATCGCATTTATGAATTTTGTCTTTGAGAACCTATAGCATGATCTTTCCTTATTATTTTACAGCCTTCACATTCATTCATTTCTCCATATGTTTCATAAAGAAGTTCTTGATCTCATTAGTGTTAATGTTACAATGTAGTCAGTGGACAGAAAGAATTGAAAAATGCAAAAAAAAAAAGTAAGAATACTTATTTAAGCATAAATATATATCATTCTTAAAATGTATGCCTCAATTGTGAGACTGCATTTGAATAACTATTTCCAAATCATGTAGAAGCTCTACAGAAAAGAGCAATTAAGTGGATTGCCTAGAACTAAAGGTCATGTTCTACTGTATCTCGCAGGCTTAGGAAACACAGCAGGATACTGGTGACCTAATCCTAGTCTCAAAGACGACTATAAAATGGATCCATCTGTTAAATAGTGAATAACATGCACAAGGACACCAATACAAATTCGGGAAGTACAGTCAAGATGGAAAACAGAAAGCACTGTTTCATACAAAGGGCCGTGGGAATTTGGAACATATTATCAAATCATGTAGTTGACAAGTGGAGACACTGATAGCTTTTGGGGGAAAAAACAAACTAAATGAGAGACTGGACACCTTATCCTACTGTAGTAGTTAACCAAAGAAGCTGGATAGACTGAATTATCTCTTCTCATGTGTATAAATGTGTCATGCTTTTAATGAAAACGTTTTTTCTGCATTTTAAGCTGTTGACACCCACTTCATCTTGAATTTCTTTTGAAACACTGAACACATTCTGTCAGCATTGACTAGTTCACTTTGAAAAATCTTGCCTCGTGGCTTCTTTCTCTTTCCAGCTAAAGAAAAATAATAGTAGTTAAAAGCAAAGTATCTTAGAAATGAATCTTTCTTTAACTGTAAAATGTTTTGCATGCTAAAAAGCCATTTAAAACAATTGAAGTTAACATGTTATGTACAAAATGCCACATATGTATATGATAATGCATGTCTTTACTACACTATGCACACTGGTGAACTACAGATAGAAACAGGTGTCTCAGGGCAGAGGCAGAATCCAAAAGTCCTTAGTAATAAGAGGGAAGAATGCACTGGCATGGATGGCAAATGGCATGTTACTAGCACAAGTGAAAGGTAACCGCTAAAGGCAGTTTGCCATGACAAAGCCATGCCATGCTGGACAAAGGCTAGAGGGAAGTTAACAGGAATTCCTGACCATACTTATAGAATAGCAGAGAGTTCATGGAAGGCTTAGAGAATCTCACAATATGTTCAGACCAATAGAGTCCAACATATGACAAGGTTGCCCCTTCAAGTAATGACACATAACCATCTTAATTAAACTGAAAGCACTATGATGGTGGAATACCAGAGGCCACTCTGCAGATCTTTTTAGTCTGTTGCCCCAATTGCAAAGTAGGGTCACACTGATTACAGAAATAATTCTGTAATTTGGATGGCATTGAAACTGAGATTTAATTTACAGCTTTGTTCAGTCCTTTACTAGGTAAGTAGGGGAAGGGCTAAATTTACAAAAGAAAAGGAGACATCAAGTTTGAGAGGTATAGTGACAGTTAGAGAAAGTTGCAAGGTAAATTTGGGAGTGCATTGAGGCAGAGGTAAGTGATGTAAGGTGAGCCACAATTCCCAACAGTCAAGGGATACAAAAGTGAAATGTGTGAAGAATGTACTCTAGAAGAAAATCATTAAGGCACTTGTATGTGCATCAGCAATATGTGATTAAAATGATGATGGATTAATCATGTGGCATTGTTAGTTATAATCTCTAAAATAACATCATCAAAAATGAAATTGAAAATAATCATCTTCAGTTTGTGTGGAGAAGCCAAGCAATTAAAGCACAGCTTTTTCTGTTTGTTGACATTCCATTCAATCCACCCAGTGTGGAGAATTCATTTCTGCTAAGGCAAGCTCTTGGTTGCTTATAATCATAAATTGGTGTATAAGTACACAAAACAGGTCCATTTTGTTATTAAAGCAGCCTATAGTTCAACAGATATATTGCTTTAGTCAGCTTAGTTAATAGTTCACTATTGCCTGAAATTAAATTTCATATATTGGATTGCTGTCTAAGAAGCAGTTCTAAAGCATGACATCTTAAAATCTGATGTGCTGGTCTCCATTATTCTTTAAATTTTCTGAAGAATCATTTACAGATTGTCACACAAATAATCAAGGATACATGTTCCTTTGGAAACTGGATGAAGCTTATTTATCCGAGAGAGTTACATTCATGTTATGTTAAATTTGATGCAGTATTGTTAAGGAAAAGAGAATTTTGGTTTTAGCAAATTTGACTATGTAAGAGTAAATATTTCTTTATTGTTGAAGGCCTACTTATCTCAGTACATGTTACCTTTATATAGCCTCCATACAGTAAGTTTCATGTAAATTAGTTTATTGTTTTACTCGGCATTGCTCTTCTGAGCATGACTTATAAAACTTTCCAACAGGTTTGCTTGCAATGGTGTTGCATAAGCAATCAATAGCATTATTAAGAGATTTTACTGGAACGTTATAAAATTAGGAAATTTCTCATGCATATAGCTGTGGATTACATATCTATAGAGTTTTACTGTATGTTTCTTTCACTACTGCAGCATCATATTTTTGAAAGGTCTTAGGGGATCTTCAAGTTGAAATGTTTTATCCTGCCACATAAACATGCCTATTTATATCATATAATATTGCACCTCTGTTGAACTTGTTCCCATTTAAACCATTTATGGCTTCCTGTCCAGTAGCAAACAAGCCGTAAGATCCATGCATAGCTTTTTAAACTTCTTTCCCTGATCTTAAGGAGCCAAAGCTACAGCACATACAAAGCTGGAATCAACTGTAGTCAAGATGCTTGTCTTTGTCTGGGGGACTACAGTTTTTATTGTAGTGTTTAATTTCACGATTTCATCAAAAAAAATGTTTTGATGTGCAGTTATTAGAAGATTATTGTAATTCCATTCAGAAGTCTTAATATACAAAGTCACACTTGAAACCACAGAAGTGCCTGTTTTAATGTGCAAGCTGTGTAAGCTGCCTAATTATATGATTGTGTATCTTTGTTTGCACCTGTTGCATGGGCAGGCACAATGTTTGTTTATCCCTTAAGGCTCAACATTCAAAGCTTGCCCAACGCAGTTAAAATCTGTGCAATCGCCTTTAATACAGTAGAAGGGACCATATGTTGCATGCATGACTAACTGAGTTACCTTGGAAGGAAAAAGTACAAAGGCAACAAAACGGCATAGACCTGTTAAAAAATTTAAGGCTGTTAAGGCTGTTTTATGTGTGTCCCTATCCTAGGTAAAATCAAGTAGCTGTTTGACTAAAACTGTGAAGTTAAGAAAGACTTGTAGCACTTGGCTTCTACTTTTTATATGTTTGAAAGCTCAAATTATTATACAAGTACTATTTTGCAGGGGTACGGTTAGTAAAAGAGTTATGAACCGTTAATAATTTTTTGTCAAAATAGGTTTGCTCTTATATTTGAATTTACCCCTGTATTATTTACTGTATCATCTTGGAATGGTAAGTGGATGTCTTCTGTCCAGATTCACTTTAATAAAAGGGAGTATTTTTCAAAATTGCCTTTGCTGTGTTCCAGTACTTAACTTCATAAACTGGCCATGTAATGCAAAGGCTTTACATTCTTGTGATCCATTTAACAGAGATGTGCATCATGCAATTGCTCATATCTCTTACTCCGCAAGCTGGCTCTGATTCTATTTTAATTAGAGAAGCTCACATTAGTCCAGTTGACAACCATGGGTAACCACAAATCTTTTATGTTGAAATAACTACCATATGCAATGATGGATGTATAAGTACAAACCTTTTTTTAAAAAAATTGCCAGTTTACCAACTATTCTAAAACAGGTAAGCATTAACTAATCATTTTCACTGTGTGTGTTGGAATGCTACTGTGCATTTGAAATTCATTATTTCATGTTGTAATTATTTTTAAAACTCTTTTCAATACCGAGCTACTAATAATAAAACATAAAATGTATTTGTAATGTCCAAGTCAACTGGGATAAGTTGAAAACTAATGTTTTTAAAGTAATGTACAGAAAAGATGTGCATTTTGGAACAATTCCATATGTTGGAATATTTTTAAATCTGTATTATGTTTCAGGTCTAATTGGTAGACTTACAAATATTAAAGCTTGACTTCCCAGATGGATCTCCTTGATTATTCCTTCCAGTTAAAAAAAAACCAAAAAAAAACCCATCCTTAAAACAAATTTTCCAGAACACACGATGGGCTATAATATGATCTGATTGAGGATCAGCAGTTAAGAATGCAAACCCACTTTGTCCAATTAAGTAGGATTAACCAAGCATTAAAGATTAACACACCATGCTGCACTTTAATAAGAAGCAAATCTGCATGAACCCATTTCAAAGAGAAGCACATTTTTTAATTTGTAATTCTAATTTTATTAATCCAGCTGAGATTTTAATTCATCCTGCTGCTTTCCATACATCTAGCAGTTGTTGTTGTGATTCAAAAAATGTTTAAATGCCATATTTCTACATCCTTAACTTTTTATTTAAGTATTGAGAAAAAAGCAATACAAATAACATATTTTATGATTGATTAGTTTCCATTGCCACAGAGTTAGTTGGTTCAATAACCTATTTTCTGCTAATTGCTTCAACTTGTTTGTACAGTATCCATTCATATTTTTTTGGGTTATTCAGAATAAAAGTCATACAAAAAATTACCATTTTCAACTAAGAAACTGAAAGCCTTTCATGCATCCATTTTCTAGTCTCTTTAATCCCATCCAGGGTTGTGAAGGAGTCAGCCCTGAACAGGGCCACCAGTCTGTTGTGGGACACACACACACACACACACACACACACACACATCTCATGCATACTTGTGCTAGGACAACTTCAAGTTACTAATTTACCCAACAGTCATACCTTTGGAATGTGGGCAAAAAAGATGTACACCAAAACACAGGGGGAATGTGTAGCCACTACAGGCAGGGACCAGGCTAGGTTTAAATCCCAGGAATATGGATTTGTGAAGGTGTAGCGCTAACCAGTTTGCCTCCTGAAGATGCACTTTTATATACTTTATACAACAGTGTGTATACATATGTGATATAAATATTGTTTGTGAGTAGGCCTGTAATATGACTACTGAATTTCATTAAATATGTTGCATTTAATATACCTAAATGATTTATTTAAGTCACTGAATCAGTATATGACAGTGATAAATGTATTACAATAAAAAAATGTAAGCTGTAGTGAATGACATTATAATCAAATGTGTTTGCTGCACATTATTTTGCAAATGAAATATCAGTTACCTTTGTTTACTATATACGTATTAAGAAATATTTGACTATTTGCATATTAGGAATTATCTGATGAGTTATTAGCTTAATAAATATACAAGCAACATAGTGTTTCTAGTTATTTAAATAGTCTTCCAAGATTATTACTTCTGTCCAAGTTAAACCAGATTTAAGATATGAGCAAGGAATGAGAAAATTAAAATCCCCATGTTTCAGGCTGAATGTTGGGGTCATAGAATATGAAGTAATAACATTAATACTTAATACTCCAACAACATGTGTTTGGCTGTTGTAAAAGAAAGAATTGTGTTTTTTTTTATAGACTTTAACCTTTATAACTAGTAATGATTAAATAGAGTGTATTGGATTTACACTTATTTACTCAATAGAATATTAACATTCTTTGTAAATAACATTATTTGGTCTTTCTTTAGTGTTTTCGGTATTTGTGCAACTATTCTATTCAGGTATTAAATTCCTGCTTAGGTAAATTTTAAACTGGCCCTGCAATGAACTGACACCTTTAACGTGCTAGTTTCTGCATTGCACTTAGTTCTGATTTGGAATAAGTTGGTTTGAGAATGTTATATTATATTTTAAAAATTTTATTATTTGAAAATAGGTATGGTATGTTTTACATGTTTTACTGTCAATAGACAAAAAAACTTCTCTTTAACAGGCAAGAAAAAGTTCTGATAACTTGTCATTATATTCATTACTGTTATTGAGCAGGAATACAAAAGTCTCTTCTACTGCCCAATATTAAATAACCTGTTTCTCAACCAAAGCATTTAAATTTTTACAATAATACTGCCTATTTGAGACATCTAGGGTATATCATACTGTTTAAATGTAACACAATTTCTTTTAAACAATAAAAAAAACTGCTGCAAATGTCTCTCCCTTCAGCTGGATTCTCTATGAAAACCCAGGTTATAAAGGACAATATTTAGTTCTGGAGGAAGGTGAAATGGTGCTGAATCATGGTTTTGCGGATGTTAACAGCATGGAAAGCTGTTCTGTGAATATGATGATTGGTTCCATCCGAAGAATTGCACAGGTATTTTTTTTATTATAGAAAGTTATCATTTGCTATGAATATACAACCATTAAAATTAATACTATATACATATCTATGTAAACATTTGCTATCTGCAAAATATAGAATGTAATACACCGTGATTATTAATAAGATTTTACACATTAGCTTAAGATATTTTTATTTAAACATTGCCTAGTCCAAGGTGATGCTATTAAAATATTATTTTTTATTATTTTATTTTATATTATTTTATTATTTTAATATATTATTCTCAAATTAATCTTAGTTATTATTTTTTAAAATGTATCCAAATAACAAATCATTACTTGTGTTGTAAATCCCTTTGTATTTTGTGGATACATCTGTAAGTATTCTGTATTTGCCCATTAACTGCTAAGCAACATATCTATGTCTTTTTTTTTCATGTTAATCACAGTGGACAAGAATATGGATGACCAATGTTTTTTTTTTCCAAGTGATAAAAGTGGCCTGTGTTAAGAGACACTGTTATTGATATTCTGGTAGTGACAGATTTGTAATTCCAACAACATCATTATGTTAGGCATGCTATGAACTGAGTTCAACTCACCTTATTTCTTTCAGGAAACATTCATTTATAATATGAAGTTGATGGTTAAATCACATGTTCTGATTTCTTTAAACAAAACATATAAGCCAACTCGGCTCTTCTTTTAAGGCAAATTTATACCAATTTACCTGCTACTCAGGTTTGATGTTAATAACCTTGCACTGTGCCTTCAATTGTTTGGTTCATTGATTGCTGACATTAAGTGACGTTTCCCTGTAGCATTTTTACCACTGTACAGTAATTTAAAATCTGAGCTACCATCTTTGACCCTACAGAGAGATGCCAAGGCATGACAAACTTTTGGGATTATGTCACATGTCTAAATTAATCCAGTTTGTCTTCATAAAGGTGTGTGGTGGCATAGTGGTTAGCACTCATGACCTGAAAACACTGGGCCAGATTGCTGTTTC
The DNA here is from genome assembly GCF_016835505.1 of Polypterus senegalus. Classification (NCBI taxonomy): domain Eukaryota; kingdom Metazoa; phylum Chordata; class Cladistia; order Polypteriformes; family Polypteridae; genus Polypterus; species Polypterus senegalus. Next base: position 117,012,213 of record NC_053155.1, on the reverse strand, counting down.
ACCATTGTCTGCATGGAGTTCTTCCTGGGTCTGTGTGGGATTTTCATTACTCTGTTACTCTGAGTACTCGGGTGCTCTGTTTTTCCTTTCAAATCCTAAAGATGTTTTTTGTTAGCTTAACATGAAACTCAAAATTGGACTGGTATGAAAGAGTGCTTTGCAAAGATCGGCTGCCATCTTGAAATTTGGATTCTTAATCACTCCAGATGCTGTCACCCTCAGAGAAACTGAAATTAGATTAAATGCATAGATGGAAGGAACTTTGTCTTCAAGAGTAGTTTAAATGAAGTAGCCATTTGATATGTCCATTAATCCATTTTCAAAACTGGAGCCCATGTTGGTAATATTAGCCTTAAGCTAGGTTCCAGCTTTGAGCAGTACAGGAGTCCATTCCAGAACACACTCACACAGGGTATTTTTAGACTTGCCAGTGAGCCTGTCCTGCAGGTTTAGGATGTGCAATGGACAGCTTGTACTGCTCTCTGAGCTGGCACAATTATAATATGTGCTGCCGTCCTGGAGTGGTAGCAAAGAGAAAGTAAAAAATGATTCGAGGTGCGAGCGACCAACACTACTTCCCTAGTACATCACCACAAGTACAGAAACACACCAGCAAAAGCAAAGTTGGGTTACAAGAGAATTGTATTATCCCACAAAGTAAGGAGTTGGGCACAACAAACAAACCCCCTGTACACATAGTTGGGCACGCAACACAAACCACATGAAACAAAACAGTCAATCACATACAACACTAATACACAAATGTGAAAAAAGATTGAAACCAGTGTCCTATAAATATTCACCATTAGGGCTCATTTATACTTTACTTTACACTCAGAATGCATACGTGCTCGTATCATGGCTGCCATGCATTTCCAGCGTTCATTTGATGCGTCCTCTGAACAGGTCCTCAGAAATTAACTCGAGTTTGCAACTGCAAACTGAGTTGCAGTACCAGCAAAAAGTCAGGGGGCTAAAAGTTGGAATGTGACGTCAGAGTCTCTGGTTACTATCTACATGTGACAGAAATCAGCTTTGCAGATCCTACGAGATCAGTGTGCGCACTTCAATGTTTGATGAATGGTTCGGATGTGGTGAAGCAAAATGCCGACATACAGATACATTCGTGGTGCTTTTTATATTCAAGCATCGCATATTCCCGATCGTAATGACACAATACATTTTAAAAGTCTCACATACCATCTTCTGTGCTGTCTTTTTTTCTAGGACTTCCTCCGGTACTGACAGCAGCAGCAAACAACAATAGATCACCACACTGAGCACATTAAATGTATGACATTCCAACTCATGATGAAATGCATTAAAGTATGTTACATTTTACAGATAAATTGGTAATTTAGTTTAAATAATGAATACTGTTAATAATTACACCCATGGGGGTGACACGGTGGCAGATTGTTAGCGTTGCTGTCTTGCAGGGAGTCACGTTGCTCATATTCCCTGCCTGGAGTTTATATGTTTTCCTGCTGGGTTTCCTCAGTGTGCTCCGGTTTCCTTCCAAAGATATGCAGATTTGGTTACACTAAAATGACGCTAGTGTATGTGAGTGCTTGTATTCACCTTGTGATGAGCTGATGATGCCTTGTCCAGGGATTGTTTCTGCCTCGTGCCCAATGCTAGATGAAATGGATAAATCCCTGTACTGATGGATTTAAGCATTAAACATCCTTTTCAGAGATACTGCAGTAAGGTGTCATTGGAATTTAATGGCTGTTCCAGGCAATTCACAACACAGCAAACCCGAACCTGTTCTCACTGTGATAATATCTCTCTCTGCCACCTGGTGGATTCCTCCAGATTACGTAAAGTACACGTGAAAGTATAAACAGTACAGCGTTTGCGTAGCGTCCGCTGCAGCATGTATAAACCTGGCTTTAGGCATGATGTTTTGGCAAAGGATGCGCTGAGCCATACCTCCTGTTCTGGGGAAACGTACTACACAGTCCCTTATGCTGGCCAGTCAGGTCCTCTCCTGATTGACTTCACCTCATTCATAAGAAAAGAAAAATTATCATTACAGAAATGAACCCGGGTTCACCTGTCATTTTTCAATGAGTTCACTAGCTTTCCCTCTTGTTGGTTTGGTGGTGTCCACTTCTGCTTTGGCTCTGGCCTCTCTTCTCCTCCTTCACCTTTTTCCCACCACAGATTTACATATGGTCGGCTCCTCCCCTTGCAGTTTGTTTGGCCAGGTGCTCCCTTTCCCTTGAACCATTGGCTGGCCTTGTACATTCAGCCATTCCATCATTAACAGGTCTAGGGAAACTTGCAAACTGCCAGTGACAACCGTTACCAGCTTAATAAATCTGCTGAGGTAGTTGTTACATTTGTGGTCCTGTTTGTGTAATGGACATATAATTAAATACATTTCTATGCTTTTATCTTGAAAGTCTATTATTTATTTTTAGGTGCTGTATACAATATGGTTTATGGGTATATTACATTATTTGAGGTACAATTAGTTACATTTTTTTTGTTTTTCCAATTGGAGCACAGATGAGTGAAGTGACTTGCTCAAGATCACACAGTATCAGTGGTGGGATTTGAACCCACAACCTCGTGGTTTCAAGTCCAAAGCCTTGACCACTGCACCACACTGCTACCGCCACACTGTATATAAATAACAATGCATTTCAACATTTACGTGTGTGGTGGGCTAGTGTTAATTCGTAGACGTAGAGCTTGAAGTGTTATGTTTCATTGGGAAAATGTACACCACTCATTTGGTTTAGGGTATTTTAGTTCATAACTTGAATAGAATAATCATTCTTAAAAGCATGCCGAATGGAAATTTTATTTTCTTAAAACACATACATATCCCCTGACCTTTAGTCTTATGTCATTTTGCATTAGGACACTAGTGTACCAGAAATTGAGATCTGGCCAGAAGCTGGGAGGGGGGGTTCATCTCAGCTCATCCAAAAAGAAATCAAGAAGCTGGAAACATATGGACAAGTCCCTGGCATTTCCTCCTTCACTGTTCACTCAGGAAGGTGAGTAATACTTGCTGAGAGAAAAAAAAAAGAATCTGGCCATTTAGCAAATAAATGTATCCTTTCTCATGTGAAAAATAAATTGAGGAAATGTGAAAAAAATGGAGGAAGACTTTTATAACTAAATGTGGAAAGAAATAGCCTGGGTTGTGTGACCATACCTTTAAAGAAATATGTCATCAAAGAAATTATTTTTCACTTAGGTTTTTCAGGTTTTTCCTTCAGATTTTTTTAAAAAGAATTGCTCATGATTTAAAGTTAAAATGCTAGTACTAAACCTATAGTGCTGGCATATTACTCATTCTGCAGATTGTTTTGTTTTCAATATTCAGCATATTTTCTGTTAGCCACCTGAAACTAACTATTGTCAGATCACATTGTTCTTCAATAGAGTTAATTCACTTTCATAAAATGTACAAAACTGACAATACCTAAAAAAAGATGATGTAACTATTCTCAAAATTTGTTTAAAATAACAATTTTCAACTGATCTCCAACTCCTTCATTCTGAATTGTGCAGCAATACCTAGTGGTCACAAACATTAAGTATTTCTATAGTGTGCTACTTTGTTACAGAAATATATTAATAATAAGTTATGAATTTGAAACATTTCACTCTCATTGTAGTGACCAAAATGCCTTACTAGAAGACATTTCTTAAAAATTATACATTTTTTCCATTTCTGTCAATGACATGGGCGGCATCTATTTAGAGGCAGATGGAGTCTTTCTGATTTGAAACATGAAAAGCTACTTTATTATTTTGACACTGTATTTGGCATTCATGCAATGTTTCCTGATATAAAAAGCAATGATGATTTCAATGAATCATCATAAATGTATGTTATATTGCTCAGTCACAGATTATGATGAATCATTGGGCACAGTTTCCAAAATGCATCAATGTGTCAATTAAATTAATTAATTAAATTTATTTATTTATTAATTAATTAATTTATTTATTTATTTATTTATTTATTTATGTGTTTTACCCCCGCGATCCTTCTCAGGTTTAAGCGGGCTCAGAAAATGGAATGGTATGCTATTTTTAAATGAAACACTGTGAATTGCCAATATATCTCCTAATAAAACATGTTAACAGTAGTTGACAACTAAAGTTCAAAGCAGAAAAGCAATGCTTTCAGAAGAAATGGAATGAGATTCAAACTCAACAGAAATCAGCACCGGTATTGGTAATACTTTTTCAAAAGAAGTCTTGAGACTTGGTGGCATCTTGCATATCAAAGATAAAAATAAAGTCAGAGTGAAAAAAATGGGTGAGCAAGCAGTGTTTAAACAGCATAGAACAAAATTACCTCCAAAATAACAGGATGAAATGGCTTCGTGGCTAAGCACCTAGTTATTTTCTTGAAAAGTGAGTGATTGTGATGAGCTACAGCTAGCTCAAAATTGTCATGCTATATGAAGCCAATCAGTAAAATACATCTTCTACAGTATTAGAACATAACTAAGGCTAGTGAATGTTTATGGAGTATGGAATATTCCAGTCATATAATTTCTTCACATATGACCCATGGTTCTAAGAGTTCTCCTAAAATTTAGTCTTTGTGGTTTAGCACACTTAACAATATATAAAGCAAGTGAAAACATCTGTTTATTCACACACTTTGTAGCTAGTTCAGACATCAGCTGATAGCTATTGATCACATATGCGGATTTTGTTTTATTTTACATTTGGGTTTTCAAGTGATTTTTCCTTTCTATCAGTTCTTTCATTAATTACATTTTTTTTTCATTTTTCTTTGCAAGTCTACATTTTTTCCTATGTATCTGTAAGCCTTGTTTGTATATTTTACTTACCCTTGTCAAATGATTACCACATGGCACTTTCAGTTTAGAATAGCAGTTATTGTTAATATTGTTGTTATAATTTCTGCAAAAGATTGACTTAGGGGACTAACCTAGGGAAAGGCAGTTCAAAGAGAGACCCCTTTTCCAGGTAGGTTGGGCGTGCAGTGGGTGTCAAAAACGGGAGTAAACATAATACAATATGCAGAACAGAACACAAGTAATCCTCAATACAATATAGTAGTGCAATAGAAATATTACAAGTACTGAGCTGAATTCAACAGTAGATGATATTACATAATACGATTTGGATTTGTTCAAAGTCCTGGAGACCTCAGCTATCAAACTGCCTCCCCCTATTGGCCATTCCACAGCTGAGTCAGCGCTGGGGAAATCAATCCGATGAAAGGACCCCTGTACCTGATGATTCCTGCAATCCTCAATCAGAGATGACTTTACCTTAGGCAGGCAAAACGTGTGCAGTAAAATGGAATGGTCAGTGGTGTCAAATTCTGTGCTTAAGTCTAACAACATAATTACAGTGGAGTTTCATTCATTAGAGGATATCAGAATGTCATTTACAACACGTGTTAGTGCCATTTCTATACTGTGATGAGTGCGAAAGCCAGACTGGAATTTCTCAAATAAATTGTGATGTGTAAGGTGTGACTGAAGCTGATTGGCAACAACTTTTTCAAGTATTTTAGAGAGAAAGGGTACATTTGAAATGGGTCTATAGTATTAGGTATGTGTGGGTCTAGGTCTGACTTTTTAAGTAATGGTTTAATAAGTGACACTTTTAGTGCATCAGGTACAGTGCCATGCAATAATAAACTATTAATAATGTGAAGAATAGGTGCTGCAAGAACATCCATTGCACTTTTTACTAATTATGTTGGCATTGGGTCTAGGGAACAAGTAATAGGTTTCATTTTAGAAATTAAAGTCAAGACTTCCTGCTCTGCTACAGGATTAAAATTTCTAAAGTGTTGAATGCAAGGTGAGGCAGTGTCTGCCAAGCTAGTATTTGGTTTGTACTGTGATGCTGAGATCTGGGATCTTATATTTTTAATTTTCTCATTGAAGAAGTTCATAAAGTCTGTACTGCTAATATCTGTTGGTATTTTGCACTATAGATCTGAATTCCCATCTGTTAGTTTAGCCACTGTTTCCTAACTGTACCCGAGGATTATTATTATTATTGCATCCTATTATTTAAGAATAGTAGATTGAGCGAGCTTTAAAGAGAGTTTTTTTTTTTTTTTTAACAGTCTCTGTTCATGCAATTTAAAAGGCCTGTAGCTTTGTTGTTCTCCTTCTGTGCTCCAGTTTTCGGCACTAATTTAAGAGCTTCAGTGCTCTCATTAAACTGCGGAGAGTTTCTATGTGCTTTGGTGACTTTTGTTGGGGAGCCACTGCGTCCAGAGCATCTCTCAAGATCACATTATAATATGATGTTAGCTGATCTAAATTGTTTTCTGCATTTACATTTGATGTTAACTGATCTAAACGGTTTTCTAAAATTACACTTGACTTACTCAAAGTATCCTTAAATTTTGCAGCAAAATTACAATCTAGATGTCACACTGTCTTTGTTTTAATCTGTGGGTGTATTGGTAAGGGCAGAACCAAATCAAACATAATTAAGTAGTGATCGGAAATAACTACATTTAATGGAGTAATATTTAAATTTTGAATTTCAACTTTGTAAGTTATAATTAAATCTAATGTGTGGTTATGATTATGAGTTGGACCTTTGACAATCTGACAAAATCCTACTGAATTTAACAAATAAGTAAAACATTTGCTAAAAGTGTCAGTTTCCACATCAATGTGTACATTAAAATCCCCCATCAGAACTATGTGATCATAATTTATAGCCAAATCAGACAGAAGGTTGCTAAATTCAGTCATGAACAATGAATATGGCCCTGGTGGTCTGTAGACTAGCACTACAATTGTGTTGGAATCTGTTTTAATATTTAAAATGAATGCCTCAAAGGTTGTGAAGTTTTTTGAAGCGATTAGCACTTTGTTACAATGAATTATTCCAAGGCCTCCTCCTCGACCAGAATCTCTAGACTTATGAAGGAATGAGCATCCATCTGGTGATGCCTCAGCTAGGGGAACAGTGTCAGATTTCCCAAGCCAGGTTTCAGTGAGAAGACACAAATCAGACCTTGTACTTAATATAGTATCATTTACCAAAACAGCTTTAGTGCCAAGAGAACGAATGTTCAATAAGCAGCCTTTAAAACTTCATACATCTTCCTGAACTGGTTATATATTATTTGTTTTAATTCAGAATAAGTTTCTGTTACAGGTGCCCCTGGTGGAGGGTCTGCTTGTATCTTGGTCTAATTATACACCTTATTTTTTGTTTATCAAGTAATTTAAGGTCTGTATCATGACTACATTTGCTGGATGTCCCCCAGCAGGGATTATGGGTAACAGTTTCAGGAAAGTAACAGATGGGATAAACAACAGCATGTGATTTAAGATCACATGACTGCGGCCTGGATGGTGCTCTAATCAGTCAGCCAGGCAGTTTTGCTGCCATATTTTAGGATAATACATAAGATCCCCTCCAGTTAGGATGAAGACCATCTCCTTTGAAAAATCCAGGCCTATTCCAAAAATCATCCCAAATGTTCACAAACACTGTGCTTTTATTTGCACATCAGGTTTCTAGCCAGCAGTGAAGGAAACTCAATCTGCTATAAATCACATCCTCTCTATATAATGTTGATAAGGGCCAGATACAACTAAATTCTGATATTTTCTTTTCGCTTTGGTGCATAGAGAGATGAAGTTCCTCTTTTAATACCTCAGATTGCTGTAAATAAATATCATTAATGCTGACATGTAGCAATAAGGTAAATACTTCATCTTCGGCGACACAATCCAATTGGGCCTCTATGTCAGAAGTCTTCGCCCCTGCGAGGCATTTAACATTAACTGTTGGTTTAACTTTGTTGTTTTCAGGATCCACGGGCGCGCTGTAGAGTGCAGAGAATTGGTAACCTGGGTGCCAAGGGACTAAATTTTGGCTTCTTTGACTCTTGTCTTACTGTTACCCACTCACCCTGTGGCTGAATTGGTGCTGCTGATTTCGGCTGTACCTTGAGTACAGTGGGACCTGGAGAGACTGAAGCCGAATCAGAAGTAGCTGAATTGTCTAAACAAACCGAGTCAACCAAATTTTCAGTTTGCCTAATTGCTATCGGGTTCCTAACACGGTCCTCCAATTCATGTATTTTCCTGACCAACTCTAAATTAACTAAAACGTTTTGGCAGGTGAAGCTGTCTACATTGTTGGTCGGAAAACCTGAACTGTACATGCTGCATATAAATGTGCCCTCAACAGGCAGAGAACAGATGGAACTTATGTTTAGCGCTGAGTTCATCTTATCTGTTTCTCCAGTAAGTTTGGTGCTTTTTGATGCTTCATTCATTTGAAACACTAAGAGACCGTTGCCATTAAGTTTCCACCACCTGCTGGGTGAGCAACTTTGATTTCTCACTACCGGTTACTTCTCTTTGTTGGCTGTCGGTTTTACTCCAATTGGACTTACTTGGGTGTTTGTGAAGGGCTACTTGTGTGTGGGAGAGGCAGCTGCTCGCTGCTGCTCAGAAGAGAAGGGGCCTGAAAGAGAGAGAGAGAGATCAGGATCAGATAAATTTGGGCCTCTTGAGAGTTGCTCAAGTCTACACTTCAGTGAAAGGAGCCTGTAAATCTGCTCCTGCAAAACAAAATGAATTCAAAGCAAATGTGATTTGAAGAACAAATTTCATTTCATTTCAGTTAGTTGTAGAGAAACACTATCCACCCATCCATTTTCTGAACAAGTTTGTCTATTCCAGAAATGCAGTCTAGCCTAATAGTAAGTATGAGTAGTATGGCCAAAAAGTGATATTGTTATATTCACACTACTCTAGTGGACTGGCATTTCCCACTAACCTAGGTAGTTCTGTGCCATTAGGCAACTATGGATTTGCTTGGGACTTGCTGGAAAAAATGTGACTAGGTGCTACCTTTAAACAGGATCTGATAGATGCTGAAAAGGAATCATGATCATCTATGTCTGTATGTTTCAAAGATTTACTTGAATTGTATTACAAATACAACCACCTTGGATCATAGATTTTCAGGATTTATGCTCTTGTCCTGTGCCTGCTTGTCTATGTGGTTTCATCTTGTTTGGATGCGTTTCTGAGCACTCCTAATCACTTCAAATCTTCATACAACAACTGGAATCTGGTAGGAGAAAACTTTGTTTTATTCAGGGGGCTGTTTACAGGGGCTTTCATTCCACTCACCATCATTATCTGAATTTGTTGTACCGGACAGTGTTTTGACTTTTACCATGAGTGTTTATCTTTGATCATTTTTTGCTCAGTGTGTCCTGTGGTTTCATTAGTATTTGTGTTAATTAAATACAGTAATTATTATTGTTGGAGTAAATTGGGTGAGATTTACGTGCACATTGATTGTTAATTGTTTTTGCCTTCTTTATTTATTTAATATATTATTTATTGTCAATTTCTTTGATTCCCCATTGAACAAAAAGAAGCAAGCCTAAATAGACTTTAATATTGCTTTTCAAAACAAGCTTTCACACTTGTCACACTGCTGATTTTGAAAATCTTGCCTCTACAAAAATCAATGTTGCTGGACAATTTTTAAATTGGTATTCTAATAAAGAAACAAAACATTTCTGTTGCTTTTTAACCTTGACAATATATAGAATTGTAATATACATTAATCAAAAAATGGAAATATATGGCTTATTTTTGCCTACTTTTTAAAAAAAAAACTTTGAGGTGGGTATGTGTTGTGAGAAGTACTAGTATGGACACATTTACTGCTGCAGCTGTTTAGGCAAAAAGGGGAAAATGCTGCATACCGGCCCACTTCACACACTGATTATCATAGACTATGGAAGTACCTGCATGTATGTACAGTCACATCACAGATTTATTTAATGCTGTTAGCACTCATCTTAACCACCTCTTAATAATTGTTGTTGCTTTGTAGTACTTTATTTTCCTAATTTTTCATAGCTCTGTATTATTCTTTGTTCCTTAGTCGTTTAACGTTTGTAAAATTAATGTGTGAGTATATTGCAAAAAGCATGTCAATTATAGTACCATAAACACACATGAGATTGAACAGACTACTTCAAAAATTGAAAGCTTTAAGTTATGACAAGGAAAAAATATACACTCTTTTGTCATCATGTTATACCACATACATAACGTAACAACTCAAAATATACATTTTAACATTCATAAAACAAAAGTAGCCAGAGCCTTGCTCTTGTCCGATTCTGCTGTCTACAATTATAGCATACATTTTCTGAAGTACTCATGATTATAAATTCTTTTTCCATCTCCACAGTTGTACCATTATATGCTGCATTGTGTCAGAAGGTAACACAACACCCACTTGCCACCACGTGCTATCTGTTTTAGAGTCTCTTTGCTGCAACATGCAGAATTGCGTGCATCTAAACTATAAAGTGTGAAACATTTAACTTTAGAAAAGTTCATAGACGTCATGCATTTGGGTCCTGCCTGCTTCAGTGCTTTACAGGAAAGACGTGACCTGCACACAAATAATGATAATTGGTTCACTCAGCAGTCATCCTTATTCAACAACTATAACCTTAACTATAGTGTGACCAGGCCCATTAATTGAGTTAAATAACTCTTCCACAACCGTAATCTTAACCATAGTGTAACCAGGTATATCCTGCTTACAGTCATTGTAGCCGGACAACTGTCACTACTAGCATGTGGAATGGCATATAACTTGTGTGCATTATGGGCTGAATTATATGTTTAATTTGACCTATGTTTAGGTGCATTATATTCTGCAGTCTGCAGTGATGGAAACTTGTTCTCTTTTGCAACGGGTAACAAAGATGGCTTCCTGATGTGGTAAACCGCAGTAAAAATTATACTATTAATGAGTTGATAGACTTCATTTGTCCACTGGGAGAAATTTGGCTTTTTAAATAAATAAATACATACATACATAAATAGGTAGATAAGTAAGTAAATAAATTTTATTACATTGTCTCATTTCTACTGTACACCACTATGTAATAGTAATGACCACAAGGCAGAAACTGTGGATAGGTTAGCAGTTCATCATAGAGCTCACCCATGCACACAAACATTTGAAAGTTTCCAATCTATTTAATCTGCATTCTTTTGTGTTGTGGGAGGAAGTGTAAGTACCTGGAAAAAATCCACAGGATCACAGTGAGGACATGCCGTCTCCACACAGACAGTGACCAGGAATGGATCTGAGTCCAGAGCCCATGATTTATTAGACAGCATTTCTTACGATTTCGTCCCCATGCTGTGCACAACAAAATTCCAGCGGGACAGTGACTAATGTGCTGTCCCAATTTATACAAGTGATTATATCTTCATAATGATCTTTTGCTTCCTATCTTGCTGCTCAGTGAAAGCCTCTCCGGCCTAAACATTTGTAGGTAAATTGCACAGTTCACACACACAAACACATGCGTTATCCACATCAAAAACAAAATAGCAAAGAGACACAGGCCAAAGCTGAAGCTTAGGAAAAAACACATTAAAATTCTGTAGGTGTACATGGCACATTTTTAAATCACATAACTGAGTGATCTTTGTGATAAGCGGCTTTATTTAAACTTGTTGAAAGTTTGTTATCTTTGTTCACTTTAAGTATATTCTTAGCCTTTTCATTAGCATTTCTGCGTTGGCAGTTGTATGGCTTTTGGTGTACCAGGGTTTCCCGAATAATGCTATAGCTTTGCTTTATTTAATTGTCGCAGCTTTAGCAGTGGCTGTTATGGGATGTTTGTCACAGTGGTAGTCAGCGGCCTGGAATGTCTGAAGTGGCAAAATTTGTCCGTAAAGGAATTTGCAACTGAAGATAGTAACAAAGGAGCTTTATGCTTATTGATGATTCATTGTTTTAAATAACAGAGTTCGTTCTTTCTTTCTTTCTTTCTTTCTACTTGCTTTTGGCAGTTTGCTTAATTAATGAACATTTCAAGTGGAAGGATAACTTGTTCCTTTATCTTTTTTTTGTTTTTGATTTTTTTTACAGTTGTAGTCTTTTTGTTTTCTTCCTTCCTTACACCAACACGCTCTGACCAGTGTACACAGCCTCTGCAGAAGAATTCTGTATTACACTAATCTAATCTGAAGGCATTTTTCCTTTCAATTTCTTATAATCAAAATGATGGAATTCCACTTTTTTAATTTCTTTTGCTTGTTTGGAGTACATGTACGTGCTTTAGCAATGTGCTGTATTATAAAACAATTGAGTATAAAAGTGTTTGCTTTCATTTGAACAACATTTGATTGTATCAGAAAGACACTCTCTTAAAACACGTGGTGCTCTGTAGCTGTGGTTGTCTACATTTATGTGTGTCTGTCTTCCGTCTTCACTGTCGCAGCACTCATTACAACATGTAAATTAATTATTAAGCTTAAGTTATCTTGTACTACTGAGTTATTGAATGGATAACAGTAATTTTAGCTTTTTATTTTCTCTCAAAGTCAAGTCTTTTGTATGGTATCTTTTGGTTTCTCCCTGAAACCCTGGTGTTGGTTTGATACACATGGACTGGAGGAATTTGGAGTTGGTGTTTTAGGAAGGAACCCTGAGGGTTAGCCTTTGCAGCGTAGGATTTCACAGCTACTCACTACACACTTTTTAATGAGTTGCCCCCATTTATGTATTCTCATTTGAGAGTTACATCTGACCCTGCGAAGCTAACAGTGTCCAGTCTTACTATAGAACAAATAAATTGCTTTTTTCACTTTAGAACATCAGTATTAATATTTTAGAATATTTTATATGTTTCAGTTCTACACTCAGTCTTCAGTGTATTAACCAGTGATGACACCTTAATGTGTAAATACTTAATTTACTGTAATGTCATGTACAGTATAGTTTTATAATCCATCCATTATCCAACCCGCTATATCCTAACTACAGGGTCACGGGGGTCTGCTGGAGCAAATCCCAGCCAACACAGGGAGCAAGACAGGAAACAAATCCCAGGCAGGGCGCCAGCCCACCGCAGTAGTTTTATGTGTTGTGCAATTTTCTTCAGTATAATTGGAATTATAAGTAAATGGAAAAGAAGGTTAGAGACACTACATTTTGGCTTTCTATTTTAATTGTATACAGCCAAAATATTTTCTTTGTCATGTTTTATTGTAAATTGTGGGTATACCTGTTTGTTTCTTTTGTAAATTTAGCTCTCATGAGCAGAATTTTGATTTGGTGTTCATAAACAAGCATGTGTGTTTTTGTTTACATATTTGTTGTTTTTCTAAGTATCACAAATGCTCATTGGATGGAAATGAGTTGCTTTCACTTATTTAAAAAATAAAACCACATGAATAAAGTATTTCTAACTATTTCCTTAACTGTTTTCTGTTTGTTTTTATAGCTGGCTTGCCTATGATGACTTCAACTTTTGCGGAAACATCACAGTGTTAGAAGTTAATGGCTGTTCAAAAGAGAAGAAGCAACACATTAATGGTGTCAGATCCTTGAGACCAATGAAAATGGTATTTCACATCCACACACACAATGCATTCAGATTCGATAATCAGACAAGTTCATTAGGATCCACTGTAAAAGGAAATGCATCTCCACTAATAGAAAATCCACCAGGCAGCACTGCCCATTAAAGTATGAGTGCATGATTCAAAAATGTATGTACTGTATATACAATCAAGGTTTCACTTCTGTTTTTATTTTGCCAGTCAGCCTTATGTATTATTGGCAAATTGCCACATTTGTCATAGTTAAGTGAAACAAGATACTTTAAAAGGACTCATTTCTATTTTCCTGTGTATTTTGGCTGAGTGCAGGCTACATCTTTTTAAAAGGTAGTCATTTGACTCTTGGAAATTAAATTAGTTCAAGATTGCAGTTTAACTAGGTATATTTCATTTCATATTTTCTTTTTTGGAATGTTGGAGGGCGGAAAAAAACTAAACTACAACTCTTGCAAGAATTTTTAAAAGAATGAGTACTGAGCGTCAAATCCAAAATTGCACTTGAGGTTGATATTTATTCAGTTTTTATAAAGTCACTCATTCCCCAGCTGTATAATTACATTTTGAACAGACCTAGTCCACGTCTTTACAGTTATACCATCTACTATGAAGGGAGGTACAAATATAGTAGAGAGACTTTCTAAATAAAGTATCGAAGTCATTGGCTAATACTGTAGATGCACATTGACAAAGAGGTTAAACAGTCTGCCTGCACTGTAGCGGGCCATTTGTATTTGGCAATAAGATTATTTTATATAATTAAGAACTGCACATTTGCCTCACCCTCCAGGCTCGTTTTCTGCATTGAACCAGCCCTGCTGAAATAGGGTACACTGTTCCATGACCATAAATTGCAATGATCAAATATGAGTATGCTATGTTATGGAAAATTATACACATCTGAATGTCATTGTTCTATGTCTGCTTTTGCCAGTGCACTATTTTCAGATTTGAAATTAAGTGCCATTTTTAAGACAAATAAAAGAAAGACAACAAATTTATGCAGTACAAAATTCATATTTGAAGTCTAAAGTTTACTTGCATCACTTCTACACAGATTCTTCAAGTCACTTCTCTTTCTCATGAGGTCGTCAATTGGCCCAACTGTACCTCTTTATGGGTTACTTTATCTGGTTACGTAATTCTAAGAGGCCACACACTCATCTAGGAAATATGTTGTGTTAACTAAAAAATGAGGGCACAAATCAGAATCGTAAAAATAAATTTTAAGTGTGTCTCTTGTGAATTTATATCTATCAGTGATCATGCCTAATTAATCCAAATTAAAGATTGTGGTGAGGCAGATCTCTTTGCAGATCTCTTCCCAGCAGTATTGGGCTCAAAGCAAGAAGCAATCCTGAAAAGTGTATCAGTTCATGACAGTACACTTCCTGAGCATTACTGAACTCACTCATACTGAGTCAGTTAAAAGTTACACAGTCAGCCTAACAGACATTTTGAGCTGAACTGCTTACGTATATTTATCAAACTAAATCTGTCTGTGTCGAATCAAATAAATCAGGTATATCTTAGACAGATGGCTACTATATTCTTCTGGTTGTGTGCTCAATGTTTATTTTGTATTATATAGATTATACTACCATCTTGTAGTCATTCATAAGGAAAATCAAATCACTATACCAAACAACATTTTAGGGCCTGTATGTATACAGTAGTTAATCTATATTTCTTTGTGCTAGACTAGTGCCAAATTCAAGTACCTTGCACCTAATGCAAGTCTAGTCTATTGAAACATTTTCCTTTAATTGCTGGATCTATCATATCTACATATGAAGCAAAGCAGTTTATTTAGGCAAAACAAAAACAGTGCTGTCCAAGAATTGTACACCTTGATTGCTTTATGGCAGATTTACAGTACATACTGGATTAATAGATAGCAGATTGACTTTATTGCAATGCATTTTTTTGCTTATATTGTTCCAAATATTTGCTTGGCAGGGCAACCTACATATTTTTGGATTTCATGTTCATCTTTTTGCTCATTGATTCCGTGTCTTAGGAATTGTTTATTCCAATGTATGATTTAAACTGACCTGATTGTTAATATACTGTTTAAGTAAAACTGACGATTTTTAATGTCTCTTGGACATTTCTATGTTAACCCTATTTTTGTTTAATACAAACTAAACTGGTTTATCATAAATATATCATTATCCTTTTCCAAATAATATGGTTTCATTTACTTTATTTTTGCAGCCTGGCAGCAGAACTGACAATGCTGATGTGTTCCATTTGTTGTGGGCTAAAATATGAATGTTTTCATTGCAGCAGGAATAATTTTCTTTCTTTTTCTATTCAGGGGGGGCTTAAAGTACAGACGCCTCTGGATCCCAAAGTAAGTAATATTCTGAATATTGAATGGGTAATTTCATTTCCAAACTAGTAAAGGATTAACAAAGTTTTGAGAATAAAGCATAATTTCATGAAGTTTTTAATTATACATCCTCGACTTCATTTTTTTCTTTACTACTGCAGGATATAAAGCTTGTTTTGTTTGTTATTGTTAAAGTATTTACATTTATACTGTTTATCCAGTCCTTTGTACAAAGCTGAATGAATGTTCCCGCATAACAGTTAAAACCAGACAGTTTCTTATTAAAAACTTTGACCACGGTTTTAAAACAAAACAGAACTGGGTGATTGTTAATGATATCAAAAATACTCTGGCTGCATTTAGCACAATTTTGATGAGACAATTTTATAACTAAGACAACATTAAGGTAATTTTGAACTTAGCTCAGGCTTTCCCACCACCATACACCAAATGAGGACCGTATTGTTTAGGCTTAAAGGACTGGTCTGCTGCTCTGGAGGAGGATATGTAGACACCCGATGCTTATTGAAGACAGACAAATTTACATGGTAAATAAAGTACTGTATATTGTGTAATGGCACATAAACTGGTTTATGTGTTCTAAACCTAGACTGAGTTATTAACCAAGTTTAATTATGGGTCACCAATCTGCATTTGTTTCCTAATACACCCAGTTCTGAGATTACATGCAGAAAAACTAATAAAAAAGCAATTAACTATATTATTCGTGTAGTTATGAGCCAGGATTACTATTTGACTTTATTCTAGTCTGAATCCATGCTCCAAAGCATCTACTGGTCAATGCCCTGTTTCCTTGTAGAAGATGTGGAAGCACTTAAAGATTTGTCTCTCAAGGATTACCATTTAACTGGATTGCTACTAACTAATGTGCAGTCATTCTTTTATTTGGTCAAAGGCCATGTTTACACAATGCTGGGAACACATTACATTTTCCTAATCTGGAAATTACGTTTATCTGAATAAAACTAATAAACTTGAATGTGCACTATGTCAGTACTTTATAAAATGCAGCACCAATTGACTACATATCTGGCTGTCCTATTAGTGATTGACTTGGTAAGAACCACCATATGTGGCTTTGTACATGTGTGCATTTACCAGGGTACATTTTGCTCAGCTGGCACTCCACTATAGCTACACTGTTGATTGTGTGATTTAGTGTAGCTGTAGTAACACTGTTTAATTTTTTTATTTTAGATGTACAGTATCGTTTCTTCATCCTTTTAGTTATATAGATTTTAAGATATTGTTGTTGAGCGTTGAAAAATGTCAAGCACTCACGTTTTTAAGGAACTGAAAATAAACATCAGTTAACCAAATCACACAAGTCCTGAATCTGACATAGTACACATTAATAATACTTAATAATATAAAACCTTCTGCCAAAGGCATGGAGGCCGCCATGAATCTTGCCAAAAAACTGATCTATGTGGGCTCGTGTTGCTCAGTACCAAAAGTATTAAGTATTACATTCTGTTTCAAATGATGCAGCCAATGATGCATTCCTTACATTTGTTGGCTATTCATTCCAGCCTTTATGGCATCTGGAACCAAAAGTACTACTGCCCACAGTAATAGTATTTGTTCTTGGAAATATATGACTGTTTGCATCTTGTGACTGTAGAACTTATTGTACTGCGTATAAAAGTATTAATAAATTCAGCAAAAATTTGAAAATTTTGAAATCCGTTAGAAACTTACTAGGAGTGAGAGTTGAGAGTTTTGCTATCCTTCTTTGTAATATAGCAGGCAATTTGAACTACATGTGTATTTTGCCAGGGACACTCGCTGTAGTCTTGTAGTCTTATTTCAGAATAGGAAGACAGAAGTTTTGAAGTAAGCTTGCTACACTCACTAACTATGGCATCAGAGAGTGGTGATGTGTTGCATGTTGATTAGCACTAGCAAGTAAGAATTTCACTGTATTCTGTATATGTGACAGTAACAGTCATTTAAACTCGTAAAGCTAAGGGAAAAAATACCAGAACATTAAGATAAAATAAGACTTGACCTTTAATGCTAAGTTTACTTCTTGAAATAACCAAATGTAAAGGCAATGGGAGTGAAACACAAGATTTTTTGGTACAACAGGATTATGGGCAAGTGCCTTGCTTTTTACTGAAGACTTGCCTCTTCAGCTGTGACTTGGGTAGAAGAAAAGATTGAAAGATTCCATGGCTCATTGCCTTTCAACAAAACAACACTCAGTGTTAAACAGTTATAATAAAGAAGTGAGCAGCAGACTGTTGTGGCCGATATTTCGTATCATCTTATTCAAATATTATTCAGTAAACTTAGTTGCACTAACAATACACGATAAACCATCATGTAAACAGAATATTCTGGCAAGTTATAGGTTTATATTTGAAAGTGGCTTTGTGTCACAGCTCATATTGCATCCAATATTTGTAATGCTTGTGTACTTATAAATACATGTACTGTATAAATTTACATGCAAAATATGTAAATATAGCAACAAATGACATATGACTGCATAATCACTTTAAAGCATAAATTACAATGACTTACTAATTATTATATTTGCTGCTCAGTGCACTTGACAATAATCTTGATACTTGTTTGAATTAGTGGATTATCTATTTGTAAAATCATCTTGGCAAAGTAAAGCAAATCTTTAATAGTGATTTTTATGGGAGCATTACAAGGAACTCAAAAATAAGACACTTTCTTACATATTTAGTAGAACATAACTTTAGTCCTTAGCAGAAAGGGTTTCAAAAATCTACACATGATTCTGTAAAATCTGCAGCCTCGTGTGGTTATGAAAGTAATATTTACATTAGCTCAAAGAGCAGATTTCAGCATGACTTAGCTGCAAAAGTTTTAGAAGTAATCTCAGTTCAATTCAGTTCTTATATAGTTCTCTTCATTATATACAGATATAATATAGTGCCAGAAAAGTATGCAAATATGCATTATTGACATAGGTAAACACAAATGTCTTTAAAAGTCTCCATTAAGCATGTCTTTTGCTTACTTTGGTTACTTCTTGTCTTTCAGGTCATAGTTTATGAAACAGCATCTTTCCTTGGCAGATCTAAAGAGTTCAAGGACAACCTCCCTTCTGTGGCTGCTGTTAAAGGGCTAGCAGGAGTTGGCTCCCTAAAGGTCATTGGTGGAGTGTAAGCATCTGTGTTAAAAGATTTTATTCACAGGTGGCTCAAAGAAAATTTGTCCAACAACATGCAGTTTTCAGGTCTGCATATAGCTGTATCGCACTGAATTTAGGCATTTTAAAGTGATTCTTCATTCAGAAGAAGACCTTAGCATATTTTTAAGTGATTCATTGGATCTTGTAGTTGTTGAAGATTAATATTTAATAATTCTATTAAGCTCACAGGAAACAGAGGCCTGTCCTTGCAGCATTAGGTGCAATGGAAGAATTTACCCTGGACGGGACACCAACAAATTAAACACACAAATACTCACGTGTACGCCCACAGTCAGTCATGCCAGTTTAGATTTACCTGTTAACCTAAATTGCACAGGCAGCTTTTAGGATGTGAGAGGAAAAGAAGAGTGTACAAAGAAAAATTCATGCGGATATATGGAGAAGGTGTAGCCTTGGTTCAAGCAGCTGCCTGGAGGGGATTCTAACTCTGCCTCATGGAGCTGTAAGGTGACAGCATTTACCACTATACTACTGTGCCACTTATGTTATATGGTTTAGTAGAAAAATGCTGTAATAGAGAGAAGGGAATAACTACAACCTTAAATAAAACAATGGTAACTGTGCACAGATCTAATCTAAATTATCTACCCTTTTACTGCTGCTCTGATGCTATGTTACATTTGACAGATGTTATATAAAATAATAGCTAAATATTACTTGGGGCTTTATGTGCAGAATCAGTACATCATGGCATATTATCTAAATAGCTTTATGCCCATACAGGAGTTGGAAATGGTATTTTCACTGTAAATATCCCTTTGATCAAATTGCTGCAAACCTCTGGAGAGCCTAAGTGTGTACTTTAGGTCAATAAAATGTTAAATGAAGTTATTTTTTCCATCCTATATATAATTTGAGTACCACACTAGAAAGGTTTACTGGCATCAGTCTGGGAATTTGTAATTATAAAGCCAGGGCCTCCAGTGATTTAAGGGATAGCTCTTGATTATTGACCTTGCAGAGGTCTACAGTATTATTTCCCATGTATTTTCTTTTTCTTTTACAGCTGGGTTGCTTATGCCAAAGAGGAATACAAGGGTGAACAATATTTGCTGGAAGAGGGTGAATATTCTGACTGTCATGCATGGGGAGGATTTGACAGCTCCATACACTCTCTGCGCCATTTACAAGCTGTGAGTCTTTTAGTACAGCATAAGTAAAATGTATGGAAACACACGGCACTTGAGCCAGATTATCCATTAGGAAGTAGTTCTGCTTAAATGTGCTGACTCTAGGTAGTTTATTTCCAAAGCTTGTTGGAAAAAGTAATAAAAAGACAAGGCTTGTACAGTTTATGTGGAGTATATTGAGTTTGTATCAGATATCCAGTTTTTTTGCTGACTTCAGCAACACATGATGAAGCTATATTAATTATGATGGAGCAGAGGGCATAAGATAAAATGGAAAATTTGTCTTTGTTTTTTAACTTAAAACAGACATATAAACATGTAGTTCAATAAGCAAGTAATTGGAAATTGCATTTCATTTAAAAATAGTGGTCACTTAGGAAGGCACTATAAAATTGAAAACTACATTTGCCACTGTGTTCATTAAATCTCTTAATAATAACAGCTTTCTAAATATTCAAATCATTCTTAAATCTCCTGCCATTTTTAATATCTTCCCCTTTTTATTTTTTACCAGTGTACATAGCAGAAATAATACTTAACTTTTTTACCTCAGTAAATATATTTAATTCTGTGTCCGCTTTTCTGACATTATTTAGTTTTTTAAATCATCCTCGTGTTTTGTATAACAAATATAGTCAATGTTAGTAAGTCTTTACTGCTTTCTGAGAAAATATGCATTCCTAATTGAAAACGAGTTTTCTTGCTACACTTATCTTAGATTGTTGACTAGCCTGCAAAAAAAAAGAAGCAGCATATAAATTAGTACCTGAACAGAATGTTTTTGATGTATAATACATTATTTTTTTAATGTACTTTCCTGGTGGGAGTCACATTGGTTTCAAATCAGGCTGAATTTCTCGGCAACAGTTTCCAACCCTTTTAAAGTAATCCCCTGGCAAAATTAGAGATGCGTTCTTTTTAGCATGTCCTGGATGTGCCAATAGGTCTCTTTCTACTGGGATGTGCATGGCACAACCACGCTAAATGCTGCAACTCTACTGTTAAGTCCTTCTAGACTGTTAAATTATCACTTACATACAGTAAGTTAAAAATCTAATGCTTGTTAGTATAGAAACTCATTAATTACATTTACCGTTTCTTGTACTTAAACTACTCCTCCTTAGGGTGGTTGCTTCTCCATCACTAGTAGAGAGCAAGTCAGTCTGTTCTGGGAGAGGACCTTGAATTCACATCTGGAGGTGAACACTTTCATTTTGAAAGAATAATATCATTTGCAAACAACAAAGATGCAATGATCCACTAAAAGCATTAAGAGGAGTATAGAAAAGACTGTATGAAAAGACACTACACCTCAGGTATCCCTAGTTTTGTCTTCATCTCTTTTTCTTGTTAACCAAGAGAATGTTACCATATTTATAATCACCTGGGGCCTCATGCATAACGGCATGTGTAGAATTTGCACTATGACATGATGTAAGCACAAAATCGGAAATGTGCTTACGCACAAAAAATCCAGATGCATAAATCTGTGCATTCACCAACTTCTTCTGCTACATAAATCCCGGTCAGCGTGAAAATTAACGCACGTGCACGCGCCTGCTGTCCCGCCCCAACTCCTCCCAGAATTAATCCTTTTTGAATATGCAAATCAATATAAATTGCCCTTAAGATCAGCCTTCTGTGAAAAGACAATGGCAAAAGTACGAGGGAAAATAGAAGAATTTCGGCGAATACCAAGTGGAGGCAAGGAAAAACCTACTATTTGTTGGTTTTAAACAGTGGTATAAACAACAAAAGGAAGTTGATCGAGTGACATAGCGTGTCGGGGAAACTCAAAAGCTCAAGTTCACAAAGTTGCAAAGTATGAAATGTCAACTTTAATCTCGAAATTTCCACTTTAAACATGTAGTTTGTTTTGTCATTAAAGTAAAACATCATAAACTTCATCTTAAAATCGTTTAATTTACTAGTTTCTCAAATCACATCATAACTAAAGTAACACTTTAAATGCTTTGTTTTGTATTTGATCTTCTATGTGTGTGAATCACTACGTGCTTCCGGGCATTCTCTTCCTCCAACTGTACACAGAAACCATTACATTCATAATATTACAGCTCTCTGAATAATTAAAATACTGAGAAGTATACATGATATAATTTTCATGATGATAGGAGTTAAAGCATGTTATTAAACATGGGAACACGGTGGTGCAGTGATTGTTCATGTCTCACGCAGGATGCTTGCTGCACCATGCACGACCTTCGATGAAATAATTTATTGCAGCAGTACTGTCTCTTTCAAACATATTAACCCCCAATTCCTGTCCTTACTTTTCTTTCTCCAAATACCCAATCTCCACACAATCAGCTCTGTAATAGATGTTAAGTCATCTGTTAGCTTAGAACAGCAATTCTTCAAAACTTTTAAGGAACACTGAAATATCTTCGTAATGTTTAATTATTCTATCCAGCTATTCTTCCAGTGTCACGCCAGCCACACCAAGAATACAGCACGAGGCAGGAACAATCCCTGAACGAAGTTCCAGCTCCTGGCTAGCGCTGCAGCACCGTGTAGTTAAAGTTTTATCTGTATAATATAATAAAAATATTTTGCTGCATTTCATCTTAAAAATGATATCATCATCATATGTAAATATGCGCTTTATAAAGTGGCTCAGGTTGTGCAATATTATAAATGTATCGCAAGTTTACAGTGAGGTGATTGTACTTATAAGTAAGACAGTTCTACAAGGAGCATTTGATGGACTGATGGAGTGCGTTTAGAGTTCTTGTGATGAAACTGTTTCTGAGCTAAGAGGTCAGTACAGGAAACACTCTGAAGCATTTGTCGGATGAGAGCAGTTCAAATAGTGAATGGCTAAGGCAGCGTGTGCTTGATGCTGCATACCGATAATTCTCTTTCTGATCAGCTGCTGTACAGCTGTGATTCACACTCAGATACAGTGATATTAATACTCCGAGTGGTGCAGTGAGAGTAATATGGCAAAAGATGATCCAATGTGGCAACCTCTAACAGGAGCAGCTGAAAGAAGAAGAAGAAGGTGGTGCAGTGAGAGTAACAACACTAAAGCAGTTATGGTATTTGGAATAGTTTGACCATTCTGTGGACCATTATATTATTACAGGTTAATTACAGTCAAATGCAATAAACTAATAAGCAATATGCGGTTTATTTCAGTGTATTTATAAAGCCGCGTCAGGGATGTGGATCTGAAAAAGAAAGATAAACCACACAGGAACAGTAGCACTGCTTTGATGCTGGGTGCCGCCAGTCTGCAAAACCGAGTGGAGAACTTGTGTACGACAGGGTATGAGCTACTGTGGAAATGTGGGTGGCTTTACACCAAGTTTAGGTTTTATACATCGCGATTTGAATGTGGAAACGTTCTTACGCAACATTTTTGTGCGTACGCACCGTTTATACATGAGGCCCCAGGTTGGTGTCCCAAAGGCATCAAAGTAATCCCCTCCATCTCTACCATGGAAGTAGATTTTGCCTTTCATGCCACTTAATTACCCTTTGCTTTCATGTTAGTCTAGGCACATTAAGTTCCCAGTCCGATTTTAGTGTTTTTAGACATTGAGTGAAAAGTGACTATGCATGCATGTATTTCTTAAAAAAGTAATAAAATTAATTGACCTTTCAAAATATTATTGTCATGGCTGCTTTATAATCCTGTAGTCACTAAATAGTAACTGGCCTAGAAGAATACACAGCAGTTGCCATTACTTTCAAGACACTGCAATTGTACTACATTCAGTCAAATGTGTACAGATGAGTGACAAGCTGATTAATGGTAGAAATGCTGACTAAATTCTCTGTGTGATAGATCGCTCTAATTTCTGAAGTGAATTGTTAGTTGCATACTTTTCAGCCTCAGTTTTAAATGTTTTCAATTAGGTGACTTCAGTTTTATGGGTAATTAAAATTTTTGAAATAATAAGAACAATGTATGCAACCATCTTAAGTTTACTATGTAGATAATTGTTACTTTATTTTGTTTATTGGCCTGAAATAAAAAGTGTGATTAAGGGGGTGGTAGAGATAGAAATACAAAATATGGTGTGTGTTTGGGGTGAGAATTTCTATGACCTTTAGTAAGTACCATTAAGTATATTTATATACAGTACTTCACAGTTATATACTGTACAATATGAGGCTTAAGTTTCATGCAGTAATGTTTTGGGTAAAATCTGCATTAACCTACAGGGAAAAACCATTGCCTTTAGAAAGAAAATATGCAGAAAAGCTTTAATGAAGCCATTTCTTGGATTTGTATTAGGTTATCCTTGTTTTTTTTAATGCTATTGCTTGTGCACTACCAGGAGAAGTTGTACAAATTATAGGAGGGACTATATTTTTACTTATAATAGGTAGAAAATGGTCATTTCCTGATCCAGTTATCAAGCTGTGTTTCATCGGTTTTCTACAAATAGACCCTCTAATCATCTAAATGGCCAACAGTTATTTAACAATTAACCAAACTGGAAAATCTCATCACAAGATACATGTTGCAGTAACAAGCTCAATTTCTTTAACTTGCATTGCTCATATAGAAGGCCTGGCAAATAACATATCAGTAAATATTTTTTTTCTAGAGTTAATGAGTATTTTTGCTGTCAGAAAATATGTTTTCAATTTATTTTTCCTAGCTGAAAGGTCAGTCATACAGAAAATTTGAAAAGCACTTTGAAATGGAGATTATTTTTTCTGTTTAGAGTCCTACAGAACTTTGATTTCCAATTTCAAGGTACTATAGTGATTATTACTAATCCAGTCATGAGTGCAGTTTTACATTACTGTGCATTTAATGAAAAATGGTAAACTCGATAATTGCAATAGAAAAGTCACACGTGTTATTTTGCTCTAGGGCATCCATGGAAATGAAGGTAAAGTGCATTCAAAACAGAATCCAGGAATCCAGGAAATTTTATTCACTCAAAGGGTTGTGATTAATTGGGGAAAAATACTAATTCATTTAACATGGACATCTTGTTAACACAGAAATCTTGATATCATTTAAATTACTGTGACAATTTGGCTGTTAGCTAATTAATGATTTCTTTCTTCTAATTAACAAGTGTGTCTGACTGCAGTTGTAACTACTGTACTTCAGATGATCAGGACAGCTTTATGACTTTGTTGGTTATGACATTAAAGCCTAATTTCATAAAATGCCCTGATTTGACAATTTTTATAATAGTTATGTTAGACATTATGAAATTATTGACTCAGACATAAACTGTTTATGTTACAGTGAATTTTACTGACAAAATTATTGCGCATGTGAAAGCAATGATAATTCATTATTGTGTGCTTTAGTAATTATTAAGTGCCTTCTCCTGACATGTTTATGAACACACCTAGGGTTAATGTAATTACTTATATTAAAACATTATATTTTTCTGATTCTGTAATGTTTTTATTTACCATTTATGAATATTTTGTTTAGCAATTTGTGGTGTACTCTTTTTGTAGGATTTCATAGAACCGATTATAACTTTAAATGAAAAACCAAACTTGGAGGATGACCATAAAATAAACATTGAAGATCTAGATATTCCAGACCTGAAAGTTGCAGGCATACAGAAGGAAGTGCAATCAATCTGTGTACAAAATGGAGTGTAAGTTTTCCTGGCAGCTATTTTCTGTTGTGTGTGTACTTTGCTTAAAAAATACTCTTGCCATCTATTAATTTTTAATTTCTATTAAAACCCATTTTTCAGTACTTGTTTAATTTTTCTCTACTTCTTAAATGAAATTTTCATAAATACATCCTATTAAATGACTGTTAAATCTTGATTGGTACATTGACTGATGTTTAGACTAAAGAAAGGATTAGTAAATTTGAGATCCGACCAGCATATTGGATATGGCCGTTGAATATTCATATACTGCCTGTACAGTTTTGTTGTATATATTTGGTATTTGTGTACTTTGTACAATTCACTTTCTCGTATGTATACAGCTTGCATGGATGCAGTCTTTTCATTTTTTTATATGAGGTATTCCATTACGCATGTCCAGAATATTCGAAATATAGATGAAATGCAATGCTCAGTTAGCTTTTAATTTTTAAAACTTAATTTGTACTCACTAATATGCTGTAAAAAAATCTGTGACTTAAATGTCCGAGTTTCATGGGTGCAGTATACAAGCTAAAGACTAAAGAATCAGTATTTTGGGTCCTCCATATATGGATGTTCATTACAATAAAGTGTACTTAATTAACATTAACATTAAAACAGAATGTGAAATGTGCACTGTGTTCTTTCATGGGACAATTTAGAAAGGCACTGCTAATCTCCATTGATATTAAAGTGAATTTATTGTACCTAGTCTTTGAATTCATTTCTTAATAATAGTCAATAATAAACAAACAACTTCACATTTTTTTTTTATTTTGTAGATGGGTGGCATATAGTGAAAAATACTTTTGTGGACAGCAATTTATCCTAGAAAAAGGTTTTTATAGGAATAAGATGGACTGGAAGGGAGAAGGCAGTGCAGTCCTCTCTCTTCGACCAGTGAGACTGGTAAGTACATTGACAGTCAGAGAACAAATTGAAATATAAACCTAAAGGCAGTAGGTGTCTGGATCAGGAAGTTGAGGGAATGATATGTTTACTATGATAGGCATTTAAACTGTCAAATGTATATATGTTTGTCCCAAAACTTGACTTACTAGTCTTAGAAAATGTAAGGAATTTAATTGGTGTAAGTTTCTTTTATTCTGTTGTGTAAAACTTTCATTTTAAATACAGTATATCATGTAGTCTAGGGCAATATGCTGTTTCACAGTTAAGTATCCTTAATTGGTCAGTTCTGTAACGGTTATTTCATAGTGCTGGTTGAATTAACCTTTTAAACCTTTAATAGCATGCACCCTCACGTGGCACTTTATAGAGGCCAAATATAAATGCTAATGTGCATGATATAAATTTAGGAAGCAATGAAAAAGGAGTACAGGAAAGACAGGTACTAGGAAGTGCCAATTAATGCACCTGATACATCTTTAACTGCAAACACCATCAAAGGAAGGCTTATAAAATGGACACTTGTAATGTAACCCTGCAGAAAAGAATGTATTACAGCAAGACGGATCATAGTAAACTGACAACTCTACAGACCAAGTTAGCATGGATTATGCTAGGTTAATGACAGTACAAACCCCATGAATTACAGGGATTGCTTAAAGTCATAAATGAAGGATCCACAATAAAATGTGAGAGTCAATAGATCAGTCTAGATCTGAACATCAAGACAGGCTGAGAGTTCCATATAGTAGAAGCCATTGGGATAAAGGAGCTGCTTTTGAACGTTTGGACAACAACTGTCATACTCTTCAAGCCCTATGTGTATGGGCTTTTTGTCATTCTGGGATGATTATTCTCTCACTTTGGCTTACACATAATCGTTTAGGTATTCTTTTTATTTATTAAAGGAAACCATCTAAATCAGGCCAAAAATGGACACCATACCATTAGCCAGTAAATCCCTTCATGGGGAGAAACAAGCATTTGGGCTTGCAGACTTCATATGAAATGCTCTAAATATGTACTCGTCGGCTTGTTGCAGCAACTTGAAAGATGACCATAAAGCTTTTTTTCCACTTGACAACGGATTACTGTACTATAAAATGACCATAGTATGTATTCCTTTGTACTAAGAGTCAATGAACTCTTCTTAATGAAGGTTTAACATCACTCTTTAGAGTGACATTTCCAATCATATGATTCAGAGTTCATCATATGTATAATAAGCAGAGTCTGTGTTTTTCTCCTCACTTGCCACTATTGGATAGTGTCTTTCTCTTTGACCTCCATGCCAACGTGATCCTAGCCACTGATACTTATGAAACATCAGGTTAAAAAGTCTTTGTCACTCAAGCTACTGCCAAAAAAGTCAAACAAGCAGGTTTTTCTTAAAGGTCATTATGACCACCTCAAGCCATGGTCTTTAGCATAATGAGAAACTGGGCCTGCCAACTGTTTTTATGTGTGATCTTAGGCGTTGTTGGATATTTTTAACTACTTAATAGCATCAATGACTATACCTCTCTACTGACACACTTATTCTCACTGTAATTTGTATTTCTCATATATTCAATTGTTCATTTTATTTTGTCAGTTACTTGAATGCGCTGTTACTATATGAATTATAAGTACAGTTCTTGGATCACTATGGATAGATACTTTATTAATCCATCCATCCATCCATTCTCTAACCCGCTGAATCCGAATAGGGTCACGGGGTCTGCTGGAGCCAATCCCAGCCAACACAGGGCACAAGGCAGGAACCAATCCTGGGCAGGGTGCCAACCCACCGCAGGACACACACAAACACACCCACACACCAAGCACACACTAGGGCCAATTCAGAATCGCCAATCCACCTAACCTGCATGTCTTTGGATTGTGGGAGGAAACCGGAGTGCCCGGAGGAAACCCACGCAGACACAGGGAGAACATGCAAACTCCACGCAGGGAGGACCCGGGAAGCGAACCCGGGTCTCCTAACTGCGAGGCAGCAGCGCTACCACTGCGCCACCGTGCCACCGTGCCGCCCTACTTTATTAATCCCAAGGGGAAATTCACATAATCCAGCAGCAGTATACTGATACAAAGAAACAATATTAAATTAAATAGTAATAAAAATGAAAAAATGAAGAAAAAAAAAAATGAAAAAAATAAATATAAAATTAATATTAGCATTTACTCCCCCGGGTGAAATTGTAGAGTCGCATAGTGTGGGGGAGGAACGATCTCCTCAGTCTGTCAATGGAGTAAGACCGTGACAAAAGTCTGTCACTGAAGCTACTCCTCTGCCTGGAGATGACACTGTTAAGTGGATGCAGTGGATTATTCATGATTGACAGGAGTTTGCTTAGTGCCTGTCGCTCTGCCACAGATGTTAAACTGTCCAACTTTAATCCTACAATGGAGCCTGCCTTCTTAACAAGTTTGTCCAGGCGTGAGGCGTCTTTCATCTTTATGCTGCCACCCCAGCACACCACCGCGTAGAAGAGGGCACTTGCCACAACCGTCTGGTAGAACATCTGCAGCATCTTACTGCAGATGTTGAAGGATGCCAACCTTCTCTGAAAGTATAGTCTGCTCTGACCTTTCTTACATAGAGCATCAGTATAGGATCAGGATAGGAGCAGCCATTCTAAAAGGGCACTGAGCTGTGGGTACCAGTGTGAAAAATGCATTGGAAGGTTACAGAGAATAAAAATCAAAGTATTGTTGGTTAACAATGGCAAAAACAAAGCTCTGTGATCACTGGTTATTAGCAAGCAATAAGGAAAGATTGAAATATAATTTTCCAACTGTTATTAACATAAAGAAATAAATTAAGTAAGACAAAAGTTGATTTTTTTGTGTTTCTTTTTCACAGGAGCCTATGGGAGGATACGAATATA
The DNA here is from genome assembly GCF_016835505.1 of Polypterus senegalus. Classification (NCBI taxonomy): domain Eukaryota; kingdom Metazoa; phylum Chordata; class Cladistia; order Polypteriformes; family Polypteridae; genus Polypterus; species Polypterus senegalus. Next base: position 116,982,725 of record NC_053155.1, on the reverse strand, counting down.
ACCATGTGGTATGTGTGATTTAGAATATTTAGTGTATTCACTGCTTTTATCTTTTAAGTGTGTGCTTATCAAAGAAGGGCTCCATTTATTCTTAGTTAATGGAACTGAATAATATAACTGCCTGGCAGAATATCTGACTACACAATCCATTACTCAAAGACCTTGGGAAATTAGAAATGAAGCAATGCTATTGTCTTACAGCTGAAGGAGACTGGACTCAACTGCTAGCATAGCCATCATGTGTTTTTGTAGTCTGCATGTTCTTCTAGTGCCTGTTTGTCTTTTTTCACCCACATCCTGTTTCACCACTCATCTGTAAGACTTGTACGTTTATGTACTTGGTATCACTAAGTTGCCTTATGTAAGTAACTGAGGGCATATATGTGCATGTAAATATGCTGTCTGTTGTACTAACACCCAATTTAAGAGTAGTTTCTGCTTTGCTCATGGGATTTGGTGTTGAACGTAACTTAAAATATTTCTGGTGTAGGTAACACGCTATAGTGGTCACCTTGATTGTTTTTGTTCTTTGCTTATTTCATGATTTCATATTCAGAGGGGCCTCTTCTATAATGGTTTGTTCAGTCATGTGCCTGCTGGAATGCTCCCTCTTTGATTCTTGTTTATTTCTTTTAGTTAAAAACTTTAGGTTGGGAATATGGTGTAATGAATAAGGGACTGGGACTTAAAACCACAATGTTGCTGGTCCAATTCTTGTCTCAGACTTACTGTGTGATCCTGAGCAAGTCCTTTAATCTGCTTGTTCTGCAACTGTAAAATATAGAAATAAACATTGTAATGAAAACTGATTTTGTAAGTTGCCTTAGGTAAAGATAAATATATTAGACAAGTATATATATTAATATTGAATGTCCTAATGTTGGGTCAATATTTAAATAATTAAAACCTGAGGCCATGGCTGGTGCATTAAATAATGTTGCCTGAGGCAAGGTACATTTTTTGCTGCCCATTCATCACATCAAATATATCATTACTATGCATGAGAGGATACCCTTAATTCACGTACAATACATATTACTTTACAATCTTTATGGTACAGTACATTCTATAAGCATTGAACAAAAAAAATGTTATTTTTGGAAAAAATAAGAAGCAATAAAAATTAACTTTGCAACAGTAAAACTCATAATAGACATTAAAAACAATACAAATGTGTAGTATGGAACTGAATGTGAATTTAAACTTGGCTGTATCGCTCCTCTGGTACACTTCTGTAGTACCTTAGCAAATTCAAACTTTGTCCAGACACATGTGCGGTGTGTGTTTAAGAAACACCTTAAAGAGATTCCAGAAATTAACAAAATTTTACATTCATATTTATTTATTTGGCTGATGCCTTTATCCAAGGCAACTTACAAAATGTTATGATATGATTGGGTACATTTCTTTTGGTTTTCCAGTTGGAGCACAGGCAGGTCAAGTGACTTGCTCATAGTCCCAGTTTCAGTAGCAAGGCTTGAAATCCAAAGTCAACCACTACACCACACTGCCTACAAGATTTTACAAGACAACTTCTGAGATGAGACGTGTTAGGGCTTTGTGGTGATGTGTGGTGTTAAATGAATAAAAACAGAGCGCTTGGTGTTTGTAGAGATTTAGGTGTGCTTAGTAGCGTGGTGGAGTGTCTCCGGAGTGTTGATTGGGGTGACTGGCTGATCGGGCATGTATATGTAGACATGTGCAGTTCATTAGTGCCATCCAGGATCAGTAATTGGTGCATCTGCATCCCTAGCAGTATAAAGAGGAGCCTGAACAGATAGGAGAGAAAAGGAAGAAAAAAGAGGAAGAGTTTTATGGGAGGCGAGTCAGGAATGACTCACCATGGATACATTGTAAGGATGTGAGGTGGCTGTGGCAATCTGCTGAGGACTGGGATTGGAGATTGCAGAGTTTTGTTAGAAATACCTCCTGTAGAGCATAGAGTATGATGAGGTGAGAAGGTAGTGTCCTCTGCTGCCTCAGAGTAGAAACACCTGGAAACTTCTGGGAATACTTCAGAAACATCTATAGTCTCTGCTTATTGTGATGCTGGTGACAATAACAAGTGCAGTGAAGATTGTGTCAGTAACATTTGGGTGAAGGTGTTCTTTCATGCTTCTTTGTGGGTTGCCACTTCAATAGTCTGCCACACTGCAGTACAATTTTATTCAATAGACTCCTGGAACTTGTTCACTTGCTTTAAAAAAAAATGTTTCTGACTGTTCCATGACTGTTTATATCTCTCCTTTATTTTTTATCTTAGCATTTATTGGAACATTTTAAATAATTTATGAAACTGTTTTATTTAATGAAGATCACTGCACAGTTTACTTTTTGTTAAAAATAAAAGCACTTTTACATCTCTAGCCATTTATGTGTCCTCGTTCAAGTGGCTCACCCCGGTCATTACTATCAATGGTTCCGGGTTCAAGGATGTGCTGGAAGCTGCCGACAACCCAGACTATTACAGCTTAATCAGTATATATACAGTGTGATATGCATACTAATAATAGTCCTCAAACATGTTTAGCATAGAATACATAGACATTCCAAAATAAAGTTAAATGATAAACATAGCAAAAGGAGTGCAGCTGTTGAGTTTGAATGCATTGCTAAACACTAATTCAAAGTATAAGCATCTCTCAAATGCGGTTACAATAAAACCTGTGTTAAAACTGGGCAAAGCCAATTCTCTGTTGCGCAACATCATCAATAACTTGATGATTATACTTTTCATGTTCATTCCTGGCATGCTAAAAATATTCTCCACAGTAGTTCCTTTATTTATACTGTGCATTGCGTCAGTAAGGACACTACTACCGACGCAATGATTGGATGATGATATTACATTCTTTGCACACATGAGAAGAGGATATGATGAACGGGAATCATGATTAAATGTTTAGAGGTAATCAGTATACTTACTGATTTCTTTGAATTTTATGATTATACTAGCAAAATACCGGTGCTTCGCAGCGGAGAAGTAGTGTGTCTGAGACATCACACACTGCATGCATGGGTTTACCTTTCCTAGTCCTGCAAAGTCAGTTCACGTGAGCTGCCCGGAGTACATGCATCGAAGCTTCTCAGCTGTGCTTGTGCTATCTTGTGCAATCTCGCGATGTCCACAGCTTTATTTAATGTTAGCTGAGATACCCGCGCTTCGCAGTGGAGAAATAGTGTGTCTGAGACATCACACACTGCATGCACGGGTTTACCTTTCCCAGTCCTGCAAAGTCAGTTCACGTGAGCCGCTCGGAGTACATGCATCAAATGTTCTCAGCTGTGCATGTGCTATCTTGTGCGAACTCGCGATGTCCACGGCTTTATTTAATGTTAGCTCAGACCCTCCACTTAAAAGCTTCTGTCGCACTTTTGCTGAGTTTGTGACAAACTCTATTCTGTCCCTGACCATCTCATCTTAGTTTTCATAAGCACAGTCCTTCACCAGCAATTTTAACTCCGTTACAAAGTGATGAAAAGTCTTGTTTATACCCTGCGTCCTGTCATTAAACTTGTATCTCGCGAATATCATATTCGTCTTAGGCATGACAAACGCCAGTGGCAGCCTGTCTATGAACTTAATTTAAACTTAAGGTTTACACCGTGCTTTGTTTCCGCAGTAGCTGCACTTATGAATATGCTTGTATGCGTCTCTCGCTTCATATTCTTTTGCTGCCTTCTCAATTGTAAGCACAGTGCTTCACCCGTGAATATTTCGCGGCAGCGTGTCTATTGGATAGCTGCTGACGGAAGGCCTTATATGGGCAGGCACAACTCCGCCTCACACAGCGACCGAGCTGCAGGCTGTGGCCGTATACAGTATATGGACGAAAGTAGGTTTCAGTTAGGACCGCTGTGTGTAGAATTTCAAAATGAAACCTGCCTAACTTTTGTAAGTAAGCTATAAGGAACGAGCCTGCCAAATTTCAGCCTTCCACATACACGGGAAGTTGGAGAATTAATGATGAGTGAGTCAGTCAGTCAGTTAGTCAGTGAGGGCTTTGCCTTTTATTAGTATAGATTAGGCGCGTCAGCTAAGTTCAATGGCTTAATTATGATCAAACTGCTTATAGTTTATAGGGCTGCATAATGAAATTATACTTATGATGTTACCATCACTGTAAGCTACCTAGTAGGCTGGCGGGTTAAACGGAGAGTTACTCTGAATACTGTTTGTGTATATTACCATTCAGAAACAATGTATTTTTCAGTTGTGCAAGATAGATTCAATCTTTTTAGAGAAATGTGAAAAATAGAAAGAAAACCTACCAATACAGCTATGTGTTTTCTGCATTGTCATACCTCAAAAACCTGCTTTTCTGAGAGCTTTAAATAACATAATTCCACTCAATGCATCTTTCAGCACTTGACATCAAGAGCTAACCAACTTGCAGACATCCTTCACTGTAATCAATTTCAAGTCAGCATTTAGCATCTATCTGATGGATTAATTTTAATTGATTTTACAGATTCAGGGTAGATATCAATACAAATTCATATCAGATTTGAAACACTTGCAAAATTAATTTGAACAGTCAAACAAGAAAAATTGTATTTGATCCAAAAATAAAATTTAGGCACTTTTAACTACAGTCTAGGTGTACCCTCAGAAGGCTGTAGCAACATACGGAGTCAAACGCAGCCAGTATGGATTTTTCAGCTTCATTTCATCATTGCAACATTTCTGTAGTATTGCTTCAGAATTCTTTCCAAGGCCGCTTATTGTGATATGTAAAAATCATGAAAATGAATGCCAATACCATGTGTTGATATATGACTTCAGATTGTGCATACGACAGTTTGGTTCTAGGACATTCACAGTATGGCAAGGTATTACATAATATATTATGTGAAATTTGAAACTCTTAAAATGAAAATATTTTTCACAGTTTTTAAACTTTAGTATATAAATAAGGCACCAGGGGCCTCATGCATAACGCTGTGCGTAGAATTCTCACTAAAACATAGCATACAGACAAAAGTGGAAATGTGCGTACACACAAAAAAATCAAGATGCATAAATCTGTGCATGTGCCAACTTCCATTTTCTTCCACTACATAAATCCCGGTCAGCGTGAAAAGTAACGCATGTGCATGTGCCTGCAGGAACTCCCCAACTCCTCCCAGAATTACGCCTCTTTGAATATGCAAATCAATATAAATTGCCCTTAAACTCAGCGTTCTGTGAAAAGACAATGCCAAAAGCACAGGGGAAAATAGAAGAATTTCAGCGAATACCAAGTGGAGGCAAGGAAAAACATACTATTTGTTGGTTTAACAGTGGTATAAACAACAAAAGGAAGTTTATCGAATGACATAGAGTGTCGGAGAAACTGAAAAGCTCAAGTTCACAAAGTTGCGCAGTGCCTGAAATAAAAAAGAAGTTGGCAGATATCAAAGTCGCTGTGAAAAGGCGAGTTGTAGCCCACCGTCTGATTGTCATATAAAAGCTTATTAGGGTACAGAGAAAAGGAAAAAAAATAGGGACACAGTGGGGGAAAAAAGCTTGAAATGTCAACTTTAATCTCGAAATTTCCACTTTAATCAGATCGTGTATTTTGTCATTAAAGTAGAACATCATAAACTTAATCTTAAAATTGTTTCATTTACTAGTTTCTCAAATACTATCATAACTAAGGTAGCACGTTAAATGCTTTGTTTTGTATATTTTCTTCTATGTGCACTATGTGTGTGAATCACTACATGCTTCTTAAACGGGCTTTCTCTTCCTCCAACAGGACACAGAATCCATTACATTTGTGATATTACAGCTCTGAATAATTAAAATACTGAGATGTATACTTGATATCATTTTCATGATGATAGGAGTTAAAGCATGTTATTAAACATGGGAACACAGTGGCGCAGTGATAATGACAAACTGGCACCCCATCCAGAGATTGTTCCTGCCTCCCGCAAGATGCTGTGCGCGACCTTCGATGAAATAATTTATTGCAGCAGTAGTCTCTTTCAAACATACTAACCCCCAATTCCTGTCCTTCCTTTTCTTTCTTCAAGTAACCAGTCACCACACAGTCAGATCTGTAATAAACGTTAAGCCATCTGTAAGCTTAGAATGCCGGTTCTTCAAAACTTTTAGGGAACATTGAAATATCTTTGTAGTACATGTTTAATTAATCTATCCATCCAGTGTCGTGCCAGCCCCAGCAGGAATACAGCACGAGGCAGGAACAATCCCTGCTTAGACACCATGTCCTCATATGTTTAATTATTAAAATATAGATTTTTTAAATGATGTTAAAATTTTATCTGTATAATGTAATAAATATATTTTGCTGCATTTCATCTTAAAAGTGATATCGTCATCATATGTAAATACACGCTTTAAAAAGTGGCTCAGGTTGTGCAATATTATAACTGTATCGCAAGTTTACAGTGAGGTGATTGTACTTAAAAGTACAAACAGTTCTACCAGGAGCACTTGATGGACTGATTGAATGTGTTTAGAGCAGTTTGGATGAAACTATTTCTGAACTACGAGGTACCTACAGGAAAGGCTCTGAAGCGTCTGCCGTATGGGAACAGTTCAAACAGACAGCATGGCTGAGGCATCGTGTGCTTGATGCTGTATGCCGATAATTGTCATTCTGATCAGCTGCTGTAGAGCTGTGATTCCCCACTCAGATACAGTGATATAAATACTCAGAGTGGTGCAGTGAGAGTAATATGGAAAAAGATGATCTGCTGTGGCAACCCCTAATGGGAGCAGCTGAAAGAAGAAAAAGAAGGTGCAGTGAGAGTAACAACGCTAAAGAAGCTATGGTATTTGGAATAGTTTGGCCATTCCATGGACCATTATATTGTTACAGGTTAATTACAATCGGATGCCTTAAACTAATGAACAATATGCGGTTAATTTCAGTGTATTTGATAAAGCCGCGTCAGGGATGTGAATCTAAAAAAGAAAGGGAAACCACACAGGAATAGTAGCACTGCTTTGACGCTGGGTGCTGCCAATTTGCAAAACCGAGCAGAGAACTTGCGTACGCCAAGAATTTAGCGGGCGTGAAAATGTGCGTGCCGTTACACCAATTTTAGTTTTTATACATCACGATGTGAGCATGGAAACCGGCGTACACAACATTTTTGTGCATAGGCACCGTTTATTCATTAGGCCCCAGATGTTTATGCAATTATTAAGGTTCACACTTATTTTTTTATTATTAATATTATTTTGTAATTGGAGAAAATACAAACAAACTACATGAAAATGCTGCCCCCTACCATAGCCTTGCCTCATCCCACACATCAGCCCTGTCTGAAGCAAAAAGCATAAAAAATTAACACACATAATTAAAATTTATTATAATGATTAGAGTTTGATATTCAGGGTACAGCAGTGATCTGATGGTTAATACTGCTTCATTTTAGCTCTAGAATGTGCATTTTTTCTTTTGTGTCTTTGTGGAATTTCTTTGATTATTTGGGCTTCTTACTATAGCGCAAAGACATTCATGTTAAATTAGTTGCTGACTGTTATTCTGGGCCTGTGTGTTTGTATATTTATGTGGTTTGCAATAGGCCAATGCACCATTTAAAATTGGTGTGTGACTTGTAGCTGATGCTTCCTGCAACTTAAAAATTGGGTTAAGCAGGTTAATTAAATGGAAGGAAGCTGGATGGTGTGCACCATAAAGAAATGATGAGTTTATGTGGGTTATCTTTCTCTGTAACTCCTTTCGCCATTTTCTTGTAGTTTCTGAATAACAAATTTACAAACAAAAAAGAAATTCTGCATTTCTGATTGGTAGCATATTCTCTCGTTTTTTAGCTGCAAACATACAGTGAGCCTCATTATCATGGGAGCAGTAAGGAGTACAGAAATGAAGCCCTGAGTTGCTCGTTTTTTTCACCCAAATCATTCAAAGTTCTTCGTGGCTGGTGAGTATTATCATGTGTTTTAATAGCCTAAATTAATTGGCTACCTGCAGCAGCCAGTCTAATTCAGCAATCATTGATAGTACTGTTGTTACTAGTAGTAATTAATGACACCATTGTATTGATAATTGAATGCTATTGATTATGAAACATTTATTTATACATTTATTTTGGCAAGTAAATATGGCTTATTTAGTCAAACCAACAATATTTATGTAGTGATGTTACAAAAACCGGAGTGAATCCAAGTCCCCTTGGGTATAGGAACAAGATGTCAACCTTGTGAATCATTGAGTCATCACTGCAGAGTAATTTAGCCAAACCAACTGATGTGCATGTCTTGTGGCCATTAAGATCAACTTATGTGAAAATGGGGAGAACTTCACATAGACAACATTTCAATCCACATTTGAACCATGAACCATTAAACCAACAATTACAAAAAAGTTAAGTCAGTAAAATCATAGAAAACCACACTGTCTTTTAAAAATGAAACTGTTAAAACAGGAGTGAATTGGGATACAAAACAGAGGGATAAGCTTTCAAGGAGGAAAAATATTGTGTAAAAACAAGATAACTGCATATATTTGTTCCTGTTACTAATAAATCTCACATTAATTAAATGTGTAACTTTGTACTAGTGAAACAAAAACTGTGTTCCAATAGGCTTCTCTCACCAATTTTTCAGTCTGGTGTTATTGCCACCTCACTTTTAGCCAATCTGTTTTACCATTAATTACACTGGCTTTAAGAGAGGCTTTTTTAAAATCGCCTTTGATGACAAGAGACAAATACTGTACAACCGTCTGTATATGTGAAGATTATCTTTGTAAAGAAAACATGCTCAAAACGTTTGGATTATGTCATGTAACCTTTGTAGTGGGACTGCCTAATGGAGCAGTTCACTGTGTTGTTTGAAATCAGGGCTAACCTACCTAATCGGTTGTAAAGCAAATAGTTTTCTAAAGAGGTATGCATTGTGTGCTATTTTTTGTTATATCTGATTCCAAAAACAAAAATGAGGAGCCAATTATTATTGTAATTTGGATTATTAATCAAAAATAAGTTGCACTCCAACCAAAAGCAAGCAGCCATTTTAGACCATTAGCACCAGACTTGGGAAACTGACTGCCTCACAGAAATGCACTTTTAATGCAAATGAGTCTGTTGCTTTGGGTGGTTGCAATAATATAAATACATGGAATGATTATAATGTATTTTCTCACCTGTTAGCCATAGCATAGTCCAGGTTGCTTCACAAAAACAAGCTGAGGTGTTGTGTCCGCAATTGTTAGAATATTTCTTCTGAACGTAGATTAAAAGAAGTGCACAAGTATATTTTACTGTATTTCTCCTGTCACGTCTTTACAGGGTACAATGTATTTTCCATAACATTTTTTTCCTGTTGCATACATTTCCTAATAATAAGCTGTGATCTCATTCTTTTGCTTCCCCCTGCCTTCTCACACCCCCCATCTCCCCAGCTGGCTGCTTTTTGATGAAGAAGGATTTGCTGGTAATCAGTTTGTGTTGGAAGAAGGACTGTACCCTGATCTCACTTCCTGTGGGTGTGTGGCGACGTGCATTAAATCACTGAAGCCTATTCAATATGTAAGTCTTTAAACATATTGTTGGTTTTAATCTTTAGATCTTGGAGATTGAACTGCTAGCGTAATATGCCACAAATTACCCTTTTTATATTGCCTTTCTCATAACTTTCAGCATACTATTGTGTCACACCTAAACACTGCATTTTTCAGAATTATTGGTTTTAATATCAAACCAGTTGACTTCAATATATTTATTTTTTATAATATTGGCAAGTTTACAGTGTTATAAATGGAACAGTTTTCCTTTACTCTGTCATTTTGCCTTATCTGCCTTTTGCAAGTTTAAAATTTTCTATAATAAAATCACAGTGTGACTTGATGCGGCCTTATTTTCTTCTGTAAAGGGAAATGAATATAGCAATGATAGCTGCAATTGACATATCAGCTTGTACATCTTAAACACATTTTTCAGTACATAATATAAAAAGAACTTGTACATTTTTATGCCCATTTAGCCAAATTAAACTTGTCTCATAGGCTAGATTCAGTGAAGGCAAATACGTGGCATGCCTCCAATGTAAAATGGTGTTAATTCTCTGCTGGTACAATCCCAAGAATAAATAATTTAAAAAATACTGGAAGATTTTAGGAATGGCATGGATAGACCTGACATTAAGACTTGAGTTATTATTTTAAGAAAGAGCTTTGGGGTTGGAACCAAAACACTGGTGGACTTTTACCACTACACTACTGAAAGTATTTTGACTTGATATATCATGGTTTGGTCTGGTAACCTGACTTACCAGAGTCACAAACTCTTGTAAAGGACTGTCAATGCAGCTTCTAAAATCATTGAGGCTCACCTTACATAGCTTCGTGCCATTTACACCTCCAGATGTCTGAGGAGAGCTGAATCCATCATCTCTGATGACAACAATTCAGCTCATTTCATTGTTATCACTTCTGCCATCTGGGAAGCACTGCCGGAGCCTCGCCACTCTCTATACCTGCTTCAGGAACAGTTTCTTCCCCTGAGTCATAAGGTCACTGAACTTCCATTAACCTGACCCTACCTGCCCTGCACTCTGTACTGTACCTGCCTGATGGTTTAGGTATAATTAAACTGTATGTTACCTTTTTTTAAAACGGTTACCTTATTTATATTATTTATATAGCTTTATCTTATTTACTATATCTATCTATACATCACTGCAGCAATGGTACAAGAATTTCACTATGCTCTTGCAGTGCTTGTGAAAATAAAGATCTCTAATCTGTAATTACAAAACAGAACATTGCATAGTTCCTAAGAAAGAGACAATGATAAATTGTACACATGCCCATAATATTTGGAATGAGGAGATGCATTCCCTTACCAGACTGTTATGGAGCAAGTGAGGGAGTTTTCAATGAATGCTCTCCAGACCTGAACCAGCACTAATTAGAACAAGTTAACCTTTTTAAGTTATTGGGAAGAAACATACTTTCCTAAACTTTTTTATAAGAGATGAGAGATGTTATGTTTCGCCCCAGTTCAGACTCTGTGTGATACTGGTGACAAGAAATTTAAATGATTCCACCTTGTTAACAGTGATGCCATTTAAAATTAGGGGTGCAGGAGGATGGGAGTGTCTTCTAAAATGTACAACCATTACAACTTTTATCAGAGAATTCAACTTCAGATTGTTGAAGGTGCACCACCTAGACAGCTGATACACTGCCCTCATCAGTGAATAAGACAATCAGAGGAGTGTCATCGGCAAACTTCCCTGGAAGTGCAATCATCGGTATAGAAAGATTAAAAAAAAGGTTAAAAAAGAGGAGACAGAACACACTACTAAGGGAATGTTGTGCTCAGGAAACAGGACCTTGACCAATATTTGCCTAGCTTTACTGTCTGATGTCTCTCAAAATGGCACAGATCCAGAGACATGTGGCATAGTCCATGTACGTACCATGAAGAGGCTCTGGCAGGATTGTGTCATGCTAAACTTAAAATCCACAAATCAGATGCTTGCATAAGTACATGCAGAGTCTACAGCAAATGCTCCAAGATGTAGAGAAGAACCATGTTTACTTTATCTTTAACTAACCTGTTGGCAAAGTAAGCCAACTGTAGCAGGTCAAGGAGAGAATTTGTGACAGACTTAACATGCTGAGCTATTAGATGTTCTTACAAAGGTTTACTGGCCTCTTATCAATAACACAGGAAATATTTTGTTTCTTGGATTCACGAATGGTTGTGAATTCTTTGAAATAGTCAGTAACTTTGCATTAAGCAAACCTACTGATGTAAAATGACTGCCAACACTGGTGCTAACTGAACATAAGTGGCTCACAAAACAGTGAATACAGTGGGATCGAGTCACTTTCACAAAATAGCATTCAAGCTTCTCCTTCATATACATTTCACTATTCCATTTTAGAAGAAATCCACCCTTTTTTCTGACTGCCCCCCCAATGATAATCTGTTTGTGCCAAATCCTTTCAGTATTTCCCAAATAAATAATTTCATGTTGGAACAACCTTAAAACAGTTAAGACCAGTTCATTCCATTACAGAATCACAGGGTGGCAGAACCTCCCTGACTAACACTTGGCACAAAGCAGGGCACCAGTCTGTCACAGGCATCTCATTCACACACCCACAGCAGGACTAGTTTAAATTTATTAGTCAAAGAAATTATTATGATAATCATTGAGATTTGGCAAGGAATTGGAGTACCTAGAGAAAACCTGACGGGCAGGCCTAATTTTAATCTACTGACAGTAAATTGGAACAATGTGTGTATAATGTTTATTTCAATATAATTAGATTCAACAGTAACTAGGCAAATCATTATAATAGGAATCGTGTTGTAAATGTAGGTTTTATTGAGACTGTATGTAATTATTATTTAATTTACTTAGGCATGGTTTTTCAACATGTAAAAACATTTCACTGCTTAAGTGGTTCTGTATGGTGGATTAACATACAGTATGCAAGTGCCAAGTTTAAGAAAATATTTTTCAGTTTTATTTATTCTGGAGAAATCAGAAATACTACTAAGTGAGGAATGTAAAAGGTGTGAAAGAGCTCGCTAGCTTTAGTAAACAGAACTAAAGTATACAGTTTACCGAAAACTCATTGAATGTCCTTCACTGTGACACATCGCAGTATGCACATTGGGCAAAATGTACAGTGCTCATTTCCTGGGTAATGGTGTATGACATGAAATGAAATAACCTACTGGTGTTGTTCTGTGCAGACAAGCAATAATATATGTTTGTTATACTGCTAAGGGTGGCGAGAGTGACACTGTGAATTGATTCCCAGGCCAGTCTTTGTCTGTGTAATCTTGCATGTTCTTCAGTGGCAGAATTAATGACCCTGTATTTGAGACTGTCGTGCAGTTGTCTGGAACCCCGTCTAGGGTTAGTGACTTTCTTTTAATTGAAGCTGCTTACATATGCACTAAGGAAGAATGGAAAAAATAAAGGCAGCTCGCTGGTTAGTTTTGCTGCAAAGACACAGCCAGATGTGGAATAAGTAAGTTAAGCCGGTACATTTTTTGAACTCAAAACATTCTATTCATTATTATTGTACATGGGAGGAAATTGATAACTGATGATTTTCAGCTTGAAAGTGTGTTTTTGTTTAATTTATATCCATCTGTTTTGATAAAACTGAAATCCAAATTTTACTCCTATGCTCCTTGGCCTCAAGACTGAAACAGGTTTACATTTGGTCTCTTGTCTTGGGCTTGATTGTTGGACGATTGCCAATTCTTACAAGTAAATATGAAGTCCGTAAAGGAAGAATGAGAACAGTACCAAATTATCGTTTTGCAAAATATGGCACATTAGCAGGAAGCATCATTTTATACAGTAATTTTATAAGAAACTGTTTGGGTATGGGTCTCTGATACTTCCAGAACTCCTTGCTTAAACTATTATTTCAAACAAATATATAAATGATGGCATGTGAACCACCTGCCAGACCCATTGCACAATTATCTCTCACTATCTGATTCTAATCCTTTCCTGAAAATGGGTCAAAAAACAAAAAATATTGGATATCAAAAAACTGGGTCTTATTGTTTAACTGTGAAAAATAATGATGCATTTCCAGCCCTTCAGAAAACCCTCAACCAGCTGCCTCAAATATCACTAAAGAATTCAGAAACACAGTATATAACAATCATCCCTTGATTTCTCCATGATATAAAACAATTCATTCATCAGTTACCTGATTAAGAGACTGTTAATGGAGCACTTAATAAAAATGTTTTAGCACATTCGCTTGTGTTCAGGATACTAGAGGGAAGCCAGGTTTTGGCTTGACTCCAATGCCTAGTGTAACAATGGACTTGTCCCACAGCAAAATGTAGTTATGCAAGGAAAAATAAATTGCATTACCTTTTTCAATTGCCATTATTTTTTCCACATCTTATGGGGCATAATTTATGTTTCCACTTCTATCTAGTGATAAATGCAGCCACTTAATCTAGCTAAGTGAAGGAATAAGACAGCAGGTAGTATGACATGGCTTGTGCTTGCTTCTCATTGCTTTCACATTTTCTCCTTAAGCATATCATATAAAATGTGCTTTTTCACTTTAAAGTGACCCAGATGCTAAATTTCTGTTAGCTGTTATAGTGAAACATTGGATAAAGAAGAGTCGAATAAAGCAACACTATGTATAAATATTATTTTTAGAATTGATCTATTATTTTATACTATATATAGTGATGAACTAATTTCTAATTGCAATGAGGGAGGTACTGTCATAATTGCTGTCATAATTGTTGTGCTGTATGAATATTTATCTTAATAGTCAGAAACTTAAAATTGCTGCTTTCTGTCTTATGCTATGTAGAAGAAGCAGCAGGTAAATTTCTGCTTTTATTTTTTTACGGTTTTTCAGAACAGAAGTAATGAGTATTAGAGGTGGCAAATTCCCACATCCATCAGTGGACCTTCTAAAGCGTGTTTTTGGTTTTCTCTTTCCCAGAATTTTTCAAAGCCCTGCATCAGTGTATTTTCTCTGGATTCCTTTGAAGGCAAAGAACTACTTCTAGAAGAATCGGCCTCCACTCTTTTAAGCACAGAGAACCACTTTTTTTCACAGTCCGTGAGAGTATACAGTGGACAGTAAGTATCTGAGTTGTGGGCAGATTACTTTTAATTAAAGGAATTCTCCACTCAAAATATATATCTTTTTTTAAATATTTTTTTAACCCATGTGGTTTGTTGTGAAGTCCAGAAAAAATTGTAATCCTGTTTTCATGGAGAACAGACATAATTTCTCTGATAGAATGGGAGCCTGAGGTGACCAATGTTGAACAACAAATAATGTCAAAAAAAAAGCCCCATGAAAAAGTCATTACTCGTGTTGCGTAATCCATATATCAAATCGTCTGCTTGTATGCTCACAACATGGAAATTGCATGCATTATTTGCTTAAACACTTCTTAAATAAATACTTCCACAAAATGAAAATTGCCACAAACAGGAAACCTGTTAACAAAGGATCACACTTTTGAGTCTTGACCAATGAAGGAGGGGAAGAGGTGAGCATTCAGTGCAATTCCCATGTAAAATGGCTTCCTGTTTGTAGGTACTTTAATTTTCAGGAAGCAGTTGTTTAACAATATTTTAGCAAAATACGTTGTGACCAGATGACTGGATGACTTGCCGTGTGGTTTATGAGATACCAGTAACAGAAGATTTAATTTTTTTTCATTAACTTTTTGACATCATCTGCTGTTGGTCACTATATGCTCCCATTCTATATATGCCTGGTTTGTTTTTAGTTTTACTATGGTTTTATTGTGTTTTAATTAAAAATATATCAACAAAACCATTGACTGCTTGATTCACTAAGGCATACTGTTTTTGTTTCCATTTTTAAAGTGCGGTGCAAACGTGTATTACATTTAAATTCATATCCATAGATCGTGTGCCATAACTGAAGGCAAAGCGAAACAAACATATTCCATTTTATTTACTGGCTGCTCAGAGTGGACTGCATTTTTATTCAAGTCCATGCATTAATTATACCAAAACGTTATGTTTGAGTTGATAAAGCAGGTGATCCACCATCTCATTGAGAAGGTGGAAGCTGGTGATGAAAATAACAATTTTAATCTCTTCTGTGTCGACTGTTTGCCGGAAAGGGTGGGAGTAATAGAAGCAGGAACAGGAGAAGAATTGCCAAGTGCTACAGTAATATTCTTAGAGCACATTCAAGAGTTTGTTCCGAAGAACTGCAGCATATGTTTATGTACCATCAACCAGGGTGTTTGAACTCTGATAGTCTCGTAAATTCGGTTTGTAAATACCTGCAGATGGGTATTTTGCTAAACCTCTTTATATATCAGTCAGGACTATCAGAAGAGAAATGGAACAAAAAGATATAAGGCAAGTATAACACATTAGACAGCTTAACATAAGAGTAAACATTTTCAGTGAGACCTAAAGCATACTTGTCATTGTTTCAGTCTGTCACTCCACATTGACAAAATTTATGCTTGCTGCCAGAACACAGAAACGTTAGAAGCGGAATGCCCCTTAGCTCAACTGCTGGAGTTCCCTGCCCCACCTTTTCACGGCAATTGACTATTTCATTACATTCAGTTTTGGCATGATGATCAAGGTGTGGTCTTGAATTGAAAGACAATCCACCCTGAGCAGGCCATAAGTGAAATGCAATACATTTGCTTAGCTTTTAGTTATGACACGCAATCTATGGACATGAACTGAAATGCAACGTGCTTTCGTATTGCATTTTAAACTGCATTCCCGTGTAGTTAACACACTGGATTGCAATCAATTTTAGCATGAGTGATTTTTCCATACCATTCTACCATTAGATTAATTTTGTTTGTCAGTTATCATTACAAACCATATTGGGTAAGTAACATAAAAATATATAATTTTGGGGTTGAGTATGCCTTCAAAGCCTAACTGTTAAAAAGAGATCATATTTGTAACAAGTTTGAGAATGCTGCATAATGTTACAAATGGTGCCAGAAATGTGTTCCTTTTGTCAACATAGAAAAGATATAAAGGGTCAAGAATAAGCAATGTGATCAGAAATATTCCACTAGGGTTATTAAAGATGGCATCACAGAAGTACAAGGGAGTTCTAGTGGGTTTTGCTGATTTGGCATGCCCTGATAGGTGAATTAATCTGAGATGACAAGTTAAACAAATTTCAGCCTTCACAAAACCCATGATGGTGTTCATTCCTCTCTGCACTGTTCTCTAGGGCTTAGACAGTCCAGTCAGACTTTACAATCAAATGAGGTCTCTGTCTTAGTTTTTTTATTCTAAAGATATTCATGGCAGTTGTACGGACACTCATAAGCCTTCAGCTTAGGATGGTTCAATTGAAGTATCTCCAGAGAAATGAGAAGATATCCCTACTGCTAATGAGTGAAATGAAAACTTGTTATGCAAACATAGAGCTGCTGTTATTCTTAGAGGAGAAGCCGAGTGAAGTTCTCCAAAGGTTAATGCTTAGTTACTCGATTTTCCTAAGGAGGTGTCTCAGTGCTTGATGAAGATTCCTAGAAGGTTTTAATTAGGTCATTTAGTTGACCATTTAGACATAAAATCTGATACATACTTGTATGTGAACTTGACTTTGTGTTTAATGGTCAACTTTGTACTTTTTATATCTCACCTCTGGTTGTATGTACACTGAGAATATTTGGCAAAGGAAGTGGGCAAAGCTGATGTGAACTTAGTGTTGAGTTAAATTTGACTGATGAAGTTATCACAATAACAGGCCTAGTAAAGCCAAACTGGTTGTTTACAACTTCTTTAGAACATACAAGCTATAAAAACCTGAACACTGACACAAATAGATGAATACACACTAGCTTGGTCTACAATAGAAATGAAATCCTGCAGTACCTCTTTATATTCCTTGCTTTGTACACCAGAAAATACAAGTTATTGTCAATATACTAACATCCCTTTTGTCCCTCATTCACTCAGAATATGGAACCAATGTAGGAAGCACTTCAAGTTAGAGAATATTTTATCACTAGCACCTCTACATGATAATCCACCTTTTTCCACAATCTCGAATGTACACAGTTTTTAATATTTGGAAAACATATGGGATTAAATCATTAGAGATTTGTATATAAATAATATCTTTGCATCCTATGAATAATTACAATCTAAATTTAGTTTCCCATCAACACAATTTGTCCACTATCTCCTAATTAGAAACCTTGCTAAACAAAATCTCCCCTATTTCCCTCACCTCCCACCTATTTCTATTCCAGAAGAGATATTTGTCAGTGTTGAAGACTCAGACAACATTTCTGTAAAATATAAAACCATTTTAAAGTCCCTTCCTTTTAAAGATCCCAAAGTACAGTCGGAAAAGGATCTCTTACTCAACATTTCAGAAAAGGAGTGCAAGGCAGCCATGCCCAGAATCCACTCGAGCTCCATATGCGTAAAGCATTCAGTTATTCAACATAAAATTTTTTTATCAAGCATATCTGTCTCGTTTACAATTGTCCAAAATGTTTCCAGGGCAAGATCCAACTTGGGAATGTTGCAATCAACTTCCAGCCTCATTGGGCCACATGATCAGGGTGTGTACCAAATTAATATCATTCTGGACAAAACGTTTAAATACCTATCAGACAGCCTTGGTGTCACAATCCCTCCTAATCCATTAACAGCTGTGTTTGCTGTATTCCCAGATGGAATAAAATGGAGAAGGTCAAACAAACTGTAATTGTCTTTACTTCACTCTTAGCACGTCGACTTATCTTGCTCAACTGGAAGAATCCTAACCCACCTCTTTTAAGTCAGTGAGTAGCTGATGTTATATACTATTTGAAATTGGAAAAAATCGAATTCTCTCTTGGAGAATCTGTTCAAAACTTTTTAAAAACTTGGCAAGATCTAATCAATAATATTTTAGATTAAGCACTTATATTAGGGAGAAAGATTCTTTTTCCCTCTACACTACTCTCAAAGGTTTTACTCTGGCTGTTGGCCTTTCTCGTGGGTGGGGGTTGAATTGAATTTAGTTTTGTTAAGTTTGACTTGACTGTATGTAATGGTACATGCTTTAAATAAATTCAATAAAAGTTAAAAAGAAGAACTTCTTTAGAACATCTAACAGGGCTGAGTAATTTCACACAGTCCACTTCTTTGTTGAAGTGCACCTTTCCTGTGCTCAGAATGAACTTGAGGATTTTAAGCTTGAGCTAGCTTGGTAACCATTTATAATACCCTTTATTAGTGAGTCCAAAACAAGCATTATAAACTATATGTATTAACAAATTATTAACTGATGTACATTCAAAAAGTTATAAATGCCATTAAATAATTCTTATACTGTATTATTAATGCTAAAGCAACATATTAACTTTTATTAGTAAGTCATTACCAAACATTATATAATTTTTCTTTACATCTTTACAAATTATGTAACTAATCTTTTTTTCAGTACTTGTTCTAAAGCTGAAACTCTGTCCATTGTAAATATTTATTAATTAAAGTAATGAAAGATATTTAACCGTGTTACAACTAATTGTTATCTAGGTGTTGGTGAAGTAGAATAGCTGCAAATTATTTGGGCAATAGGATGATTAGTGTCTTTTGGTAATCCTTGTCAATGTACCAATTGGTAAAAAGCAGTGAAAAAGGACATTTTCAAGTTGAAGTTGAAACTTTTTTGGGGGGGAAAAGTTTTAAGAGACCTTAAAGTTTTTTTGAATTAATCAATCAGCACATCATAAAGGAAAGAACAAATTCAAATAAAATTTGATAAGGTCAGCTTTAAATACTAGCAAATGAGAGCTACGTATTGTATCCACCTCTACTGGTAATTTTCATGGCCACGATATCAAGGCACGTACAGTCAAATGAGTACATCTCTGTTACCGGAGGATGGTGTTATCCTTCCAGAATCATCAAACAGTTTGCATAAGTGATTCATTGCTAATGCTAAAATATCTGGTATGAGAATGACCTTTCAGGTCACAATTTTCTCCCTGGAAACAGTGATGTCTTCTTTTCCAATGAAAGGAAGCAACTGATATAATGGATACATTCAAATTAAATTTGAATCCACCCAAACATAGAGAAAAAGTTAGGTTTCTCCAAATGGTTGCTCGAATTAATTTTCTTCATAGTATGCAGTCTGGGAAACCTTTTACCGCCACTCCTATAAATCAATAGAGATGCTGGAAATGGTTTGAATAATTCATAGGGGTGTTCCCTTGACTACCTCCACTGGAGTAGAACTGGACATGGCCCTCTAGAAGGAGAAATTAGGAAAGGTACAATTCAGTGAGGTAATCTTTGGGGATGACCTTTGGTTTGCTTGTTGCCACCTTAGCAATAACCAGTAGAAGAAAATGTAGCAATAACAAATTATAAAACTGTAATGGTAAAAGGAATTGCTTTCCAGGTTTACAAAATATGTAGTGTGCCTTTTTCTAATTTTATTATAAAATGTCTGAACATATTTTGATTTTGCAATAGAGTAATATTAATACTATACCTTCTTGTTTACTACCTACCCTACAAAAGCGATTAAGATTTTTTAGTGTGAAGTATTATGCCACGTTTTAATCTGTGACATTGAAAATAATGCGACTTAACAGTGTGTTTTATTTTAGAATACAATTTTATTCGGTCCTTGGTTTGAATCCCAAGCCCAGAAATCGACTATGTGACAATCATTCACTGTTTCGTATCTGTGTGGGTTTTCCTCTCACTTCATAAAAGAATATATATGTAAGGCTAATTGCCACTCTAAATTGGCTAGCTATGATGGAGTGTGTGTGTGTGTGTGTGTGTGTGTGTGTGAATGTGTAAGCGAGAGAGAGAAAGTCCTACCCAGATAAATTCTTGCCCAGTGCTGGTGCTTGCCTTGTTAACTCTGCCCCATGTTACCCTGAACTGAATATACTGTATATGGATTAAAAAATGTACACATATATTGGAATTTTTAATTGTTTTGAGGTTATTATACTTTGCCTTCCCTTTTTACTTAACATGTACTTTTATTTTATGGTATGATAGGTGGATATTATATGAATACACCAACTTTAAGGGCAGGCAATTGCTTCTCAGTCCTGGCCAGTATGGCTCCTGGGGTGACTACAGCGGATGGAATGCAATTGGTTCACTTCGTCCTCTACAACAGGTAAACGTCATGGCATGTGATAGAGAAGTGGAGTAAGCTGATAGGCTTTTGTTTTCTCTTGTAGTTTCATATTTTCAGGTGACCTTTGTAGGTGAAACCAAATGTTCAGCAAATCCCAAAGAGGAAACTGTACCTTGGTATTAGGTCAGCCACAGATTAAGAGTGAACACTGAATTTGGTTGCATATGTCCAGCACTTCCTGAGAAAAAGCCTTCTGTTGCTGTAATGTGCTGTAACATAATACTTAATAATATTCAGTGGAGAAAAATATACATTCTGTATATTTAAAAAAGTATTCATATATTTTCTGAATGGTACTAAGTAGGTTAAAGAATGTTTGTGTCTATTTATTAAGGTTGTGTGGTATAATGAAAGATGACCAAACAACACAAATTTTAAAACTTAACCAGTATTTCAGGATTTTTGGTACTGGGAGTAAACATCAGCTTTCCACTCTTTAACCCCTCTCAAACACTTGGTAGAGTAGACCGGGAAGAAGACATGCTTAGACATGATTTAGATTTTCTGAAACCACAGGTTTCAACAAGATCGAGACTGACCCTTTGTGACTTCAGCGCAAACATTATTCTGTCTTGAGGGAAGTCGTGTTTACAGTAGTGTGTCAAGAAGGAGTAGCACACCAGGAAGGCTAGTGTAAGGCAGATGGATTTTTGGAGTCCCAAAACCATAAGCTTCAATGCACTCAAACCTCCCATTGCCTTGACTTCCACTTTGTGCTCTCAAGAAAGAAGAGTTACGGCATGATGGTGTGGCGCATCAGAGAGGTTGAAGTAATACGGGAGGGTTTTAGTCATCCATTCTTTGCTTTAGAAACGGGTACTGTGGGTTGAAAAGCTAGTATCGATACTGAAGTCAAGGTTTTAGAACCGATTCAAGACTAGTGTTTGCGAATGTGTGTGTGTTTGTATAAATTATACATACACCTACTGTATGTATGTGTGTGTGTAAATATATATATATATACACAGTATATATGTACAGTGAATGTACACTGTGTATATATAGTATATGTATACTATATATGTAAGCATTTAGTCTGTCTTCTTTCATATGGTGTGTGTTGATTTTTTTGTGAGTGCTTTAAGTAAACAGGAATTAAGTAATAAAGGTAAGCACAAAAAGGCAGTGCCTTTCTCTGTTTTTTTCTTATGTAATCGGCTTTTCATGTGCTTATGCGTCTCACACTTTGGAATGTTATCTGTTTATCAGAATCCCAAGAGCGCTGCGCCTGTGCCAAGAATTTTCAGGTGTGACTTTCGTCCACCTGAAAGTGAATATTAAACCAAAAGCATCCAGACAATGAAAAAATAATGGTTCAGACATTTTAGGAACTGACTAATAATAAAGGACTTAAAATCTCTGTATATAACTGCATGGCAGCTAAAGTTGGACTAAGCTCCTGCATATTAAACAAAATAAAAAAGCGATTTAAAAGAGGCTCACTTCATTCAGCTCCTTCATGGCTTTGGCTGTATCTTAAATAGACTGTTTACATTTTTTCATGATATATTTGAAAATATCTAACCTTATTGAAAACCTACTGTATATTGCTACATTTTTGTCACAGTGGCTGACTTTTGTAGTTAATTTCTAGAAATTGAAATAGTAATCAAAACTAAAGCTTAACAACTTAGTCCAGCATTTCAGAGTTAAGTATACGTATTACTGAAAACTGCACAGCCTCTGCTCATGTCCATTTGATAATTCAAATTGCTTTCTTTATAATCAGTGGATGTTCTCAATAATTCTGATGTTCCTGAAGTTGCTATTTTCTTTCAAAAAGAATTTTGCAGAAAATTAGAAGGTGCTGTGTGTATACACTTCAGTGCCATATGGAAATCTTCAAAAAGAGTGACAAAAGAATAAAGCATTGAGAGACAACAGTCACTTTGTGTAACACACATATTGTTTGGAATCATTCTGTATTTATATACTCTAAATACATACACATGACGCTTTGAATTTTAAAGCAGAATTTTAAGTTCAGTCACCCAAGATTTGTCTACATTTCACCTTCATTGGATTGCTGAAATTGTCTTGCTAGCAGTCACCCTGCTTAAATTAATATGTCTTTTCTCTGTTCTGGATTTGGATCAAATTGTACAGACTCACTACATGATCATAGGCAGTCTATCTACAGCACCACTCATCGGACCTGCACTCATGCCATTGTAAGAACAAGAACACTAATAGAGCTAAAAATGGAACAACACAGGACCAGTGGGGTTAGGAACTCCTAGGAAATTAATTTCCGCTAAGATGATCTGCCAGCCAGAACCCATTGTAGGTGCTCTACCAGGTCCATCTACAACTGTTAGGATGTGCTATTGGAGGTTTATAGGACACATGCCTTTTATAACACTATTTATAAACAGTATTTATCATAATTGGTGTTAAAGAGTGGCAAACTACATCATGATCATTTTCGAACAATAAATAATTCTGTAGTTGCTTGAAAAAGGAATAAAAAAGTTAAGAACAATAGCAAAAGATTTAACCCACCTTGTTAAATTGACATATTTGAATTGAATAATACACATTTATTGACTTCCAGACCTCTTTTTATACTGTGGTGACAAATATTTGGTATCACATGAAAAGTGACCAGGCATGGACAAGTCTTTTAAATATTTCTTCATTGTATGTTTAATACTAATATTAAGCCATCACCATAACTATAAATTAAGTCTCTACTACAGGTTCAAAGAGAGGATGAAACAGTAAGAAATAAAACACACAACAGTTTTTGACATACAGTACAGGCCAAAAGTTTGGACACACCTCCTCATTCAATGTGTTTTCCTTATTTTCATGACCATTTACACTGAAGGCATCAAAACTATGAATGAACACATGTGGAGTTATGTACTTAACAAAAAAAGGTGAAATAACTGAAAACATGTTTTATATTCTAGTTTCTTCAAAATAGCCACCCTTTGCTCTGATTACTGCTTTACACACTCTTGGCATTCTCTCGATGAGCTTCAACAGGTAGTCACCTGAAATGGTTTTCACTTCACAGGTGTGCCTTATCAGGGTTATTTAGTGGAATTTCTTGCTTTATCAATGGGGTTGGGACCAGCAGTTGTGTTGTGCAGAAGTCAGGTTAGTTGGACGATCATTTATTTTTCAACAGGACAATGACCCCAAACACTCCTCCAGGCTGCGTAAGGGCTATTTGACCAAGAAGGAGAGTGATGGAGTGCTGTAAATGGTCATGAAAATAAAGAAAACACATTGAATGAGGAGGTGTGTCCAAACTTTTGGCCTGTACTGTAAGTGGAAGTGCTGAGTTCAGAGATGGACATTTTAAAGCCCTGTAATAAAAGTAAATGGTAATTATCATTTATTTATTGCATCAATTATCTTACAGTTGATTGATTGAATCAGCTGTTAATCCTGAGTAAACATTTCAGTGTTGCTCTAGAAATAACGGCCACTCAATAAAATCTGATTCTGTCCTCCCTCATCATTCAACACCCAACCACACATAAGGGAAACAGCTCAAGTAAATGACATTGAACGACACAGGGTTAGGGCCTTTTCAAACAAGGATACTATGAAGATGCAACTCAGCAGATTACTTGCACTTTCTCCAGTAAGAGGGTGTTGTGGAAGATAGATGGCCCTATAATGCCCTAACCCAGTGTTTCCCAAACTCGGTCCTGGGGACCCCCTGTGGCTGCAGGTTTTTGTTCCAACCAGCTTCTGTTTTTAATTGAACTCCTGGGCTAATTAAGTTAACTGATATTTCCCATGTTCTGTGTTTAGGGAACAATATAGAAATTAGAAAACTAAGTTTGCAAAAAAAAAAATATATATTCAAATGTACCAAGCAGTTATATACTCGACTGTACATATTTTAAAAAGTTCTCCTTTAGACAGACATCTTTATACTAAAACCAAAATCACTTAATGGAGTATTCCCATTTGCATGTAAGAATATATACTAAAATAAGATAAATCCAGTAAATGGAGTGCTGTGTATACACTATATTGCAACCTCTTAATGGACCTGCTTTTGTGCACAATAGCCCAGTTTTGCTGGAATAGAAATTGCTCCCTAAACTGTTGCCACAAAGTTGGAAGTGCAGAATTGTCTAAAATGTCTTTGTTTGCTGTATGTTAATAGCACCCTTCACTGTAACCTATGGGTCTAGCTTAAACATTGGAAAAACAGTCCCCAGGCATTATTTCCTCCTCCACCAGGCTTTATAGTAGGCAGTATGCAGTACAGAAGTTAGCATTCTCCTGCCAAACCCAGATTGGTCCACGATTGTGCCAGATAGTGAAGTGTGATTTACATACCACTTCAGCCAAAGCTTGGCATTGTGCATAGTGATTTTAGGCTGTTGTACAGCTGCTCGGCCATTTCATGAAGCTTTTGACGCATAGGTCTTGTACTGATGTTGCTTCCAGAGACAATTTGGAACTCTGTTCTGGGAGATGCAGCAGAGGATAGGAAAGTTGTACCTGCTGTACAGTATGCTTCATGTCAAGCTGGCTATGCTCTGTGAGTCTGTGTAGTCTACCATTTCATGACTGAGCTGTTGTTGCTGATACTTCTACTTTATAATAATAGCACTTACACTTGATTACAGTGCTAGATCTTCCCTGGTCATTTCATGTACTGACTTGTGGCAAAGATGGCATCCAATGACAGTGCTACAATTAAAGCCACTGAGCTCTTCAGCAGGACATATTCTACAGCTCATGTTTGTCAATGGAGATTCCATGGCCACGTGCTTGCCTTTGTGTTTGTTAACAATGGGTGTGGCTGAAACTCCTGAACTCAATAAACTGAGTTTCCTTTTTTCCTTATATGGCATGCTATTTTTAGGCAGTGTTACTGTTCTATGTTCTTTGACTTCTGAAAATACCAGTAACAATTCCTACATTTGTCATCTTTTTTATGTCAACTTTCCCTTTTATGTTACTCATGCAAAGCTTTTCAACAGTGTTATGTCAAAAAGGTTAAAAACACTTTAGAAAACTCCAAATTATTTTATAATCAGAGCTTACTAAAATCTAAGTTGGTCAATATCTTATATTAATTTTATAGAATAGTTCATATGCACAAATTATTTAAAAATATTCATTGGGTTTATATAGGTTGTTCATCCTCCAATTTTTTTTCCGTTTTTCCAGGCTTGGCTGTTATTAAGGCTAAGACATCATGTTTGTCAGATTGCCTTCTGCTTTCTACCTGGTCTCATCTCCTCTATCTCCGTCACAAAGCACCTCTTCACTTAGTCATTATCACCTTTGTTTTTGAGGTCCCTAAACCACCTCTGTGTATTTCTCTTAACCACACAACTTGCCAGTTTCTCACCCAGTGTCTTCTCCTCAGTTCTGCACTTGTCTTTCTTTTGCTCAGTAAATCTCTGAAAATGTATGTGATCTCTCACTCTCATGCCAGTCCTTTGCTTTAGTTTCAACTTAATTTTTCCATGTCTTTTTCCGATCCACCTCACAGCATTACTCACAATTTGAATAAAGTTTTTCTGTATTATTGTAAGGAGGTGTCATTTGAAGTCTGTGTGAGGCAGTGTCCCCAAAGCTTCTTACAAACACGTCTTACCCTTTGCGCACCAGTGCACCAGTCTTGCACTTTAATCAGGATTTAACAGGGCATGTTTTACTGGACAGAGACTTTACAGCAGACCCAGCACACCCTAGATGGATTATATCTCTCGGCTGGCTTGGCAGTGCCGGAGAAATATCCAGGAAGAGTTTCAATCTGTAGTTGGGGACAGAGAGGTTCTGGTCTGACCTCCTTGACCTGCTGCTTCCACAACCCTCACTAGGCAGAGCAGTTTCAGATGATGAGATGAGGTGAGATTTAAGTAGCAGAACTTTCTAGTTTTAGAAGTATTGGTTTACCTTTCAGATAACCAGTTATAGTCAGGCATCCATCTGTTCAGCTTTTGAGAATCTTAAGCTATATCGATTTTCTTGAGCAAAGCATTTTTAATAGGAATTATTTCTGCTAAGAAGCAATAGCCACTTAACAATTGTTTGGATAAGGTGGCAGAGCTGTATCAGCCTTGCTGTCTTTTAGTAGAGCCAAAATATACAAGAGCAAATATCTGAGTCTTCAAAACAATAATTGCTGGCGCACACACACGTACCAGGGAGCATGGGAAACCAGGCCTGGCCTGCTACCAGTTGGGTCTTCATCATGGTTTTCAGAAGGTCACTAGCACAACCAGAAGCATTCTACATCTCATCTCTCAGGAAACATTCTGATTCCTACATTATATTGGGAACCCATGCAGTCCTAGCCTTCAAAGAGTATGTAGGGATGCCAGTGTTGTTATTGTTTGCATAACAATCATGTAGTTAAACATTTTTGCACTATTTGTACTACTAATTGATTTTATTTTTTATGCAATACTTGACTCTTATACAAATTGCAGTCATTATTGACAGCTTTCAGCACAATTTAGAAATTTTGATTTGTGCAGCAGATAGTAAAATCTGGTGTACTGCACAACACATATTAGTGCTGATGAAAGCAGCATAAAGATCAGTTAGCATCTTCCTCCATAACTGCTGCGTGGAGAAGTGCACGAATATCTGTCACTTAGGTTTAACGTACTTAGTGTACAGGGAACAATTTATGTAGAGCTCTTACATGTACCGGAGAAGGACCAGGATTCATGGTGACAGCCTCATGAAAAAGGGGTAAAAACAACCAAAATGGTTAAGCAGCATATACATGGAAGAATCAAAAAATAAAGGCAGCTTACCCCTTAATAACCGTTAAATCATTTCTCCATTTAGTCCCCCTGCAGGTCAATGCACTTCTCGTATCGTTCTACTAACTTGTTCATTCCTTCGGAGAAGCTGCTCCTGAATCCAGGTGTGCACTGCTTCCTTAACTTCATCATCAAAGGTGAACCTGCGACGATGTCGAGCCATTTTGAGTGGACCAAAGATGTGTATGGTGCTAGATCAGAGCTGTAAGGGGGATGTGGAGGACATTTAAAGCACAGCTGTTGTAGCTGCTGCATGGGGATGTGCATTGTCATGGAGCAGCAAGAGTGCTTTTGACAGCCTTCCTCTTCTTCTGCTGCAAATTGCAGGTTTCTCTCGAAGCATAGCACGTTGCAGTTGTCCCTGATTGTCAGTATTCCTGAAAATCTGCCAGAATAGGACTTTAATGCCCCAAAACCTGTCATGATTTTCTTGGCAGAGAGTAGCTATTTGAATTCATTTTTTACTGGTAAAGACAGGGTTTTCCACTCCATGCCTTGTCTCTTGTTTTCCAGGTCATGGTGATGGATCCATGTCTATTCTCTGGCGGCAGTCCACTCTAAAACACTTGGATCCTCTTGATAACATTCCCAAAACTGGGTTGCAAACTTCACACGTTGTTGCTTGTGCAGATCAGAAAGCATAAACTTTACTATGACATGTGCAGATCCATACCTGATCTCCAAATATGCAGCAATAGAGGGCAACGTAATCTGCCAGTCTTCTCTGATGAAGGCATTCGTCATGTTGATATAGGCTTGTGTGTGCATGTTGATGGTTGACCAGAAGCCTCATCTTCCCATTTTCATCTTTTCATTTAGTTACTCTGCTTTCACTTCCAAACTGAGCCAACATCCCTTGAATTTCAGCAGGTTTCACTCCCTCTGCCCAAAGAAGTCTCATTGTAGAGTATTGTTCATCAATGGTGCAAATCCTGCAGCAGAGCGTCCATGTTCATGTGACCCTGGCGTCAACAAGACTAACGGCATAGTGCTGTTCTGTGTGTGTTCAGACTGCCCATAATCCATTACAAACATGCTGTAATACATCAACATCTACCTGTAATTTTCAAATTGCCTTTACTTAGCCTTGTTTGTGGAGGCATTCTTTATCGAAACTTGGAAAAAACAGTTAACAAGAATTCAAGTTTTATCAATTGAACCCATTCACCGTCAACATTTCTTTCAGAGCTACTTATGTATCAATCAATTTTCTAAAGCAATATTTCTGTTCTCCTTTTTGTACATTTGAACTTTGAAAATGCTGCATAATTTTGAAATGTTACAGAGAGCAGAACAATACACAAGAGTAATTAATATTTTATTGTTGTAGTGATTTTAAGATTATAGTACTAATAATACTGCTGCTCCTCTTACTGCATAAATACAATTTTTATGGAATGTATCTGTTACCATAACTAAAACCGTTACAAGTGATTTTAAAACTAGACTGGTGTACTGCCCCATGTACCTGCACATCACCTCAGCCCTGTGAGGAGAGTTAAAGAAAAAAAGGACAATACAGAAAGGGCAGCTGCTGCTGCTGCGCCAGATTACAATGTTTTTATTACAATTGTTGGTGCAATGTTAGATTGTTATCTTAGTTTTCAGAATTGTGCCTCTCGTGTTATTAATGGTCCATTGCTGTTCATACTACTACTACTCAGACTGCATAACTACTTTTGCCATTGCTTACTAGTAATCAGCCCACTTCTGCTCCAGCAACTTACATTGATTCTTGAAGAAATTCCCCCAGTTGTGCTACTTGACGCTACACTGCTAAAAAAAACAATTCCAGGCAGAAGTGAGCCACAATGAAGTCAGCACATTTGGAGGGTACATAATTGTAGTTTATAGATCTTTGTCTTTTAATTTCCATTTCTGAAGCACTCCAGCTAACTCACAAACCTGATGGTTATAACCTGGCCTTGAATAAATCTCAGATGAATCAAAACCGATGTTTACCGAAACTGCTAAAAATAACCAATTCTGGTCATTCTTGGCAGCCAATAGGCATCTGAGATGCCTTTTACATTATTTATTTATTTATTTACCTCCAGCAACTTAACATTTTTGACTAAGAAATTGATTTTTGTAGCTGATTTGTCCACGGATACAGATCCCATCCGTGTGTTCTATCCTTCAGGAGCCTACCAGATTCCTGTTGGGTCTTGCTGAAAGTTACAAATAATCTTCATTTTAGCTAAAGTCAAACTGATAGCTCATGACAGGGCATGACAGTGTTCTTTGGTTGTGAGCACTGGAGTGACATGAAGTGAAATGAAGTTTTGACGTGCTTGTGCTTGAATAGACACACCATTTTGATGGTTTATTTTGATCATAATTCTGTCCCTTTTACTATCCATGGCATCTTCAGACATGCATGCCCCTTTGGGGCTACAGTATGTATAGCCAAGCGTGATTTGTATATCAGATAAACTGGATAGTAAGACCTTGTAGTGCAGCAGGCAGAAGAGCCATGTATTCTAACTGCCAGAAGTGAATTGCAGAAACTGAACGCTGATGCATT
The DNA here is from genome assembly GCF_016835505.1 of Polypterus senegalus. Taxonomy (NCBI): domain Eukaryota; kingdom Metazoa; phylum Chordata; class Cladistia; order Polypteriformes; family Polypteridae; genus Polypterus; species Polypterus senegalus. The sequence goes on along the minus strand of NC_053155.1, from coordinate 116,952,792 downwards.
TTGGTTGACCAAGGGATCCATCCATCCATTATCCAACCCGCTATATCCTAACTACAGGGTCACGGGGGGTCTGCTGGAGCCAATTCCAGCAAACACAGGGCGCAAGGCAGGAAGCAAAAACCAGGCAGGGTGCCAGCCCACTGCAGGGCACTCACACGCACCCACACACCAAGCACACACACGGGACAATTTAGGATCACCAATGCGCCTAACCTGCACGTCTTTGGACTGTGGGAGGAAACCCACACAGACACGGGGAGAACATGCAAACTCCACACAGGGAAGACCCAGGAAGCAAACCCGGGTCTCCTTACTGCGAGGCAGCAGTGCTACCCATCGTGCCAGCCTGACCAAAGGATCGTTGATTTAAAAGTGTAATTGTGCAAATCAGGTACACACTGCCATTTTCACACCGATTATCTGGTCTGTGACCTGTCAACTAACTTCCAATAATGAAATCTGCTACTTTGCTAAAGAGTCATGTCACACGGTGAGGATGTTTTAGCGTGTCTCCTTCAAGCGACTTTCATGTCCTCTCAATCTGCAGATTTTTGGTGATACTTTTGGCTGTGTTTGAACTCTTCAGAATGAAGCATCCAGGGTGAGAGGACTTGTGAAACTACATTACAGAGATGACAAATTATCCATCCATGCATTATCCAACCCGCTATATCCTAACTACAGGGTCACAGGGGTCTGCTGGAACCAATCCCAGCCAACATAGGGCGCAAGACAGGAAACAAACCCCAGGCAGGGCGCCAGCCCACCCCAGGGCACACACAAACACTCACACACCAAGCACACACTAGGGACAATTTAGGATTGCCAATGCGCCTAACCTACATGCCTTTGGACTGTGGGAGGAAACCCACGCAGACATGGGGAGAACATGCAAACTCCACGCAGGGAGGATCCAAAAAGCGAACCCGGGTCTCCTTACTGTGAGAAAGCAGTGCTAACCACTGCGCCACAGTGCCTCCCATCATTGGTATAGAAAGATTAAAAAAGAGGAGACCGAACACACTACTGCAGGAATGTTGTGCTCAGGGAACAGGACCCTGACCAATATTTGCCTAGCTTTACTGTCTGACGTCTCTCAAAATGTCACAGATCCAGAGACATGTGCCGTAGTCCGTGTTCATACCATGAAGCGGCTCTGGCAGGATTGTGCCATACTAAACTTAAAATCCACAAATCAGATGCTTGCATGACTAATCATAATAAGTAGAATTACACAACAGTCTATTTCACACTGCGCTGATGTCACAATCCCATCTAACAATATGCAGACACATACATTACTGTGCATTGAGTGTAGTCAAGGATAGGCAGCAACCTCCTGTGTGGGTTGAGATTGTTATTTTCATATTTTGTCATTCATGACATGCAATATTGTATAGAAATAAATGCAATATCCTATAGTACTTAATTTATAGTCCACTCTCTTGTCCAAATGTTTTTTGCTCATTTTCTTTTATCCAGTGGAAAACCGAGCACAAAACATACAATTATGGTGTTAGTTTCTGTTGGCCTTTTTGCTGAGTGGAATAGTCGTTGCCCACTGCATTGACCTCCCGTTGGTGCACATTCACCCAATTTGCTGTTGCCCTTTCTTACCAAAAATGCGCTCACTTGAACAGCATCCTTCAAATATAAGCGCAACATCAGTAGGCATTTGAGCATACACTGACGGCTAAGGGATGAACCTTGATGATTTAGCTCATGGTGAATCCCACCCTTGATACTAAGTGAATCAGCTCATCTTCTGTGCTTTTGCTCTGAAAACAATTAAACTGAATTCTGTGGTGTTGGTAAACTGCTTTGAGGTGAGCTTTATCTAGAATGTCTCAGTATAAAACAAAGTTCACTATTATTGTCAAAGCAGGGACACTGGAGCCTAGTCTGACACCACTGTATTAAAAACAAAGTTAGAAAACAACTTGGGATGGGTTGCCAGTCCACCACTGGTCACAAATCACACACTTACTCTAACGCTCATTTACCACCGTGACGTGAGCTTAGAATAAAGTCACCACTCTCACACAGCGGAGGTTGGTGCCAGCAAGAATGTCTGGTTGTTTAACCCAAAATAAATAACAAAGTTAAAATTCTGTTCATTTGAATCATCAGCCCACCTAACACTTGGACCTTTTGGATGAGAAAACTGATTGTAGATGTAGGCTGTTAGAATTTCTCAGCGTGAGGCCTTTTGCAGTGGACCCATTGGGCATTCTGGTCGTCTCAGCTGCCATCTGCTGTTCCTGATGCCACCCTTGATTTGTTGCTCTTTAGCCCAGTAGGAAAATACAAAGCAGTATTTATCGAGTGCTCGAGGGTGTAGCTGCACAGTAGTCGGGGCCCTTCAGAGACCTGCGCTTTTTAATATTTTATTCAGTACAACTTTCCAGTTTATTGATTGCATGTAGTAAGTTATAATATATCATGCATTCCACCAAAGTAATGATCTGAAGATAAAACATGACTGACACCTGCCTCAGTGATGTTTTCTTAGATATGTCTCGTCTTTATAAATCAAAAGCTTAGCTTGGCTCATTGGGTAAGCATTCGTGCATTTATTATTATTATTATTATTATAAATTATTAGTCTGACAGTATCACATCTTAAAAGGAGCCTCAGAGATACCACAATCCAGCTCTTGTGCTGTAATATCAAATCAAGTAAGACTTTTATTTTAATTAAGGAAATTTTACATCCATCCATTCATTTTCTAACCCGCTGAATCCGAACACAGGGTCACGGGGGTCTGCTGGAGCCAATCCCAGCCAACACAGGGCACAAGGCAGGAACCAATCCTGGGCAGGGTGCCAACCCACCGCAGGACACACACACCCACACCCATACACCAAGCACACACTAGGGACAATTTAGAATTGCCAATCCACCTAACCTGCATGTCTTTGGACTGTGGCAGGAAACCGGAGCGTCCGGAGGAAACCCACGCAGACACGGGGAGAACATGCAAACTCCACGCAGGGAGGACCCGGGAAGCGAACCCGGGTCTCCTAACTGTGAGGCAGCTGCGCTACCACTGCACCACCGTGCTGTCCGGAAATTTTACAGTGATTACCAATTATTTTGAAAGCTATAAGTGTCTTAATACAGTTCAGAATGCATTATTGATCCACTGAAGCATGTGCAGTTTATTTCTTCCTAGCTTACATTACACCCTGCATAGCGACCTTTACCTTTATTGCTCGGTGGGTCTGTCTGCTTCATGCAGAGTGTTGCCATCTGGTGGACAAGTCTGGCTATGTGGCATCTTACCAGTCATAGCCCTTGACAGGAAACAAATGGTCTGCTTAAGATGTTTTGCCTAAAGGCATTTTTGTCTTATTTTTTGTATGAAATTTTGTACAAAAACTTGTTTGCTTAAGGAAAAAAAACACAATAGTTAAAATACCTTAAGCTTCAAATGTAAAAATGTAACTGAGCTGCATTCTCTGGACTTCAGGTATCTATTTTCTGCTTTAAAGAAATAAAGCCCTCTACTCATTGTCTAAATGAGGACAATTATTACTCAACTAAGATGCATCTAGGGACAGCCTCTAGACTATCCAGTTCATCCTGTTTCAAGTATTCTATCACTTTTAGTTTATCCAAACAAGAAAAACAAAACAACAGTTACTGTACATGTGCTACTTCTAGTGGATTTAATTGAGAGCTTCTCTGCTTAAATTCCAAAATGCCCCTTTATTGTTTTAAATACTTGGATGATACAATACACTATGGCATGACTATTCATGTGGTCCGTGTTATCAGTCATGTGGTAACTTTTAATGTTCTTTCAATCTTGTGGTATAGAGCCTAAATGTTTGGTTTGGTTTGTCTGTCAGTGTTCCTGGCTGCTGCATCCTTATATTCTACTTTGTGTCCAGTAATCCAGTAACACTAACATGATCTCCATCTGAATGTACTACTCAGTTGACTTCATTCATTCTTTTAAAAGATAACTTAAAACTCATCTGTTCAGGAAGGCATTTAACTTAACCTAACATTCTGGCCCTTCTTTCTGTTTTACCTCTTCTCTCTCCAAATTCTCGGGGTAATTTCTCTGTGTGTTGTGTCACAAATGATATTATTTGTTCAGGCTTTTCTTCTAGTATTGAACTTAGGATTTTTCTCAGGTTTATTGTCTTTTATTCTATTCAATGCTTTGTATACCCTGTATTTATCTGTTTTTAGTGTTCTATGTGGGAATTATTTGTACCCAATGATATATATAACCTGCTGTACTTTGTAACAGTGTGTGAAGTGTCTTGATCATGGGTAGGGTGCTATATCGATCAAATGTAGTATTATTGTTATTGTTATTACTCCTTTTACAATATGAAGGCCTAACAAAGACAGAAAATTACAAATAGATAAAAGAAAAAGAGGGCAAAGGCAAAAAAAAAAACAACAGTGAGTTGAACAGCTATGGTAAAATGAGCAGCATAATTATATGAATCAGAGTTTCATTAAGTAGTTAGCCTCAGGTATGAAAAGGACATGGAAAGATTAAGTATCACGTTCTGTTAGACAGAAGAATTTAGCTTTTAAGTGGACCTGATTAGGCACTGGCTGTGTAACCATTTACCTTCTATACAGTTACTTCTTTCCCCCATTTCTGGACCAGTTTTCCTCAATAATAGGGCTCAAATACCCCTTAATTCCTGTTTCAGATGGTACAATATACTGTATATAGATGGACTTAAGCAGTTCAACAGAAGAGAGCTTGAAATTTGTGATGTCTGGTCATTTTTATAGACAGGCAGGGCATTCAGCAGCAATATGCGCCAGACCTGCATGTGACATTTGACCATCATAGGCACAATGATTTTATCACACCGTCCACATTGAGCTGATTAGATAGATACTTTATTAATCCCAAGGGGAAATTCACATACTCCAGCAGAAGTATACTGATAAAAAACAATATTAAATTAAAGAGTGATAAAAGTACAGTTATAACAGACAATAACTTTGTATAATATTAACGTTTACCCCTTTGGGTGCAATTGAAGAGTCGCATAGTGTGGGGGAGGAACGATCTCCTCAGTCTGTCAGTGGAGCAGGACAGTAACACCAGTCTGTCGCTGAAGCTGCTCCTCTGTCTGGAGATGATCCTGTTCAGTGGATTTTCCATTATTGACAGGAGCCTGCTCAGTGCCCATCACTCTGCCACAGATGTCAAACTGTCCAGCTCCATGCCTACAATAGAGCCTGCCTTCCTCACCAGTTTGTCCAGGCGTGAGGCGTCCCTCTTCTTTATGCTGCCTCCCAGCACACCACCGCGTAGAAGAGGGCACTCGCCACAACCGTCTGATAGAACATTTGCAGCATCTTATCACAGATGTTGAAGGACACCAGCCTTCTAAAGAAGTATAGTCGGCTCTGTCCTTTCTTGCACAGAGCATCAGTATTGGCAGTTCAGTCCAGTCCAGTTTATCATCCAGCTGCACTTCCAGGTATTTATAGGTCTGCACCCTCTGCACACAGTCACCTCTGATGATCATGGGGTCCATGAGGGGCCTGGGCCTCCTAAAGTCCACCACCAGCTCCTTGGTGTTGCTGGTGTTCAGGTGTAAGTCATGAGTTCCTAGAGGAAACCTGCATGAACTTGGGGAGAACATAAAAGCAGCACTCAGTGACAGTAACTAGTGCGGAATACTGTAAGGCACAGCTTACTGAATACCATAGCGAAAGAAGCCCCAAGATGACAGTTCTATGCTTGTGTGTGCTGTTCTCTTATTATATGTGTTTTGTTTTCTTGTGTATTTTATTCTTTTTCTGGAATACTGATAGGTACAACCCATTCTAGTGCCACACCCTTTACAAGAATTTTGATCTTCAATGCTCTGAAACATTTTTTTAAATTGGACTTTCCCAGGTTAACTGGGTATATCTTACAGTCACTTGTGTATACTCACAAATGAATCTGAGCCCTTTCTAGTTTAATGCATACCATAGTCATCTTCATTTCTGTCATCAGGTCAGATCACTTACGGTACATTTATCAGCATTTCAGTCCATACCAGCAAAAACTCTAAACTAAGCTGTTCTTATCTTTTTTACAGCCTAAAGTCTACTGTAGATTAAAAAACAGAGGACTTGATATGTTCTTGACTGCTGAACAGGACACACAGGATTCCAAATCAGTAAAAGTTACTGTGTGCCCGTTCAATGGGAAAAGCACACAAATCTGGACCTGCTACAGTGGCCTTGTCAAGTCAAAGGTAAGATGTTTGCACTTTTTTTACTCTCTGCTTACATAAGTAAAAACACCCGTCAGTCTCGATACACTAAAATATGACTCTGAAACTCCATGCCAACAGCCAACGGGCATCAACCACGTGGAGTATTGTAGTTTGTGAAGCAAGATGGACTAAGACAAGTGAGAAAACAACAAGTTTCAGTGCAAAAAAGTGTTTATTAAAAACAAGAAAGTCTTACTGTACAGTTGTAAAACAATCTCCAATAAAAAAATCCATAAAAACCATAATGCCATGGGGAATATGGAATAAACGATTAAATCCTATTAATATCACAATCAGCCATAATTCCTTTTGCCAGGTAACCTCTCGTTTCCTCTGCTCTTGCTCAAAGGTAAAGCAATGGATGCGAGATGCCACTGAACTTTGTCTCCTCGACTGTCTCCCAAACGCCTCCGAGAGTACACTAGAGCCCGCTGTTCTCCCTGTCTCCTCCCGCAGTATCCACAGTGAGACCCCTAGATCCTGCATCTCCCCTCGTCATTTTGTCAATAAGCAGGCTTGATCTTTTTCCATGGAACAGCACTCCTTGCAGACCAGTGTTTCAGCCCTAGATAGTTAAGAGCACTAAATGATCGAAGTGTGTTGTGTCGACAGTAAAAAGGGAACATCCCATCACTAATCAACTTCTAAATTCCTATTTTAGCCTATTTGCTCAAAAACCCTGTAATGGGCATTGAGTGATTTAAAAGCATAGCAATTCATTTTCAGGACTCCCCTCTCTATCCCATGCAAATTTTGATTTTGAGGCTTTCAGGAGGGCCTGATGGGCTAATTATGGAGCCCAGCCTGGTAATTTGAAACTTACATCTCTCTTACCTTCCAGGTTCCTACAGTGTTACCATCTTGTTTCCACAAAATGTGTTGGGTGACTTTGACTCAAAACTTGGCTTTCTTAAAATAAAATCCTAATACCCAGCTTATCAACTTTTATTGAAATGGCCTACAAAAATGGTGTGGCCTTCAGAATGCATTGGCCAGAGAACAGAGCCACTTGCGTTGTCGTGTTTGGCCGGCTTTACCTGACATCACTAACATGGCAGCATGTTAAACCAGACTCAATTCCTAGATGGGCACACTCAATGCTGGTTTTCAATCCAGCCAATTCCTTAATCGGATATTTACTATTGTTGCTGCTGGTAGAGTGCACTTTGTAATAAATCTGCCCAAGATTCGGAACACATCATTGGTTCTTTTACTATAAATCCGCTGATTCGGAGTCTTTTATTGTTTTTTTTTATAGCTTAACCAGTTGCCAGTTCATTATGAATTCCAAGATGCAGGCTGCCATGCTCTCATTTGTACCTGTGTATGTTGACCATCAACTCATTCCGTGACTGTATATGACACCAAATTCTCAAATCCGCCAAATCCAATTCGTGGTTACAGCATGAGAACATTTATCAGCAGTATCAGGTGCAAGGTGTTATGAATACATGCTGTTTTTATTAAGTTATTTGATCATTTCATTAGGTTTTTGGTCATTTCTGGGTTTTTTAGTATGGAGAGTCCCTTTCCTTACATTTCACCTTTGGTTTTGTTTTTATATCTTATTTCTATATTATGAGATGCCATTTTGTTTTCCATGGGTGCTGCCATTTTTTTGAGCTTTGTTTATAGTTTCTATCCTGAATGCTACAGTAGCAGAGCCAGAACTATATGAGTCGGGACATCACCATCGCAGCATAGTGCACTTCCTGCTTATCCAAGAATACAGCTCATTTCAAAAGCTTTCACAGTTTAACTGTTCAGTTTCTTGGTTCAGAAACATTTCTGACTATGTATCATTCAACTTTGTATTCATAGTTATGTATCATGTTTCTACCTAGCAAATTTATTTTGGTGCATGATTTTGCCTCCGTTTTTTTTTTTTTTTTGGATTATGTTACATCTCCCAGATTTTGACCCTCATTAACATCCCTACTGTCACATTGCATTAGTATAGAATCTTGGACATTATTTATGAGTGACCCTAAAATGAAACAAGGCAGGAAACAACCCTGGAGAAAATGCCAAGCCACTAGAGAACCCGCTCATGCACATAGAAGCCACTTTAGATGTACAGTGGAACCTCGGTTCACGAACGTCTCGGTACACGTACAACTCGGTTTACGACCAAAAAGTTCGCCAAACTTTTGCATTGGTTCTTGAACACACACTCGGTATATGAACAAGCCAGTTTCCCTTTCAGTTTGTACATGTTCAATCTCTCCCTGTGCAGCGAATAAGAGAGAGAGAGCAAGAGAGCGCGACACACACACAGGCAGCGCGAGAGAGAGTGCGACACACACACACAGAGGCAGTGCGAGAGAGACAGACGCACACACACACACAGGCAACGCGAGAAGAGCTGGACGCATTAAGGTAGCAAGGCAGTTAAAGAATGCACTGGGCTTGATTTTGTTTTCTCTTCTGTTTCCAGCGATCGGTTCGTAGCGTGTATTGTTGCAATGTTATTTTTCTTGGTGGTTTATTAAATTACAGATTTTTTCAAATGTTCATTTTTTTCCCTGTGCTTAAAACTCATTAAAAAAAGTGCTCTTAGCCAGCGGTTGGTAGCAGTATAGAGCAAACTATTGCAGTGTTAGTTTTCTCTGTTGTTCAAAGTTTTCTTAGTGTTAGTTTAGTTTACTAGTAGGCTGTGCATTCTATGGTTCATTTAACTATATTTGTGCTTAAAAACTAAAAACATATATATTTACATACAGTTCGTATGGTCTGGAACGGATTAATCGTATTTACATACAATCCTATGGGGGAAATTGCTTCGGTTCACGACCAAATCGGTTTACGACCAGAGTTTTGGAACGAATTATGGTCATGAACCGAGGTTCTACTGTACGCATGTTTGAAACCGGAGTACCAAAGAAAAAAAACAAAACACAAAGTATCCGTAAGAAGAATATTTCATCTACATAGATGGCAACCAAATGTATGATACAAAACCAAAATACCCGGTCCAGTAAGCAGTAATATTAATAAACCAGTAACGGCGCACTGCATGATAACATGCAGTGAATACACTTGACTTGAGCATTCCTAGTTTTCATTCTCCTTCTCTGTACGTTTAGCATTCGTTTACTCAGAGGTTGATGCGCTTGCTGCTTCCTGAGCAGCTCTTCTTTTCTCCATCCTAGCGGCCCACTGCTTCTCTTCTTTCGTCAGCATCTTTTTGCATTAAAACTGATTAAGTCAGTGTTTGTGTTGCAATTACTTAGTACGTTTTCTTTCATTTTTCACTCAAGCTGGCACTGTTTAGTTTGTCTGAAGAGGTAGGGGAAGCAACGGCGAAGGGAATGAGAACGGCGCAAGTACGCATCTGCCACACGGCTGCCCTACTGGCCACTGCTAAGAGTTGATTCTACAATAAAATAAAAATAAAAGGAGGAATAAATAACCTTGGAGGTTAATCATCACACTGAAAGTGGATAGTAGATGTAACGTAGTATATGTGTACCAAATTTCAGGTCAATAGGTCAAACGTTTTGCGAGCTACAGGTGATTTAAAATCCTGGACAAACAAACAGACAGCCATGGTAACGTATTATATATAAAGATCTTGCCTTCATACAGCAAAACTATTTAGAAATTAGAGAGAAAAAAGTACCAATGTTCTTCAACTAATAGAGCTACAAGATTGGTCATTTCCAAGGTAGCACAACAAGAACACTAAAAAGCTTCTGATTAAGTAACTGGCCACAGCAAAGCCCTGCAGTCACTTGAGACCCCCTGTTAATGCCTTCAAAAGCTTAACTTGTCTGCTCTGAAATCTAGTAAGACTAAACCCACCTTTAATGTGGCAGCGAGGAGTGACAGCAGTGTGGTTTACAAGACCTGCTGCTAAGCCGAGAAGCCTTAATATTTTTCTTATGTTATTATAAACTGATTTTTTTTTTGTTCTTTTTAATTCTTCCCAGATAAACAAGACGTGCTTAGTAGTCAGTGGAGGAAAACCTTTGCCAGGAACCAAAGTAGGCCTATGGAAGAAGCATGGCAGAATTCACCAGTTGTGGAAGACAAACCAAGATGGAACAATTTCAACTTGTCTGGATGATGGACTGGTACTGAGTGTAAAAGGTGAGTCTACACACAAAAGAAAAACCATTGTGTGAGACAAGTGGAATGTTTACTCATAACACCCTCCATATGCGCTCTCTTGTTCTTGTCAGAGTTAGTTTTATTTTAGTTGTAGTAGTGGTATTGTCACAAGCACAGAGTACAGATTAATTCTTACTTAAATGTCCAAACAACATGCAACACTGCAGTGAAAAAAATGGCAGCAAATAATAAACTGATCCTGTGCACAGAAACCACCTGTTGCTAAAAACAATAAGTACAGCAATACATGAGTACAAATGTTTAAACAATCTACACAGGAAATCCTGGCTGTCTGTAGATTCCATTCCTGTGAATTCGCTTATCTTCAATTATAAAAGTGTAACCCATTATGTGACACTTGCTGTGTAGTCCTTCTTATTCACAGCTACTCTATGTGCGATTCTGAGAAGCCTGTCATAGTGACATGTGACAGTAACAGGTGTGCGAAGCCTTTATATGCCTGGGCCTGCATGCACACTACAATGACTGGATTAATGTTTGTCTGTCAACATGTGAATGGATCAGTCGAGAGGTGTGGATAAGCCATTTCACCCATTTTTATTAAGCAGACCATGGCTTGCAAATGTCCAGATCAAAAGCTCACACTGATCAAGTTCTTGCCCATTGTACACACCACCCATCGTTACTACTTGATTGGATGGTTGAATGTTCTCAGATTGGCCCTACTGTGTTTGATTGTAGCCTGTGATGGAATGTCTAAAAGACGATTTAACTTCATTATATTGGAAGCAAAAGTCTTTAACACAGATTCCGTAGATGAACTTGTGTGAAGGATCATTGCCAAGCCTTGAGAGGTAAATGCAGAGAGCTGGTGCATCTGACAGAACCTAACCCCATTTCTGCTAATGGGTCAGTGCTTTCAGCATCTACACTTTCCATATCCACAGGGTTTTTCAGGAAGGCAACTCCCACGGATTGCAAGAATCGAGTGCATTAGGTTTTTACAACTGGAGTTCAGACAGTTTAATTACGGGTCACACAGACTGAACTGGAAACCTCAGAGTTTAAGAGTCAACATCTTAGCCTTTGGACTATGGGTAATGATTGTAGCAAAAGGTTGGAGACCATCATAAGCCAATGTCTCCACAAAATGAAGGCTAATGGGAAATGTCTCTTTTAGGTCCTCAGCTTGGCCCATTTACATGAAAGAGAAAGAAAAATGAAGCTGTCAGCCTTATAGCTAAGCCATAGAAACGAGCAAAAGCCAATGAAATTGTGGAAGACCACTTGACAGACCACTCTAGTTTCAAATTTATTTACGAAACAATAAGAAAAAATCAGCCACCCAGCCTGTTAACTTCTTTCATAGTTGTAAACATCCTCACCATGTTATCTCTCAAGATTCAGTCAAGTGTAAATATTCTTAGTACATACTGACTGTGCTGCACATTTCAGAAATTTCACCAGGATGCACGAAACAGTAATTTTTCAGAATACGACACTAGCTATTTACAGTGGTGCTAGGATGTTCATGAAACCTTTAGAAATTTCTATATTTCTGCATAAATCTAAATAGGTATAAAATGTGACTTTGTTTTTTTCTTAACAAGTCCTCAAACTTGATAAAGAAAATCCAATTAAACTAATGATAAAAAAAATTATATTTATTTATTTATTGAGGAACATTATCCAATGAAACAACTATATGTGAAAAAAATAATGTAAACCCCTAGTTCATTTGAAGGGGTAATTAAAGTCCGGTGTTTCAAGCAATGTGGTGTCCTGCCCTATTTATAGAACATAAATCTGGGCCCTTTACTACCAAAGTTTGATGTTCACTACGCAGGCTTGTGGAAGTGTGCCATGTCTGGTCAAACAAAATTTTGGAGGATCTCAGAAAAAGAGTTGTTGATGCTCAACAGGCTAAAAAAATGTCACAAAACCATTTCTAAAGAGTTTGGAGTCCACATTTTTCACATATGGCAGTTTGTTCTAAAGCTAGCTTTACAGCTTTTTGTTTACATGACATTGTGTGTTTTGGTTGAAGGCTCCACCCCACTCATGAATATTAATAAGTTACCGCAACACAGAAGAATCCAGGATTTTTTTGTTTTTTTTTTGTTTTTGCAGTATAATGTTATTTCATCCACAAGAGCACAGCAGAATACGACCCAGAGTGTTATTCTGGCTTAACAATCCATAAGTGGCATAAGAAAACCGAAAGGGAATACAAACCAGTCTGTGCCATGGTCGGCCCATCAATATGTTTTTGTGTTTATAATAATATAACCTTTTATATTTTTATATTTCCAACGTGTCCCAGATTATGACAGAACTGAAATTATTGCCACTGACAGTGAAGCCAGATGGTAAACTCGAACCTGTCTTTTTCTTTTTTCTAGGTGGGAAGAGTTATGATAAGGACCATTTAGTTATAACTCCTGTTGCGGCAAGTGACCTGAACCAGTACTGGGATATTCAGGTGCTTTAAAATGATTTTGTTTTTTGCCCATCCAGAATGGAATTCCAAGAGAACTGAAATCTGTGACCTTCAAAAACGTTACGTGCAGCAGGCTGTATATTTGATTTTTGTGAAGCCCCCTGTGTGGCTTTGTGCCATCATCACAAATTGCAGGCACCTTCCACCATTGGGAGCTCTCGGGTGTAACGATGTTGAATTTATGGAACTCTCTGTTCGAGTCGCTGATATTTGCAGTTCACACTACCAGATACACCACAAAAGCTGCTACTGTGAGCAAAACTTGAAAATTAAACAATTTGAAATGACATTAGGCATTTGATGTACTTAAGGTGGCTACAGATCACACAGATAAAAACTGAAATGGAGTAAACGTGTGTGTGTGTGTATATATATACTATATATACTATAATATATATATATATAATCTGAAAAGTCTGTGGTGCTCAGTTCTTGCTGGACGAATGATGCCATTCAGTCTATAACTGTGAGAAGCAGTTCAGCATCCACTGTAAAAAGTTTGAACTGATGGACCCCAGCAAGATGACAAAGTAATTCTTCTAGGCCATCCTTTTAAAACATTAAAAAAAAAACGACAGAGTACAACTTGTTCAAACTGCAGCAACAGTCTGCTAGCTTTTTTCCTAGCCGTCTTACAGTTTATAAAGATGTTTTGGAAAGCAACTTGACAAACCATTTTTATGAAATGTGACCACTTGAAACTGTCCAAGGAATATAATTACAGCATAAGAATTTAAAGTATAACCTACTATTCCTGTAGTGGCCCTTCAAAACAGGTTGCTGTAAGATTTGTGTTAACATCTTCTGAGCAAGTCACAAATTCTTAAATCATCTTCAAAGAGGTCAGTCAGTTCTGAATTACAAACAGACTTGTTTCAAGTCCAAATATGGCTGTGTTAGCATCTGTGAGGTAAAGACGAGCCCCTCACGATAAACTGCAGCACCTTCTGGATCTTCGTTAACAGATCTCACAAGGTGGCTGCACTGAGCTAGAGAAACCAAATAAACCACAAATATAAAGGTGACAAGACAAAGGGTAACTGCAAAAGTGGAAGCCTCGGAGGATGTGTCCGTCGTTCTTTACATAATTTAAACACGGCCAGCTTCAGTCAATTGTTTCTTGAAACTGTCAGGAAAAAAAGATGAAGAGAACTGTGGAGTACCATTTTAGGCAATGATTTTCTTTTCTTATGTTTAAACAGAATCCACTCACAGCACTTTTCCAGTTGTAATAATTATACACTTGGACCGCTGATGTGAAGATGATTTAGATGTTTCAGTAAATGATAGAATTTATGACATACCGATTATGGCGTAACTTCTCATTAATCGCCATGTTGTGAACAGCTAGTAGTTCCACAGACTTCATATTCTTGCTGTTTATTCCTTTTACTCCTTTGCATCATGTAGTCAGGTCTTTGCTGTAAGTTTGCATGGGTTCAAGAAGGTATCGAGCAGAATTTCCACACATACAGACAGGCAGGAGTAAAACTGCTAATAATTTCGAGTTCAGTGTGGAGTCAGGGAGCCGAGGCCATAGCCACACAAGAACAAAGAATCAGAACTTGGTTACCTGGCAAGTCATTTGGTAGTTTGTGACATAGAAAAACTGCAAATCTTAGCCAAAAAAAGTCACATCAGTCAAATCCCAATTGGGAAAAATGCTACTCGATTAAAAAAAAAAAATTCTGAAAAAGCATTTGAGTGATCCACAATGACAATCCACAAGCACAAACTGTGAAGAATGTAAATATTTTCAGTATTAGCCTTTCTATACTGTTAAATATAATCTTAAAATATGTATATATGCATCATGTAAAATACTGTTTTCAAATTGTTTTATTTTTAAATTGAATAAAAAGATTTCCAAATGCAACTTCATTGCTTCAGCCTGCTTCTTTCAGCCATCACTGTTTATGAAACTAAACACTGCGAACATGGCCGGTGCTTTGGCATTTCATCATGGAGAGCTCAGGGGTACAGCAGAGGACTGTCCTGAAGTGTTTGACCTTTGTGGTGGCCACACTGTGCCCATACATTACAGGAACCACACAAAGCACAGGGCTAGTGCCAGCTGTTTAGGTGGCAGTAAAGTTGGTCAGTCAAACTGGGTGGAAAATAAGGTAACACTCGAGTTCAAAAATGCATCGATTACTCTGAAGTAATAAGACCTTAACACAGGCTTCTTTTGGTCGTCTTACCACTTATAAAACATCAGTAGAGCGGTTATTCATCTCTGCAGTGTAGCCTACTAAAATAACTTCACTTTAGAACTGTCTGAGATGGAGTAAGTGAGACACAGGTCTCTTGGCATTGCATTGCACTTCAACATAAGACTTGTGAATCCTTCATAGTGTCTTGCAAAAGTATTCCTCCCCTTCTGTTTATCCTGTTTTGTTGGATTACAATCTGAAATTAAAATGGATTTTATGTAATGGATTTAATAATTGATGAAAAGGAATGAACATAAAATCCCCTCTGTGTGTGTGTATATTGTCTCATCTTTGACTATAGAGAGTCGAAAATGGCTTGGGGCAACCACCTGTATCATTTTTCCTGGCTGTGAAAGAGTTCAATTTGGAGTACATTGTGTACAGATATGAGCCCAAAACAGAATTGACTTGAGACAAAATATGGTGATTTTAAGGGACAGCAGAGGAAGTGAGCTCAGTGCACTCTGCCACCTCCTGGTCTGTCGTGGAATTACCCTTATTCAGGTCCTTTAGCTGTCTCCCATGTGCTCGTGTATATATAGTAAAAACTGAAAAGTGCATATGTATTAATCCCCATTTGCTATGAAACCCCTGCATCAGATCTGGCTCAACCAATTAACTTCAGAAGTCACACAATTAGTTGATTAGAGTCCACCTGTGTGGAACCAAAGGGCCATGTGATATCTGTATAAACAGACCTGTCTTTAAAGGCCCCTGACTCTGCAACACTACTAAGCAAGCAACATGAAGACCAAGGAGCACCCCAAACAGGTCAGAGATATAGCTGTGGAGAGGTAGAGATCACTTTGAATAACCCAAGTAGAACCATTAAATCCATTATAACAAAATGGACAGAATATGGCACCACTACAAACCTGACAAGAGAAAGCCACACACCAAAACTCACAAACTGGGTGAGGATGCAGGGAGTAGAGCTGGCGAAGGAGGATAAGTTTAAATACTTGGGATCAACAGTACAGAGTAACGGGGACTGTGGAAGAGAGGTGGAAAAGAGAGTTCAGGTACGGTGGAATGGGTGGAGAAGAGTGTCAGGAGTAATTTGTGATTGACGGGTATCAGCAAGAGTGAAAGGGAATGTCTACAGGATGGTAGTGAGACCAGCTATGTTATATGGGTTGGAGACAGTGGCACTGACCAGAAAGCAGGAGACAGAGCTGGAATTGGCAGAGTTAAAGATGCTAAGATTTGCATTGGGTGTGACGAGGTTGGATAGGATTAGAAATTTGTACATTAGAGGGTCAGCTCAAGTTGGACGGTTGGGGGATAAAGTCGGAGAGGCGAGATTGTGTTGGTTTGGACATGTGCAGAGTAGAGATGTTGGGTATATTGGGAGAAGGATGTTAAGGATAGAGCTGCCAGGTAAGAGGAAAAGAGGAAGGCCTAAGTGAAGGTTTATGGATGTGGTGAGAGAGGACATGCAGGTGATGGGTGTCACAGAACAAGATGCAGAGGACAAAGATATGGAAGAAGATGATCCACTGTAGCAACGCCTAACGGGAGCAGCCAAAAGAAGTAGTAGTCAGATTTTCCTCCCAATGATGTGCAGGTCAAGGTACATTTGCCAGTCTAATTTAACCCCATGTGTGCATATGTGTAAGAATGTAAATTGTATGAACATGGTTGTTTAAGATGTTACTAAAAATGGCCACAAATCCATTAAACCACAAAGTGTTTCCTGCATGTGATATTAACGAGCAATGCAGTGAAGTCATTCATTAACTTTAAGCTATACAGACTGGTTGACAGCTCACCAGTTCTCACTTCTGTATCGGACTCTGCTACATTTCTCCTGCAGGCACCACTTTATGTTAATTCCACAGAATTCTTTTTCTGTAAGGACATGCCTTGGATCAACTGAGGTTTATTATTCTACAAACAAATGTACAATTAAATCCTAGGGGCTTGGAAAATGAGAGTTCATGTCTATATAGTCATATGCCGTACAAAAAGCTGGTGCAATCACTATGTCTTAGTTTATCTCATGTTTGTTTTGCTGCTCTCTGCTGGGCAATTTTCCAAAAGTTTTCATTTTGAATTTGTTCTCTAATCTCATTAATGAAAACTTCTACTATGGAATATAATATATTTAGTACATGTTTTGTACACATTTTGCATACGTGAATTCACATAGACATCTTCAAGCAATACTTTATTCACCTTCACGTTCTTTACTGACATGATTTATTTGCTTTACAAAAGGAGCAGCGTGTGACTGGATAAGCTTGTGTGAGAATGAGAAACACTCCGCACCTCATACGTAGATTTGCCATTAGACACAAGTTGCAACTCGGACAAGTAAGACTGTGTTACTGCCATCCCTCTATATTACTTGAATTAAGCATTCTGTCCATAAAGACAAAGCGAGGTTTTGTTTATCAGCATCCTTGTCCAGCTTGAGGTCCTGAACAAGAATTGACTCGCTGGTTAGCAGCTGTTTCAAGGCATCTTGGTGCGACAAAGGAAAGCGAAGACCTTTACACTGTGAAGAGAAAAAAGAAGCATACAAGGTGAAGCTCTCATGAAGAACCAATATTCCGATATAAGCAAATTTACGACTTGCAATGCAAAGTTACAACCTTATATTTCACAGTTGCAATTAACCCTATTTGCATTTAAACTCTCCTTGTCACAAACTAAAATACTGGAGATCAAATCGACAAAGTTAATCTCATGTACTATAAAAGCAGTCATACAACTGTATCACTGATTTGAGCATTGTTAACTCTTGTTACTAACAAACAATGAAAGTGTTCACTTTGTAAACTGTGACTGAGTTAAGGTAAGTAAATATAATAAAATCACTGATTTAAAAGTATGCTGTTGAGCGTAACATATGGGTTACAAGGTTATCTTTAAGCAGAGCAACTTTTGAGAACTTCTGTTATAAGCTTGTACCTTATCATACTAATTTTACAATTACCTTTGGTCTCCTTTGGTACTGTGTCTCTTCAGAGAATCCTTGGGTACCGCTCGTTTGACTTTGTGTCATATGAGTGGTTGCTCATGGAGTCCCGAATGAGGCACATTACCTGCATCAGTTACGGCACTACGGCCGTGTGACACGATTCCCTGAGGGAGATCCAACATGCAGGATCCTCATTGTTGAGGACCTGAGTGGCTGGACCAGGCCAAGGGGATGCCGTCATAACACCTGGCTGTGGCAGAGCGAGGGTCTTTTCCAGAAGGTGGCACTGGACTGGACCGTATGTCTGCCTGGGGGGCTGCCAGCCAGATTGCCGAGCTGTTTTGTCATGTGGCGGGTGTGGCAACATGCTGTACCAGTACATGCTCCCCATCCTTGACCTGACCTGAACCTTTGGACCAGTATATCTTAAACCTCTTGGTGCCCAGCAGCTTTAATCACTGAATGCTATACTGAATACATGGATTACTTCACCCAGCAATGTTTTAGCACTAGCATAATGTACAGTGACAGCATTTAAAAATAGAGTTTTCATACACAAACTCTAATCAACACATAGGTATGCTTTCTTTGGCCCTAGAATTAACAGTTATTGAAATAATGCACTTTTGTCTTAACAAAGCAACACTTAACATGGAAAATAATATCAAAAACAACTAAGGCTACTCATAAGACTTCCAGAGTAAGCTACCTGTCCAGAATCTTCCTCCTCTTCTTCACGTCCCATCATGTGAATGTCTCTTTTATTCTTAAGTGAGTGAAACAGGAATACCGCCATCTCAGGCTTCATATCCTGTGATGATTATTAACATAACATTAACGATGATGGATCAAATAGCAGGACACAGAAATACAAACAGTTGGGAGACTACTGCAGTCACCCCCTGAAAGTAAAGAGAAAAGAGAAATATTTTCTCTAGAATTGCCCTTCAGACTGTTCTATAACTAATGCTTCAGAGATCTGTACAAAAACACATTTTCACTACGGTTCTCCGTAACCTTTAAGTACATTGGTTTACAAATGTAAATAAATAAAATAAGTAAATATACACTTACTACCATTTCTTCTGTTGGTTCCACCAGCATCATGACATGATCTTTAACAGGCACTGTGACTCTGTCACTTAGTTTAGGCAAATTTCCAGCTGTAAAACAGAATTTTGTGAGTCCTATTGTGTCTATACAAAACACTGCCTTATACTCAATGTCATTAAACATTTGTTTAAACTATTTGGCTTAAACAGGCTATTTGTCCCACCGTGAGTCAGTAGGATATTAACTCTGGGGAAAAGCTACCTGGCATTAGTTCACAGGCATTCTCCTGATATGGAGGAAGTCTGCTAGTTATGAAATCTTTCTTCATGGCTATGGATTTAAGCTCTTGCCCATTTTCTAACTGCTCTGCAAGACTTCGCAGAAAGCTGGAAAGTTGATTTGTAGCATTCTTTGATGGATTTGCCTCCTGTAAGAAAAACAAAGTGAAGTTTACATTTAATACGTCATTCAAAGAATGTATTACTCCTTTTCCCTTCCCAGCTCCTAATGCTCTTTTGAAATACTATTTTCGTTTTTTTCAAAAGCAATAAAGGTCTAATGCTGTCAGACACATTATGCAAACAGTATTTATATGAATAAAAAAAATGATGATTAAATTAATACAATTATTTACTGCCAATTACTTAAACATGTTACATTCATTGCATTGAAATTGTAATTTTTAATATATTGGGACAACTGTATTAAGCACATTGACAGTATGGCATTGATTTATTTCTGCAAATGGATTACAGTGGTGCTCTTGTAGGTTTTATGTACAAAGATGAACAAACGCATACAATTCAGCACTGCAATAATTTATTTACTTAATAAGTAATTAAGCCTGAAATAGGTACTGTACTATTCATATCAGGAAAAAAGGTTTGATATTGCATTGTACTGTAGTTCACATATTGCTCTTTTATATTGTGAATGTACGTATTACCCATATATCAAAACAAAATCCATCCATCTCCCTGAATCATGGGGTGCCGAAGCTTGTCCATAATGCATCATGCACAATTCAGTATTCAATCCTAGATGGAGTTATTAGTCTATCACTGGGCACATGGCACCTAGGAATACAAGCTCACACGCCATTCACATGTGTGGAGACTGGAGGAAGACAGAGAATCCAGAGAAAATCTATGTACACATTCAGTAAATAAAATGGGCACACTTTATAGAAAGGTATCTACCAGGGGTTTGAACAAAGGACTCTGACAATCTAAAGTAACAACACTAACAACCATGCCACAGTGCCCTCTTTTTAAAGTGCTGAAAGGTTAAATGAAGCATAGGGTTGCTGTTTTGAAGTATTTTTTTTCAGTTTGCTTACTTGAAAAATAAGTAGAGTGTATTATTTTCCCTTGATTTCCCATTAAATAAATACTACTGCGTGCTTCTTTTATTGTTTTTATTAATGTAATACGTTTTCCAACAATATAGAGTTTACTCCATAATGGTTTAATTTCCATCAGATGTGAGGTACTTTTAATCCCTTCATTTGCTATAATGAACATCTAGACAGTGTCATATAGCCTGG